>NC_138229.1:14155957-14878457 GCF_964197995.2 Scardinius erythrophthalmus | reverse complement strand
ATGAGCCACAAGGTTGTAGTTATGAATTAATCTGTATTGTTTATTATAGATTTATTTGGGTGTTTATTAAATCATTTTGTGTGGATTTTAAACAACAACTGGGCTGTAAAACAAACCAATCTGGCAACACCGTTCTTCATCTGAACATTTATAATGTTGGATAATAGTTGTGGGCTAATGTAATACTGGAAATCTTACTTTCCCCTATAATTGTACCTTGCATGATTAAATGCGACAAAAATTAACTTTCAGTATTTGATTAGCTAACTTTGCTAGCCTGCACATGTGGTGTAGCAAGCTATATGCTTTAATAATGTCTTCATTATCATTGATATCTTCAATATCATTTTCCGTCATAAGAAAAAAAATGACACCTTACACGTCTAAAGGTTCTAAATTTGTTCTTATTGTCCTGATTCAAAAGTTTTTGATGTGTACATTTAAGAATAGTATCCATCTCTATTAATTAACTCTTCTACTTACCGAGTGGAAAATCGCAATGGACCTTGGGATCGCCCCATACAGTGACGTCAGCGTTATTAATTAAGAGGATTTAATAAATATAAATAAATAAATAAATAAACTTTGATTAATTGAACACAATCGTAGCGTATTATATATATTTATTAACATCAACAAACCTCCGATAAAAATACGTTATCCAGCATGCTCTAGTTAAAGCAGTGTCACTAAACGTTACCTATGACTAGAAAACGCTTAAATGCTTACTTGAACGCGCCATGGAGTGTTGTTAAACTCACCTCTGAATGCCGTTTTACCTGCAGTTGGGCGTTGTTTTGGTTAAACTCACCTCTGAATGCCGTTATACCTGCGTTGTTAAACTCACCGCTGAATGCTGTTGCTCACCATCTGCGTTGTTAAACTCATCGCTGAATGTTGTTGCTCACCATGTGCGTTGTTAAACTCACCGCTGAATGCTGTTGCTCACCATGTGCGTTGTTAAACTCACCGCTGAATGCTGTTGCCTATGAACGCGCTAAACCTTTGCGCAGAGGGCACTTTGATATCAGATTGCGAGAGGTTTTAAACATCAAAAACTAGTTGAAGGGCCAGATAAAGATGATCTGGGGGCTGCCATTTGACCAGCCCCGGCATAGATCATTTATTGTAGACTATTCCTTTTAATTTTGTATTTATTGTAGTCTCGGCCCATTCACCGCGGACAACGGTTCCCCAAGACGTCAAATTTCAACGCCGCAGGCTCCAGTTCAGAGTTCTATAGAAGTCTATCGGACTACCCTGCACGTTGAAAATTGACGCTAAAGGTATACCCAGATCGTTGAAAAGTGACGCCAGGGGGTCCTGGCCAAGCGTCCATATGTGACGAGTTGGGAGTGAGAATGTGTTGAAAAAAGCGCAATCCGACACCCGTCTCAACGGTGACACCTGCAGGTGTTGGTCTGAAACAACCTTGACAACGAGCCATAACTTTTTTTTTTTTTTTTTTTTTTTTATTATTGTATTTTTCTAATATGTGAAGCTTGTAACCTTTAGGCTCCTCACTGTGCATAATGTTATTTTGGTCATGAAAAATGAATATTAATAAAAGAAATCAAGCCACAATGTCTCACTTTTTTATAGATTTTTATTAAAAAATATAAATTTCTCTGCTGTGGAAGGATTTAGGCCTAGCCTAAGCTACTTCTTTTTTACAGATAATTTCTCCAGCCTTTGAAAAAATCCTCTCACAAGGGACACTTGTTGCTGAGATGCAAATATATTTTTTAGCAAGGACATACAAATAATTATATTTCAAACAATGCATACCTTGCTTAGATGGCCCAGCAGTGTCAGTAGCAGGCCTAGGTACAGGGGGTATGTTACCATCCTGTGCGTGTGCACCCTGCAAAATGGCAGGATGAGTGCTCCTCAAATGGCGCATCATGAATGATGCTTATAAATGCTTTAACAGTAAGTAAGGGTTTTTGTACAGTGCAGTTTGTTTTCCTGTCACTGTGGGCTCCATGGCACAGTAGTACATCGCAGAGTCTGTTACTTTAGCAGAGGAGATCTCCAGATCCACATGGGTTTTCTCTTCATTCAGTTTTGCAGAGAATCGATGATCTTGATCCACAATCTTAGATTTTTGTAAAACTTCCCCAGTGGCGGGAAGAATTATGAAAAGAAATTCAGGAGTCGATCCAAGATATTGGCGATACCAAAATAAACTTCTTGCTGAGGAGTAACTACAGGAGAGACTTATAATCTCCCCTTCTGTCGTAAACATATTAGTTTCAACTGGTGTGATGACATTCCCAAAACTCACACCTGTAGATGAAATGATCAACATTTGACAACATTTTGACAACTAAGACATACAAATAAGCAGAAAAAGAAACCTGGGCCTGAGGGTTGAAATACTTACATGCCAGACAACAGAGCAAAGCCAAAACAAACATCATCATTTTCAGGAGGTTGTCTTAGTTCATCTGCAGGACAAAGTGTTACTGAAGTAAATTCATCATCTAGCAGAAGATTTCTCCAGCTTGCTCCTCCCCTTAAGTTCTGAAGTTATGAAGCTGATCATCTCTCTCTGATGCTATAGTGACTGTTCATGATGATCATTTACCCTCTAATTATTTATTTACATACAATTTTGTATACATTTTAAAGTAAAGGGTAAAGTCAAGTAAATGTATAAAATGTTTTGATATTTGTACTGGAAAAGACAAACCACTGGTTTCACTGAAAGCTGCTTGCACTGACATATCTTAAAATATGTCAGTGCCATTGTTTTGTCTCAAGATGCACACCAGTATGTTTTTTTCAAAGGCATGTTTAAAAAAAACTATAGCTTGAATGTCCTAATTGAACTAAAGCCTAATCCTGGCTTAATCAAAGCCCTGTCTGTGAAACCAGGACAAAAATACAGCCAGCTTACATTAATAATGCATTTGACAATTCCATAGCATCAGTTGAAGTTTTATGTTTGTTTTTTTTTTACATTTGTGTTGTTGAGTCCAACTGTGGTTTGTACAGTTTAAGGCTTAATAAGTAGATGAAAACTGTTTTTTGTACAGTGTTACTGTGCTTCCTGTCACTGTGGACACCAGAGCACAGTAATACAGAGCAGAGTCTGATACTGTAGCAGAGGAGATCTCCAGATCCACATGGCGTTCTTCTTTTCTGTGATTTATGGTTACTCTTGTAACGGGGGGAATAGCTTCAATAGTTGCCCCTGAATCTTCCAGTATAAGGAACTGTGGTGGTGAGCCTGAGTATTGGCGATACCAGTGAACTCCACGAACAGAACCGCTGTAGTTACAAGAGAGTGTCACATTGTCACCCTCAAGTGCAAATACTCTCTCACTTTTTGGAGTGATGACTTCTGTGGCTCTGGAGCCTGCAAATTAAAGTGCCATTAAATATAGTTTTTTAACACTTCCGTTACAATAAAATCCATTTCCACAATATTATACCTTCAGTTAATGACAGCAGTATCATAATGTAGATCAACATGTTCATTCACTAAAGCTGCTCCACGGTGTTGTACAGCTCATCTTTACACACACTGTAAAAAAAAATCCCGTAAAAAAACGGTAAATCTCTGGCAGCAAAGTTTCCAGACGGGTTCTGTTAAATTACAGCAAATAACCATTTCACAAAATTACAGGCAAAAACCGTAAAAATACAGAATTGACTTTACAGTCAAAAATAATTAAATTACAGTACATTACTGTTAATAATGGCTTATTAAACCGTGGAAAAACAGATAAATTATGTCAAATTACATAAAAAGAACATTTAACTTTAAGGTTAAACTGTAAATTTAGGGTTTTATAAAGTTATTTTATAATAATGCTCTGTTTATCTACAGTAATTATCTTTTAATATATAGTTTTTCTGTGTAAAATAACTATGAAGTTATGTATAAAAATGTAATAAGTACATAAATTCAAATACAAAGTTTGTATATTTACAGTTTTAATTTTTTGCAGATCCAGTTTCACAACTTTGACCAATCTCTAATTAAGTACTTAATAATAGCAAATGTACATTCAATTTCTGTTAAATTAACTAAACATACAAGTACGGAATACCTGCACATTTACAGTATTACTCATTAAACAAACACTGAACATCAAGATACGTGAATGATAGGAAATACAGGCTTAGTATATCATTTAGAACATGTAAAAATATCCACATTAAAAGACAATTGCTGTATGCCTTTATACTCTAATATAACTTATTTCAAACATTTACAATTACATTTTATCCAAAGTGACTTAAAATTAAGAGAACAATAGAAGCAACAAGTGCAGTGACAAGTCCCAGTTAGTGTAGCACAGTGCACATTTTTTTTATTAAAACAAAGATTTAGTATTATTGGGTCAAGTGTTTATGAAAAGATGGATCTTTAGCAGTTTCTTGAAAATGTGTTGAGTTGGGCAGGTCATCCCACCAGCAGGGAACAGTCCAGGGAAAGGTCAGTGAAAGTGATTTTGTGTCTCTTTGGAATGAAGGCACCACAAGGCGCCGTACACTAGCAGAACACAAGCTTCTGGAGACACACAGATCTGAAGCAGTGAGTTTAGGTCTTGCTGCAGCATCTGGATCAGTTGCAGAGGTTTGACTGATGCTGGAAGAGCTGCCAGGAGAGCATTACAATAGTCCAGTCTGGATAGAACAAGAGCTTAGACAAGGAGTTGTGTGGCTCCGATAGGAAGGGCCGGATCTTTCTGATGTTGTATAAGGCAAATCAGCAGGATCACACAGCAAGGATGGTTTGGCTGAAACCATAAGCAGTTCTGTCTTAGCAAGGTTGAGTTGAAGGTGAAGGTCATTCATCCTGCAAGAATTTTCCATCAGGTAGGCTGAGATGCTGTAGCAACCGTCAGATCCTCTGGCTGGAATTAAAGGTAAAGATATGTGTCATTAAGTGATAGGAAAAGTCATGTTTCTAAATTACAGAGCCTAGTTACAATACAAAAAATAAATAAATAAATAGATGGGTGGAATCTAACACAATCGTGGTCTTACTGTAGTAAAACCAAACCTTGTGCAGCTACAGTGGCCTCACAAGGATCAAATGAATATTCACATGGGAAAATACAGTATAAAACAAATTAAATGTTCTGCCACTTTTAGTGCAATCATATGACTCAGCCATTACAATATTTTAAATTACTTCTTACCATACCTTGTTTGCCATGATCATTCTGCTTTCCACTTGACCTGAAATCACACAAAAAAAATTGTTTTAACAACTCAGTATTACATTTACACATGTCAGAAGAATATGTTCCACTGGGACAATGCAAAACCTCAAACGACTATGATCTGGAAGCTGAGCAGGAAAGGCTAACAGTGATGTTTTGAGCTGAGACACCTAAGTTAGTTCATCTGGATCAATGCAATTTTCATAACCAATGATCAAAAGTATCCTATGAAGCATCCAAAATGTAGATAAGTTCATTTCTTCATCAGAACACAAACATTCTATCAACTTTTATTTTATAAGCCTAATATATGCACATGTATGCATTCTATAGCTAACGTTACGTGTTGGCAAGCAGATGCAGCGTGAGCCAGAATATGCAATTTATCATGTTGTGTTCATATTCTAGTATTAACGAATATTTTATATACAATTAAACGGACTTGTAAACAGATATGTATAACATGTCTACGAAAGCTCGCTTTAGGTCTTTTGAGGTGTGGGTTCAACTGATCTTTCTTAAAACAGATGGAAAATGTAAAGACGCATGCTACATTTTCAGTGTTTTGCCCTCCAGCTCTCGCCAGTTAACTGAACATCATTTAAGAATGCTAACGTTAGCTTGAAAACTATAAACTTAACACAAATGTAATATAAAATATCGTTCACATGTAACTTAGTATAATGAGACTCGTCTTACCTCAGCCGGTGATCCGTTGGCATGATGTCCGCTAGCTGTGACGAACAAGGCTCACTGAAAAGGGCGTTATTTCCGAAGAATCCAAACAAACTGACTGAAAACAGCTGCTCACGGCTGCTCGCCTCTTGACGAATACGATTGCTTTGAACCACTGTTGATCTCACAATCCACTTCAAGAGAGTAGCTAGACTGAATTCAAATCTCCCGCTTGCCCAAACTCGACTGATCAGCTAACGCTAACCGTTGAGGGCGGGAGTAAACAGCGGAAATGAATTTGAATCTGCGTCATCGCGCGCGCGCACTCAAACACACACACACACACACACACACACACACACACACACACACACATACACACACACACAAAGCCCTAAATGTGAAGCAACGGAGATTTGAAAAAATATTCATAAAATATACATGAAATTATGGGAGAATAAGACAATGAAATAATGATCAAAATGAGTATAAAATAAAATGTGAAATAAAAAATAATTCAGGCCTACTGTAGCCTATGTAGGGTACTGTACAAATCACAGTCTATGGTACAAATACTTTTATTTAACCTTAAAAAAAAACTCACTTTAACCTCCACATGCTTAATAATCTGTAAGGAAAACATATTGAATAGATGCAGATTTCGCAGTTATACCTTCTTTTCTTTGTTTTCTAATTTCACAGAAAAAATCTGTAAAATATTACTTAATAATTTCTGTAAAATTACACATAACTGTATAAATACAGACAAGTTCCTTTTAAAAAACGTAAAATTGCTGTAAAACCAAAATACAAGCAATTACCTGTAAATTTAACAATGGACCTTTAAATTACAGCAAATGCCTTTTATTTTACAGATATTTGCTGTATAATGACAAAACGGTAAAATTATGTAAAAAATACAGACAATTACCTGTAAAATTACACTTTTTTTTTACAGTGCAGCTGTATAGAGTCTGTGCTAAACTCCTCCTCCTGTCATGACACTGAATCTGAATTACAAGACACCTAAGAAAAGATTAAAAGATCATAGCTGTTATAATATGTACAGTTATTTCTTTTAATGCTTTGCTTTTGCTTTGTTTTTCGTTTTGCAACTCATTGTCAATATTATATTACCATTTTGCTAATACATGTGAGTTTCTAATTTTTTTTTAGGAATCTTTAGGAATTCATACAACATTATATGAGAAAAGATATAACTTTAACAAGATGTCATGAGAAGCATATAAAATACATAATAAATTATGTACAAACGCCCTTATGTAACCTTTTTACCTCCCAAATTCGCAGCTGTTACCACATTCTCTGTTTGTGGTTTACAAAACCTTGATGTGTTTTTATACAAATTGATTAAAGGCACTTCAAAGTATTAATTTTGTATGAGTTTTTGTAAAGCTTTCCAGGCATTTTGTATCACTGGGCTCCTACTCTTAGAGCACAGTAATATAGAGCTGAATCTGACAGAGTTACACTGTTAATAATGAGTTCAGTGGACGATTGTGATGTCGTCGACTGAAATCCATCTGGTATATCCTCTTCACCCCTTGATCGAGCACCTTTGAGCAGTAAATATTCTGGTTCTCTGTTTGGATACTGTCTGTACCAGTAAAGCCAAATATTATTGCTGTTAGTTTCATATGTGCAGCTCAGTGTCACAGACTCTCCTTCTTCTCTGATAACATTAGTATTTCCTTCACTTGGCCCAATTCTATCAGCAAATCCACCTGAAATATTTTAAATATATTAATATATTACATTTTTATATAACATTATCTAATACAGATTCTTTAAGGGGTTAGTTAGTGATTAAAAGTATATTTACCTGAAACTGTGATGAGTATCATGAGTAGCATCTGTCTGTCCTCCATATTAACCACCCTTGACCACTTTAAATATTGAAACTGTTAATTTATAATATTATCAAATTGATTTATTTGAAATATTAAATTAAATTAAATTAAATTAATTTAATTAAAACACTTTAATGAATGAAAGTATGAGTAGCTGATGGATGAATGAAGCACTGAGTGAAGTTCTGCTGTATACTGATAATGTGGGTGTGGTTAGTGAAATATGAAACATGTTCTCTGCTTTAAAATGGTAAGCATTGTGTCTTATAGACATCAGTGAGTATATTGACCTATTGGACTTTTTTGCTTACCCTCTAACCATATTTTTAAACAGATTTAATATATCTAATGCAAATAAAGTAAATTTATAGACTTTCACTTGGGATACTTAAGTTTATTAATTATTATTTGACATTCACCACATTCAGATCCCTTATAGTCATCTTCAGAGAACATCAGGGAAATGCTTGTAAAATATGGATTAAGCATAACTTGTGAGATTATGTTGCCCCCTTCTGTTGAAACTTGAGTCTGTTACTTTAGCAGAGGAGATCTCCAGATCCACATTGGTTTCTTTTCATTCACTTTTCCAGAAAATTGGGGATCTAGATCTACAATTTTAGACTTTTGTGAAACTTTTCCTGTTCCTGTATATTATTAAAAGAAATTCAGGGGCTGAACCATGATATTGTCGATACCATTGTAGACTAACCGCTGAGGAGTAGCTACAGGACAGAGTTGTATTGTCCCCCTCTGTCCCAGACATCTCAGTTTGGACTGGTGTGATGACATTGCCAAAACTCCTGCCGATAGGATTTAACCATATTACACTTGTCATGAAGAAAAAAACAGCACAATAAGAAAAAATTAAATGAAACATAATGGAAACATGTAATATTGAATACTTACATGAAAAATACAGAGCAAAAACAAAAAACAGAGTGCCATTTTGCAGAATGATGGATTAGTTCCTCTGCTGAACAAACTGTTACTCAGAGAGCAAACACACACTGTCTAGCAGAGGAGGACTCCCATTAAAACAATGATCCTTTTGAATCCTTTACAACAAACTTTTCAAACTCTTTGTAACAATTTCTGAACTGGAATTTACTAAAATAGTCTCACTTATAACCTTTGTTCCATACATCTCAGTGGACTGGTTAATTATTGACTTAAAAATTTAGTAAATCAAATGTGAAATAAAATCTTTAATATTTCAGAATTATGCAATAAAAAACATCTTAAAATGAACAACCATCATTTAAGAACAGCAAAAACCATTAAAAAAGAAGTGTCTAAGTACAAATTCTGTAATAAATCTGAATAATTAAGCGTAAGGTTAGTTCTGGCAGGTCACGTCAGTCAAGCTTGCATCAGCTGACTTCTACCAATAATACGATTCCTATCACAGCATCCATGTATAAGCTCCTTCCGTATTATCAACAGCAATCACGTTTCTCAGGAGCTTATTACCCTCCTCCATCCCTGGCTCCTCCTCTCGTCCAGTCAGGATTTGGCCTTCTGATTCCCCTTCGAATCAGACTAAATTCTCTAATTATGTTGTACATTCAAATATTGGATTATTGATATCTGAGTTCTTGCCCAGAACAGGACCATACCGCCAATCCTAACTGTATGCTAAATGTCAATCATCTTTGTTGATAGTGGTCCTGACTCCTGACAGAACTTTTGGTTTTCCAGAAAATGTTAATGTCCATGAAACAAGCTATACCTTGAGCCCATTTGAAAGCAATTGACTGTGCACGTGCGCATTGATGTTCATATTTAAATTGAATGAAATGAGAATGTAAGTATGTGTAAAAAGTAGAACTATAATCCTGACTGTTTTTGTTAATAGTATTGTTCTAAGGAACAATCATAATGTGATCACGAAGTATGGAGTTCAAATTAGTAAAATCTTCAATAGAAGGAGAGTGAGAAGATCTGTTCTGTTCTGTGTCTTTACTATTGAGATCACTCTGGTTTTTGTATGGAGTCAGAGTGTTTCCTTTCACTGTGGGCCGCACAGCACAGTATACAGAGCAGAATATGACACTGAAGCAGAGGAGATCTCCAGATCCATGCGTCTGATGTCTTTTTTGTGGGTCATTGTTATCCCAGGAACCTGAGGAGTAGCATGTGTTATGATTCCAGACGATTCCATTATGAGGAACTGAAGTGTTGAACCAGGGAATTGACAGTACCAAGATAAATCGTAAACCGTGCCAGTGTAACTGCAAGATAGGATAACTTTTTCATCTGCTTTAGCAATTACTGTATCATTGTAGGGGAATATGATGTCTTCAGCAGAAGTAACAACTGAAAACAATTAGGAGAGCAATGAACAGGTTTTACAAGAAGGATTCTGCATTGCATACAGGGAAACCTCTTTAAAGTAACAATTATTCTAAATCTTACCTCTAAAAGTCATTAGGAGATATTCTATTAACAGGACTACAGCAAATGTCAACATGATGCTTTACCAGTCATGAGAAAAGTGCAGGTTTGCTGAAACAAGCATTTCCTATATGTCATCTTTTTAGAGCTGCTGTTTACTCCTCCTCCTCTAGAGCATTTCAGTCTCATGAGAGGTATTACTCTATGAGGACCATTGGGTTTCACGGTCAAAGGAGGTATCAAGAAATTATAGTATGAATTTCAAGTATCTCTGTATAGGATTTATTTTGACTGGCTTTAAAAGCAGATCAGTGAGTTTCTTGTAGTGACAGTCTGTGAATGAATCAAATTTTTACACGTTGTGTCATAAAATCCAGTAGTAGAATGACTGGCCTGATTTGTAAAAACTGTTTTGTTTAGCAGAGGTTTAATTGACATAAACACAGTATCAAGTTGTCAAGGTTTTGTGTAATATTTGGAGGTGTTTCACAGTGGGCTGCAGAGTCAGACACACCAGCCCGATCTCACGGCAATTCGTACGTATTTTACGAGGTGGCTAATTTGTACCAATTCATACGACCTCACACTCACTCGTATGAATTTGTACGATTTTTGCTCGTACAAATCGTACATATTTCACGAGTTTACCAATTCGTATGAATGACCTACCCCTGACCTCGCCCCCTAAACCTACCCATCACTGGGGTTTAGACAAATCGTATAAATTCGTACGAATTGGTTGTGAGATAGCGTTGGACACACACACACACTGAATTTGAGTCCAATCTGGCATCAAATCTGTTTTCAAATTTAGAGCTGCTGCTTGATCCAAATTTGTATCTCATCAGTATATATTCAGGAAGGCCATTACAGCGCTGAATGCACCGGTAAAGGTATAGAGTTAGTTGAAGTGTTTTTTATTCACAGTTGAGATTGACCTGCTCTCCTTCAAAAAAGGCTTTTTTTTCTCACTTGGCTGATTAACAGTGTCCTTGCTAAAGCATCATGTGAAGACATAAGAACATAATGCATTTAAAATAAATATATTATCAGTGTCATTTAAATTGGTAACAAACATTAGAAAAGACATGTGGTCAAATATTTTAGGTTTATTAACTTACTTAAGGACAACAATGAATAAAAACATAACATATGCCTGGTGATCTGCAATCATTGCTCAATTGTGACAAAGATATAAAAGACTGATTAAGGACAAAAATAAATATCTATCTGTGCTCTTCAACTGCATGAAAGTTTTGTTTCTTCTAATTCTGCACTGTGAGTGGTTCTTTTGAGGTCAGCTGGAGTGTTTAATGTCCAATGTGTTCTGTAAATTCTATTATGTAGGTTGCAATATCACTTTATTTCTGCACAAAGGATCCTTAATAAAAAAAAAATATATATATATATAGTATATATTTTGTCTTATCTTCTATGCATCTATTTAATATAAATGGCATAAAAGGAGAGAAAACACATTCCATTTCACAGCTTTTCTTTATCTGATCATTATATCAATATATTTTATTTGAGTTATTTAATTTAATCCTAAATAATTATTTGTTTATGAATGTTAAACTAGCCTATTTATTATAATGATCATTTAGATGAATAGACATATTAATTTTAAAATATGGGTTTATGGGAATAGCAATTCAACTATGTTCAATCTCTATGTAGTGCTACATTACATATGAGTATAGTGGATGTTTTGAAGCTCTGTTTTTTGTATGAGTGTTGAGTGTGTTTGAGTCACAGTGGGCTGCAGAGCACAGTAATACACAGCAGAGTCAGACACACTCACATCCTGGATTGTCAATGGAACTGATGTTGAAGAGGTGTTGAGATTTGCATGAAATCTCTCCTTAAAATCTTCATCCTCATCGCTCGATCCAGCATATCTCTTCAGCATATATTTTGGAAAATGATTTGCTTTATACTGGTACCAGAAAAGTGTTGGGAATGCACTGGTTTTGTATGTGCAGTCCATAGTCACTGTTTGACCTGCAGTAGCAGTTTTAACTTCTGTTGGCTGAGTAACACTATCCTCTGCTCGGCAATCTAAAATCAATAACGAAATATTTGTAAATTATTAAGTAGCCTAAAACTAAGTCATGAAATAGAGATGATGGAATATAGAACTGATTACATACCTAAAGAAAATGAAAAAAGAATGAGTGAAAATCTGATCCAAGTAGACATTCTGTACGGTTACTTAGCTATAATTTTAATATTGGTCTCAAAAAAGCAAAGAAAAGTCTCATGTACTGTAAAAGTGACTTTGGCTGCTTTGAACAAAGTTGAGCTCCGCCCACCGGGAAGGAGTGTCTTACCATGTTGTTAAATCAAGTATTACATGTCATATGAGGATGAGATAGATATGTCTCACTACTGTTTATGCAGATCTTCTGGAACATTGCAATGGTTTCACTTAAAGTTATACCTGTTTTGTAAATCTGACTCAAAAGTCTTTTTCTGGCAGATTAATTTTGGTACACAACATATCAGCTGAGATTTTAATAAAATTAGAAAATCAGCCAATGCAAAAGTATTTGGTGTTTATGGTGTTGTAGTAATGAGTGGTCAAATGACCTTCAGTGAATGAAGCATCATCACTAGAAAGAGCATTGTTTATGAATATAGAGAGGGTATTTTTTTGTCGAAGAGAAACTCAATACTTCTTCAAAATAATTTGTAGAGTAACTGTTTGTCGCCCTCTTCTGCATTGCAAGAGTTATTACAAGGTAGCAAATATCATCAACCATCAGAAAGTGTAACTCAAGACCATGAGAGTTTTTGTATGAGTGTTGAGTGTGTTTGAGTCACAGTGGGCCTCAGAGCACTGTAATACACAGCAGAGTCAGACACACGCACATCCTGGATTGTCAGAGGAACCGATTTTGAAGTTTTGATGTGTTTTGCAGTAAATCTCGTCTCCTCAAAGTCTTTGTCATTTTGTACATTTGTAGCAAATATGCTTATCATGTATTTGGGGATTCCATTCATCTTTTGCTGGTACCAGAAGAGATACGGGGATGGATCACTGGTTTCATACGTACAGTTAATCGTTACTGGTCTGCCTTCAAAAGCAGTTTGAACTGTATTCTGGTCAACACTCTCCAGAGAGTCACATACTGGAAAAGAATAAGCATTATCAATTCAAATTCTGCATGTTTTATATATGCATATCTTTATGGCAAATTTAGAGACTCAGAAGGATCCTACTCACCCCAGAAATGCATTATAAAGAAGATAAAATGTCTTTCCCAGTGAGCCATTATAATAACTGTTCTGTGTAAATGACTGAAATATTTCAATCCACTGGAGAGTGTGTAGTTGTTTCAGCTTGTCTTTGATAAACTGTTTTCATACTGTCACACATATATCGTCTGGGAGGAGCTTGATCTGTTGAATGTTGGTCTCTTTCCTTATATATTGTTTTCTTTTTAGTTTCAGTGTGATTTTTTTTTAAAAAATCATTTGGTTTGTTATTTATAATATATATTTTACACAGAACTGTTCATTTTAAAATGTATCTATCATTTAAATGTATCTTCTGTTTGAGTTACTGTTTTTGTCAGTATTTCTTCTGAATAACAGTTTAGTAGTCTGTTATCTTATAGCAAGGTATAGGGGATCATTTAAATACAAAGTTTATATTGCACTCCCTGTCACGAAAAACTAAAGAAACTCAGGGAGGACTCAATTGCAAAGGAAAACTGATATTTATTTACAAAAGAAAAACTAAACACAAAACAAAACCCACGAGGGGGGGAAACATAACTAAATACAAAACAACAACTTCAAAAACAAACATACCAAATAGGGTCACGGGAGAACAGGAGACGTGTACAAGACAACGATCCGACACAGACTGCAAACACAAAGGAACTTATAAAAGGGACAAATCAGGCAGGTAATGAGGAACAACAGGTGGGACAAATTAAACCAATAATGAGATAACAAGGAGGGTGGGGTCAAACAGTGACAGGAACACAAACACCACATGTGCTACACGAGACAGGACAGGCATGTGACATTACCCCCCCCTTACGGAGCGGCTACCAGACGCTCCACTAGGGACAGACCAGGGCGGGACGGGAGGGACAGACCAGGGTGAAACAGGAGGAACAGGAAGGACAGGCCAGGGTGGGGCAGGGAAAATGGACAGTTCGGGAGGCCAGGGCGGAGCAGAGAGTCCATCGGGCGGCCAGGGCGGAGCAGAGAGTCCATCGGGCGGCCAGGGCGGAGCAGACTCTCCCTCGGGCGGCCAGGGCGGAGACCTTCCCTCGGGCGGCCAGGGCGGAGACACTTAGATTGGAGAAATCTAGATATAAATGTATTTCATGTGTTAAAATATTTGCACTGCATAACATAACAACAGGATAACACTCACTTCAGTCCTGTGTGTTCAGCAGGTGTCTCCTAATTCTGTTACAGTCTCTGTGGTTTTCCAAAAGTGGTTTGATTCACATTTGATTACTGACTTTCAAAGCAATATTTTTGTGTGTGAGTTTTTGTAAAGCCTCTCGGGCACTTGTAACACTGGGCTGCAGGGCCGTGCAGAGACCTCTGGAGGGGCAGGTGCTCAAAGTATAAAAGGGGGCACATGGAACAAGGCTTTAAATAGGGCTATGATCAAAATACAGTAACAGGGTTTTTACAGCCTCAAAATGAGGCGTAGGTGGTAAAAATGCTAATAATGTATTTTAATAATAAGATAATTAAATTAGTATTTTTTTGTAGATCATCATATAGCCTAATGTGTTTCCCACATTATTTTTGTTGGTGGAGCTTGGTATCTCTAGGGGGGTCCGGGGGCATGCCCCCCGGAAGAATATTTTGTACATTTTAAAGATAAATTCATTAATTTGGTGCACTTTGAGTCACCCGAATCCACTGTTTAAAATAAATAATTTAGATATCTGCATCTGATCATCACATTACAATTATTCAAATTCTCAGTGTTAAGCATGATAATATGGTAAAATATCACACTGAAGTAGGCTGATTTAAAACGAACATTTATTTAAAATAAAAGTTCTTCTTTTGGCAAAATTACATTTCCTTAATAGCCTAAACAGAGGCTTTTCTCCCTTCAAACTTAAATTGTCAATGTTTCATTACATCACTTTGAAAACACTAATTTTTTGTACCTTTTAAAAAGGGCATTTTTCCACTAATTTTATTAAATGTATGCTCCATCTTTCATTTCAAATTCTCAAATTTGATCAATATATTCAATTAAAATAATAAGACACTAGGCTGTTACCAATCAAATTAAATAATTAACATTGAAAAATTATAACTGTATTAATTTGGATTATTTTAAATATTTTTGAATATACAAATAAGGAATGTTGAAAAGAATGATACTTTATAAAACTAAACCGCCAGTAGGAGGCGGCAGGCGACCGTCTTAATGAGCGAGTCATTGAGTCATTCATTCAAACGATTCGTTCAAACGGCTGATTTATTCAGAATGAGGCAGTTTATGAATGGGTAATTGAATCTTTGACTCAACCGATTCGTTCAAAATGCTGAATCATTCAGTAATGCAACAAGTGTTGCTGTGAGATGCGCTACTGTGGTTCTGCAGTGATCTTTGTTTGGAACTATTTTCGCTGCTGAAACAGAACAAAAATAGTCATTGCGTCTAAAATGTAAGTGACTTAATTTTAACTATTTGTTTATTGAACTGTTATGAAATCAGTCTCGGTTTCAATCTTGATGGCATTCAGGAAAACAGTTACTTCTATAGCCTAACGTTACACACAGCAATATAAACAACATCTCTGCATGCTCTCTTCACGTCGTCCTTGTAAAATAATAATAAGTAAACGAACATCAAAATCACTTCGCTGAGAATGAAACGCCACTTACCAGCAGCCGCAGATTTGAAGACATCCTCTGGTACTAGTGCGCATAGCCGCGCGAAATAAAAAAAAAAAATGTGCGTGCAGCGTGAGGAATGAGGTGAAAGGTCATCATGTGGGTCATTTTATTTACGGCTAAATTATTATTAATTAATTCAATAAATATATTTGTTTGACAGGGAAGCTGTGCGCAAACAGGAATATATATTATTTTTCAAAAATAGAAAAAAAGCACCCCAGAAAAAAGGGCACTTTCTCTCCAGGAATAAAAAGGGCAGGTGCTCAAGCCCCCTTTGATGTCTATGTGTGCACGTGCCTGCTGGGCTGTATAGTCGATTCTTCATAGCACAGTAATAAAGAGCTGAATCTGACAGAGCTGCTTCATCAATTGTGAGTGATGTGGATGATTGGGATGTAGTCGACTGAAACCGATCATTTGATATGTCCTCCTTATAGCTCCATGATTGAGCACCTTTATACAGTAAATATTCGGGTTCTCTGTTATACTGTCTGAACCAATAAAGTAAAACATAACTGCTGCTTGCATCATATGAACAGCTCAGTGTCACAGACTCTCCTTCTCTTATGATCATATTAGTATCCTTGTCATTCGGTCCTATGCTGTCAGCAAACACATCTGCATTTAAATAATAAAAAAAACACTACTTGACGCTTTGAACCAAAGCATCTAAAATGTTGAAAGTGTAAGTTACCTGCAATGAGAGTCAGCAGACATCTCTTCATGTTGATCATAATGGTTTTAAATAGTTTTATGTTTACAGATTTATAAATCAATGCTCTTTTTGTTTACTTTTAGGAGTTTTTGTGAATATTCACTTACTCTGTTATTTTGAATGTTGACTTGGATAAAGTAATGCACTGGAGAGGTAGTTTGCTGATATTATAATGTGGGTGTGGTTAGTGCCATTAAGACTCCTCCTGCTGTGTATTCTGTTATTTAATTATTTATATATTATAGTTTTTTTAAAGTAAATATTTATAAATATTTTGAATTAGGTTTATTTTTTTATTTTATTTTTATTCAAGTTTAAGGGGTAGGCTAATACTTAGCACTACAATAAGGTTTCATCAGTTAACATTAGTTTACATTAGTTAACATGAACTAACAATCAACAATACTCCTACTGAATTTATCTTAGTTAAAGTTAATCTCAGCATTTATTAATACCTTTTATGGAATAACAGTTGCATTTGTTAACATTAGTTAATGTACGAACATAAACGTAACATTAATAAGAATATGTTGCTCAATGCTCATTGTTAGTTCATGTTAAAGGTAGGGTAGGTAGGAATTGTCTAAAAAAATTATTTTCCAAATTTGTTTAAACTTTATTTATATATCAATACATAATTCAAATGTAAGTACTCTGAAAAAGAAAGTATAAAAATCGAGTGTCTGTAGACCTCTCACAAATGTTTTAAAGACAGATCATTATTCATTCACTCCCAACCCTTCCCTTCTGGGCTCCTTCCAAAGCCACGCCCCCAAAACACATGAACGACTCCGACCGCTGAGCTGGAAGACGATGAAGATGAAGATGATTTTTTATTCCTCTTTTTAGTCAACTTTAGCATGGGTGTATAAACTTATGCATAGCACTGTATATATATATATATATATATATATATATATATATATATATATATATATATATATATATATATTTAAAAAATCATTTTATATACACATCTTATATTTTACAATATACACATCTTATATTTTATTGTTTTTCCTCATTATAATACCCCCAAGAACCTTTTCACAAAACCAGGTGTATTGACCTATATAGAAAAGTAAGTGAAGGTGTGTGTGAAAATGTAAGTAGTTAGTTAAATAATCTTATTATTATTTACTTTGATCCTCTTTCACTCTCATTAAAGCAGCTGTTACCATATTGTGGTGTACTGTATATGTACTGGGTTATATGAGAGATAAATGTGGCTTTGTGGGAGAATAATTTGATTACTCTTGTTCATTTTTGTGTGTGAGTTTTTGTAAAGCCTCTCAGGCATTTTGTATCACTGGGCTCCTACTCTTAGAGCACAGTAATAGAGAGCTGAATCTGACAGAGTTACACTGTTAATAGTGAGTTCGGTGGAGGTTTGGGATGTAGTCAACTGAAACCGATCGTCTGTTTTATCCTCTCCTCCGTATGATCGAGCACCTTTCCACAGTAAATACTGAGGTTCTGTATTAGAATACTGTCTGAACCAGTAAAGATAGACATAACTGCTGCTTGTATCATATGTGCAGCTCAGAGTCACAGACTCTCCTTCTCCTCTGATTATATTAGTATCCTTGTCATTTGGTCCAATGCTGTCAGCAAGCACACCTGCAATAACATAGAGCAATTGCACACGAAACCATCAGCCCTTTTCCATAAATCAATAAATCATTCTTGTTAAAAACACCATTTGATCTTTAAAGCATGAAATATATTCACCTGAAATTGTCATGAGAATCACTAGCAGACAGGCCTCCATGCTAATACTGTACCTTATAGTTTAAATATGTTTCAAGTGGGTTTTGATCACAGCTTTAGGAGGTTTTGCTTTTTATCATTTCTGAGATTCATACATATGCACACCCATAAACTTTTGATAAATGAAATTGTAGATGGATGCATGGATTTATACTACTGTTTATGAATAGTGTGGGTGTAGTCAGTGACATCAGAGCCAATTATCTATCCCTTTTTCTTTCATAATGCAAATATACAGAGCAAGTGTCATTTTAACTAATGTGAATACTGTAAATGTAATCAGTACTTATCAATCTTATGATACGGTGACTCTTTAATGCAATATTTTCTTTCTGTGTGTGGATCTTTTATCATTGTTCTTCCCTGCAGTTCATATTAAATCAATTTGAAACAGCTTCTATAATTCCACTTTCTTATTGTATATTAGTTCAAATATAAGAAGTCAGATAACACAGTGCTAGTTTTGTATGGATATATTTATTGCATGTTTTTAATTTAAACTTAAAAACAAAAGTAAAGGTTGTAAATGTCTAATTTATTTAGCTGTAAAGCGCATGTACAGCAACTTGTTCTAGTTCATGATCATGTTACTCCCACTCTTCTCTCTTCACACACTCCTAAACTGTTCAGCAGGTGTTATCACATTCTGATATTTACAGTTTCAGTGGTACATGTGGTATAATACACATTTGATAACTGAGTTTTAAACCAAGAATTGTGTGTGAGAGTTTTTGTAAAGCCTCTCAGGCATTTTGTATCAGGATATCCAATTATTAGAGCACAGTAATAGAGAGCTGAATCTGACAGAGTTACACTGTCAATAATGAGTTCAGTGGAGGTTTGGGATGTAGTCGACTGAAACCGACGGTCTGGTCAGCCCGGTCTCACCCCAAAACGTCATGTACTGACGGGTCTTGACCATACGGCAACATACGACGAAAAGGGTACCCCTAAAACGTCCATATGAGACGAAGACATAAGCGCACCAGCAGCGCCTCCTAGCGGTACCCTAACGCATACCTAAACCTACCCATAACCCGAATCGTCACATATGGACGTTTTAGGGGTACCCTTTTCGTCGTATGTTGCCGTATGGTCAAGACCCGTCAGTATGTGACGTTTCTGAGACTGTGTTAGTCTGGTATATTATCATATACGCTGTATGATCGAGCACCTTTATACAGTAAATACTGAGGTTCTCTATTAGGAGACTGTCTGTACCAGTAAAGCCAAATATTATTGCTGTTTGTATCATATGAGCAACTCAGTGTCACAGACTCTCCTTCTCTCTTGGTTATATTCATATCTTCGTCACTTGGCCCAATGCTGTCAGCAAACACACCTGGAAATAATATAAGACACTTCACAAATCCAATTATTTCAATGAAAAAAGGAGACAAACACACATGCATATAATTGATGTAAAATTTACTCTGTACTCATTGATATGATGCACTGCTTAACATGTATTTAAGAATTGTTAAAAGTGTGATTTACCTGATATAATTATGAGGATCAATAAATACCTCTCCATGTTCATATTTCAGATCTGAACTGTTTTTGAAAGTGTGGAAAATTGTACTATGTTGTTTTGAATGATAAATTATACCAAACGTAATACTGTATACATAAATGATAGGTATGCATGCCCTAGATAATTGATATGCTTTATATTAATAATGTGGGTGTGGCTTGTGATAAAAGACCCGGGGCCTCAAAGCACAGTAATACACACCAGAGTCAGACACACACACATCCTGGATTGTCAGTGGAAATGATTCTGATGACACTTTATTTTGCCATGAGTTATTGATCACATTTTTCCAGAGTGTAGCTCATTTTAATGACATTGTGTTTTCCTCTTTTGTGCACTTTTACATAATACACCAACACTTGTATCTGTTCCCAAGAAAGTGGTGGCTGAAATATGTGCAGTAAGTGGACATTTTCTAACTTTCCAAAGGAAAGAAAGTATAAGACTTTGTAATGTCCATTTGTTTCCATTGCACTGGACAGTGAATAAACCCTCTCAGATAACTGTCATATGCAGGAACTAGCCTACCTGCAAGTGCATAAATTACTTTACTTAATTTATACTTGTATGCTTTATGGCTGCAATATAAGTTGCAGGATTCCACATCTACAGAAAGGCCTACAGAAAAGTCTGCACAGACAGAGGAGACATAGGACTACAGGTGGGCAGTGTATAGACAACTTTTCCTTTTCATTTGTTGCACGAGGCATGTGTCTAATATCTCTTGTTGCAGGCACTTGACCACTGGCTTTTCTTTACAAAGAACAATTGAAATAAAACTCAAGGAACTAAGCATATTTGTCTTTTATTAAACATTTAATGAAAGGTGGGTTTTTAGGCCCTGTCAGGTGTCCAACCCCCAGACTTTTCAGACACTGAAATCTTTCCTTTAGTTAGCCAAAGTTAATTTCATCGTGTGCCCTTGTCCTGGCTAGAGCTGCATTGTAGCTGGTTTGGATCAGGGAATGGGGTCATAAAACACCTGTCTGCAGGAACATGTCATAATCACCTATGAAAAAATGCAGTTCTGTTAGGATCAGCATAAGTGTATGTAATACAGTGAGCTTGATATTTAATTGTGGAACGTTCCTTACCACTTTCAAATAATGTGCATACATGTGAATCTCTGAAAATGATTAAGTCATGCACAGATCCTGGCCATTTTGCTTTCACATTTGTGATATGGAAGATTTTAGTCAACTGCCTTTTTTTATTTGATATAATATTACTAACCTGGAATATTAAGAATCACAATAGTAACTGGGCTGCACATTAACATTGTGAACCCCCTTTCTGTTCACATAATCCCCTTCATTGAGGCCTTGATGGCAGTCTATGGTCTAGACCAGGGGTGTCAAACTCATTTTCACTGAGGGCCACTTCAGCATTATGGCTGCCCTCAAAGGGCCGGTTGTAACTGTAAGACTTTTAAAATGTTAATATAGTGTCTCTTTATTTGATTATTACTTATTTAAGTTACAAATATTGTATATGCATTTGGAGGGGTGTTTCTAGGTTTTAAAAACATCAGGGGATGAGCCCGAAACATCAGGGGCTGGGTAATAATGATTTGATACAGAGAATAATGTATTATTGTATATATGCAAGGGTAAACTGGCTCAAAAATTCAGCCCTGGCACTGTAGCCACACCAGCACACATTACCACACAGACACGCGCATTCAAATGTGAGGTAGTTAGGGGGGTTCGGGGACATGCTCCCCCGAGAAAATTTGGATTTCTCGGACCTACATATGTGCATTTTAAGGTGTTTAAAGGCCAAAAAATTTGATAACAATAGCTTTAAAAGCATGTCAGTGGGCAGTAGCATAAATTATTTGTCAAGATAACAGATTCTTAAAAATGAGAATGAGGATAAATATTGCAATGAATGATCCACACTACAAAATGGAAATGCAGAATGTTTCTGCTTATTGTTGACAATACACAATCACATATTCCAAACAGGAATGGCCTTAAATGAGAAATCTTTCAAGGATTATTTTGCATAGATGTTACATTTCAATCGAACACCAGTGCAATCTTTTTGTGTCCAGAGGCAAATGAGCAATTTATATTAGCATTAAAGATTGGTTTCAGCAACTTGTTTCTTTCCTGAGTTAATCATTGTTTTTGGCACTAATCAGTTTTAAGTTCAATTGTTTACTCATAAAGACAGTCATTTGTCGCCACCTACTGGCTTAATGATGCAAGTGGCGCAAACACAGATAAGCGGAGTGATCCAAATGGTGCAAAGGTTAAGTATACAGTATATTAAAATATATTAAAATAATATAAAATATCAATATATTATTCTTCAATCAGTTCTATGCAGCAGAATCAGATTTAACAGATTTATTTTTTGACCAATTGTCAAAATAAAGTATAGTCCTACAAAGCTATTTTTAATCAAACCATGAGCAGAGCAGGGAGAGGACCAGTGAACGAGAGTAATTTTACCAGTGTTGCCCAGCACGGCTATACACACCATGACTATACACATGTTACAGCACAGTAGTGCTATTGCAAAAAGAAACAAGTCCAGAGAAATTTCATGTCGGCACGTTTTTTTTAGCGGACTTTGCCTTTCCGGTGAGCGTGAGCAGAGCTCGCAACACACACACACACACACACACACACACACACACACACACACACACGGAGGTTGCTTGCGGAACATTGAGCAGAACGCGCTGTGAACACGGAGCGGAGAGCACAGCGCACACACACAGCGGAACGCGCCTAGAAGTTATGCATCTTCGGAAGCGGACTCGCACGCAAAGTCATAAAACACGTTGAGCCAGTCAAACCATCGCCGAACACGGAGGGGCGCGGCGGCTTTTTAGTATCTTTCGGCCAAAAAACGAAAATGTTATTTTCGGCCGAAATTTTTCGGCAGCCTAAATTTCCATATGCTCTCGCCATATAAAATAACTTGGCGGGCCGGATTTGGCCCGCGGGCCTTGAGTTTGACACATGTGGTCTAGACTATATGGTACCAATCACGTTAGTGAAGCCTGAGTGACATATAGCCTACTATAATCGACATGGTCATGATTGCATGATCTTCATAAAAAAATAATGATAGCCTAGACTAAAAAAAAACTGCTTTAAAAAAACTGCTTTACAACATTGGGTCTTAAGTGGATTGGAAATGCCACAAAAAACCTAAAACTGTTTTTTAAACCTAAAAGCGCCAGGTAAACTCCTAATGACACGACAGACAGCACTTTCCATCAAGTTCTCCGCATCTCCAATATTGCAAAGGAAAGAGCAACTCGCAAATACTCTTATTATAGGGCAATGCAAACAGTTTGTGCTGTAGTTAAAGCCCGACTACGACAAGTCGAACATAAATGTGCGTTTCCAACAAATTGATAATGTAAACGACAATCTCACGAGTCACGAGAAAAATAGGCTATCTCAGAAAGTGCATTATCGCGCTGCGCTGGACTTCCCTATCAGCTCCGCTTATGAAGCCGCGATCTAATCCTGTTTACATGAAATAAGCCTGCTCGCGAGCAGGTTTAAGATTGCGCACCTGTTGCTATGACAGCAAGTCTAGGATGATCTTTGAAGAACCAAACAATCCAAAAAGAACCAAAAAGATCATGCCAAATCGTCAACAATCAAATCCAGCTAACTGAGTGAGCGACGTACGAAGAACGGGCCCCAGAACTCTGATTCATTCAAGAACAAATGAGTGATCCACTGAACACGCTCAAACATAGTTTGTTTGCTTGGAGATTCCGCGTTTCTTCTGCGGCTTCGTTCGGAACTATTTGCGTTGACGGAGCAAAAACAAAGTTCTGGCAATGTTTCTAAAATGTAAGTAACTCAGTATTTACATGTTGTTAATAATATTCAGAACCATGCTGACAATATTAAGCTCACTAAGTAATCACTAATATTAGGCTACCTGATGTAGGCCTAATGTCACCCTATACTGTAGGTTACATGCAACTCTTTGTTTATTTCCAGCAGGTGTTACCATATCCTGCAGCAGCCATATCACCCTGTAGCCCAAGACTGGTTGCCCACTGAAGCTAAGCAGGGTTGAGCCTGGTTAGTACCTGGATGGGAGACCTCCTGAGAAAAACCAGGTTGCTGCTGGAGGAGGTGTTAGTGAGGCCAGCAAGGGGTGCTCACCCTGTGGTCTGTGTGGGTCCTAATGCCCCAGTGTAGTGACGGGGACACTATACTGTCAAAGAGCACCGTCCTTCGGATGAGACGTAAAACCGAGGTCCTGACTATCTGTGGTCATTAAAAATCCCATGGCATTTCTCGTAAAGAGTAGGGGTTTAACCCCGGTGTCCTGGCCACATTCCACACATTGGCCCTTACCAATCATGGGCTCCTAATAATCCCCTTACATTGAATTGGCTCTATCACTCTCTCTCCTCTCTCCACCTATAGCTGGTGTGTGGGGAGCGCACTGGCGCCGTTGTACTGTGGCTGCCGTCGCATCATCCAAGTGGATGCTGCACACTGGTGGTGGTTGAGGAGAGACCCCTGATATGATTGTAAAGCGCTTTGGGTGTACAGTAGTACATATGAAAGCGCTATATAAATGCCTCATTCTATTCTATTCTATTCTATTCTGCAATTTGGCTCTGTGGTTTAAGAAAAAAATGTGGTTTTATATTCATTTGATAACTTACTGTTCAAAGAAAGTTTTCTGAGTGAGTTTTTGTAAAGCCTCCCAGGCATTTTGTATCACTGGGCTGTTACTCTTAGAGCACAGTAATACAGAGCTGAATCTGACAATGTTACAGTTGTAATGGTCAGTGAGGTGGATGTCTGGGATGTAGTTGATCCAAATCGACGGTCTGGTATATTCTCATATGTCTGTGATCGTCCACCTTTCAGCAGTATATATTGTGGCTGTGTGTTAGAAAACTGTCTGTACCAATAAAGGAAAACATTGTTGCTGCTTGAATCGTATGTACACTCCAGTGTCACTGAATCTCCTTACTGATAACACTCCTCTGGCCACTGGGTCCAATCCGATCCTGACAGATAACACCTGGAAGGAAGTTGTTTTAATAAGATACATTTGTTAAAATTAAGATGTGTATAGATATTTAAAGATCTGAATAAGCATGCAAATGATGTATTGGAACTGGATTGTAGCCTACCTGATACTATAAGGAGAATCACCAGATATTTTTCTATTTGTTGACTGGCCATTTGGACTCTTTCCATGATCACATCAGATGAGTCTTAATGTTTCTTGAGATGTTGATCTTTAAATGTCTTGGGGTGAATGCAAAAGCAGGAAGTACAAATGATGTCAACTGTTTGTCATATGATTCATCTGCACTTCTCTAAGACTTGTAGGTTCCACTGTTCCTGTGTTAACTGTTCCTACAATTTCCAGCAGGTGGCGAGCTAATATCATACAAGTACTATATACTTCTGAGCATAATTTGTACTCTTGTACATAAAAGCCTATTGTTACTAAAAGTTGTAGTAGTTGGTGAGTTATGTATTTGTGTAGTATTCTTGTGATTCAGTTTTTTTCCCATGAAAAATATTTTAATACTATGATAAAACTATTTTATTGAATTATTGATTATTAAACATGTATTTAATATATGGACAAGTTTTTTTTTTTATTTTTATTGTTTTTTTTTATATATATATTTGCAGATATTTTATAAAGACATGCAATGCATTGTACATTCACCTACACAGTGTTGCAGTTGAGAGGGTTTTTGTACAGTGTTCTTGTGTTTCCTGTCACTGTGGGCACCAGGGCACAGTAGTACAGAGCAGAGTCTGTCACTTTAGCAGTGGAGATCTCCAGATCCACATCCACATTCTTTTCATTCACTTTTCCTGAGAATCGAGGATCTCGATCCACAATTTCTGACTTTTGTGAAAGTTTTCCTGTGGACTGTATAATAAGCAGAAGATATTCTGGAGCTGATCCGGGATATTGTCGATACCACTGTAGTGTTGATGCTGAGGAGTAGTTACAGGACAGAGTAACATTTTCTCCCTCTTTCTCATAAACTTCAGTCTGGACTGGCGTGATATTTGCAAAACTGCCACCTTCAAAATTTAGAATCAAAATTCATGGAAAAATAATGTACATACAAACAAACAAACAAACAAACAAACAAACAAACAACATACTCATTAATAACAAGAAAAGTAATAGAAGAGACAAACAAATATTATGTCTGCAATGGAATACTTACATATAAGAGAACAAATCAGACCAGTTAAGAAGAGTAACATGTTGATGATAAGTAGGATGAAGTTCTAGTTTGGCACAAACTGTTGTTCAGCTAAACTTTGCATTCTTTCCTTGTCAAACAGAAGATGTCTCAAGCAAGCTCCTCCCCTTAAAGCTGCAATTGAAACAGCATTGAAAAACAGACTGAGCGAAAGTATAGACTGGAGTCAACATGAACACACAGGTCAGAAGTTATGTTGTGGTGCTGATCAGAATGGCTGTCTGAAGTAAAACGTTAAAGCTTATGACACTCACTCCTTAAGAGACTCTTTAATGTCCAGTTGTCTGATATTGTCTTGATAGTGATGTGATGTGTGACCTTGTTGGAGGTTTTGTACTGTGTAGTTTGTTTTCCTGTCACTGTGGGCTTCATGGCACAGTAGTGCAATGCTGAATCCGTCACTAGTTGAGGTGATCTTCAGATCCACATGAGTTTTTTTTTCATTCAGTTTTCCAGGAAATTGAGGATATACACTAACAAATTCTGATGTTTATGTAACTTTCCCAGTAGCATTTAGAATGGCAAAAAAAAAAAAAAAAATACTTTGGAGCTTGTCCGGGATAATGGCAATACCACTATAGAGTAAAGACTGGTTACAAGACCAGACCTCTAGATGGAAAATCTCATTTTGGATTGGAGTGATGATGACATTCCCAAAAGTGTCACCTCCAAGAGTTAAAATTCCTACAACATCATGCAATCATGTATTGAAACAACACTTATGATGTTAGTTTAAAGTTGTAATGACAATAATTCAGTATTTAATCCATAAAATGTACACACAAAGCAAAGTAAAATGTGCAAGCAGACAATAATACATTCAGCACAAACTGCTGTTCATCTCATCATTTATTCCTTGTCAAGTAAAGGAGATTGTCCCGTTCTCATACCCAAGGCGTCACTTTCGACCATGCTTCAATATCTGACGCTCAAAGCACCCTTTAGCGTCCATATGAGACGCATAACCGTACCACAGACCTAAACCTACCCAACCGAAGCGTCACATATTGACGCTAAAGGGTGCTTTGAGCGTCAGATATTGACGCTTCCGAAAGCGTCAGTTACATGACGCCTAAACCTACCCATAACCGAAGCGTCACATATGGACGCTAAAGGGTGCTTTGAGCGTCAGATATTGAAGCATGGTTGAAAGTGACAAAAAGTGACGCCTTAGGTATGAGAATGTGTTGCAAATGAACTCCTCCCCTTAAAGCTGCAGTCCATACAGCTTTGAATCCATAATCATAATAATAATCAAATAGCATTTGATACCTAGATGTGTAAGATATGAACACATAGGTCAGGAGTTTTACTGTAGCACCACTAATAGCCTGTGTTTGCTGCAGAAGGTATTAGAGAAACATGGAAACATTTGTTGTTCTCTATTTTGGTCTCTTTATTTTAGTCAGTGAATGCCTACTGATGATGATAGCATTAAAAAAACTGAAATACACAGTTTAATTGTAATATATCTATATTTATGCTTGGGCAAATAAGGTTTATTGGGATTTTAGCAAGGAAAATATATTCTCAGAGTCTCTTTTGTGGAATGACAAAAACAATTAAAATCTTCCTTTATAGTTTCCTCCTAGCACAAGTTTTTCTTCCAACAGGTGTCACAGTATTGTGTTGTGGTTTACACAAGATAAAGTTGTGGTTTAATTCTTATTTTAATCAAGGCAAAAACTGCATGTGAGATTTTGCAAAGCCTCTCAGGCATTTTGTATCACTGAGCTTCTACTCTTAGAGCACAGTAATAGAGAGCTGAATCTGACAGAGTTACACTGTTAATAATGAGTTCAGTGGATGATTGTGATGTAGTCGACTGAAACCGTTGACGGTCTGGTATATTCTCAGAACCGCTCCGTGACTGGGCACCTTTATACAGTAAAAATTCAGGTTTTCCATTAGGATACTGTCTATACCAGTAGAGATAGATGTAAGTGCTGCTTGCATCATACGAGCAGCTCAGTGTCACAGACTCTCCTTCATTTCTGTTTATATTAGTTTCCTTGTCTTTTGGTTCAATGCTGTCAGACAGAAACCCTGCAAGAGAATTAGATTTCATGACAGGTCAGAAGGCTTGTCTACTTATCCAAACATTAACATTCATAAATGAAAATTACAATACCAAAAATGGTTTCTTTAACAAAATATATAAAATTATTTATTTATTTTTAAATGTACATTATATTTGAGTCTGTTTAGATTAAAAGTTTTATACCTGGCACAGATATAAGAATCATCAAAAACATCTCTCCATGTTGAGAAGATTTACCAACTAGCTAAACAGTAAATGTATGATTGTAGTGTTGTGAAGTTGTCATGTGGGTGTGGTTTAGTTAGACCTCCTTCTCTGTCTTTCCTTATGTCTTTCCCTCAGTGTATGAATAGCTCAAAAACTAACAATGCTTTTTGCTGAATAAGTATTTTTCTCCACTAATTCAGTTAATCTGCAAGTGTGACTTGATTATGTTCATTATCTTACTATAAGGCTTATTCAAAGCTAAACAAAATAGAGGCTATTTAGTGGAGTTAGAATATTTAATAATTGGTTTGTGCTTGTAGAATTAATGCAGTCTAGTGTCACATTTTGTTATGGTGTGTTGATTGATATCTTTATAAATGATTGATCAAGTGCAATGAGTGAGGAAAAACGTACTGGTTACTTTCGTAACCTCGGTTCCCTTAGAGATAAGGGAACGAGTACTGCGTTGCAAACGCTATGGGAAAACTCCTTTTCTCGAGAATATTGAAGCCTTTATTTTAAAACGCATTTGCTACAGCACAGGCGAGAGCATCAGACCCACGTGAGTGAGCTGATAGGCTGTGCTGTGGGCAACTGCACGAACCAATGGCGGATAGACAGAAGCGCGCGAGCCAATCAGGGCGCTTGGCGCTCTGTCACTGTCAAGCGCGCGAAACTACACGTGACCATAACATATAAATACAGATAGAATCCGCCATTTGACAGGTATAATCGACTGAAGCGACAAACCTGCCATAAGAAAAATAGCACGGCAAGGCAACGCAGTACTCGTTCCCTTATCTCTAAGGGAACCGAGGTTACGAAAGTAACCAGTACGTTCCCTTACGAGAACGTTCTCTCGTACTGCGTTGCAAACGCTATGGGAACGTTTCCATTTAAAACGCCGTGCTATTAATCTTTTGGCCGCTCTGACTCACCAGAGTTCCGGGAAGTACAGAATAGCCAGGATAAAAAGAGACCGAACATCGGGCCCATCAATTATCCGTAATAAAGACTGGCCAGAGCCAGTCATTTAACCCACAAGGTGATAGCCGTGTGTTTAATATCAAACTAGTCTGGGTCAGCAGAGCCAGAGTCTAGACTGAAAAGACTGTAACTGCAAAGCAGGGACATTAAAGTTATAATTCATCGGATCTGGCCAGATCTAGTCACTTAGCCCACAAAGTGAAAACCGTGTGTTCAATATCAACTAGACTGGGTCACAGAGCCAGTGTCTAGACAGAAGAACTGTAGCTACAAGCAAGGGCATTAAAGCTATAATTCAACAATGTGGACGGAGCGGATATCCGGCCGCCGCACATATGCTATAGATGGGAATACCCAAGTGACCATGGTTCAAAACTAGTCTGGATCCACAGAGCCAGAGTCTAGACAGAAAGAACGCATGTCTGCAGAGCAGGGACATCCAGCTTATAGAATCTCACAAATGTGGACGGAGCGGACCAGCCGGCCGCCGCACAAATGTCTTCAATGGGAATACCACTTGACCAAGCCCACGAAGAGGCAACACCTCTCGTGGAATGAGCTCTAACACCTATGGGACAAGAGAGGCCCAGTGAGGTGTAAGCCAGGGCAATGGCGTCAACTATCCATCTGGACAGTGTGGTTTTAGTGACCGGGAGGCCCTTGGATCGGCCCCCGAAACACACAAAGAGCTGTTCAGACTGTCTGAAAGAGGCCGAACGCTCCAGATAAATTCTCAAAGCTCTGACTGGGCAAAGCATGAGAGAATCGCTATCCTCCTCGGAGGAGGGGAGAGCTGACAGAGAAATAACCTGGGCTCTGAACGGAGTTGAGAGCACCTTAGGAACATATCCATGTCTTGGCCTAAGAATGACCTTGGAGTCATTAGGACCAAACTCCAGACAGGAAGCGCTGGTAGACAGCGCCTGTAAATCCCCTATTCTCTTTACTGATGCCAGTGCTAGAAGCAGGGCGGTTTTCAGAGAGAGAGACTTAGGATCAGCTGACTGAAGTGGTTCAAAGGGAGGTCCCTTAAGAGCCCGCAGGACCAAGGAGAGGTCCCAGGCCGGAACAGACGGTGGCCGAGGCGGGTTAAGCCTCCTGGCGCCCCTGAGGAAGCGAACTATAAGGTCGCTTTTTCCTAAGGAGGCCCCGGCTTCCAATACGTGAAAAGCAGCAATGGCGACCCGCGTCCAACATCTCCTGTAGAAAAGACAGTACTCTTGGTACTTCACAAGTGTATGGGTCGAGGTCTCGAGCTAAACACCAGCTGGAAAACACTGACCATTTACTGAGATAGAGGCGTCTGGTAGACGGAGCTCTAGCTTCCTTTATAGTATTCAGGACGCCCTCTGGGAGGTTCTGGGGTACCCGTTGAGTGGCCATACATGTAGGGCCCAAAAGTCGGGACGGGGATGCCAGATTGTCCTGTTGGCCTGAGTCAGGAGGTCGCGCCTCACTGGGATTGGCCACGGGTCTGCTACAGACAGCTGCATCAACTCTGGGAACCAAACCTGGGTCCGCCAGAGAGGAGCTATTAATAGCACTGCGCTTTTCGTGTTCCTGATCCGTTCGATGACCTGAGGGAGCATCGAGACCGGGGGGAACGCATAGAGAGGAAGGTTGGGCCAGTCGTGGGCCAACGCATCCCTGCTCTTTGAGAAAAAGATTGGGCATTGACAGTTGTCTTCTGAGGCGAAAAGATCTACTTCTGCCTTCCCGAAGACCTCCCAGAGTAGGAGAACTGTCTGAGGGTGGAGAGACCATTCCTCTGGGGGAACTCTGCCCCGAGAGAGCATGTCTGCTCCTGTATTCAACGTGCCTGGCACGTGAGCTGCCCTGAGCGAGCGCAGATTGGTGTGAGCCCATAGCAAGAGCTGTGAGGCTATGGCAAACAGGTTGCGGGACCTGAGGCCGCCCTGGCGATTTATGTAAGAGACCACCGACATGTTGTCCGTCCGTACCAACACGTGGTGTCCCGCCAGGTATGGGAGGAATGTTTTTAGGGCTAGAAAAACTGCTCTCATTTCGAGGCAGTTTATGTGTAGGCGTTTCTCCGAGCTCGACCAGAGGCCGGAGGCAGGCCTGCCCTCGTACAGAGCTCCCCAACCGGAGTTGGAGGCGTCTGTTGAAATCATCCTCCTCTCTAAAACTACCCCCATGCTTACGCCCTGCTGGTACCAGCTGGCGTTTTTCCAAGGGGCCAGGGCTTGAACACAGCGCTGGTCCACCTTGATAATCAAGTGGCCTAAATGCCAGGCGTGGGGTGGCACCAGAGGAGCCAGCCACAGCTGAAGAGGACGCATACGCAGTAGGCCTAGTTGGAGTACTGATGATGCAGAGGCCATCAGGCCAAGGATCCTCTGAAACGTTCTGAGGGGTACAAGAGAGCCCTCTATGAATGATGCCGTGAGCTGCTGAATCGTTAGAGCACGGGCCGGTGTGGGCCATGCTCTCATAAGTACGGAGTCGAGAACTGTTCCCAGGAACGTGATACGTTGGCTGGGCAACAGAACACTCTTTGCAACATTGACCCTGAGCCCTAGACATTCTAGATGGCTGAGGAGCCAGGCTTTGTGAGTATGTGACTCCGCCTCTGACTGGGTCAGTATGAGCCAGTCATCGAGGTAGTTTAGGATGCGCATTCCCCGCTGTCTCAGGGGGGAGAGAGCTGCATCCATGCACTTCGTGAATGTACGAGGCGCTAGTGCCAGTCCAAATGGAAGAACTGTGTACTGGTATGTCTGCCCCTCGAAGGCGAATCTCAAGAATGGCCTGTGGTGGGGGTTCACTTGAATGTGAAAGTAAGCGTCTTTCAGATCTACTGAGAAAAACCAGTCGCCTGGGCGAATCTGCGCCAGGATATGTCTGGTCGTGAGCATTCTGAACGGCCGTGACATGAGAGCCTTGTTCAGATGTCTGAGATCTAAAATGGGTCTCAGGCCGCCGTCTTTCTTTGGAACAAGAAAGTATCGGCTGTAAAAACCTGACTCGCTCAGAGAAGGGGGGATCTTCTCGATGGCCCCTTTCGCCAGCAGACTTAACACTTCGGTGCGGAGGACATGACTCAATGTGCCCCTTACCGTGGTTTGTATAACCGCGCGAAAACGCGGTGGTCTGCGGGCGAACTGAAGCGAGTAACCATGCTTTATGATGTTCATCACCCATACTGAAACTCCGGGGATAGCTTGCCAAGCTAGAGCCCGCAGAGCTAGAGGCATTATCATATCTGGAACACCCAGAGTGGGGGGCTCGGACTGACATGTATGCATGTGAGAAATTATGCTCGATTTGTGCTTTGTGTGGGTCGCTGTTAAAACAGCGTTTGTTTGCAGGGGTGCGTGACATGTGACGGGCCCATGAACTGCATTTAGAACTGCTGCAGCCGCCTGAACTGAAGAGGGAGCCGTGAGCAGTAGTCGAGCGATTTTTGGGGCTGGTCCGGCCGAAGCGGGACAGTGACCCCTCTTTGTGCCGGTTAGGACGGCTTCTTGGGCTCGTGATCGAGCGTCAGCTTCGGCCGCGGGCCCTGGCGCTTAGGGAACGGGAACCGTTTCGCTGGCTTCATGTGCTTACTGGTCTCAGCCGCTGGGCGGGGCTGGAGGACCTGGGACACCACTTTCTCAGGTCGCGGCGTGCTCTTGGGGCGCCGTTGGACTGAGCTGGAGCGCTTTGGTAGAAAGTGTCTCATGGCGCTGGAAGCCTTCTGAGCTTCAGTGAAGCGATCGGCGAAGCCGCTGACAGATGGGCCGAAGAGACCTGAGGCTGTGACGGGCGAGTCGAGGAAGGCAGATTTATCCGCGTCCCTGATCTCGGTTAAGTTTAGCCAGAGGTGGCGCTCCATTACCACTAGGCTGGCCATATTGCGGCCCAGGGCTTGAGCGGTGGTCTTCGTGGCCCTCAGTGCCAGATCCGTGGCACTCCTGAGGTCTTTAAATGTGTCTGGGTCCGGGCCTGACTCATCCATGGAACGGAGAAGTTTGGCCTGGAAGGCTTGAAGCGTCGCCATGGCGTGAAGTGCAGAGGCGGCTTGACCGGCGGCAGCGTATGCGCGGCTGGCAATGGCCGAAGTAGTTCTGCACGGCTTAGGAGGGTGCACCGTCTTAGACCTCCAACTACCTGCAGTGGGGGGGCATAAGTGTGCAGCGACCGCTTCCTCCAGTGGGGGGAGAGACACATATCCTTTCTCTTCAGCGCCGTCAACAGTGGAGAGCGTAGAAGAGGCAGATGAGCGCGTTCGCGCTGAAAAGGGCGCGCGCCAGCATTTTGTGAGCTCTTCGTGAATCTCAGGCATAAATGGAGCGGCGCGCTGACGAGGGGCCTGCTGGCGCCCCGGCAGGTACCATTCATCGAGGCGGCTTCTGGCGGGCTCAGCTGGAGAAAGCCAATCGAGTCCCAACTCGTCAACAGCGCGAGACATGACACGGAGAAGTTCGGCGTCAATGCTCGCTCGAGTATCAGAAAACTCTAGCTGAGAGGGGGGGGCGGGGTCCGCGGAGCCCGACCAATCCTCGCTCTCAGATGCCGCCATAGAAAGTGCGTCATCGACGTCATCCGGAGATGCGCCGAAAGAGACGAGTCCAGCCGCTTCAGACGAGGGGCGCTGCTCGCTCCGAGAGAACAGGACAGGCGAAGAAGGCGTGGGCGAGGCACGAGGAGAAAGGCCCGGCGTGCACTCGCTAAACTCACCGCGCTCAGGACGCCTCTGATCGCGCCGCTTCTTCCTACGGGGCTCGTGGGGCGCCGAAGACGGAAGGTGGGCGGAATCGGTCACCGTCGAAGACAGCCTTGAACGGAGAACGGAGACAGGCATCCCGTCGCAGAATTGGCAGCCGCCTTTCATGAGCGCTGCCTCGGCGTGCTCAGGGCCGAGGCAGGCCGCACACTGGGTGTGTCCGTCGGATGCATGCAGGGAGACCCCGCAGCTCTCACAGATGGAGAGAGGCATTATGCCGCGCTGTAAAAACAGCGGTTTGCTCTTTTAGATAAATATGCAATGAAAAGGATATAATTTTTCGTCGGATGCCACAGGGAAACGCTCAGCTGGCGAGATGCCGGGATGCGAAGCTGTTCCGCTGGACGGCTTTTCCACGACGAGGGCTTCTTACGACCGGAGAAAATCAGCGACGAGGTGAGTCGAGCTGAAGGAGATTAAATCTGTCAAATGGCGGATTCTATCTGTATTTATATGTTATGGTCACGTGTAGTTTCGCGCGCTTGACAGTGACAGAGCGCCAAGCGCCCTGATTGGCTCGCGCGCTTCTGTCTATCCGCCATTGGTTCGTGCAGTTGCCCACAGCACAGCCTATCAGCTCACTCACGTGGGTCTGATGCTCTCGCCTGTGCTGTAGCAAATGCGTTTTAAAATAAAGGCTTCAATATTCTCGAGAAAAGGAGTTTTCCCATAGCGTTTGCAACGCAGTACGAGAGAACGTTCTCGTAAGGGAACTAAATCTTTAGCCCTAGGTCTATACCCATACCTTTAAATTGGTCACACAATGATTCAGTTCAGTAAATTTCACAATCCTATGTGAAACATGTTTATATTTTACCCAGGTAATTATATTATGCATTGATGACATGTTTAGACAATTAGGATTTTTAGCATTGTGGCATTATTTATTTTCATGACAGTTAAGCACAGTTTCACCAAATTCAAGATGTATTCAGAGGGCAAAGGGACCGTCTTCTGTTGTTCCTTGCACATGTGAATTCATTACAGATACAGTTGGGTATCCTCTCTGAAATGTTTAATGTACACAGCACCCCCCAGTGGTGATGTAACAAATATTTATTCACTCACTGACAATGTCCCCAAGCCTAACAAGGATAAAACATTTGTGAATCTGGAAAAGATAATGGATGATAAATGTGATAGACGATTATTTATTTATATATATTTTTAAACATGATGACACATCAGAGAATATAGTTTATAGAGCTGGTAAGTCCCGCCCCTTCCGTAAAACCCCGCTGGACCTCAAAGTTGAAAAACCGTCAATGCAAGTGAATGGGAGAAAATAATTATTTTCTGGTCCCGTTTGAATTGTGCCATGAATGTGAACATATGTTGTCTGTGAATTTTTTATATAACTTTTCATGTTACGAGTTTGACAGTATATGGTTGTTACAGTTGTTGAAAAGACATAACGAGAAAGACTACATGTCGCCAGAGACAATTTATATAAGAGACATGCCACTTCCTCAATCCTCGATAGGCCTATGTCACGAAAAAATTGAAGACCGGAAGTACGTCTTTTAGTAGGGATACGGCTCTTCCGGTTAGCTTTTTACAATGGCGGATTCCGATAGATACTGCTGGACCAAATCTCTCCGCAACCTGCCTGAAGTCACATATGACGATGTGGTTTGGATGGTAAATGAAAACTCTCAAGTGGAAAAGCCTGAAAGCTGAGGTATGGCTGTCTACGTCCTAACGCAGAGCAACCCGGTGCACTACAACAACAGCGGCGGGCCGTTCGCCAGTAAGGTAAAAGTTTCTATGGTAACAGCGAGTTGGACCAATCAGCAGACGTTGCTGCTACGCTTAGGATTGTGGGTAGTGTAGTTTTTTTCATAAGATCGCGGATAAAACATGTTTTTCTTAAAACAAGGTTGATTTCATACGAACTTATAGCTTCTACAGGAGCAAAAACCTTCGTTTCACAAACTCATAGCTCGTGGTCAGTCTACCTCGGATGGTTTAGACATTATGGCTGATAATCTAAATCCTTATTGAGAAATACTGTTGACCGGAAGTTCTGAATCCCTACTCCGCATTCCGGAAGCAGGAAGTGTGACATAGGCCTATAGAACTATATACCCGTAACGGCAAAGATGGCGGTTGTATGAACATGTCCCGCCCCTCCCGCTGGAAAGCCAATCATCTGCTTTTAACAGTCAAGCCGGGAAACATTTAAACCTATCGTCTGGTTCCACTGACGCATGCGCACAGTAGAGGTTTTGCGACAGCGGAGACGATTTGGGGACAGCGAGTTGTTGTGTGTGCAAGAGATCAGTGACAGGGCGCATATATAACTGAAAGAACCAGATGGAAAGGACCAGAGCCATAGAGAGATGGCTCTGGAAAGGACAAGCAGAGAGAGAGAGAGCCCCGGTCGCACGCGTGCGCGAGCCAGGCGAAAGTGTAAACAAAACATCACCGTCTTCTTTTTCAAGCGCCAATTGCTCTCTCTCCCGCACGCATATTAATCAAAACAAAAAGACATGATGGTAAAAGGTCGGAACGGAAGACCAAAGTTTCATGTTGGAGCATTCGGAGATTTTTTCCCCTGAATTACCGCTGGGTGTGAGTTTTGTGCTAAAATACGTTGCCTTATCTGCGTTCCGCACATTCAGCTGACATAAAATTACTCTCTAAATAAACGAAAAAAACCTATCCAGTGATGTAATGTTTTCTGTGTTGACACTAACCTTGTGGGATGTCCATGTTCTAGCTGCTGGGATAATCACACAACCGTATGACACGTCCAATTCGCGAACTAATGCCTTTGAACCGATTCATTTTAATGAATAGTTAAACCAACTGATCTTGTTATTACTGATAAAGTGCAAACCTGCTTATATTTAAATAAAGAAGAACAATATTGACATTGAATATGCACACCACCGGCATTCTGGATAGAGACGTAAATGAAGTTGGTGTCGTGAACCCTTGCGCATGCATAGTATAAGTATAACCTGTGGGGGAAAAGGCGTTTTAAACCTTATTTTGGGGCAAAGTCATCAAACTTTTTCAGCGATTTTTATCATATTTTAATGCTGTGTCTGTACATGCAGTTTTTATGTCCCAGTGACCAGTGAAAGTGCAGTTCTGACTCTCTGCCCATTCATTTAGATAGGAGCCTGGTCTTGTTAGTCCGAAATAGCTGCCCGGAGGCGTTGCCAAGATGGCGGCCGAGTGGCACGACTTGCCTAAAGGGACTTTGATGTCGCCTATGTGACGTCACCCCATAAAGTTGACTTACCCGTGGTTTTCACCAACTTCAACGATTTTGTCCTCTCCCTGAAAAAAGGCGGTGAAGTGCACCAAAGATACAGCCATGTTTAGCGGGATCCGTGAGCTAGTGTCCGTGTGCAGTGGTGTTGACGTTTCAAACGTGTCGAGAGTTGTAGTCCACAAGTGCTCTCACACAAAGTCTAACCGTATCAAACTTCTACCCGCTAAATTGTATCATTCTTTACACGAAAAGTTATATAAAAAATTCACAGACAACATATGTTCACATTCATGGCACAATTCAAACGGGACCAGAAAATAATTATTTTCTCCCATTCACTTGCATTGACGGTTTTTCAACTTTGAGGTCCAGCGGGGTTTTGCGGAAGGGGCGGGACTTACCAGCTGTATTACATCAATGTTCATTGAAATGCTCTAATACAATAATTTGAATCTATCAGTACATGTACATGAAGTTACAGAAATACTAACCTGCCAGAAAATTTCAATATTTATATGAATTTGAATGTAACATCAGAATCAAACTTTCACTTTCATCTGAATGAAATTTGTTGTTTTTGATATCTTACTGTAAGACTAACATCATCAGGTTTTTGTATAGTGTGTCTAGTGTTTCCTGTCACTGTGGGCCTCACAAAGTTAACGAGGTCGACCCAAAATTGGTTCAGAGGCTGTATCTCAGCCAAAAATTGATCAATCGAAACGAAAATTGGTACACTTCATCAGAAGCATGATCTGAGGTTCCTGAGGTCATGCTGAATCCATGGATACTGATTTTGCCAGGATTCAATGAACCACTTGTCCACCATTTTGATTTTTGTCATAAATTGCAATATCTTATTAAGTATTTGACATATCGGCACCAAAATTGGTAAGGATCATCATTAGCATGGCCTGAAGGTACCTGAGAACTTTGAACACAGCGCCACCTAGTGTTCCAGAGGTATAAGGTGTTTTGCAAATATGCTTATAACTTTTGAAAACATAGGTTAAAATTTGATTTCTTTATGTCATTACGTTCCTTGGATTATGCAGATTCCGACGATATCTCATTTGTCATTTTCCAACAATGTGACTGTCCGCCATATTGAAGCAAATGGTAAACAGTTTTTTCGCTACTCCTCCTTCAAATCTTGCTCAATTTTGCCCAAAGTTTGCTCAGATGATCTTGGGACCAAGCCGCACAGAAATGAATAGATTTTTGATATTCACTACCGTTCCTGAGATATTCGTCTCCAAAGTTGACCTAGCCTGTGTTTGTTGCCTTATGCTAGTTAGCTTAGCATAATAATTGGTTAGCATGCTAACCAGATGCCATTCTTTCTAATGCGGCTCTTCATCTATCAGGATAACCATAAGCTACATTAGCATTAAGCTAGCTTAGCATGCTAATCTCGTTAACATGATTTTGTGTGCTCATTCATACACTGAAGCCTCTCCTCTGCAGCTTGGTAAAACATGTCCTCTGGGTGGCGCAAGCGGTTCAACCATGCGTCATGAATCCCGAACCATTCTGGTCGTGGGTTCGAGACCAGTGTGGGGCGACTTTGAAATTGTGTATAAAATAGTCATTTAAATTCCGTCTGGCTCTGCACTGCTGTTGGTGCTTAAATGCTATTGTCCTTGATGTACATTTACATGTACATGTATATTCAATTTGTGCTGTTTTTGTTCTTGCGGCTCCGCACTGCTATAGTAAGAATACTTTGGTTATTAAAGTTTCTTATAAAGTTTTGAAAGCAGAGTATTTTTAGCTACTTTTTGAACCCAGGGAACCATTGGAGGGCTTGGCCCCTTTGAGGCTGCTTGCAGCTTTAATTTATTATTGATCTTTAAGTTTATCAGTGACACCAGAAACATGTTTAAATTGCTTATACATTGATTCACTTTGACAGGGAAATTCAAATGAAGGAGCAGTTTATCATTTATGAAAGACCAGCAAGAACACTAAATAACAGTCACTTTTTATATCAATAATTACCCTATGAAATACTTTTATCTCAGTTAAATTTGAAAAAGGTGTTACCATATCCTGATATTCACAGAGCCTTTGTGGCTTATGTAAAGAACAGCTGTGGTTTTATTTGTAGATTATTAGATACTGTTCAACTTTAAAACAATAATTGTGTGTGATTTCATGCAAGATTTTGTAAAGCCTCTCAGTCACTTTGTATTACTGGAGCACTACATGAAATGTGCAGTAATAAATAATAATAATGTAATGCTAAGTCACATTTGTCAAGTTGATTGTGATGTACAAACGTTATTCAGGAAGGTTCTAGTAGAATGTGTATTATGTTTCTTTTATTTTGATTTCTTTTCATTTTTATCTAGGCTAATTTGCCTTTAAAACTTGAACAAAATTTTCTTCCGTAACCACACACAGGTGTTTTCAAAAGTGTAATTATAGTGTGTGAATTATAGATTGTGGGTTTGATGTGGCTTGAGATCAAATGAAAAATGATTTTCAGTTTTTGTACAGCTTCACATAGACTTTGTATCACTGGGCTGCTACTCTTAGAGCACAGTAATAAAGAGCTGAATCTGACAGAGTTACACTATTAATAATGAGCTCAGTGGAGGTTTGAGATGTAGTCGACTGAAAGTGAGGATCTGGTATATTCTCACTATTGCTCCATGATCGAGCACCTTTCCGCAGTAAATACTGAGGTTCTCTGTTTGGAAACTGTCTGTACCAGTAAAGCATAACATAACTGCTACTTGTATCATATGAGCAGCTCAGTGTCACAGACTCTCCTTCTCTTCTGAGCATATTATCATTGTCTTTTGGTTCAATGCTGTCAGCAAATATACCTGCAAGAGAATTAATTATATTGAGCAATCCCCTGTCCTTACTGTTGTTACAGTAACAGTGCTATAAATGAACAACATTAAATTGAACAATGATGTCAGCATTATCTATTAAATAATGTGCATAATTAACACTTTGAATCCTCAATATATTTTAGTCTATTGCTAATATATAAGTGCACTTTACCTGGTACTGTTACAAGAATCAGTATGATACATCTCTCCATGGCCCTATCAGTATATGCTTTATGATTTTGAATTGAAAGGTAAATGTATGAATGTAACGGAGAGTCATTTGTGCAGTTATATTGTCTGTAAATGTGGGTGTGGTTTCTGATATTAAACCACCTTCTGTCTTGCCACATTAAAACTGAGATTGTCTGTTAATAGGATTTTTTTCTTGATCTATTGTACTTGATCTATTATATACAGCTCGGAGTTAATGTCTTGTTGTGTGTTTGATATCTTTGATGATTTTGTCCTCAATATTCTGTGTGTAGGTAAAAATACCATGAGCATTTTGAAAGGAAATAGTTATTCACTCAGTTGCATCTATCTTCTTTGTTCCAACTTCACCCTCTAGTGGCAGATGACGCACATTTACACGTATTACAAAACTGATGCATTCATAATGGAGACAAAACTTGCTAAATTGCTTCAACTAAACAGTGGACAGGAATTTATGATTTATAAATTCATAATTTTTAAACTTTGTTGCCACAAAACAGAAATGTTTTCCCAGGTTTACACTATATTGCCTTTCACGGGAAAACAATTAATTTCAAGAAGACAGTAAAGCTCACAGTAAATGAATAATCAAATAGTTATTCAATAGCTCAATTATATATTCTAAATATATGCCTTCACATATATGATGGCTAGACATCATTGCAAATTTGTGCTTGAAGTTTTACAGGTTTTTGTATGGTGTGCTGAGTGTTTCCTGTCACTGTGGGCTGCAGGGCACAGTAATACACAGCAGAGTCTGTCACTTTAGCAGAGGAGATCTCCAGATCCACACTGCTGGCTTCTTTTCTGTGATTAATGGATATTCCAGAAACTGGAGGATTAGCTTCAGTCTTTGTTCCATAAGAGTCCAGTATGAGGAATTGTGGTGGTGAACTTGCGTATTGTCGATACCAGTGAAGACTATCAACAGAACCGCTGTAGTTACAAGAGAGTGTCACACTCTCAGTCTCAGTGGCAAATGTTGATTCACTGTATGGAGTGATGGCATCTTTAGCTCTGTTACCTGCAACAAAAACCTATTTCAGCATGTTTAAAATGAGATATTGTGATATAATGATACATGTGAGATTTTACCTTGAGTTAAAGTCAGCAATATAAGTACACAAGTGAACATGATGAACAGGTTCCTGCTACCCTCAGTGATCTGTGATGATCACTGAACTAGTCTGTGTTTTACAGGCCTGTGTTAAGCTCCGCCTCTTGGCATATAATTACATTTTTTAAACCCAAAAACACTTGAGGAATGGAGAAATTAACCAAAATCTCCATGCAAGTGTTGCAGATTTTGTTTAATGTGTTCTTTCAAAAAAATTTCTTGAAAAAGCTCAATTCACCAGCTGGGAATCAATCTGACTAATTTTGAAATTAGAACTTGAAATGAGTGGATCGCTAATGGCTTTTATTTTACTATCCCACCAGATAGCAATCTTATCTCACTGAAGGAAGACCACTGCTACTGTTACCATTCTCTCTTTGGCTTAATACATTTTAAAAATTATATTTGGAAATATCACCTAACCCCAGTATGTGTTGATTTAGTAGTCTCGTGGTGGTGCAGATTCTTTTAGACACAAGCAGCCTCAGTTTTGAAACCCATCCGCAAATTTGGCATGTGATTAACCAAGCAAAACTGATGTATATCAGAAACATTTGATTGAATTTATTTGTATTTTTCGCTGGAAGCGGAAAGCAGTGGAGAAAGTGTCTGACCCCCAGTGGAAAGCAGAATAATAGGTGTTTTGAGCTACATTCACAAGAGACTGAAAATGTGTATTGGATCAAACCAAACTGGACTGGAGCGCACATGGATGAATTGGATTGACAAATAAACCACCTATATGAAATGCTGTTCCTCGCTAGTTTAATGGTTACTATATAAGCTACAGTATAAATATGTTCCTATGGTTAACATTTTTTCCCAATATTTCTGCCGGTTGACTGTGATGCGTTGGCAGTGGTTTACCCTCTTTAGGGAGAGTTTTTGTTCAGTGTAGTTTGTTTTCCTGTCACTGTGGGCTCCATGGCACAGTAGTACATCGCAGAGTCTGTTACTTTGGCAGAAGAGATTTCGAGATACGTATGGGGTTTCTCCTTATTCAGTTTTCCAGAAAATCGAGTATCTAGATCAACAACTTTAGACTTCTGTAAAACTTTCCCAGTAGCATGCAGAATGACGAAAAGAAATTCAGGAGCTGATCTGGGATATTGGCGATACCAATATAGACTCACTGCAGAGGAGTAGTTGCACGACAGGGATATCATTTCATTTTCTGTTCTATATACTTCAGTTTGAACCGGCGTGATGACATTCCCAAAAATATCACCTGTAGAAAGATAAAACAAATTAGCTTGTTTACAAATTAACATATTAATCTTAAAAGTGAAAAAAGGACAAACAAGCAATAAAGAAAAATCCTGACAGACTAGAACAGAATACATACTTGCAAGGGAAAAGAGCACAACAAAACCAAAGAGTATCATTTTTCTGAAACATCTGTTACTGAAGAAAGCATTTCATTTTTCATATTTTCATCTCTAGTTAGTCCCTCCCCTTAAAGCTGTAGCTCACAAACTGAAAAATATGGAAACCCATTTTTAAATATAAACAGTTTATTTTCTTATTTTAAACTCCCTGAGAAATGCCCTTCAATAGCTGTACAGTAGATGCCACTAAATTAATACTTTTATTGCCACCATACAGTTTTGATATTAATTGCTTATTTGTTCACAACAGCTAAGTTGAGGAAGCCTGAAGAGGTGGACCTAACCAATAAAAGTTGTAAGTTTTTTTTTTCTTCTTCTTCTTCTTCTTCAGCAGGTGTGACCACATCCTGTTGTCTTGTGGTTTAAGACACAGAGATGTGGTGGATAACTGAGACACAAAATGTGTGTGTTTTTGTAAAGCGTCTGTGGACTTTGTATCACTGGGCTCCTACTCTTAAGAGCACAGTAATAGAGAGCTGAATCTGACAGATTCACATTGTTAATAGTGAGTGAAGTGGATGTAGGGGACATAGTTAACTTATAACGACTGTCCGATACATCCCCTTCATCGGACGAGCGAGCCCCTTTAAACAGCAAATACTGAGGTTCTCCATTAGGATACTGTCTGTACCAGTACAGGTAAACATTATTTCTGCTATATGTGCAGCTCAGTGTCACAGACTCTCCTTCTCTCCTGGTTTTATTTGTACCTTCTTCTTTTGGCACAATGCTGTCAGCAAATACACCTACAAGAAAATGTGTGCTTTAGAACGATAATAAAAATAACCCTGAAAAATACTTAAATACTAAAAAATACTAATTAAATAATTTATATTCACTATCATTCAAAAGTCTGGGGTCAGCATGAATTTTTTATGTTTTTGAAAGAAGTCTCTTATGCTCACCAAGAGTTCATTTATTTAATCAATAATACAGTAAAACGATAATATTGTGAAATATAATAATAGTTTAAAATAGTTTAAAATTACTATTTATTTTTGCAGCCATTATTCCAGTGTTCAGTGATCCATCAGAAATCATTGTAATATGCTGTTTGTGTAGCATGTATATTAAATAGAAATATTTTGTAACATCAGAAATGTTTTTAATCTAACTTATGATCAATTTCATGTATCTTTCCTGAATAAAAGTATTATTTTCTTTGAAAAAACAAAACTTACTGATAACTTTTGAGCAGTTACACTTTATAAAAAAGTACCTGTCATGAGAATCAGCAATTTGCATCTGTCCATGTTAATATTCCGAGTGATTTATTTTGTTTTAAGCCAAATTATGTTCACAGGGATAAGAGACACTGTGACACTGTGAAAAATCACAGTGAAGGACTTCAGGGAATCCTTGTATTTCATGTGAATGAAGAAGAAGATACTTTTCACTGACACTGCAGTTTGAATAAGTTCTAATGTGTATTTGTAAAGTGGGTGTGGTTAGTGACATGACACATATACAGGTTTGTTTTTCTTGCTACTTTGATGATACATGGAATTTAATTCATCCAATTTAGGGAAAAACAGACATTCAGCTGGTCATCGAACAGTACTCCTACATTCCTGGATGGTGTTATCATTGGCAGGCTAGCTAAACAGTGATGCTGTGATGAAGGCTTTTTTGTACAGTGTTACTGTGTTTCCTGTCACTGTGGGCTGCAGAGCACAGTAATACAGAGCAGAGTCTGATACTTCAGCAGAGGAGATCTCCAGATCCACATGACTTTGCTCTTTTCTGTGATTGATGGTTACTCTTGGAATGGGGGGAATAGCTTCAATAGTTGCCCCTGAATCTTCCATTATAAGGAACTGTGGTGGTGAGCCTGCGTATTGGCAATACCAGTGAACTCCACGAACAGAACCGCTGTAGTTACAAGAGAGTGTCACATTGTCACCCTCAAGTGCAAATACTCTCTCACTTTTTGGAGTGATGACTTCTGTGGCTCTGGAGCCTGCAAATGAAAGTGGCATTACGTTTAGCACATACACACATCTTGTAAAAACACAACATTAATATATGAATCTTTTATATTGTGTATTTAAATGTGGAACAAAAATCATTAAAAAGAGCACAATTAAATTAAATTATGCATTTCATTGGATTTCCTTATTGTGACATATTTCTTAAATATTGCAATATTATACCTTCAGTTGTTGACATCAGTATCATAATATAGATGAACATGTTCACTCAACAAAGTGGCAGGAAGCTAAACAAAGACCAGCTGCTTGAGTGTTACCTACATGTATCTGTGCACTAATGCCTGTGCTAAACTCCTCCTCTATCCATTATACATGACGACTATGCAGATCCGCTTAATCTTTAGAAGATAATGGACAGAGAACTATACATACTTCAGAATATTTTTTTTTTGTGTGTAAGTTTTTGTACAATTTTTAGTTTAACAAATTCCATTCCCTTTGTTTACTGAATGAATTTTGAATTTAGAGTTGTTTTTAAATAACATACTTAGAAAAACCAATGCTAAATGATAGTTTCACATATGTAACCTTTCATAATTTCCCATATTCACAGGTGTTGCCACACTGTTATATCCAGAGCTGTGGTTTACAAAAAATTATAAATTGTGGTTTGATGCTAAAAGATTAAAGACTGTTTAAAGCACATTGCATATTTGAGTTTTTGTAAAGCGTCTTAAGCATTTTGTATCACTGGGCTACATTTCTTAGAGCACAGTAATAGAGAGCTGAATATGACATATCTGCTTTATTAATAATGAGTTCAGTGGATGATTGGGATGTTGTTGACTGAAACCGACGGTCTGGTTGATGCCCACCACCACTCTCTGATCGAGCACCTTTCCACAGTACAAACTGAGGTTCTCCGTTTGGATACTGTCTGAACCAGTAAAGCCAAACATTATTGCTGTTAGTTTCATATGAGCATCTCAGAGTCACAGACTCTCCTTCTTCCTTGATGATATTTGTATTTTCTTCTCTTGGTCCAATGCTGTCAGAAAACACACCTGAAATTAAATGAAATCAATTGTTCTGTAATCTCTGATCAGGGGGATTATATTTAAATAAAACTTGTTACAAATGCATCTTTTCAGTTATAAAATAGATAAATATTAAAAATGGGATATTGTTTGTCCAGCTTATTTAGTACTTAGTTTACCTGTAACTACAATGACAATCATGAGTAGACCCTCCATGTTGGCAGTCCAGAGGTAGTTTGTATTTCTATTACTGTTGGATTTATAAAAAAATGTACCTGAATATTGCTTTATATTGTGAATGAAACTGATGTGTTCATTATGTTCAGCAGTAAATGAATGCACCGACTGAAGTTCCATTGTACACTAATATTGTGGGTGTGGTTAGTGATGTCACAGGTTCACCAGGCTCTCTCACCACCACAACGATCACAATAACCAGATTTCTGATCACCGGCACCTGTCACTCATCAACGTCATCAACCACCACATAAAAACACACACCTCAGTTCAGTCACTTGTCTATCATTGGACTAGGAAACAGACCTATTACTTTGATCTCCTGTGCCTGTGAATTATTTTCACCATATGGCTAACTGCTATTCTCCCTCATGTTTCTCCAAGTGCGTTTTCTTTTCCTGCGATACTCACTAGCATCCCATACTCCACCACAATACTGAGGTGTGTGTGCTCCAACAGTTTATTCTCCAGCCAGTATCTGTAAGAGAAAGATTTTCCTTAATATCTTCCATCATCCATCAACAGCGATTTACTCAACTGTTTGTTTCTGCTTCTGCTGTGTGACCAATAAAGTGTTTTTGGATTAACTTACCCTCTCGCTCAGTGTGTATATCCTGACCGTGAAATGTGTAGCTTACAATTTTAAAAGCTGCACAGTTCCTGTAATTCAAGAGAGCATAATGTGATAGTGTTACTGGCCACTCAGAAGGATCTCATACAGGGAGAGGTATTAAAATACATTGAGGTGTGCTGGAGCCTGTTGTAGAGTAGAATACAGTATGTGTGCTGAAGGTCTGAATATCAGAAGTCTTCAAAATTGAAAACTATTTTGGACAAGGCTTGAGGAGCCAAAACCAGATGACATCTTTATGATAGAGAAGCAGCTATAGGCTTAAAGGGTTAGTTCACCCAAAAATGAAAATTCTGTCAGTAATTACTCACCCTCATGTTGTTCCAACCGCGTAGGACCTTCGTTCATCTTCGGAACACAAAGATATTTTTGATTAAATCTGAGAGTTGTCTCACTCCTCCATAGGCTTTCAGAGGGACCGAAACTTGCTGGCCCAGAAAAGTTATTAAAGAGATCGTTAATATAGTCCAAGTGACTACAGTGGCTCAATCTTAAGTATATCAAGCGACGATAATACTTTTTGTGCGCAAAAACAAACAAAAATAACGACTTTATTCCACTATTCATTTCCTTCTCTCTGGGCCTCGTAGTGTTTTTGCGCTGCGCGTCTGTGTTGCACGTCATCACACATCACACACATGACCCGCTTCGGTCAATTGTGAGCCTACGTGGTGACGTGTAACACAGACGCGCTACGCAAAAACACTACGTGAACCAACTAGAGGCCCAGAGAGAAGGAAATGAATAGTGGAATAAAGTCGTTATTTTTGTTTGTTTTTGCGCACAAAAAGTATTCTCGTCGCTTGACATACTTAGGATTAAGCCACTGTAGTCACTTGGACTATATTAACGATCTCTTTAATAACTATTCTGGGCCAGCAAGTTTCGGTCCCTCTGAAAGCCTATGGAGGAGTGAGACAACTCTCAGATTTAATCAAAAATATCTTAAATTGTGTTCCGAAGATGAACAAAGGTCTTACGCGGTTGGAACAACATGAGGGTGAGTAATTACTGACAGAATTTTCATTTTTGGGTGAACTAACCCTTTAAGTCTCCATAAACTCAAAATGGATAATTCTTTTTTTTTTCTTTAAACTGGAATACCATTATTTATAATACATGATTTATATGAGCATTTCTTCTTTTTTATTTTATTTTTTTATTCATGTGCCCTTGTAATCTTTTAATCGGTTACATTCACAAAGGGGATCAGGGACCCTTTCTCCTCTCTTTCAGAGTCAGTGGAAGACATTATCTCCCCTGGTTTCACAGATGAGGTTTAAGCCTAGTCCCAGACTAAAATGCATGTCTTAGATGTTTTAACTGAAAGCAGCTTGCAGCCTTGCACTGACATATTTTAAGATATGTCAGCGCCATTGCTTTGTCTCAGGATGCACACCAGTATGTTTTTCTATAAGGCATGTTTATAAAAAAAACCTACTTAAATGTCCTAATTTAACTAAAGCTTAATCATGGTTTAATCTAAGCCCTGTCTGTGAAACCAGGCGTCAATGTATTACATAAGCAACTTTGGTATGGGTCACTCACAGGGGAGTCATAAATTCTGGAAAGACTCTTTTAATCTGTGCCACTGTTAAACTCTCCTGGAGACTTTGGCATGGTCCTATGCCTCTAAAAATAATAAACAACCGCTGCAAGCATAATTAAAAGTTTTTGTCAGGACTTCACTAAAACAGAACAGGAAAATATATCCTCATATATCCACAATTGAGTTCAAAATCACAATTCTTTCTACACAATATAACTCAATTAATTACAATTTATTAAAATTAATTACAAAATAAGTACATATTTATTCTCTGAAAGCTGGGCTACCGTGTTGGAAAAAAATTGTGTTTTTAAATGCATTTCAGATTTGAAATGCGGAGAGATGAGGAGAGAAAAAGTGTTCCAAACAAATGCATGTGAGACCTGGCAGGAGCATGTACAGTATGTCAGGGAAGTGTTTCACCAATGGAAGGGAAATCCTCACTTGTGATATTATGCTGCCCCCTTCTGCTAAAACACACAACAGCATGTTTTGTTCAGTTGCCTATCTGCAATGTGCGGTTTATAGTAATACTAATGACTTACTGTAAATGTTGATGGTTCTACTGTATCTCACAAAACTTGAGCTATGCACTTCCTACACCTTGCTCCTACATTCAGACAGCATCTCACAATATGACAGCATTTCATTATCAAATGTATGGACTACACCATATTTGCCAGTTCTTGCTGTGAGATCACCCCACTCTTCCACCAAGGCATTTGCAAGTTCTCAAGTCTTGATCACGTCATGGGGGGACATATGGTTTCACTGCAACAGACATAACAAGGACGATCAGCTGTCCTTCCGCTCTCCCTGTTAGCACTGTAGTCTTAGGCGTCTTACATTATGGACATTGCAGTTTATTGCTCTGTCCACATCTGCAGTCCTCATGCCTCCCTGCAGCACCCTATGGCATGTTCATGTAACGGACGTAGGCTAGTAAGAGCTGTGAATGTAAACCTCATTCCGCTGGCCTCAAAATGCATGCTAGCGACTGATGCTAGAAACTGTGGTTTTTTGCTTCCTTGTTACTGCGCCCACCTCCCATGTCGGAGAGACCCTGGTTCGAATCCCGCTCGGAGTTGAGTAGGATCGGTTATTTGGTGCTGTTGACCCTGATGGGAGTAAGGTTTAGGGGGGTGAGTGTAACGGACGTAGGCCAGTAAGAGCTGTGTGTACTGTAAACTTCACTTACCTGAGCTCAAGAGGTGTGCTAGCGACTGACACTAGAGGATACGGTCCTTGTTAGCAGTAGCACTCCCACGCCAGAGCCCTTGGTTTGAATCCCGCTTGGAGCGTCTCGAGTAGGACCGGTTACATTCACACAGGTGATCAAGGACCCTTTCTCCTCTCTTTCAGAGTTAGTGGAAAGATCTCTTCAGTGTCCTAAGTTGGAACTGTGACATTTATTGCACAGGTGCATGAAAAGTATTGTTTAAACCCTTTCCAATAAAGATCTATAAAGCTTATTTGGATTGTACAAAATTAATTATATTTTACACAAAGCATTTTACCTTTAAGTTTGTAAAGAAGAGTACTATAAATTATAACATGAAAACATGTATGTACAAGGTTTTTTAGTTTGCTGGACATTTTTCATATCCTCCAAATGGCACATGAAAATATGTGAAAATTTACTTAGTAAATGCTTTAACAGTAAATGAGGTTTTTGTACAGTGTAGTTTGTTTTCCTGTCACTGTGGGCTCCATGGCACAGTAGTACATCGCAGAGTCTGTCACTTTAGCAGAGGAGATCTCCAGGTACACATGGGTTTTCTCTTCATTCAGTTTTGCAAAGAATCGAGGATCTTGATCCAAAACATTTGATTTTTGTAAAACTGCCCCAGTGGCATGAAGAATAACAAAAAGAAATTCAGGAGCTGATCCAAGATATTGGCGATACCAAAACAGACGGTTTGCTGAGGAGTAACTACAGGAGAGACTTATAATCTCCCCTTCTGTCCCAAACATATGAGTTTCAACTGGTGTGATGACATTCCCAAAACTCACACCTGCAGATGAGAATACCATCATTTTTTTTTTTTTTTTCATAAAGGAAAGAAATAATCAAATTAAGACAAATTTTAAGGGTTTAGATGAAATACTTACAAGCAAGAGAACAAAGCAAAAGCAAAAAACAAAGCATAATGTTTCAGGATGATATTTTAGTTCCTCTGCATCTCAAGGTCTTACTGAAATAAACATTTATTCATCATCTAGTAGAAGGTGTCTCTTGCTAGCACCTCCCCTTAAAGCTACAACCCGGAATTTATGAAGCAGATCATATCTGATCCTACAATGAATAATGAAGCATTTTATATAGTACTTTTAGATACAACTGTACATTCAAAGCACTTTACAATGGAGTTGGTTTCTCTCCTTACCCACCACCAGTGTGCAGCAGCCTTTATAACCTTACAAATTCACAGCTGTTACCACATTCCCTTTTTGTGGTTTACAAAAGCATGATATTAATTGATTAAAGACAATTCAAAGCCATAAAGTTGTATGAGTTTTTGTAAAGCTTCTCTGGCAATTTGTATCACTGTGCTGCTACTTCAAGTGCACAGTAATATAGAGCTGAATCTGACAGAGTTACACTGTTAATAATGAGTTCAGTGGAGGTTTGGGATGTAGTTGACTGAAATCCATCAGGTATATCCTCTTCACTCTTTGACCGAGCACCTTTATACAGTACATATTCTGGTTCTCTGTTTGGATACTGTCTGTACCAGTTAAGCCAAATATCATTGCTGTTAGTTTCATATGTGCAGCTCAGTGTCACAGACTCTCCTTCTTCTCTGGTAACATTAGTATTTCCTTCACTTGGTTCAATTCTATCAGCAAATCCACCTGAAATACAGTCCATCATATATTGTAATGTATCATGAGCGAATAAGGATTTTTTATTTTATTTGATTTTTTTTGCTATATATTTATTTACCAGGAATTGTGATGAGCATTATGAGTAGCATCCGCCTTTCCCCCATCTTAACTGAAGTCCTCTTCGAATATAAGAGCGTTTGTTTACTATTAAATTAAAGTGTTAGATTTCCGTTGTTAATTTATTGCTTGTTGATTTATAATTTAAGAAATATGCTGGAAGTGGCTTTATAAAATTAATGAAGTGTTGCTGACGGATGATTGAATACATTGAGACTGAGTGAGGTTCTGTTGTACTAATAATGTGGGTGTGGTTTAGTGAAACATGGATGCTATGTGCTTTAAAATGAGTATTTTGACATCAGGTGCTTGTCCAATGTGAATAAAACATAGCTTGTGAGGTTATGTTGCCCCCTGATGTTGGAACTCAGAACAGCAGGTTTTGGATGCAGCACAAATAAAAATGTGCTGTCTGTGTTTGAGTTACATTTGTTTTTATATACAAACACTTTAGTGTTGTGCTCACACTCGTGCACAGACATCATGTTTTATGTCCTCATAAAACTGATATGTACAGTTTTTCTTCGTCTTTCAGCCACAATATTTTAACTATAATATAAGAACTTCAGAAGAATAGGCTACCTGTAATATCTGTAAGTATCTGTGTGATTTTTTTTTTCACCATACATAAAACCTCGACCCCACCTCTCGCTTTCTTTCTCCCATTTAAGCAGTTTTTGTACAGCATGCAGTATATTTCCTTTCACTGTGGGCTCCAGAGCACAGTAGTACACAGCAGAGTGAGTTACAGCCACAGAGGAGATCTTCAGATCCACACTGCTGTTTTCTTTTCTGGGATGGATTGAGATTCCAGCAACTGGAGGAACAGCTTTAGTAACTGACCCATAGGAATCCAGTATGAGGAACTGTGGTGGTGAACCTGCATACTGTCGATACCAGTGAAGACTTCGAACAGAAGCAGTGTAGCTACAAGAGAGTGTTACACTGTCACCCTCAACAGCAAATTCATAAGCATTGTACGGTGTGATGAGTTCTGTGGCTCTGGAACCTGCAGTTAATGCGTAAAAAAAGAATAGAAAAATGTAAGTGAAATTTACATCCTCTTTCAAATGTACATTCTCCATCCAAATGCAATCAAATGTATATACTTAATAATGCAATGTTGTTTTTTAGATTGTTTATATATAAAAAAAGCATTTCTCAGATAGTAATCAGGCTTAAATAAGAGAATCATTATTTATTTATAAATTACACAAACTAAATTTGTTCTATACTTATAAGATGTTTTTAAGAATGCTCCAGCCTTTGCTCCTACCTTGAGCTGATGATATGAATATAATTAAATAGATGAACATGTTGGCTCAATAATCAGGTTTGAACAGGAGACACACAGAAACATCAGATGATCCAAAGACACTTGTGAAATATTGACAGTCCTTTATTGTCTCTGACAATGACTGTCTAAACTCCTCCTACTCAGATTTACACCATTCATCTTACACAATATATGGCAGACAAGACTTTTGTAATGATAGATAGATAGATAGATAGATAGATAGATAGATAGATAGATAAATAGATAGATAGATAAATAGATAGATAGATACCAAAATAAACTTCTTGCTGAGGAGTAACTACAGGAGAGACTTATAATCTCCCCTTCTGTCCTAAACATATTAGTTTCAACTGGTGTGATGTCATTCCCAAAACTCACACCTGCAGATGAAATTATCAACATTTGACAACATTTTGACAACTAAGACATACAAATAAGCAGAAAAAGGAACCTGGGCCTGAGGGTTGAAATACTTACATGCCAGACAACAGAGCAAAGCCAAAACAAACATCATCATTTTCAGGAGGTTGTCTTAGTTCATCTGCAGGACAAAGTGTTACTGAAGTAAATTCATCATCTAGCAGAAGGTTTCTCCAGCTTGCTCCTCCCCTTAAGTTCTGAAGTTATGAAGCTGATCATCTCTCTCTGATGCTATAGTGACTGTTCATGACGATCATTTACCCTCTAATTATTTATTTACATAAAATTTTTAATACAATTTAGCAAATATTACACAAATCTTTTTAAGGTTAGTTTAAAAAGACATCTGCGAGTTTGCATCAAGGGCTATAATAATATTACAGTTGTTCTGAGTTGTATATGAGATACATTTCAGTAGTTATGTTTGATGTTACTGACTGAAACTAATTGTTCACTTTATTCTTTACATTGAAAAAAGTGTTTTTCTTACTCCGCATTTTAGTCTTGTTTTGTACAAATATCTTAACATTCTTAAATCAAGAAACATTACTTGAGAAGCAAAATGACTTGTCAACAAAAAGTCTTGTCTTCTGAATAATATATCAAAATTCTGTGAATTCAGTTCAACTCAGTTAAGCTTAAAACAAGAAAAAATACCTGCCAATAGGGTAAGAAAAAGTCAAGTAAATGTATCTTGGTATAATTTTTTTTAGATATTTGTACTGGAAAAGACAAACCACTGGTTTCACTGAAAGCTCCTTGCACTGATATATCTTAAAATATGTCAGTGCCATTGTTTTGTCTCAAGATGCACACCAGTATGTTTTTTTTCAATGGCATGTTTAAAAAAAAAAACTATAGCTTGAATGTCCTAATTGAACTAAAGCCTAATCCTGGCTTAATCGAAGCCCTGTCTGTGAAACCAGGACAAAAATACAGAATAGGAAAATAACTTTTGCAGTGTAGTAAAGCCAGCTTACATTAACAATGCACTTGACAATTCTATAGTATCAGTTCAAGACTTATGTCTTTTTTTGACATTTGTGTTGTTGAGTCCAACTGTGGTTTGTACAGTTTAAGGCTTGATAAGATGAAAACAGGTTTTTTTTGTACAGTGTTACTGTGCTTCCTGTCACTGTGGGCACCAGAGCACAGTAATACAGAGCAGAGTCTGATACTGTAGCAGAGGAGATCTCCAGATCCACATGCTGTTCTCCTTTTCTGTGATTGATGGTTACTCTTGGAACGGGTGGATCAGCTTCAGTAGTTACCCCTGAATATTCCAGTATGAGGAACTGTGGTGGTGAGCCTGTGTATTGGCGATACCAGTGAACTCCACGAACAGAACCGCTGTAGTTACAAGAGAGTGTCACATTGTCACCCTCAAGTGCAAATACTCTCTCACTTTTAGGAGTGATGACTTCTGTGGCTCTGGAGCCTGCAAATTAAAGTGCCATTATATGTATTTTTCAAACACTTCCGTTACAATAGAATGCATTTACAGAACATTATACCTTCAGTTGATGACAGCAGTATCATAATGTAGATCAACATGTTCATTCACTAAACTGGCAAGAACAGCAGCTTCTCCACAATGTTGTACAGCTCATCTTTACACAGCTGTATAGTGTCTGCTAAACTCCTCCTCCTGTCATGACACTGAATCTGAATTATAAGACACCTAAAAGATCAAATGAGCATAGCTGTTATAATATGTACGGTTATTTCTTTTAATTCTTTGCTTTTTCTTTGTTTTTCGTTTGGCAACTCATTGTCAATATTGTATTACCATTTTGCTAATACATGTGAGTTTCTAATTTTTTTTAAGGAATCTTTAGAAATTCATACAACATTATATGAGAAAAGAGATAACTTTAACAAGATGTAATGAGAAGCATATAAAATACATAATAAATGAAGTACAAACGCCCTTATGTAACCTTTTTACCTCCCAAATACAAATTCACAGCTGTTACCACATTCTCTGTTTGTGGTTTACAAAACCTTGATGTGTTTTTATACAAATTGATTAAAGGCACTTCAAAGTATTAATTTTGTATGAGTTTTTGTAAAGCTTCTCAGGCATTTTGTATCACTGGGCTCCTACTCTTAGAGCACAGTAATATAGAGCTGAATCTGACAGAGTTACACTGTTAATAATGAGTTCAGTGGATGTTTGGGATGTAGTCGACTGAAATCCATCAGGTATATTTTTTTGGCTACTTCTTGATCGAGCACCTTTATACAGTAAATATTCTGGTTCTCTGTTTGGATACTGTCTGTACCAGTAAAGCCAAATATCATTGCTGTTAGTTTCATATGTGCAGCTCAGTGTCACAGACTCTCTTTCTTCTCTGATAACATTAGTATTTCCTTCACTTGGCCCAATTCTATCAGCAAATCCACCTGAAATATTTTAAATATATTAATATATTACATTTTCATATAACATTATCTAATACAGGAACTTTTTAGGGGTTAGTTAGTGATTAAAAGTATATTTACCTGAAACTGTGATAAGTATCATGAGTAGTATCTGTCTGTCCTCCATATTAACCACCCTTGACCACTTTAAATATTGAAACTGTTACTTTATAATATTATCAAATTGATTTATTTGAAATCTTAAATTAAATTAAATTAATTAAAACACTTTAATGAATGAAAGTATGAGTAGCTTATGGATGAATGAAGCACTGAGTGAAGTTCTGCTGTATACTGATAATGTGGGTGTGGTTAGTGAAATATGAAACATGGTCTTTGCTTTAAAATGAAATGGTAAGCATTGTGTCTTATAGACATCAGTGAGTATATTGACCTATTGGACTTTTTTGCTTACCCTCTAACCATATTTTAAAACAGATTTAATATATCTAATGCAAATAAAGTACATTTATAGACTTTCACTTGGGGATACTTTATTAATTATTATTTGACATTCACCACATTCAGTTCACTTCTAGTCATCTTCAGAGAACATCAGGGAAATGCTTGTAAAATATGGATTAAGCATAACTTGTGAGATTATGTTGCCCCCTTCTGTTGAAACTCAGAACAGCATATTTTGTCCATTTACTTAAAAATAATGTTATTGATTTTATTTATTTTTATATATATTTTTGTTGTTGTTATAATTTGCCTGTTAAGAATTGTAAACAAAATTTAATCTTTCATCTTTCTCAGTTATAATTCTACAGTAAGTTTTGTTTGTGTTCCTGTGACTGTGGGCTGCAGGGCACAGTAATACATCGCAGAGTCTGTCACTTTAGCAGAGGAGATCTCGAGATCCACATTGGTTTGTTTTCATTCACTTTTCCAGAAAATCGGGGATCTAGATCTACAATTTTAGACTTTCGTGAAACTTTTCCTGTTCCTGTATATTATTAAAAGAAATTCAGGGGCTGAATCATGATATTGTCGATACCACTGTAGACTAACCGCTGAGGAGTAGTTACAGGACAGAGTTATATTGTCCCTATGCAATAAAACATCTTAAAATGAACAACCATTATTTAAGAACAGCAAAAACCATTAAAAAATAAGTGTCTAAGTACAAATTCTGTAATAAATCTGAATAATTAAGACCTGTAGGGTTAGTTCTGGCAGATCACGTCAGTTAAGCTTGCATCAGCTGACTTCGAATATTATACCTATCACAGCATCCATGTATAAGCTCCTTCCGTATTATCAACGGCAATCACGTTTCTCAGGAGCTAATTACCCTCCTCCATCCCCGGCTCCTCCTCTCGTCCAGTCAGGATTTAGCCTTCTGATTCCCCTTCGAATCAGACTCAATTCTCTAATTATGTTGTACATTCAAATATTGGATTAATGATATCCAGTACTTGCCCAGAACAGAACTATTCCGCCAATCCTAACTGTATGCTAAATGTCAATCATCTTTGTTGATAGTGGTCCTGACTCCTGACAGAACTTTTGGTTTTCCAGAAAATGTTAATGTCCATGAAACAAGCTATACCTTGAGCTCATTTGAAAGCAATTGACTGTGCACGTGCGCATTGATGTTCATATTTAAATTGAATGAAATAAGAATGTAAGTATGTGTAAAAAGTAGAACTATAATCCTGACTGTTTTTGTTAAATAGTATTGTTCTAAGGAACAATCATAATGTGATCACGAAGCATGGAGTTCAAATTAGTAAAATCTTCAATAGAAGGAGAGTGAGAAGATTTGTTCTGTTCTGTGTCTTTACTATTGAGATCACTCTGGTTTTTGTATGGAGTCAGAGTGTTTCCTTTCACTGTGGGCCGCACAGCACAGTATACAGAGCAGAATATGACACTGAAGCAGAGGAGATCTCCAGATCCATGCGTCTGATGTGTTTTTTGTGGGTCATTGTTATCCCAGGAACCTGAGGAGTAGCATGTGTTATGATTCCAGACGATTCCATTATGAGGAACTGAAGTGTTGAACCAGGGAATTGACAGTACCAAGATAAATCGTAAACCGTGCCAGTGTAACTGCAAGATAGGATAACTTTTTCATCTGCTTTAGCAATTACTGTATCATTGTAGGAGAATATGATGTCTTCAGCAGAAGTAACAACTGAAAACAATTAGGAGAGCAATGAACAGGTTTTACAAGAAGGATTCTGCATTGCATACAGGGAAACCTCTTTAAAGTAACAATTATTCTACATCTTACCTCTAAAAGTCATTAGGAGATATTCTATTAACAGGACTACAGCAAATGTCAACATGATGCTTTACCAGTCAGGAGAAAAGTGCAGGTTTGCTGAAACAAGCATTTCCTATATGTCATCTTTTTAGAGCTGCTGTTTACTCCTTCTCCTCTAGAGTGTTTCAGTCTCATGAGAGGTATTACTCTACGAGGACCATTGGGTTTCACGGTCAAAGGAGGTATCAAGAAATTATAGTATGAATTTCAAGTATCTCTGTATAGGATTTATTTTGACTGGCTTTAAAATAGTCAGGGGGCTAAAACTGATATTAAAACTTTGTCGGACACTTTTTGGTACAAGTATACAACCTATCCAGTATTAATATTTATCCCCTAAACATGTGTTCTAGCCAGGTTGTCAGCTTAGAAAATGTTTTTTTGTCCATTTTAACACTATATTCTTAAAAGTGGTAAAAGCGGATTTTTTTCCCCAAAGTGCTTCCATTTTCTTCCATGTTACCTATTGTAATTTTGGGCAAATGTGCAATATAATCCAACTTATGTGCAAGCATGATCATTAAAAAATAATAATCAATAAATACCACAAGAGTTTCACACCACAAGGGGCACTGTTGTGTCAGCGCAGCTGTGATTTGGCAGTAGATTGAGGCAGCAGATCCAGAGAAGATGATCACAGCAGGTGTCAACAGTACAGTGTGAACAAAACTTTATAAAGGAGTGAATCACACAATCACACAACAGATTAACTTGATCTATTTGTCAACACAAACATTTATCTCAAGATTCTACCATTCTACCATCAAATGTTGCCAGAAACAGGTAAGCTAAACTGTTTTCCAACTAGCTATATACTTACCAGACATACACTCACCTAAAGGATTATTAGGAACACCATACTAATACTGTGTTTGACCCCCTTTCGCCTTCAGAACTGCCTTAATTCTACGTGGCATTGATTCAACAAGGTGCTGAAAGCATTCTTTAGTAAGGGTGTCACGATTCTCCAAATCCTCGATTCGATTACATTTTCGATTCTAAAGTCACGGTTCGATTCGATTCTTGATTTAAAAAAATAAATTGAAAGCACAAGCTATGCCATTTTAAGACTTTTATGCAATATAATAATATCTGACCTTTGTTCGCAATACCACACACTACATTGTCAAATTTAAAACGTTTATTAACAACATAATGTAACAATAACTTATATCTTCAGTCAATTGGAAACTTAAACAATATAACCTATTACCTGGCTATCATAGTCCCGGGGCTCCCTGGACTCCTCAGAGCAGTCACAGGCGAATAGCACGGCGTTTTAAATTGGGTTCCCACAGCGTTTGCAACGCAGTACGAGAGAACGTTCTCGTAAGGAAACGTAGGCTACTTGGTTACTTGCGTAACCTCGGTTCCCTTAGAGATAAGGGAACGAGTACTGCTTTGCCTTGCCGTGCTATTTCGCTCATATCAGGTACTTCGCTTCAGTCGATTTAAACCTAAAATCCTTTGGCGAGATTTTTGTGAATTATACTCTCCAGCCACGTCCAAATTGGCGCGCTCGAGGTTGGCAGGGCGCCATGCGCTCCCATTGGACCGTACGCCACTGCTAACTCGCCATAGGTTCGTGCAGTTGCCGCAGCACAGACAATCAGCTCGCTCAGACGAGATATGATGCTCTCGCTGTGCAGCTGCAATGCGTTTTAAAATAAAGGCTTCAATATTCTCGAGAAAAGGAGTTTTACCTATTACAGGCAAGCCGAGCTGCCGTGACATGGGGGCGTGGCAGCATCGACGATTCCATTTTTTGATTCGATAATCGAGATTGAGCATTAATTTCGATCGATTTCGATTTAAAATCGAAATCGTGACACCCTTATTTTTTAGAAATGTTGGCCCATATTGATAGGATAGCATCTTGCAGTTGATGGAGATTTGTGGGATGCACATCCAGGGCACGAAGCTCCCGTTCCACCACATCCCAAAGATGCTCTATTGGGTTGAGATCTGGTGTCTGTGGGGGCCATTTTAGTACAGTGAACTCACTGTCATGTTCAAGAAACCAATTTGAAATGATTCGAGCTTTGTGACATGGTGCATTATCCTGCTGGAAGTAGCCATCAGAGGATGGGTACATGGTGGTCATAAAGGGATGGACATGGTCAGAAACAATGCTCAGGTAGGCCATGGCATTTAAACGATGCCCAATTGGCACTAAGGGGCCTAAAGTGTGCCAAGAAAACATCCCCCACACCATTACACCACCACCACCACCCTGCACAGTGGCATGATGGATCCATGTTCTCATTCTGTTTACGCCAAATTCTGACTCTACCATCTGAATGTCTCAACAGAAATCGAGACTCATCAGACCAGGCAACATTTTTCCAGTCTTCAACTGTCCAATTTTGGTGAGCTCGTGCAAATTGTAGCCTCTTTTTCCTATTTGTAGTGGAGATGAGTGGTACCCGGTGGGGTCTTCTGCTGTTGTAGCCCATCCGCCTCAAGGTTGTGCGTGTTGTGGCTTCACAAATGCTTTGCTGCATACCTCGGTTGTAACGAGTGGTTATTTCAGTCAAAGTTGCTCTTCTATCAGCTTGAATCAGTCGGCCCATCCTCCTCTGACCTCTAGCATCAACAAGGCATTTTCGCCCACAGGACTGCCGCATACTGGATGTTTTTCCCTTTTCACACCATTCTTTGTAAACCCTAGAAATGGTTGTGCGTGAAAATCCCAGTAACTGAGCAGATTGTGAAATACTCAGACCGGCCCGTCTGGCACCAACAACCATGCCACACTCAAAATTGCTTAAATCACCTTTCTTTCCCAGTCTGACATTCAGTTTGGAGTTCAGGAGATTGTCTTGACCAGGACCACACCCCTAAATGCATTGAAGCAACTGCCATGTGATTGGTTGATTAGATAATTGCATTAATAAGAAATTGAACAGGTGTTCCTAATAATCCTTTAGGTGAGTGTATAGCTAGGCTAATTTACTTTCATAATTACTAGCTTACTTACTAATAGGTAAATTAAGTTTTGTGCAGATGTGTAATGGAAATATTGTTTTTAATTTATTTGCTGCACAGCAGCCTATTTTACAGTCTGCTATAGCTAAAAGCGTTAATAAGTTTGTTAGATAGCAAAGCCCTCAGCTTATGTCAGAGGACATTGTAGTGATCCACTCAGAAACCAATCAGACTAGTGTAGTGAAAAATGTATTTGCCTTCAGATGAGATAACATGGATCCAGAGGAAGCTGTAAGCCTAGCGTCCAAAGAAAAACAAATAGGAAGAGATATTGATTGGGAACAATGTTTAATTTGTCAAGACAAATATGGAAAATACAGCCAAGATAAAGCCCTTTGATTGAAGTGATTTTTCAGGAAGTGGTGTCTTTGTGCTCTTTCTGGAGATTATTGTAGTATAATATTGTGCAATATTTTTGCAATATAATCGACACACACCATTATTTGCATTGCGCTTAGCTTGACCTTGCTTATTCAATCCATTCAGTCTCAAAGGGATGAGACTGACAACCTGAGAGCCAACCTCTGCCAACCTGAGAGCCACTGCTTTGATGGGGAAAAACATACCTTTGCCATACGACTATTACATAGTTATTACTACTAACTAGTTACTAACCCCTAACCCTTAAGAAGTGAGAGAGCAGTTTTGTTAGGATGGAATTAATAACTATAGTGATATGTGAATGTAATATAATTTGTTACAACCTGGTACACTAATTAAGTCAAATAGCACCATAGACCATCATCTACAGTTCTAAATTTCCGCCTTGACATTAAAGTATTATAACTTGTGCAGCATTGCACTGTCTCTCCCTACAAGCTTTAAACTTGGCTTGACTCATTCCCATAGATATGGGTACTGATTGATAGAGGTTTTGGGATACTAGGTTATGTTTCAAAGCTGATATTCACTTTGAAAACTGGTTCTCTTTAGGCGGAGATAGTTTTTTTCATGTTCTAGTTCTGTTGTCTCTTACACTGTACAATAAATGTTCATTCTGACACTTCAGCAGACATCCCATGAGTGTTGGCTTTCATTTGATACCATTTTTATGAATATGGTCCTTGTGGTTGTGGAGATATTCAACGTTTACTGTTGGCATGTCGTGTTGAGCAGGAAACCAAAAAATTGGCCTGAAATTGCTTGTACAAGTCACACAAAAAAAAATTCAGCTTGACAACCACCCTAATATCTTACCTATGGGTGTCTTCTAACTAAAAAAATAGGGTGACAGCTTGTACCAAAACATGTCCGCAAAAGTCTTAACAGAAGCCCTTTTCAGAATTGGCCCCCTGACTAAAAGCAGAAAGTTGATTGTAGATCAGTGAGTTTGTTGTAGTGACAGTCTGTGAATGAATAAAATTTTTACACGTTGTGTCAAAAAATCCAGTAGTACAGAATGACTGGCCTGATTTGTAAAAACTGTTTTGTTTAGCAGAGGTTTAATTGACATAAACACAGTAGTTACATATCAAGTTGTCAAGGTTTTGTGTAATATTTGGAGGTTTTTCACAGTGGGCTGCAGAGTCAGACACACCAGCCCGATCTCACGGCAATTCGTACGTATTTTACAAGGTGGCTAATTTGTACCAATTCATACGACCTCACTCATATGAATTTGTACGATTTTTGCTAAATCGTACATATTTCACGAGTTTACCAATTCGTATGAATGACCTACCCCTGACCTCGCCCCCTAAACCTACCCATCACTGGGGTTTAGACAAATCGTATAAATTCGTACGAATTGGTTGTGAGATAGCGTTGGACACACACACACTGAATTTGAGTCCAATCTGGCATCAAATCTGTTTTCAAATTTAGAGCTGCTGCTTGATCCAAATTTGTATCTCATCAGTATATATTCAGGAAGGCCATTACAGCGCTGAATGCACCGGTAAAGGTATAGAGTTAGTTGAAGTGTTTTTTATTCACAGTTGAGATTGACCTGCTCTCCTTCAAAAAAGGCTTTTTTTTCTCACTTGGCTGATTAACAGTGTCCTTGCTAAAGCATCATGTGAAGACATAAGAACATAATGCATTTAAAATAAATATATTATCAGTGTCATTTAAATTGGTAACAAACATTAGAAAAGACATGTGGTCAAATATTTTAGGTTTATTAACTTACTTAAGGACAACAATGAATAAAAACATAATATATCCCTTGTGATCTGCAATCGTTGCTCAATTGTGACAAAGACAAAAAAGACTGATTAAGGACAAAAATAAATATCTATCTGTGCTCTTCAACTGCATGAAAGTTTTGTTTCTTCTAATTCTGCACTGTGAGTGGTTCTTTTGAGGTCAGCTGGAGTGTTTAATGTCCAATGTGTTCTGTAAATTCTATTATGTAGGTTGCAATATCACTTTATTTCTGCACAAAGGATCCTTAATAATATATATATATATATATATATATATATATATATATATATATATATATATATATATAGTATATATATTGTCTTATCTTCTATGCATCTATTTAATATAAATGGCATAAAAGGAGAGAAAACACATTCCATTTCACAGCTTTTCTTTATCTGAAAAACTCAATATATTTTATTTAAGTTATTTAAATAATAATAGACATCTTAATTTTAAAATATGGTTTTATTATGCTATTCAACTATGTTCAGTCTCTATATAGTGCTACATTACATATGAGTATAGTGGATGTTTTGAAGCTCTGTTTTTTGTATGAGTGTTGAGTGTGTTTGAGTCACAGTGGGCTGCAGAGCACAGTAATACACAGCAGAGTCAGACACACTCACATCCTGGATTGTCAATGGAACTGATGTTGAAGAGGTGTTGAGATTTGCATGAAATCTCTCCTTAAAATCTTCATCCTCATCGCTCGATCCAGCATATCTCTTCAGCATATATTTTGGAAAATGATTTGCTTTATACTGGTACCAGAAAAGTGTTGGGAATGCACTGGTTTTGTATGTGCAGTCCATAGTCACTGTTTGACCTGCAGTAGCAGTTTTAACTTCTGTTGGCTGAGTAACACTATCCTCTGCTCGGCAATCTAAAATCAATAACGAAATATTTGTAAATTATTAAGTAGCCTAAAACTAAGTCATGAAATAGAGATGATGGAATATAGAACTGATTACTGTATTTTTTAACAGAATTTTGTCGTTTTGTCATTATACAGTGAATACCTGTTATTTTACAGATATTTGTTGTAATTTAAAGGTCCACTATTAAATTTACAGGTAATTGCTTTTATTTTGGTTTTACATTAATTTTACGTTTTTAAAAGGAAATTCTCTGTAATTTTATAGGGTTATGTGTAATTTTACATAAAAAATTAAGTAATATTTTACAGATTATTTCTGTGGAATTAGAAAACAAAGAAAATAAGGTATAACTGCAGAAATCAGCAGTCACTAAACATGTTTTCCTTAAAGATTATTAAGCATGTGGGGGTTAAAGTGAGTTTTAAGATTTGTACACACATTAGGCAAGCCTATTTAATTATTTATAGTCTTTTAATTTTGTCTTGCAAATAGATGTTCATTTTGATCATCATTTGTAGGCTATTTGCCCGAAAATTTCATTTAGGCCTATATTTTATGTCTTTTATGAATCGTTTTTCCAAATCTGCGTGGCTTTGTGTGCGTTTGTATGTATGTGTGTGTGTGTGTGTGTGTGCCCGCGCGCGCGCGCAGATTCAAATTATCCGCCATTACGTTTCGTTGCTGCTAGTCCCGCCCACAACAGTTAGCTACAGATCTGTCTCTGTCGTCGATCTGTGTCAAGGGCAAGCGGGAGATTTGAAGTTTCAGTCTACGCTCGTGAAGTAGTCGTGGATTGTGATCACAGTGGTTCAAAGCTATAATTGTATTCGACAGAAGCAACCAGCCGTGAGCAGGAGCGCTGAACACATATTAGTTGTTTGTAGTCTGTCAGTCAGTCCAGAAATAATGCGCCCTTTTTCAGTGAGCCTGGTTCGTCGTCACAGCGGACCTCATCCCGACCGATCAACGGCTGAGGTAAGAGTCTCATACTACATGTGTGTACGATATTTTATATTACATTTGTGTTAAGTGGTTAGACAGTTTCCATGCTAACGTTAGCATTCTTAAATGATGTTCAGTTATAACTGGGTCAGGGCAAAACACTGAAAATGCAGCATGCGTTTTTAATTATCGATCTGTGTTAAGAAAGATCAGTTGAACCCAACCCACATCTCTACTTATTAACTTAAAGACCTAAAACAATCTTTAGTAGACTTGTTATTCAATCAAAATACTGTAACTTAAGGTACTTGTTGATGATACAGGAAAGCCTAGAACAGGAATACTAGAATATGAATACAACATGATGAACCCCTAGGACCTAGGTGTGCAGCTAGGTCACAGTAAATCATATTCATTTAACTTTACTTTCTATAAATGTAACTTAGCTAAAATCACATGGCAGCTCAAAATATTACTGTTAGCCTTTCCAGCTCAGCTTCAAGATCATAGTCATTTGAGTTTTTGCATTGTCCCAATGGAACATATTCTGACATGTGTAAATCTAATACTGAGTTTTAAAATAACTTGTGTGTGTGTGTGTGTGTGTGTGTGTGTGATTTCAGGTCACGTGGAAAGCAGATGATCATGGCAAACAAGGTATGGGAAGAATTCATTAAAACATAAAAATCATAACGGTTCTGATTCCATATGTTCATAACAGTCTTCTGATTCCATATGATTGCACTAAAAGTATGCACAAGGTTTGGATTTGCTACAGCAAGATTACGATTGTGTTAGATTCCACCCATCTTTCTTTATTTTTTTTTATTTTTTTTAACTACCCACTAAGCAAAATTATGTCCGAAAGACTTCTTTTCAATGTCTTTGTTACAAAAATCAGACGTTGAAATGCCGTCCACTGAGGAGCCAGAATGAAAGTTATGACGTCTTTTTTTGACGTGTTCTGCACGTCCGATATAGACGTTCATCGAACCTTCGTACAAGGTTAAAACTAGTTCAGATGTGGCCATTGTGGACATATTTCAACATCATTTATGGTCTCATTTAGACATAATTACTTTGACTATTGCTGTCAGATGATCTTAGTGAGAATTAACAGAGGTTTAGATGTTGATATTAGTTTAATTTGAAGTGTCACCATTGTGGCGATCCGTGTTTGCTTTAGTTGGGCTCTTGGTCCCCGTTCCTTTTATTTGAGCTTTTCTTTGGCTGCTGTAACAGTGTGTTTGTGTAACACAATTGTTGTGGCAGGGAAAGCCTAGAAAAAGTATGAGGTGTTATCAGTTCAATGTTGATGATGACATAATTATCACAAAATGAGCCTTTAATATTGTGTTTAAAGTTTTGTGTTTATATTTGCCGTTAATAACCACCAACCTTTTGGAACTGCATTATTGGTGAAGGTGTATTTATTTGAAGGTGTGTAAAAAGCATGTGCACATTATGTTTTGAGCAAGAGTATCATACAGTCACACACAGACATCAAGATTTTGGATATGAATCACAACAACGGTGACAACCAAAAAAAGCTTGGGAATTAAGGATGAGTTTTGTACTATGAAAGCTACCCATCATGCATTGCAGCATGAAGCTTTTTTTTTAATTGTCACCATTGTTGGAAATCATATGCACAATCTTGATGTCTGTGTGTGACTGTATGATACTCTTGCTCAAAACATCATGTGCACATGCTTTTTACACACCTTCAAATAAATACACCTTCACCAATAATGCAGTTCCACAAGGTTGTTGGTTATTAATGGCAAATATAAACACAAAACTTTAAACACAATATTAAAGGCCCATTTTTGTGATAATTATGTCATCATCAACATTGAACTGATAACACCTCAAACTTTTTCTAGGCTTTCTCTGCCACAACAATTGTGTTACACAAACACACTGTTACAGCAGCCAAAGAAAAGTTAAAGTAAAAGGAACGGGGACCAAGAGCCCAACTAAAGCAAACACGGATCGCCACAATGGTGACACTTCAAATTAAACGAATATCAACATCTAAACCTCTGTTAATTCTCACTAAGATCATCTGACAGCAATAGTCAAAGTAATTATGTCTAAATGAGACCATAAATGATGTTGAAATATGTCCACAATGGCCACATTTTAACTAGTTTTAACCTTGTACGAAGGTTCGATGAACGTCTATATCGGACGTGCAGAACACGTCAAAAAAAGACTTCATAACTTTCATTCTGGCTCCTCAGTGGACGGCATTTCAACCTTTGATTTTTGTAACAAAGACATTGAAAAGACGTCTTTCGGACATCATTTTGCTTAGTGGGGCTCTGTCATTTAGAAACATGACTTTTCCTATCACTACTATCTTAATGACACATATCTTTTAATCCAGCTAGATGATCTGACGGTTGCTGCTCGCATCTCAGCCTACCTGATGGAAAATTCTTGCTGGATGAATGACCTTCACCTTTAAATCAGCCTTGCCAAGACAGAACTGCTTATGGTTCAGCTTTCAGCCAAAACATACTTGCTGTGATCCTGCTGATTTGCCTTATCATTAGGAGGATCAGGCCCTTCCTATCGGAGCTACACAACTCTCTTGTTCTATCCAGACTGGGCTATTGTAATGCTCTCTTGGCAGCTCTTCCAGTATCAGTCAAACCTCTGCAACTGATCCAGATGCTGCAGCAAGAGTTGTCTTTAAAGGTAGCCCTATGCCTAAACTCACTACTTTAGATCTGTGTGTCTCCAGAAGCATGTGCTCTGCAAGTGAACGGCGCCTTGTGGTGCCATCATCCCAAAGAGACACAAAACCACTTTCACTGACATTTACCTGGACTGTTTCCTGGTGGTGGAATGACCGGCGCAACGCAACACATTTTCAAGAAACTGCTAAAGATCCATCTTTTTCATAAACACTTCACCCAATAATACTTAATCTTTGTTACAAAAAAAAAAAAAAAACACCTTTCTATGTGTACTGTACTAGACTAACTGGGACTTGTCACTGCACTTGTTGCTTTTTATTATCTTTAATTATTATCTTAATTGGTTAGTCACTTTGGATAAAATGTAATTGTAAATGTTAAAATAAGTTATACTGTAAAGGTATACGGTAATTGCTTTTTATTGTGGATATTTTTACATGTTCTAAATTATATACTAAGCTTCTATTTCCTATCAATCACTTATCTTGATGTTTAGTGTTTGTTCAATTACTAATACTTTAAATATGCAGGTAATTTGTACTCATACATTTAGTTAATTTAAAAGAAATTGACTGTACATTTGCTATTATTAAGAACGTAATTAGAGATGTTGTGAAATTGGATCTGTACAAATAAAAAATAAAACTGTAAATTTACAAACATTTGTATTTGAATTTATGTACTTGTGTGCATTTTTTATACATAATTTCATTGTTATTTTACACATAAAAACTATATTAAAAGAAAATTACTGTAGATAGACAGCATTATTATATAAAATAATTTTATAAAACCTTAAATTTACAGTATTTAATTGTTTTAAAGGTGTATATGACTTTTTAAAACATTAAAAATCCCAGTAATTACATAAGATTTAATGTAATATTAAAGATATAATCTGTTATTTAATTATGGAAAATTACTGTATTTTAACGTGATTGTTTTTTGCCGTTATTTTACGGTAATTTTCTGGCGCCCCAGCTGCCGGAATAATACCGTTTTTTTACAGGTTTTTTTTTTTACAGGAAAATGAAAAAAGAATGAGTGAAAATCTGATCCAAGTAGACATTCTGTACGGTTACTTAGCTATAATTTTAATATTGGTCTCAAAAAAGCAAAGAAAAGTCTCATGTACTGTAAAAGTGACTTTGGCTGCTTTGAACAAAGTTGAGCTCCGCCCACCGGGAAGGAGTGTCTTACCATGTTGTTAAATCAAGTATTACATGTCATATGAGGATGAGATAGATATGTCTCACTACTGTTTATGCAGATCTTCTGGAACATTGCAATGGTTTCACTTAAAGTTATACCTGTTTTGTAAATCTGACTCAAAAGTCTTTTTCTGGCAGATTAATTTTGGTACACAACATATCAGCTGAGATTTTAATAAAATTAGAAAATCAGCCAATGCAAAAGTATTTGGTGTTTATGGTGTTGTAGTAATGAGTGGTCAAATGACCTTCAGTGAATGAAGCATCATCACTAGAAAGAGCATTGTTTATGAATATAGAGAGGGTATTTTTTTGTCGAAGAGAAACTCAATACTTCTTCAAAATAATTTGTAGAGTAACTGTTTGTCGCCCTCTTCTGCATTGCAAGAGTTATTACAAGGTTGCAAATATCATCAACCATCAGAAAGTGTAACTCAAGACCATGAGAGTTTTTGTATGAGTGTTGAGTGTGTTTGAGTCACAGTGGGCCTCAGAGCACTGTAATACACAGCAGAGTCAGACACACGCACATCCTGGATTGTCAGAGGAACCGATTTTGAAGTTTTGATGTGTTTTGCAGTAAATCTCGTCTCCTCAAAGTCTTTGTCATTTTGTACATTTGTAGCATATATCATCATCATGTATTTAGGGATTCCATTCATCTTTTGCTGGTACCAGAAGAGATACGGGGATGGATCACTGGTTTCATACGTACAGTTAATCGTTACTGATCTGCCTTCAAACGCAGTTTGAACTGTATTCTGGTCAACACTCTCCAGAGAGTCACATACTGGAAAAGAATAAGCATTATCAATTCAAATTCTGCATGTTTTATATATGCATATCTTTATGGCAAATTTAGAGACTCAGAAGGATCCTACTCACCCCAGAAATGCATTATAAAGAAGATAAAATGTCTTTCCCAGTGAGCCATTATAATAACTGTTCTGTGTAAATGACTGCAATATTTCAATCCACTGGAGAGTGTGTAGTTGTTTCAGCTTGTCTTTGATAAACTGTTTTAATACTGTCACACATATATCGTCTGGGAGGAGCTTGATCTGTTGAATGTTGGTCTCTTTCCTTATATATTGTTTTCTTTTTAGTTTCAGTAAGTGTGATTTTTTTTAATTCATTTAGTTTATTTATAATGTAATAAATGTATTTAAAAAACATAATGTATAATGTATTTTACACAGAACTGTTAATTTATCTATCATTTAAATGTATCTTCCGTTTGAGTAACTGTTTTTGTCAGTATTTCCTCTGAATAACAGTTTAGTAGTCTGTTATCTTATAGCAAGGTATAGGGGATCATTTAAATGCAAAGTTTATATTGCACTCCCCTGGTTGAGAATGTATATATGAGAGGTCAAGTATTTATGAATGCAACCCTTGTCAACACCTAGATTTGAGAAATCTAGATATAAATGTATTTCATGTGTTAAAATATTTGCACTGCATAACATAACAACAGGATAACACTCACTTCAGTCCTGTGTGTTCAGCAGGTGTCTCCTAATTCTGTTACAGTCTCTGTGGTTTTCCAAAAGTGGTTTGATTCACATTTGATTACTGATTTTCAAAGCAATATTTTTGTGTGTGAGTTTTTGTAAAGCCTCTCGGGCACTTGTAACACTGGGCTGTATAGTCGATTCTTCATAGCACAGTAATAAAGAGCTGAATCTGACAGAGCTGCTTCATCAATTGTGAGTGATGTGGATGATTGGGATGTAGTCGACTGAAACCGATCATTTGATATGTCCTCCTTATAGCTCCATGATTGAGCACCTTTATACAGTAAATATTCGGGTTCTCTGTTATACTGTCTGAACCAATAAAGTAAAACATAACTGCTGCTTGCATCATATGAACAGCTCAGTGTCACAGACTCTCCTTCTCTTATGATCATATCAGTATCCTTGTCATTCGGTCCAATGCTGTCAGCAAACACACCTGCATTTAAATAAAAAAAAATAAAACACTATAGTACTTGACGCTTTGAACCAAAGCATCTAAAATGTTGAAAGTGTAAGTTACCTGCAATGAGAGTCAGCAGTAGACATCTCTTCATGTTGATCATAATGGTTTTAAATAGTTTTATGTTTACAGATTTATGAATCAATGCTCTTTTTGTTTACTTTTAGGAGTTTTTGTGAATATTCACTTACTCTGTTATTTTGAATGTTGACTTGGATAAAGTAATGCACTGGAGAGGTAGTTTGCTGATATTATAATGTGGGTGTGGTTAGTGCCATTAAGACTCCTCCTGCTGTGTATTCTGTGAAAAAAAAAAAAAAAATAATAATAATATATATATATATATATATATATATATATATATATATATATATATATATATATATTTTTTTTTTTTTTTTTTAAATATAAGTTTTTAAATAAATATTTATAAATAATTTGAAATACATTTTTTTTTTTTTTAGTTTAATTCAAGTTTATGGGGTAATACTTAACAACACTACAATAAGGTTTCATCAGTTAACATTAGTTAACTACATTAGTTAACATGAAATAACAATGAGCAATACTTCTTCTGAATTTATTAATCTTATAGTTAATGTTAATCTCAGCATTTATTAACCTTTTATAGATTAACTGTTGCATCTGTTAACATTAGTTAATGAACGAACATAAACATGTAACTAACATTAATAAGAATATGATGCTCATTGTTAGTTCATGTTAATGCATTAACAAATGAGACCTTATAAAGTTTTATCGTTTTATGGACTTTTGTCTTTTTTTTTTGAAACTTGTTTCAGTTAGTTAAAATAATTTTTTTTCTATCTAATATATATATATATATATATACACACATCTTATATTTTATTGTTTTTCCTCATTATAATACCCCCCCCCCCATATATAGAAAAATAAGTGAAGGTGTTAAATAATCTTATTATTATTTACTTTGATCCTCTTTCACTCTCATTAAAGCAGCTGTTACCATATTGTGGTGTACTGTATGCAGGGTTCGAATTACGGGGGAGCTAAGGGGAGCTCGGCTCCCCTGAAAAGGACCTGGGCTCCCCTGAAAGCCTACTTTGAGACATTTAGGGGGAGCTCTAAAACACTGTCCATTTTTTGTGTCGCATATAGATTTAAATTTTCTGTACATTTCTTGTACATTCTGTACAAGGGAAAACTCCTTTTCTCGAGAATATTGCCTTTATTTTAAAACGCATTGCAGCAGAGCAGCACAGGCGAGAGCATCAGAGCTCGCGCGAGCGCGCTGATAGGCTGTGCTGAGGCAACTGCACAAACCAATGGTGAGAAAGCAGAAGCGCGCGATCCAATAGGAGCGCTTGGCGCCCTGCCAGACTCTGCGTGCCAAATAGAAGAGTATAAATACAGAGAAAACTCGCCATATGACAGAACTAATCGACTGAAGCGAAAACACCTGACATGAGAGAAATAGCACGGCAAGGCAACGCAGTACTCGTTCCCTTATCTCTAAGGGAACCGAGGTTACGTAAGTAACCAAGTACGTTCTGTACTGTTTACTGTAAACCTATTGTTTTAAATGCCCGAACATGCACCAAAAGCGTTAAAGTCAGTCAGGGAGGATCGGAAAATAGGGCTCCCCCGAAAGCCACTTTGTAATTCGAACCCTGACTGTATGTATATGTACTGGGTTATATGAGAGATAAATGTGGCTTTGTGGGAGAATAATTTGATTACTCTTGTTCATTTTTGTGTGTGAGTTTTTGTAAAGCCTCTCAGGCATTTTGTATCACTGGGCTACTACTCTAAGAGCACAGTAATATAGAGCTGAATCTGACAGAGTTACTCTGTTAATAATGAGTTCAGTGGATGATTGTGATGTAGTCGACTGAAACCGTTGACGGTCTGGTATATTCTCTGCACTGTTCCATGATCGAGCACATTTATACAGTAAATACTGCGGTTCTGTGTTTGGATATTGTCTGAACCAGTAAAGCAAGATGGATTGCTGGTTGTACTGTATGTGCAGCTCAGTGTCACAGACTCTCCTTCTTTACTGAATATTGCTTCCTTGTCTTTTGGTCCAATGCTGTCAGGTAATACACCTGGATATACTGTACATTTAGACAACAAAACAGTCCATTTAATGAAGCCGAAGCAAAGTGTATTTTTGTAATTGTATAGCTTTAAGTGGTGTTTATCATTTCTTAAAACACTGCTTAAAAATGTGAAATTTTGACTTTGACTTAAAAATTTGAATTTGACTTGTTAAAATAATCAAAACAGTGCTTTACCTGATACTGTTATAACAATCAGTAGTAGATGTCTCTCCATGTTCATGCTTTTGATCTGTTCAGATTTATGTTTTGAGTTTTACTTGTTGAATTACTATACTTGGAGAGGTGGTCTGTTGTTCATTAATAATATGGGTGTGGCTAGTGACATCAGGTCCCCCTCTCCCAACCCCCACCCACCACACACACACACACACACACACACACACACACACACACACACACACACACACACACACACACACACACACACACAATATACTGTAGCTGATGAAATGTAGGTGAGTTGTAACACTTAGCAAAATATGGATGGTATTTTTTTTTGCATTAATTTATTGTATTAATCAAATACATTATACAAAGTATATGCTTAAAAAACTGTTTAAGTAGGTGAAAAGCTTGTGTATAAGTTGTAAATAATACAAAGATTACTCGAGTATTTTGCAAGAAAACACTATTTCAGTCTATTTACTTCAAAATGTCACGTTTAATTAATTGAGTGTGTTACTTACTTTTTCTTTGTAATTGTGAAATTTACTTGCAATTCCTGAGTGAAAATGGTTTCAAACCAAACCAGTTTTTTCCCAGTGTATATCACATTAAACTAGAGAATCTGCTGATTTAAAGAGACCAGTTCTACCAGAAAGACTCGGGAGAGTTGTTTCAATAAACCATACATTTATTGAAAGCTCAGCAAGCTGATAAACTACAAAGTCATTTGGCGTAGGCCCCGTCCGTAGTGCATAATCCGAGAGTATCGGATCTGCAATTCCTGCCTAAAGATGAAGGCAGGGGCGCAGCCGACCCCCCCTGGGAGGTATGGACGGGACCATCCTGGTGGTGGTGGGGAGGATGGGGGTAATCGTCGCTTCAGTATCTGCGAACACAAACATGTGTAAGTACCGTGCTTTTATACAGTGAGCATAAGAATATGATTGGATAGAAGTGAAGGCAATAAGTGACGTAGTAATTGAGTCTTCCCAGCAGAACTTATGCTAAAGCTTTCATTTCTGTCATTCATCAACATGGTCACAACACAACTAAACCAGACATGAAATGTTATTTTCCTACATCTGATTTTTTATTTATTTTTTGGCCTGGAAATCACAGTGGTTTCACTCCTGTAGCTCATTTTTTTTAAAATTGATATAATAGTAGGGAGGTTAAGCCCAAAAAATAGGCCTTTGACTTCAAGTCATGATGCAAAGGTCGTCTTTGGTATGGAAGTACCTTAGGGTCATACAAATAAATTTATCCTAAGACACAAGTGAGATCACACTTTGTATCAGAAATAAACAGGTTTTTTCAAAAATGGCCGCCAATGCACCGAAAATACTCTAGAGCCCATATCTTTGCTTTTGTTATCACTATAATGACAAATTTGGTGTCAAAGTGTACATTTTTGGGGTCAAGGAATCCAATAAAATTGATTTCAAGTTTAAAAAAACTAAAATTTTCCCCATACCATGACAATTGGGGGTAAATATGCACATTTCACATAAAAATTGTGTCATCAGAGTGACTTTACTTATCTTTTCCATCAAAAACTTTAATTTTGTATTCAAGCAGTGCAGCTACTTCTGTACATTACATTTGTCCTAAGTAGCATGAGATTTCGACCAGTCAGGAGTAGCCTATAGCAAATCAGTTCCTGCAACAACACATCCCATCTGCACCAGGAGCTGTGACAGCTGTTGAAGGTCAGAGGTGACAGGTTAACACTGAGGTTCGTATGACTTCCTCATTAAATAGAAAAATGCTTTTAATGTTAGATAACTAGTAACTAGCTAGCTAGTAACTAGTTAGCTTCATTATAACTAGGTCGCTAGTAACTAGTTAGCTTCATCATAACTAGCTAGTGACTAGTTAGTGTCATTTTTATTGAAGCAAGCACATAGCCTACATGTTGCTAGCTAGTTAGCTAGCTTCATTATTTGATATTTTTTACTTTTGCGAATGCTTGTTAATGCTCATATTATCTCTCTTATGATGTTAAAGCAACTTCATTTCTTTTTTCAGATTAGCCATAATGGAATGCCGTGACTGGAGTTTATGCTTCCTATGTCAGTCCGCCCTTAAGATTGAAAAAAGATCCCTCTTAAACCGAGGACCGTGACGTCGCACGGTATGGCGCAGCCGGGGCCCCACCCTGGAGCCAGGCCCGGGGTTGGGGCTCGTCTGCGAGCGCCTGGTGGCCGGGCCTCCCCCCACGGGGTCCGGCCGGGCTCAACCCGAAGGAGCAACGTGGGGCCGCCTTCCCATGGGCTCACCACCTGCAGGAGGGACCGTAAGGGGGTCAGTGCTGAGAGGATCGGGCGGCAGTCGAAGGCGGGGGCCTCGACAACCCGATCCCTGGACACGGAAGCTAGCTCTAGGGACGTGGAACGTCACCTCACTGGCGGGGAAGAAGCCTGAGATTGTGCGTGAGGTTGAGAGGTTCCGACTAGAGATAGTCGGGATCACCTCTACGCACGGCTTGGGCTCTGGAACCACACTCCTCGAGAGAGGATGGACTCTTCACCACTCTGGAGTTGCCCATGGTGAGAGGTGGCGGGCTGGTGTAGGTTTGCTTATAGACCCCCAGCTCAGCCGCCATGTGTTGGAGTTCACCCCGGTGAACGAGAGGGTCGCTTCCCTGCGCCTTCGGGTCGGGGATAGGTCTCTCACTGTCGTGTGTGCCTACGGGCCAAACGGCAGTGCAGAGTACCCGGCCTTCTTTGGGTCTCTGGGAGGGGTGCTGGAAAGTGCTCCAACTGGGGACTCCGTCGTTCTACTGGGGGACTTCAATGCCCACGTGGGCAGTGGCAGTGACACCTGGAGTGGCGTGATTGGGAGGAACGGCCCCCCTGATCTGAACCCGAGCAGTGTTCAGTTATTGGACTTCTGTGCTAGTTACAGTTTGTCCATAACGAACACCATGTTCAAGCATAAGGGTGTCCATCAGTGCACGTGGCACCAGGACACCCTAGGCCGTAGGTCGATGATCGACTTTGTGGTCGTTTCATCTGACCTGCGGCCGTATGTCTTGGACACTCCAAGAGAGGGTAAAGAGAGGGGTGGAGCTGTCAACTGATCACCACCTTGTGGTGAGTTGGATCCGATGGCGGGGGAGGAAGCTGGACAGACTCGACAGACCCAAGCGTACTGTGAGGGTCTGCTGGGAACGTTTGACCGAGTCTCCTGTCAGAGAGATCTTCAACTCCCACCTCCGGTGGAGCTTCGACCGGATCCCGAGGGAGGCTGGAGATATTGAGTCCGAGTGGACCATGTTCTCCACCTCCATTGTCGAAGCGGCCACTCGGAGCTGTGGCCGTAAGGTCTCAGCTGCCTGTCGAGGCGGCAATCCCCGAACCCGGTGGTGGACACCGGAAGTAAGGGATGCCGTCAAGCTGAAGAAGGAGTCCTATCGGGCCTGGTTGGCTTGCGGGACTCCCGGTGCATTTTGGACTCCGGCAGGGCTGCCCTTTGTCGCCGGTTCTGTTCATAATTTTTATGGACAGAATTTCTAGGCGCAGCCAGGGGCCGGAGGGTGTCAGGTTTGGTGACAACACGATTTCGTCTCTGCTCTTTGCAGATGATGTTGTCGTGTTGGCCTCATCAAACCAGGACCTTCAGCATGCACTGGGACGGTTTGAAGCCGAGTGTGAAGCGGCTGGGATGAGAATCAACACCTCCAAATCCGAGGCCAGAAAAGGGTGACTTGGTGGAGAGTTCCTGCCTCAAGTGGTGGAGTTTAAGTATCTTGGGGTTTTGTTCACGAGTGAGGGAAGGATGGAACGGGAGATTGACAGACGGATCGGTGCAGCTTTTGCAGTAATGCGGTCGATGTACTGGTCTGTCATGGTGAAGAAAGAGCTGAGCCGCAAGGCGAAGCTCTCGATTTACCGGTCAATCTACGTTCCTATTCTCACCTATGGTCATGAGCTTTTGGTCATGACCGAAAGGACAAGATCCTAGATACAGGCGGCCGAAATGAGCTTTCTCCGCAGGGTGGCTGGGCAATCCCTTAGAGATAGGGTGAGAAGCTCGGTCACTCGGGAGGAGCTCAGAGTAGAGCAGCTGCTCCTCCACATCGAGAGGGGTCAGCTGAGGTGGCTCGGGCATCTGTTCCGGATGCCTCCTGGACACCTTCCCGGGAAGGTGTTCCGGGCGCGTCCCACTGGGAGGAGACCCCCGGGAAGACCTAGGACAGACTATGGAGACACTATGTCTCCCGGCTGGCCTGGGAACGCCTCGGTGTCCCCCCGGAAGAGCTGGAGGAAGTGTCTAGGGAGAGGGAAGTCTGGGCATCTCTGCTTAGACTGCTGCCCCCGCGACCCGGCCCCGGATAAGCGGAAGAAGATGGATGGATGGATGGATGGATAGATTCCTCTTCATCATTCAAACTGAGAAACAATCCTGAAAGATTGCAATCATGTTACAAAGAAGCTTTAGATAACATCCAGGAGCTGAAGGCATTAGGGGATCTGCCTGAGTTTATAGTGGACATTAGTGGTGGTAGTCAGGATGTAGTTCAGCTGATGATTCAAAATCCTATGGTGTGGCACAAAAGCTGCAGAAATGCGATTGATAAACAAAAAGTTGAGAGAGCAAGAAAAAGAAAAAAGCATGAAGAGTCTGTGAGTCCAGTAAAAACATGGCGCATGAGTGACAAGTCCACCACACTCGCTTTACCCAGACCCTCAACATCATCATGTGAACCATTTGATAAACTGTGTCTCTTCTGTGGTTAAGTGGGCAAAAAAAAGGAACTGAGGAGGGCTGCCACCCTTGGCTTGGATAGAAAAGTGAAAGAATGTGCTCAGGTGGTGGGTGACAGGCATCTATTGGCTGAACTAGCTGCTGGTGACATGGTTGCTATTAATGCTGTTTATCATCGTCCATGCCTGACTAGGCTCTATAGAAAAGCAGAAACTGTTGGATGTGACTCAACTGAAAGTAATGCAACTCAGGTCATCAGAGTACATGTCCTCAATGAGTTGCTCGAATACATCGAGGACTATCGTTGCTCAGGGGAATCACTGGCAATGTCTGACTTGACAGCCCTCTATGACGAGCGCATTGCTGATCTTGGATTTCCAAACATCAAATGCAACACCACACGCCTTCGGAAGGATATTGAACGCCTGATTCCTGACATCAGATCAGTACAAATAAATCGTGTCTGGTCCATTGTATTTGATGATGACGTGAGCAAAGCTGTTGCTAACATGAAAAACAACACTTCTACCGATGTCTCCATCATCTTCAAAGCAGCCAAAATCCTTCGGCAAGAGTATCTCCCCATGAAGCATGCTTTTACAGGTGCCTTCTCAACTTCCTGCGAAGCTGATTCTATCCCTCCCATGCTGAGATCGTTCTTACACATGCTTCTTGATGGATCAGGTATTGTTTAGCCACCTCCTGGACCTGAGAAGTTCCAGGCTGCAACATCCATTGGGCAGCAAATAATTTTCAACTCTGTAAGATGCAGATCCAAGAAACATGGCAGTGTTCCTCGTCACATAAGAGAGAGGGAAACACCAGCTTCGCTATATCTGGCAATGAAACTACACCAGCAAAGTGGTAGTAGATATCTGGTGGAGGCCATGCATAAAAGAGGAATGTGTGTCATATGACCACTTGAAAACATTTAGCATAGATATAGCGAATTCAGTGATCAGTCACTAGGAGCAGATTGGTGTCGTGGTTCCACCTCAGGCAGTCCACTGAATAAAACGGCCGATTTTGTCAAATAGGGTGTCAAATTTCGTTCAACCTACCCTCCATTAGATGGCAGACATGTCATACTTCATCCGCGACTCAAAAAAACGTCATGCTTCTATACAAAATCTTCGAGCTAGAGTGCATTGAATCAGTGCGAACAAAAGCGGAGCTAGTGTGCGAGTGAGCCATTTTATCAGAACAATATTGTCAACGTCAGCGAGTATTTGCATTAGATTATTATTATTATTATTATTATATCTAATGGCATCAATAAAGCTTACCCGCAATGAAGTGTTGGGTCTTCTATTCGTGGACCCTGATTCTGAAGGGGAATATCTGCCTGATTCTGAAAGTGAAAGTATAGCCCTACACCAAGCACAAACGGTGAATCCTTTGCCCAATTTAGATGGTCCTTTACCCAATGTCAGTGGTGGGAACAATGTTTCTCGGGGTCGGAGTGTTCATCGCGAAGTTAGCAGGCGTGTTAGTGTTGTGGGGAACGAGGCGGGAGATTTTTACCGTGTGTGCCTCTCCACAATCGTGGCGACAGTATTGTGGTGGAGACTTTGTTTGTCTAATGCCACTGGGTATGTTAGACGAGGTCGAAGTATTCATAGGACAGTTAGGGGGCACTCGGCGTGTGCGCGAGGCAGATCTGGCTGCGCTGCTCCCAGCAGGAGCAGAGACGGTGTGACACTGGGCAGAGGGGCTATTATGCATAGTCTATCGCAAGCTGATGGGAATGCCGGCTTTTGAGTACTTGGCCAATGAGGATGATTTACTATATGTAGTAAATAGAAAATCTCTACAGCAAAAGGCCAACCGCTACTTGCATTCGGTTTGTTTCTACCATTTATTAGTAATGATTTACACAGTTTGTTTACTACTTACTATTTACCTGAGCATTCAGTATTGTGCAATATAGCATACAGAAGGTGAGGGACATTTTGGGGGGAAAGAAGAGCTGCATTTGATCATTTTATCATTTAAACGTGACTTTTCTTGAAAATTCTATAATCCAAGATGGCCGCCACCATAATGACGTCATATGCAAATTAGATGGGGAAATGTAATCCCTACATAAACTTTGGGTCATCCTTAATATTTCTCTAATTTACAGAAAGTCTCTATCTTTTATCACTTTTAAGATATAGCCTTTTGAAATTAAGATGTCAAAATCGAACATTTTAGGAAAAAACCTCCCACCTCCCACGAAACACTGTGTGTTTGGCATGTGTTTTTTAATAAAAAATTGCATACTTCACCTCCAATTGTCATGGTAAGGACAACATTATTGTTTTTTAGTCTTGGAACCTATTTTATTGGACTCCTTGACCCCAAAAATGTACACGTTGATACCAAATTTGTCATTATAGCTATAACAGAAGCAAAGATATGGGCCTCTCAAGTATGGTCGGCGGCCATTTTTAAAAAATGTGCGTATATAAGATACAAAATGTGATCTCACGTGTGTCTTAGGATAAATTTATTTCTATGGCCCAAAGGTACTTCCATACCAAAGGGGACCTTTGCATCATGACTTGAAGTCAAAAGTCACTTAACCTCCCTACTATAACACAAACTGTTTCACTCGCCTGTTTCCCCCTATACGGTTTCTCTCTTTTGATTTTGTGTGAGAGAGAGACATCCTGTTCACACTGTGGGCCTCAAAGCGCAGTAATACACAGCAGAGTCAGATTATCAAGGGGACTGATTTTGATGCTTTCACTTCAGAGGAAAATCTCTCCTGGTATTCTGATCCATTAACTCCTCCTCCATGTGAATTCCTTTGTAACACAAGTTTAGGAGATTCATCTGTTCTCTGTATGTACCAGAAGAGCTCTTGTGATGTTGAGGTTGTAGTATATTTGCAGTCCAGTGTTATCAATTCTCCCTCAAATCCAGTAACATGTGTAAGTGGCTGATCAACTGTGTCTTCTGATTGACATCCTGGTAACAAACAAAAATAATTATGTGACAATCAGCGGTATCATGTAGAAATAAAACCAAACAGTCAAAGAGTAACATATTTCGTTCACATACCAAGAATAACTAATCCAAAAATGATGAATGTCTCCTTGAGCCATTGTTTCATTGTTCTTCAAGATGATAGAGTGATTCCCAAAGAACAGACAAATCAATCTGCAAAAACGGAGTAACTGAGAAAAGAGTGATTCAAAGTTATTTTTATATAAGGAAGGGAGGAGCTCAAAACACTGTCAGATGTTCAATGTTATCAGTATCATAAGAGAGTGCATTTCTCCCTCTCCTGGTTTCTTTTTGGAATTACAAATAGAAGTTTCATTTATTTTTGTCATGTTTCTTCATATTACCTAACACAGCACTGAGAGCACTTCTTTACAAATGTTGGGAGTTGTTTGGTGGAGGTGCAGTGAGGTCATACATCTTCCGTTAGTTAATAAATATTTCTGGAAAAGTGTGTACATCACAGATATTGATTAAGATTAAGAATATTTCAAATGTAACAAATTATTATCTATAAAAGTCATTCTCAATAAAGTTCTTAAAGCAAAGATGATTTGCTTGCTGTTTTTTTTATTATTTCTATTAAGTCAGTCCATCACAAGTGGTCCAATAATATTCTTACTATGGATATGAAGAGATAATCAACTCTAAAATAAGGGATATTTTAGAAAAAAATTCACTTTCTGGCCCCCACAACCAAATTAAGAGAAGTATCAAACCAGAAATGTATTGCATGTGCATATATCCACATGCAATACATATGTGATTTCATGTGCATGTGCATATATGCACATGCAATACATATATGACATGTATTGCATGTCCCTACTTAAAAAAAAAACTGAACTGTGACTCAAACCCTTCCCATTAATTGACACTATAAGTCGAACTTTAAAGGCTTCAGATTTAGGAACATCAAAATGACTGCCTATTACACCCAAGAACAGAACACCACAATCGCTTAGACGACATTCTGCTCCAGCGTATCAACAATGTCCGCGCGGACTACGATGACAGCTCGCTCAGGGCGGGTCTGTGTTGAAACGCTGCTGTCAATTAACAATCGTGTGAGGGGCATCCGACCGTGTGACGTCACACGGTCAGACGGCTCGATTTGAGACGGGGGGAAACATATAAGGAGATTAAAAAAAGACCACTGGATGGATTTTTATCATTATATGATGGTTGTGTACAGGCACTGCCAACACACATTTCAGTACAATCAACTTGTAAAAGTGAATGTACCATTATATGACCCCTTTAAGCGATATTTATCAATATATCATTATGTTTGGACTAATTCTAAGAAACAAGAATGTGCAATAGATTGAAGTAGATTGGCCCCATTTTGATGTTAACAGTTGAGATTGAGAATATAATTCAGTTTTGGTCATCTACAACACCGTATCAAGCTACTATGCTCAGGAATAACTTTAAAACATGATATAAACAAATTGTATCCACCTTATTTTTAATGTAAAAAGTGGGTACGGCCATTTGTAACTTGAATGTGTCTGGCTTCCGGTCTCATCCGCTTTTAGTTATTTTAGCTGTAAAAACTGTCTGTTATTGTCACGTTTAGTGTTTGTTAGTTCATGTTTGCCTGTTAATTTGTCCTAGTTTTCCCTGTGTTCAGTTCGAGTTTCCCTGTGTCTGTATCCCTTTCGTCTCGTCAGCTGTGTCTCGTTTCCCTGATCTGTTCTCTGTGTATTTAAGCCTTGTGTTTCAGTCTGTCGACGTTGCATTTGAGGTTGTTCTGTTCACGTTTCTTTGAGCCTGTTTGTGAGTTTTTGAGTTTGGTTAATAAACACTGCTGCAATTTAGATCATGCATCCTTCTCTGCTTCAACCTGCCCGTGACAGTTATGCTGCTTCATATTGCAAACTGTTATTTGTTATAATATTATTTTAATGTTATCATCATAAAAGTTTGTAGCGCAAATGATTTGACCATTTAAAGCATTTCTGTTTGTTTTCCACTTATTTATCTACAGCGGCTAAAGCATTGGACGTTTACACACATTTACAGAAAATAGCTTAATTCCACATTGCAAAAAAAGGTGGATAAACATCCTATACGGCAAGTTCTTATAGTATATTCTCTCTTCTCAACTCTGTTCATGTACTTTAATTTGTTGAACAGGTGTTACCACATTCTGTTATTTACAGTCTCAGTGGTTTACAAAATATACATGTGGTGTGATAAACCCATTTGATAGGCTTTTAAGGTTTTTGTAAAGCCTCTCAGGCATTTTGTATCACTGGGCTCCTACTATTAGAGCACAGTAATAGAGAGCTGAATCTGACAGAGTTACACCATTAATAGTGAGTTCGGTGGAGGTTTGTGATGTAGTCGACTGAAACCGATCGTCTGTTTTATCCTCTCCTACACTTGATCGAGCACTTTTCCACAGTAAATACTGAGGTTCTGTATTAGAATACTGTCTGTACCAGTAAAGATAGACATAACTGCTGCTTGTATCATATGTGCAGCTCAGTGTCACAGACTCTCCTTCTTTACTGATGCTTCCTTGTCTTTTGGTCCAATGCTGTCAGGTAATACACCTGGATATAAATTTAGACAACAAAACAGTCCATTTAATAAAGCTGAAGCAAAGTGTATTTTTGTAATTGTATAGCTTGAAGTAGTGTTTATCATTGCTTAACACTGCTTGAAAATGTGAAAATTTGACTTTGACTTAACTTGAATTTAACTTGTTAAAATAATTAAAAGAGTGCTTTACCTGATACTGTTATGACAATCAGTAGTAGATGTCTCTCCATGTTCATGCTTTTGATCTGTTCAGATTTATGTTTTGAGTTTTACTTGTTGAATTACTATACTTGGAGAGGTGGTCTGTTGTTCATTAATAATATGGGTGTGGCTAGTGACATCAGGGGCCTGTACCATGAAGCCGGATTAGGTGGCTAGCCAGCTATGTTTCAGCTTAGTTTCCGCCAACCCTGGGTTTTAGGTACTATGAAAGTAGCTCGGCTTTAATCTGTGTTCGTTGCCATGGTATCTTACGCTGCACGGCTAACCTGCTCCGGGGCAGGTTATGTTCTGGATTCAAGATCTCAGACTGAAGTTTGACCAATCAGCTGAGAGCAAAGAAACATATAGGTGACGTAACTTATTCCAAGTGTCTGTTGCAATGACTTTACCTTTTCTTCCAAATCCGGTGGACATCTCAGCGCAAATTGTTTGACGAGCACTAGAAAGAATTTTTAGCCAGACAAAATCCCCTTGCCTTTCCTAAAAGTTACTTGTATGAAAGATACAGATTTTCCGCGGAAGGAATGTCTTATCTTTGAGAACCTCTTGAGCCGCACATAAAGAATTTAACACGTCGAATTCATGCACTACTGTTCCGCAAATATTGCGTTGCGTTTTTTTTTTTTTTTTTTTTTTTTTTTTGCAAGTGGTACATTCTTGCACGGTGGGTGACGCACAGAAGCTAGGGGAAAACACGGAATGTCAAACCATTTGTAAGGAGGTCCTCGCTCTGCAGGAGTACATGAAAAGTTTCATTAATAGTGCTCCGCGGACATTTATTGACATGCATGTCCATAAAAGAGGGCTTTTATAAAATTGCCAGTAAGATATATTGATAGGGTGACATCACATGAACACTTTTTTTAAAGCAAATTTCACAAGTATATACAATATAATATATGTTAAGAATTATTTTGAAATTTTTTTTTATTAAACTTCTGTTAATCTTTTGATAGGATTCCCAAGTCATTGCATGTATGCAGTCTATTGCTCCAATCTCCACTGCTCTAGGGCAGTAGCGTAGCCAGGAATCACAATGTGGGTGGGCCCAGAGAAAATCAGGTGGGCACAGCCTAAAATGCATCTGTTATCAAAATAGGCCAACACAACTACACCTGCTTGAATACACCACAGTTTAATCAGAGCACAAGCATGTATGTCATCATAAGCAGTGTTAATAAAGAACATAAGAACAGCATTTCCACTGCGCGCGGCCAGGCCACACCACACACACGCGCGCATCTGACAGATGCGAAACAACATCATCAAATCAGCAGGACAGTAGTGGACAGTGTGTAAAAACCAAAAACAATGCTTGGTCATAGTCTGGCTCAGCGGCCACATAAACCACGTTATATAAACAACATTGACTAGGCAACTACATAAACGTAGATTTGCTTACTTTTGATGACTAGCTTATAACAGGAGACGACGGGGCTGGGGGTCGCACACAGTTTTAAATTCGAACACATTATTCTCTGAGTGTAGTGTACACTACACACACCGGCGGCGTCTGTCCGCTGCGCCCAGCAACGGCTCAGGACCTTGTTCAAAATCCTGCCGCGCCACAGAGCGCTATTTACATAGTTTTATATTAAATTTACATTTATTTGTCTCAAATCGTAGTTAATGAATCTGACTTCACCCTGGGCTGCAATATACGTTTAGTTTTATATTCATGCACAGAAATCAGCTGCTTGAATGAAAATTGCTGACATTATCGGATTTTCAGGTGAGAGTTGTCCTAGACGCGGCGCTGCGCGTCCAGTGTGCGACCCCCTTAAGAGTTGAACACTGCAATGATTTCGTTATTGTCCAACAATGCAGTCAATTCTCCTGAACATCTGCATTATCTTCCTCCTGTGGTGGCTGGTGGCCGTGGTCTTTTTGACACAAACTTGTTGCTCTGTTTTCATTTTAGTTTAACATAACGTTACTTAGCTAAACTTCAGTGTCCCTCTGTGAAATGTGCTCGTCGTTGTGAAGGGGGAATGGGCTGTTCGCAATCATCTGAGTCTGACTCCGAAATGCGCTACGCGGGCATTTCGTCATCACCATGACAACCAAACAAGAATCAAGAAACATTAAGATTTATTTTTATAGGTCAAAATTGTTATAATCGCAACATAATTTCCTAGGCTACCTTGTGAGGCCACTGAGTGACTAGATGGGCCTGACTGACAGGTGGGTGGGCCCAGGCCCACCCAGGCCCACCCGTAGCTACGCGAGTGCTCTAGGGGAACATGAGGCAGATTATGTTAATAGGAAGTCCTATCACAGCCATAATGTTCAGGTAGAGATGATGTGAATATGTGAGATGATTATTTTCTGTGAGATGAATCTTTAAATTAATAGTAACATTAACAGATATAACAATGATTTACTAAACATTTCATCTGCAGTCTGACTTGTGGTCATGAACATATATGATCAAGTTTGGATGCCAAATGGCCTGGCTCCAATGCTTGTCTCACGAATTTTCGGTGAGTCTGTGTTGTGTCAGCACTTTGAGGAAAGCAAGTTAAATTTGGTACAATACAAAACATTGTTAATTTGAACTGAGCTAGAAAAACCTACACAATAACCCCCTATCATGACCCTCAGACAGGGCCACAGCACCGCTTCAATGTGGCCGTCAGTAAAACCAGAGTGAAGATAGAGATGACCTTTGGCATCCTAAATGCACGTTTCAATGGTGTTCGGCCCTTAAGAGTCACCAGAGCGGGCATCACAGATAGTGGCTGCATGTGCCATTCTGCACAATATAGCCACCAGTAGAAAGGAGCGAGAAACACCACAAAACCAGCTTCTCCCCGATGACACTGACCCGATCACACTTGACCACCCAGCTGGTGCAGACGTAGATGCAATCACCATACAATATTACACTTAATTAAAGTTTTATTGGTTTTGTGGGATGGGAGGGAGAAAGAGAGCAAGAGAAAGTTGCATTAATAAATATTCATACTAAAGTGTTACTTGGTTAAATAAGTTATACTAATATATATATATATATATATATATATATATATATATATATATATATATATATATATATATATATATATATATATATATATATATATATATACTGAGATCAGTTTTATCCAGCTGTTTGATTTTGTTTGGAGCCTCCTCAGCTCACAGTCAGCTCCTTAAGTGTGCAGTCTAGTTCGAGTCTCCTTTTGTACAGGGCCCTGACTGAGTCTGTTTCCACCTGAAACATAATTCCACCACAAACATTATCATTACAAGTTTTCTGGAGGCTCATCAAAATCACAAAAAGTTTCTTGACTTCCTACAAACACAGGACTGACTGTAATTTATGTCAAGGGTTTTAAATCCTTACACATTTCTTCTGAAGCCCATTGAGGTAGAGGCTTCAGTTTCTGGGGCAGGTTGTGAAAAATCCTACAATAAAAGAGATGTGTAAGGGCCAGTCCCTTTATGCCACACATTCAAATGTTTTCCATAATAAAAAGCCCAGTGCATTCACATCAGCAACTGTCTGAGAACACACAGACAGAGTGTCTTCATTTCCTCCACCCTAATAAATAAAAATAGGCCAATGTAAAGCATAACTGTTGTAAAGCAGGTTATGTTTGGTGTTCTGTCTGCTGCATACTGACCTCTGTGTGGGAGACTGTGTGTGTGCTGGCTTCAACAGGGACACTGTATTTCCCTCTACTGCAGAACATACAGTCAGCCATATTTAAAACTTAAAAAAGTAGTAATGTATTGCACACGTACCCAGTGTTACTTGCTTAGAGGAGCCAGCACCAGGGTCAGATTGTACAGCACCTGTAATCACATCCATAATCGTCCGTCCCTTATTGCCTACTTAGAGCCAATACTCTGCCACAGTGTATTCTGGTTTTCTGAATTTAATTCTTTATTTCTGTTTTCTGCAAACAAGTGTTTGTGATAAAATGTTCACAAAAATAATAAAAGGTTGTGGTAAATACTCACCACTTTGAATTATATTTTTATATTTTGTCTTTATCTGCTGCCAAGAACATTTGGAGTTGGGGTTGCATCTAAAAATCAATGAATATTAATTTTTCTTAGTACCGGTACATGCACATTTTTATATATTATGAAAATAGGCTATAGGCTATATTACACGTATAGGCTACACATACATAATTTTACATAAATATAGAACGTATTTGTTTAACTTACACATTAACAATCAGCAATCTTTCTCCAACAGTCTTCTCTTGCTTTGGCAGCAGAGACCGTATTGTTTCGAGCTTGAAATACATATTTAAATTCATCGTAATTATGAATGATTATCTCTTGCTCCTCCGTGGAAAAATCGCGACCCGCGATTGGTTGTTCAGTGTCGACGTCACTCTTTTATGTGCACGCGCGTGGAGTAATCATAGCTTGAGGATCAAAGCCTGAGTTGACAGAGAAAGTTGATGAGCTGCATCATGGTACCAATAAAGCCTGAATGCATCGGTTTGGTTTTGTCAACTCAAAACTTATCCTGTAACCCCGAGTTTGTTCAGCTACCTTCATGGTACAGGCCCCAGGTCCCCCTCTCCCAACCCCCACCCACCACACACACACACACACACACACACACACACACACACACACACACACACACACACACACACACACACACACACACACACACACACAAACAATATACTGTAGCTGATGAAATGTAGGTGAGTTGTAACACTTAGCAAAATATGGATGGTAATTTTTTTTGCATTAATTTATTGTACATTAATCAAATATATTATACAAAGGATATGCTTAAAAAAACTGTTTAAGTAGGTGAAAAGCTTGTGTATAAGTTGTAAATAATACAAAGATTATTCGAGTATTTTGCAAGAAAACACTATTTCAGTCTGTTTACTTCAACATGTCACGTTTAATTAATTCAGTGTGTTTCTTACTTTTTCTTTGTAATTGTGAAATTTACTTGCAATTCCTGAGTGAAAATGGTTTCAAACCAAACCAGTTTTTTCCCAGTGTATATCACATTAAACAAGAGAATCTGCTGATTTAAAGAGACCAGTTCTGTCATTCATCAACATGGTCACAACACAACTAAACCAGACATGAAATGTTATTTTCCTACATCTGATTTTTTATTTATTTTTTGGCCTGGAAATCACAGTGGTTTCACTCCTGTAGCTCATTTTTTAAATTGATATAACACAAACTGTTTCACTCGCCTGTTTCCCCCTATATACTGTAGGATTCTCTCTTTTGATTTTGTGTGAGAGAGAGACATCCTGTTCACACTGTGGGCCTCAAAGCGCAGTAATACACAGCAGAGTCAGACACTCGCAGTCTCTGCATTATCAAGGGGACTGATTTTGATGCTTTCACTTCAGAGGAAAATCTCTCCTGGTATTCTGATCCATTAACTCCTCCTCCATATGAATTCCTTTGTAACACAAGTTTAGGAGATTCATCTGTTCTCTGTATGTACCAGAAGAGCTCTTGTGATGTTGAGGTTGTAGTATATTTGCAGTCTAATGTTATCAATTCTCCCTCAAATCCAGTAACATGTGTAAGTGGCTGATCAACTGTGTCTTCTGATTGACATCCTGGTAACAAACAAGAATAATTCTGTGACAATCAGAGGTATCATGTAGAAATAAAACCAAACAGTGAAAGAGTAACATATTTCGTTCACATACCAAGAATAACTAATCCAAAAATTATGAATGTCTCCTTGAGCCATTGTTTCATTGTTCTTCAAGATGATAGAGTGATTCCCAAAGAACAGACAAATCAATCTGCAAAAACAGAGTAACTGAGAAAAGAGTGATTCAAAGTTATTATTATATAAGGAAGGGAGGAGCTCAAAACACTGTCAGATGCTCAATGTCATCAGTATCAGAAGAGAGTGCATTTCTCCCTCTCCTGGTTTCTTTATGAAATTACAAATAGAAGTTTCATTTATTTTTGTCATGTTTCTTCATATTACCTAACACAGCACTGAGAGCACTTCTTTACAAATGTTGGGAGTTGTCTGGTGGAGGTGCAGTGAGGTCATACATCTTCCTTTAGTTAATAAATATTTCTGGAAAAGTGTGTACATCACAGATATTGATTAAGATTAAGAATGTTTCAAATGTAACAAATTCTTATCTATAAAAGTCATTCTCAACAAAGTTCTTAAAGCAAAGATGATTTGCATGCTGTTTTTTTATTTTTTTCTATTAAGTTTAAGGCCCGCTATATTGGTCCAATTGCCGGTTCGCCAATACACGGGGAAGGTATCACGTGTTACCGTCCTTTTCTCATGCAAAGTATTAGTTGGTTAAATGCAATACATTAATCATGTATTCTCTCGTAATTTCATCTGACTCCATAAATGAAAGGTTTTAATAATATCTGTGCCTCACTAAGAGTGAGCGAATGTTTGACTATTCCTTTTAACCATTAAATGAACAATGTCAAAATCAGTTGGAATAATCACGTTACAATTTAATATTTCAGATATCAGAGATCAATTCCACAATCAATTCAAATATCTAATACATGGTTATACATTGGTTACACCAAATAATCTTACCCAGCTTGCACCTGAGAGAGAGAGAGAGAGAGAGAGAGAGAGAGAGAGAGAGAGAGAGAGAGAGAGAGAGAGAGAGAGAGAGAGAGTTTGAGTTTTAACACACTTTATTAAACAACAGTTATCTGTTATTTAACAGAAGAAAACAACAACAACAACCAAAAAAAAAGCGACACTACATGACTTTACCTTAAATCACATATAAAAAACAACTCATTATTAAGTATAGAATACATACCAACGTCACAACACCATTCAATCTCAAAAACATTGATTGCATTCATCATCTTGTAATAATTAAAATCAACGAGAATTCTTGATTTAAACATATTCTTAAAAACTGATACAATATGTTGCCCATTTCTCTGTTCTATTTCATTTCTTCTGGAAATATAAATTGCTAATTTGGCCTGACCAACAATAAAGTTCATTAATTGACACTTATATTTCTGTAGTCTACTATACTTGAAGCCAAATATAAAACATTGCTTCGTAAAAGAAATCCCTAATAAAGAAAATAAAAAATCTAAAAGATCAAAGAGTGGAGAAAGTCTGTCACAATTCATAAAACAATGGAATATTGTTTCTCTCTCTGAACAGAAAGGACAAATATCATTTACAGTAGGGTTCAGTTTCGTCACAAAGGCATTTACAGCGATTGCACCATGCAGTATTCTCCACTGGAGATCACCTGCTCTTTTAGTCAATGGTGGTTTGTATAGTACTCTCCACTCTGGTTTTATTTCCTCTACCACTCCTAGTTTGTCTCTCCATACTGTGTCAATTCTGTCTTTTAATGTATGTTTATTTATTACCTTCACAATACATTTGTATAAGATCTTTCCTTTAACTGTACAAAAATCAACATTTTCATTTGTTTTCAAACACAACAGAGGGCTATTATGTGAGGATTCTTCAATATCAGGTGTACTTCTGATGTCTGGGAAGAGGTCATTAGCATCAGGGACAATATCACCCATACTGTAACTCTCAAGTAGAGCTTTTTCCTTGGAGTTTAAAACCCCATCCAGTTTGTTCAGAAAACTACTAACAACTCTCACTGATCTTATGCCCAGATGTATAGCAACAGTTCCTGCATCTTTTAGTCCAGGTCCGGCTTTTTCAACAATATCTTTCAATTGCAAAAGTTTCTTTGACACAAGCAAGTTTTTTAGCCCTGGAAGGTCAACTCCTGACACATCAAGGCGACTTCCAAACACCACCGGCTCCTCAAGCAACCAGAAAAGAGATGTGGCTGACTCTGTCCATTTATGTTTAAAAAGTCTCCACACTTTAAAAAGACTTTTATAAAATGAAGGTAGTCTAGACATATCCAGGAGAGTATAGTCCATCAGAAACAGTGCAGCATGAAGTCCCATTCCGTTCACCCCAGATAAAATGGTTTGTGCTAATGGTCTCCATACTAGATTCTGGGGACCCATCAGCAGTCGCTGAATGAACTGTAACCTAAAAGTCGCTCCTCTGCTGACCAGATTCACCAAGCCTTGACCTCCTTCATCTCTTGGCAGGAAAAGCACACTTTGAGGAGTCCAGTGCAAATTGTCCCAGAAAAAATTGACCATTTCTGCTTGAAGTTTTGGTAACAGTCCCAGAGGCGGATCGACACAAGCAAGTTTATGCCATAAAGAGGAGCCCACCAAATTGTTGATTATGAGCGTACGACCTCGATAAGACAGTTTGGGAAGTAGCCATTTCCATTTCTGCAAACGTCCTTTGATTTTTTCTAATGTACAATCCCAATTTTTTGTAACAAAGTCATCATTCCCTAGAAAAATGCCAAGATATTTAAACCCGCCTTTCTTCCAAATTAAACCTCCAGGCAAACTGGGAGGACTCCTATCCCAATCGCCCATTAAAAGGGCCTCACTTTTTCCCCAGTTAACTTTTGCAGAAGAAATTTTTTTAAAACTGTTAACAATAATCTTCAATTTTTCAATATCATCAGCACCAGATATAAAAACAACTACATCATCTGCATAGGCAGAAAGGTGCAACGTGACATTACAGTATGGTATAGTAAAACCACTCAACTCATTTCTTAATTTATGAAGCAGAGGTTCAATAGCCAGGGAATATAACATGCCTGACATGGCACATCCCTGTCTCACTCCCCTCTGAATCCTAAACGGAGCACTCAAACCACCATTGACTTTGAGAACACTCTCAATGTCACGATACATGGCCTCAATCATATTTATAAAGAACTGACTAAAACCAAAAGCTTCTAAAGCCTCTCTCAAATATGCATGTTCTACACGGTCAAAGGCTTTTTCTTGGTCTAATGAAATTAGACCGCCATTTACACCAAATAGCCTTGCAACCTCCAAAACATCTCTGACCAATGAGATGTTATCTAAGATTGACCTATTGGGTATGCAATAATTCTGATCGGAATGTATTACTTGACTCAGAACTTGACTTAACCTTGTAGCTAAAGCCTTTGATAATACTTTGTAGTCTGCGCATAAAAGAGATATCGGTCTCCAATTGCTTATGTTTTGGAGATCTCCCTTCTTGGGCAAAAGGGTAATAACAGCTCTTCTACAGCTTAACGGTAACAATCCTCTATTCAAACTATCATTAAGAACCAAAAAGAAATCTTCTCCAATCACTGGCCATAGAATTTTATAAAAATCAACAGGAATCCCGTCAATGCCAGGAGTCTTCCCATTTTCCATGCTCATCATAGCGGTATATAATTCATTTTGTGACAAATTTTGTTCAAGCATACTATTAGACTCTTCATCAATCTTTGGAAGATCATTAAGAAAAGTATAATCATTATCTTCTCTTTGAGACAATTCACATTTATATAAGTTTGAATAGAATCCGACAGCATGTTTGCGTATCTCACTAGGCTCAGTAAGCTCTTTCCCTGTGTCCGAGCGTAATGAATGAATGATACGACTTTGGCCGTTTTTTCTTTCCAAACTGAAAAAAAATTTAGATGGTGCATCCATTTGTGAGATGCTTTGAAAACGTGAACGTATTAACGCCCCTTGAGCTTTGGTACCCAACAAATCTGCAAGCATTTCCTTTTTGGATTTACTGCTTTCAAAACAAACACCATCACTTGTAGAAGCTGTTGTATTCAAAAGTTCTATAATTTCATTTTCTAGAATCTTCATTGACTGGGCCATATCTTTAGTGGCATTAAGAGTGTACTCTTGACATAATTGTTTAATGTGAACCTTGCCACAATCCCACCATTGTTGTAAAGAAATATAAAACTCCTTTTGTTTCTTGAAATTTTCCCAAAACAAATAAAAAATTTCAATAAACTTTTTATCATTTAAAAGGGATGTATTAAAATGCCAGTAAGCACTCTTTAAATAACCAGAATTAATAAAAATATCACAAACAACAGAACAGTGATCGGAAAAACCTACAGGAATTATTTTACATTCTCTGGCAAGATTTACTTGATGATTAGACACATAAAACCTATCTAGTCTTGCCATAGAAATAATATTATTTCTACTATGTGCCCAAGTATATTGCCTATTCTTGTGATGCACATTCCTCCAAACATCACATAAATCAAATGTTCTTAACAATTGCACGAGCGCTTTTTGTGAGGCAATATGTGGCTCTAAGTGATTTCTGTCTAATTTATCATTTTCAGTGCAGTTAAAATCTCCACCGAGAACAAATAATTCTTCTGGGCTTAGGTCTTTCATAACAACACTGATTGTATCAAAAAAAGCAATTCTTTCAGCCCCTTTCGTGGGGGCATAAATATTTAAAAAAGTCATTGTAGTGCTTTCAAAAATAGCTTTAACTTTTAAAAAACGGCCTTTAACTATTTCTTCTATTTCACAAGAAATTGGCAGGGATTTCTTTGAAAACAGAATAGCTACTCCTCCACTATTGGAAGACATATGACTCAAACAAATTTCTCCATCCCATTCTTTTTTCCAGTCTACCTCATTATTCAAGTCACTATGTGATTCCTGAACAAAAGTGACATCAATATGTTTTTGTTTAATAAATTCAAACAAACACATTCTCTTCTGACCGTCTCTGGCACCATTTAAATTGAGAGTTCCGATTTTAAAATCTCTCATAAAAAATGATGTTTTAAAAAAACAGAGATAATTAAAAGAAACAGTCAGCAAGGCAAAGACTTCTACCAGTAAGAAGAAATTATACCATAGCTTGTTTTTCATCATTAAGATTTTGCTTTCTAAGTTTACTCACAATTTTCCTAAGACGGAAAACTTCTTTGTCTGCAAAAGCACCTTCTTTCATTAGAATTTTTGCATCATTAATGAAAGTTGAGCGATCAGGGAAGTAATCTTCAACCTGAACCCCAGGTAAACCTTTAGTTTCTTTCAAAAATTTGCTAATGTCCTCAACTTTATATACTGTGGTCTGATTATCATTTTCATTTTGCGATGAAAGATAAGAACAATCAGAAATATTGGAATCTGAAGAATCACTGTCATTCTCTGGGACTAAACTTTCAGCCTCATTTTTGTCTTTTTTGGTTTGTTTAAAGACTTTGGTCTGTTGGACTTTTTTCCTTTTATTTGGAACTTTGAAGATTGACTCTGTTTCCATCTCCAATTCTCCAACAACACCCTCACTGACCTGTTCAGTAGTTGTCGTTTTATCTGTATTGATGTCACTGCTCAAATTAACAGTGTCAAAAATCATAAGATCAGAAGCAGAAAAACGACCTGCAGTAACATCAGCCATAGTGGGTTTATTCCCAACTGACCCACCAGAACCTGACGCAACAGCAACAGCAACAGCAGCAGCAGGGGCCACAACATCCTCTGTGACAGACACAGCTTCAGAAGGATTATTCTGAGTGTTAGTCTGTACAGTAGCATTTTCATCTATTTTTTCAGGACAAGCACGTATCAGATGTCCAATTTTGCCACAGCCAAAGCATTTCATTATGCTTTCAGATGTTGCATAAACTGTATAGTTAAAATCCTCAACTTTAACATTAAAGGACAGGTTCAGCTCATCAGCATTGTTTTTCAAAATCATATAAACCTGTCTCCGGAATGACACTACATGTTTCAACAAGGGTGATTTACAACTAAAAGCAATTTTCCTAATGGGAGAAACAATCTTGCCAAAGGAAGACAATTCTTTAGCAATACTTGCATCCGAAACAAAAGGAGGAACATTCGACACAACAATCTTTCTAGAAGGGCTACTTAACGGCAGAACATGCGTAAGCGCATCATTAATCACAACTCCCGTTTGAACAAGCTCATTAGCTTTTTCGATCGCGTTTAAAAATAAAACAACCGCGTTGTTCATTTTAGAAGCAGATACAATAGCGTTGCAACCAACTATATTGCCAACCGCTAAAGCACATTCCTCCACACTGAATTTACACAAAATCTTAATCCCATGACGCCGAGTTAGACCATCACTACTCGCAACACCTGAAGCAGCCATGCTTCCCGGCAACAAAGACGCCGGGAGCAGACTTCCACAACTTTCTCTAAAGAAAACTACTCCTCATACACAAAATAACACACAAAAAACATAAACAAACAAACAAACACAAAAAAGTTAGAAAACACACTCAGGTGTCACTCACCACTCACTCTTCTCACTCGCTCCGCAAACGCTCGCACATGCGCACAAGAGAGAGAGAGAGAGAGAGAGAGAGAGAGAGAGAGAGAGAGAGAGAGAGACCACCTATTCCAGTCGTGTCCAGCCAAGAAGCCACCAGAGAGCTGGAGCACACCATTCTTTATCCCCTTGACCAGGTGACATGGGGGATGGGGAAGGCCACCCTCAAAATGGCTTCTTATTCAACAAAAGGGGGGTGGCATTATCTGGACCAGTTTTCTCTAAACTTCTATAAACCTTATTTCCTTTTATTTGATCTATCTGGATATGAGATATCTGTACCACTCACTTTGAGACATTTCAAATGACACCAAAAACATAAGTCAATGATAAATATTCACATTAAACCATGTTCTTGTGTGAGTTCTTCGTTGTTTCTGAGAGGAAGTGAACCTCACTTCTTGTATGGGGAAGGTCGAATGTTAATTAGCTAGCAGGGCCCTTTGTCTCAGACCAGGCCTCTTACAAGTCCATCACAAGTGGTCCAATAATATTCTTACTATGGATAGGAAGAGATAATCAACTCTAAAATAAGGGATATTTTAGAAAAAATGGCACTTTCTGGCCCCCACAACCAAATTAAGAGAAGTATCAAACCAGAAATGTATTGCATGTGCATTTTGCCCTAAAAAAATCTGAACTGAGACTCAAACCTTTCCCATAAATCTACCCTAAAAGTGGAACTTTAAGCGATATTTATCAATATATCATAATGTTTGGACTAATTCTAAGAAACAAGAATGTGCAATAGATTCTGCAAAATCTCAATGCACCTTGAAATGTGTTCTAGAGAATTTTGTTCCAGGGAGCTCAGACCAATTGAGATATTGAGGTATTTGTACACCCCTGTGTAACCAGCATTAGTAACTTGTGGGCCATGACACAAAGACACCTGCTGTGGTCAAACCAAAGCAAAATTAATTAATAAATAAACTGGTGGTTCTGTAGTAGTAATATATAGAAAAGGAAAATAAAAAATGGCCAAGCAATCAACTTTATAATTTCAAACCGTTTGAGATGGATTGGTCCCATTTTGATGTTAACAGTTGAGATTGAGAATATAATTCAGTTTTGGTCATCTACAACACCGTATCAAGCTACTATGCTCAGGAATAACTTTAAAACATGATATAAACAAATTGTATCCACCTTATTTTTAATGTAAAAAGTGGGTACGGCCATTTGTAACTTGTATGTGTCTGGCTTCCGGTCTCATCCGCTTTTAGTTATTTTAGCTGTAAAAACTGTCTGTTATTGTCACGTTTAGTGTTTGTTAGTTCATGTTTGCCTGTTAATTTGTCCTAGTTTTCCCTGTGTTCAGTTCGAGTTTCCCTGTGTCTGTATCCCTTTCGTCTCGTCAGCTGTGTCTCGTTTCCCTGATCTGTTCTCTGTGTATTTAAGCCTTGTGTTTCAGTCTGTCGACGTTGCATTTGAGGTTGTTCTGTTCACGTTTCTTTGAGCCTGTTTGTGAGTTTTTGAGTTTGGTTAATAAACACTGCTGCAATTTAGATCATGCATCCTTCTCTGCTTCAACCTGCCCGTGACAGTTATGCTGCTTGATATTGCAAACTGTTATTTGTTATAATATTATTTTAATTTGTTATCATAATCATACATGCTAGTTTGTAGCGCAAATGATTTGACCATTTAAAGCATTTCTGTTTGTTTTCCAGTTATTTATATTATCTACAGCGGCTAAAGCATTGGACGTTTACACACATTCACAGAAAATAGCTTAATTCCACATTGCAAAAAAAAGGTGGATAAACATCCTATACGGCAAGTTCTTATTGTATATCCTCTCTTCTCAACTCTGTTCATGTACTTTAAAATTGTTGAACAGGTGTTACCACATTCTGTTATTTACAGTCTCAGTGGTTTACAAAATATACATGTGGTGTGATAAACATTTGATAGCTGGCTTTTAAGGTTTTTGTAAAGCCTCTCAGGCATTTTGTATCACTGGGCTCCTACTCTTAAAGCACAGTAATATAGAGCTGAATCTGACAGAGTTACACTGTTAATAGTGAGTTCGGTGGAGGTTTGTGATGTAGTCGACTGAAACCGATCGTCTGTTTTATCCCCTCCTCCGTATGATCGAGCACCTTTCCACAGTAAATACTGAGGTTCTGTATTAGAATACTGTCTGAACCAGTAAAGATAGACATAACTGCTGCTTGTATCATATGAGCAGCTCAGTGTCACAGACTCTCCTTCTTTACTGATTATATTAGTATCCTTGTCATTTGGTTCAATGCTGTCAGCAAGCACACCTGCAATAACATAGAACAATTGCACATGAAACCATCAGCCCTTTTCCATAAATCAAAAAATCATTCTTGTTAAAAACACCATTTGATCTTTAAAGCATGAAATATATTCACCTGAAATTGTCATGAGAATCACTAGCAGACAGGCCTCCATGCTGATACATACCTTAGTTTAAATATGTCTCAAGTGGGTTTTGATCACAGCTTTAGGAGGTTTTGCTTTTTATCATTTCTAAGATTCATACATATGCACACCCATAAACCTTTGATAAATGAAATTGTAGATGGATGCATGGATATATACTACTGTTTATGAATAGTGTGGGTGTAGTCAGTGACATCAGAGCCAATCATATATCCCTTTTTCTTTCATAATGCAAATATACAGAGCAAGTGTCATTTTAACTAATGTGAATTACTGTAAATGTAATCAATACTTATCAATCTTACGGTGACTCTTTAATGCAATATTTTCTTACTGTGGATCTTAGAATAATCTACAAGGCAAATGGCTGTCTTCCAGTTTTTATTAAACAATCATTGTTCTTCCCTGCAGTTCATATTAAATCAATTTGAAACCGCTTCTATAATTCCCCTTTCTTATTTATTATATATTAGTTCAAATATAAGAAGTCAGATAACACAGTGCTAGTTTTGTTTAGATAGATTTATTGTATGTTTTTAAAGGTTGTAAATGTCTAATTTATTTAGCTGTAAAGCGCATGTATGCAACTTGTTTTAGTTCATTATCATGTCACCAATTCTCTCTTCACACACTCCTAAACTGTTCAGCAGGTGTTACCACATTCTGATATTTACAGTCTCAGTGGTACATGTGGAATTAATACACATTTGAAGAATTGTGTGTGAGAGTTTTTGTAAAGCCTCTCAGGCATTTTCAATCACTGTGATCCAATTCTTAGAGCACAGTAATAGAGAGCTGAATCTGACACAGTTACACTGTCAATAATGAGTTCAGTGGAGGTTTGGGATGTAGTCGACTGAAACCGACGGTCTGGTATATTATCATTTCTGCTGAATGATCGAGCACCTTTCCACAGTAAATACTGAGGTTCTCTATTAGGATACTGTCTGAACCAGTAAAGCCAAACATTATTGCTGCTTGTATCATATGAGCATCTCAGTGTCACAGACTCTCCTTCTCTCCTGATTATATTCATATCTTCGTCACTTGGCCCAATGCTGTCAGAAAACACACCTGGAAGTAATATAAGACACTTCACAAATCCAATTATTTCAATGAAACTAAAAAGGTGACATACAAACACACATGCATATAATTGATGTAAAATTTACTCTGTACTCATTGATATGATGCACTGCTTAACATGTATTTAAGAATGGTTAAAAGTGTGATTTACCTGATATAATTATGAGGATCAATAAATACTTCTCCATGTTCATATTTCAGATCTGAACTGTTTTTGAAAGTGTGGAAAATTGTACTATGTTGTTTTGAATGATAAATTATACCATACTTTATACTGTATATAAATAGGTATGAATGCCTTATAGAACTGATATGCTTTATATTAATAATGTGGGTGTGGCTTGTGATAAAAGACCCAGGGCCTCAAAGCACATTAATACATACCAGAGTCAGACACACACACATCCCGGATTGTCTGTGGAAATGATTCTGATGACACTTTAGAGAGAAATCTTTCCTGCAACTCAATGTCCTGATCTCCTCCATATTTGGTTTTCCTCATCATGCATTTAGGAATGTTGTTTGCTCTCTTGATACCAGAAAAGGTCTGGTGTTGTTGTATTGTGACTGATCCTCCTTCAGGTTTAGTTACATGTTTATCTGGCTGATCAACAACTCTGGTCTGCATTCTGAAAATATATGATAATAAAAAATGGTATTATTCATTAAAATATAACGTAAATTTACATGAAGTAAGTTTACATACCAAGAATAAATAATGCAAATATTAACGTTTCCAACAATAGTTGCATTGTTTGATAGAGCAGTTTGTTCAGGTCTGAGAGAGAAGTCTGTTATTCAAAGCATTGGTTTTGTTACTGATAGCGAGGAGGATCTCATTGCACTGTCAAATGCACATGGTTAACAATATAATTATAGAGTGCACCCTCTCCTGGGTTTTTATGGTATATTGCAAAAGGTTGAAATGTTCTCACTGTAAACATGTCCCTACTGTGACATTACTTATTCATTAATTTATTTTTGGTAACACATCACATATTAATACTGATAGCTGCTTTACCTTTAAAAACAACACATTCTCATACCTAAGACGTCACTTTTTGTCACTTTCAACCATGCTTCAATATCTGACGCTCAAAGCACCCTTTAGCGTCCATATGTGACGCTTCGGTTATGGGTAGGTTTAGGCGTCATGTAACTGACGCTTTCGAAAGCGTCAATATCCGACGCACAAAGCACCCTTAGCGTCAATATGAGACGCTTCGGTTGGGTAGGTTTAGGTCTGTGGTAGGGTTATGCAGCCCGGTCTCACCCCAAAACGTCACATACTGACGCGTCTTGACCAAACGGCAATATACGACGAAAAGGGTACCCCTAAAACGTCCATATGAGACGAAGACATAAGCGCACCAGCAGCGCCTCTTAGCGGTACCCTAACGCATACCTAAACCTACCCATAACCCGAATAGTCACATACGGACGTTTTAGGGGTACCCTTTTCGTCGTATATTGCCGTTTGGTCAAGACGCATCAGTATGTGACGTTTGGGGGTGAGACTGTGTTACGTTATGCGTCTCATATGGACGCTAAAGGGTGCTTTGAGCGTCAGATATTGAAGCATGGTTGAAGTGACGTCTTGGGTATGAGAACGGGCAAATGATTGGTTTCCAGGGAGGATTTCCAACACATGGGGCTGAATGTAATACAGTCCATTAATAAAACATATGAACATTACACTTTCCATTGTTTTGTATAAATACATAAATATTTAAATAATAAAATGAAAACTGTTAATGAATTGTAGGTCAATGATGGGCCATACTTAAACCAGAAGTTATTCCAGAATGTTATTTGTAACATAAATCAACATATAATTTGACACCGTTTCATTATTTATTTTTGATTTCTAATGTCTGTTTTTTCACGATCAGTTAATAATTCTTCCTTAATTTACAATTAAAATGTATTCCCATTAGCATAAAACATAAACAGTGGATATACTAAACATATACTGTACTGTGGTGAACCCCTTTTTGATGTTCAACAGGTGTTTACATATTCTCTCATTTATCATCTCTGTGGTTTACAAAAGATATGTCCACGGTTTGGTACTCATGTGATTGCTTTTATTCAAAGAAGTAATAGTGTATGTGAGTTTTTGTAAAGCCTCTCAGGCATTTTGTATCATTGGGCTACAACTCTTAGAGCACAGTAATAGAGAGCTGAATCTGACAGAGCTGCTTTACCAATAATGAGTTCAGTGGATGTTTGGGATGTTGTTGACTGAAACCGATGGTCTGGTATAAGAGACTGTCCGTTGTATGCTCGAGCACCTTTATACAGTAAATATTTTGGTTCTCTGTTTGGATACTGTCTGTACCAGTAAAGTCTAACATAATTGCTGCTTGTATCATATGAGCATCTCAGTGTCACAGACTCTCCTTCTCTTCTGATCATATTAGTATCCTTGTTGATTGGACCAATTCTATCAGCAAATGCACCTGCAATAAAATTTGAGACATCATAATAAAGAACATTAAACCATCAGCCAGTTCCTATTGCCAAAAACACCAGGTAATGTTAAAAGTGCTTATTATATACACCTGAAACTGTTATGGCGATCACTAGTAGACATCTGTCCATGTTGATTCCTCAGTTTAAATGAGTTTTGATAATGGTTTTATGGTTAGCTATGTGTCTTTGAGGTATGTACATGTGCACTAAACTAAATGTGATAAATGATAAAAATTATTGGATAAATGACTGCAGTGGGAGGGGCTCTGCTGTTATGAATATCGTGGGTGTAGTTAGTGACTTCACAATCGATACTCTAGATCATACAATACTCTTAGATCGACTACAAAATTATACTGGTGTTCAAGGACAATCATTAAGCTGGTTCAGATCATACTTATCAGACCGCTACCATTTTGTCTATTTGAATGGAGAAAAATCGATCATAACTTCAGTAAACTATGGAGTGCCGCAGGGATCTGTGTTGGGCCCTCTATTATTCTCAATATATATGATGCCACTTGGAAATATTATAAGGAAACATAGAATTAGTTTCCATTGTTATGCTGATGACACATTAAAATCTATATTTCATCACGGCCGGATGAAAACGCTAAATTATCCAAATTGACAGAGTGTGTTAAAGATATAAAAGATTGGATGATGCGTAATTTTCCAGACAAGACAGAGGTAATACTTATCAGTTCAAAAAACCACCCACAAAACCTCTTACAATACAACTTTAACATCGTAGGATGTCTTGTTCCTTTATCCTCTAAAAGACCTGGGTGTTATACTCGACTGTAACCTGTCTTTTGAAAATCATATTTCATATGTTACAAAAACAGCCTTTTTCCACCTTAGAAACATTGCTAAGCTACGTAATATCCTATCAGTTTCTGATGCAGAAAAGTTAGTTCATGCATTCATGACCTCGATACTTACTGTAATGCTTTATTAGCTGGTTACACAGCTTATTAAGCAATCATGACTTATTTGTTTATTTATTTGTTTATCTATTTATTTAACATGTATGTGTGCATTAAAAGTACCATTTCGGCAACCAGAAGGTTTCTGAGCCAAATGAAGATAAAGATGTGTTCTGGTGACTGGCGTGTTTATTGAACCAATCAGATACGAGTAAACCTAGAGTCAGCGAGAAGCTCATCTGATTGGCTAAATGATGAAGGTGGTCCCGCCCTCCTCTTCGCGCTTGCAAAACTCAATGAGTGAGAGAATCGTGCCAAAACTGGAAGCGCAGGTAAAAGAAAGACGTAACTGTACAAATCGGGTTATTTCGGTAACTTTGTTGCCCTATGCACACATTTAGACATTTGCAACAGTTTATTTTTTACACAAAGTTTGATTTTATGCAGTGAATCTGTTTTGCAGTTCCTAACTCTGTTGTTTTCGGTCGCAAATTGCTGTTCACGGGCCTGCAATACTTTTGGCCGTATTTGAGCGTAAAAACCGTGCCAAAAGTGTAAGCGCGGAAAAATGGAAGTCAGAGGAATACAGATCATATTTATTTTGGGTTAGCATGAAGCTGCAGCTTCACAATATATGAATTACACTTACGAATAACAGTGAAATGCTGCAAATATTTTTTTCTTACACTTGAAAGGCGATTTACACCTTTACAAATCTTCTCTTGCGCATGCAAATTTAATTTACGCTTGCAATCTTATGTACACTTTCACAAATCTTACCCTGCGCATGCAATACTTTATGGCATCATTTTATCTTCATATGATCAACACTGTCCTGTCCCCGGCACACTGGAGGAGATGAAGCATAAATTAATAATCATTTACAGATACTCAAATAAAGTGTAAATGACGAAAAGTTGTTCTTACCTAAATCATGTGCCGTAAAGAAAAGAGTAATTATCACCCATTTTGACATTGTTGCTCTTGTGTTTAAGAGAGTGAAGAGAAAAACAACTGATCCGACATCTGAGTCTCTCCTTATGGCGAATCTCTCTTGATATTTTCAGCAACTGCTCAGTCACACAAGATTGTAAGGGATGGTTCCCCCTTGTGGTGAATTCATTGAATTAAACACCTCACTTTTTAAGTTAATTTGTAACCTTTGAAATAATTTGTATTTTTTTATTATTATATAAACCATGGAGTGCAATGTCCTTGACAGATATACACATATAATCAATTTCTGTGTATTTGAATCAAGATGAGTAATCAGGTGAGATCATGTGATTTCCAGTCAAACATCTCTGTTTCTCTTAGTAGATTCTTCATAAGGTTTTAGCCTTATAAACGAATTTCAGGACTTATACATTACTCTTAATACATTTATTGGATGAATCATACTTTTTCAGACAGATTCAAGCAGATGTAGATATCAGATGATAATGTAATGTTTAGTCACACATTTGTCAAGCTGTGATGTACTAAAGTCATGTGGGATGTTACATTTCTAGAAGAATATGTACAGTATTGTATTATTTATGTTATTTTTTTTATCTCTTTCACTTTATTTCATTTAGCTTAAACTTGAATAACATTTCATTTGTAACCACACAGGTGTTTCCACCAGTGTAATTATATTATGTGAATTATAGATTGTGGATTTGATGTGAGATCAAAGTGAAGTTCAGTTTTTCACATAGACTGTATCACTGGGCTCCAGAGCACAATAATAGAGATCTGAATCTGACATTTACCATTAATCATGAGTTCAGTGGATGTACAATATGTGATGTAGTCGACTGAAATCGAGGATCAGCTTTCCAAACAACGAGCATCTTTCCACATTAAATACTGTTGCAGTCACAGTGGGCTTCAGAGCACATAATACACAGCAGAGTCAGACACACACACATCCTGGATTGTCAGAGGAACTGATCTTGATGTGGAGTCCAATGTTGCAGAAAATCTCTCCTTAAAATCAGGCTCAGTAGATCCTTCAAAAAAAAAAAAAAGAAAAAAAAAATCAGAATGAACGTTGGTGATTTGTTTGGGAGCTGTTTGTACCAGAAGAGATACATATCTGCACTTGTAGCTCTGGTAGTGTAATTACACATTAAAGTTATTTGATCCTCTTCATTTGCAGTCAGTTTTCGTGAAGGTTGTTCAACTCTTGCCCCAAGTTTATAGTTTATTTTAAACTATTAATAATTTACATTTATTAAATAACTCACATATAAACAAATAATATAGTGTAATTGTGTTACACTAATATAGTGTTCTTCCTTATTAAAGTCCTGTGCTGTGAAGAAAAGTTTTAATAATTAATCACCCATTTTTTCATTGTGATAAATTTAATATTTTGATGTGTGTTCTAATAATTGTGTCTCTCTGTCTTTACTGTAGCTCTCTGTATCCTCTCTGCTGCTCTTCTCTTGATATTTCAAGTCTTCAAGTAGGTAAGTCCGTTGAGGGATTCTGCCCCCCAGTGCAAAATTTTTTATATTTTTAAAACAATTCAACACACACATTCAATGCTATGAATCACTCTATATATTTCTATATTTTATGTAAGGGTTAATGTAGAGCGAGGCGGTTGTTATAGCGAATACAACCCCGACAGGCTGATCAGGACCCCGACGTGAAGTGGCTTTACCCGCTTATTACATGGCTACCTATCAAATAAATCAATAATTTGACACAAAATATTGATTTAAAAAGGAGTTTATTGATTTAAAAACAAATGTATTGCTTCCGCTAAAGAAAATAGTCCGTTCCGTCTCTACGGTTAGAATCCTGCGTCCATAGCAACGCTCTGTTTTTCATGGCAACGGTGTGTTATACTTAGCAGCAGTCTGTTATCAAGAAATAATTCTACATTAGAATTATTCTACATTAGAAACACATTCTACATTAGAACTCAACCAAGCCATGTAATAAATAGAAATAAATACTTGTGGATGTAAAGCATCATGCTAAATGTTGATTCAGTGTCAATATTTGTGAAGGTTTGGAATGTCTTCTTCACCTCTGTGAAGGTTTGGAATTTTAGCCTGTACAATTGCATTTTAAAATCAAAAAAGACACGCTGACGGTACGCATAGATTTATTTATTGTCAAATAGAAAGGAAAAATAGATAAATTAAAGAGAGATGAATTAATTAATAAATAGAATTAAACACCAATTAAAGCAAATCAATAGTAGACAAAAATCTAAATTTATAAAATTGAGGCGTGTGAATGCGCACACAAGCTTTTTGTATGAGTGTTGAGTGTGTTTGAGTCACAGTGGGCTGCAGAGCACAGTAATACACAGCAGAGTCAGACACACACACATCCTGGATTGTCAGAGGAACTGATCTTGATGTGGAGTCCAATGTTGCAGAAAATCTCCCCTTAAATTCATCCTCAGTAGATCCTTCACCAACTGTAAATTCACTCAGAATGAGTGTTGGTGATCTGTTTGATAGCTGTTTGTACCAGTAAAGATATGCACTTGTATATATGGTAGAGTAATTGCACAGTAGAGTGACTTGAACTTGTTCATTTGCAGTCATTTCTCCTGAAGGTTGTTCAACATTGTCTTGTGCCCGGCACACTGGAAAATAGATTTACATTATTCATGTGCATATATTGAGTATTTCACGCAGATAGTTTTGCAGATATTAGTGTGAATTATGAAATAATTCTTACCAAAAATGAAAAGAGAAATAATCACCCATTTTGCCATTGTCAGTTCAAGTTAAAAATGGAGACTATTTTAACAGAAATTCCAAGAAGTATTTTCTGTCTCTGTTTCTCTTTAAAGTCTCAGATTCTTCATAAGGTTCAGCCTTATATAAGAATTTGAGGAATGATGCCTCCTTGTGGTGAGTTTGAATAGAGTTTGCTGAGCTGAACCATTTAAATTAAATTCATATTCTGACATTAGACACATTGTGACTTATGTCAGAATATGAATTTAATTTCCACAGATTATCATCTGATATCTCCTCTGCAAATATACAGTTTTTTATCACTTTGGCTGTCTAATGTTCAAAACATTGCATTGTGCATTCACATCTTTAAAGAAATCTTGCACTTGCACAATCATTGGTTCAAAAAACAAATTTACTGTGAAATACCATTGAAACTATAGATCACCCACACACAAGCAACCGATAGTTTCACTGTGTTATTGTTCATACAATCATTAAATATTGTAGAACAAAATGTGATACAGGTTTTATTATGGTTCTACAGTAAATACATCTCTGTAAAAGTACTGCATGATACTACAGACATTGGAATCATTGAACAAAGTTTGTAATATATTGATGCAAAACACTACAGTACAATCACAACATAGGTTTATTTGAATCAAAGCAAAAATAATTAGCTATGAAATAGAAAAGAAAAGACAGTCACTGTAAAACATCAAATGCAGTGTCCTCAACTGGCTTGCTTGTACTGTAAGAAACAAAACAGGAGTGATTATCTATACAGTGCAGTGCTGTCAATACTGTAAATAGTCTGAAAAGGTGGTACAGTATTTGGGACCATCGACACAGTGTCTGATGAAGCATTATGATAAAATATTAGGCTACATCCATGGATATTGTAGTCTAACTGGTTCATGCTCCACGCTTTAATTGGTGACAATGAATCTCGTTATCTTGAAACTTTCATGATTTAGTAAACATGGAAGATTGTTTGTCTGTTTGCATACAACTGCATTAAGAGTAATGCAATAGTTACTTATCATTTTGAGCAGTTGTATCAATTGATAGTTAGATCATTGTAAGGAAATGAATAGACACTCATTTGAAATATAATGTGTGAATTATTAAGTTTTTACTTTTCATTTCCCTTACAGTAACCACAAACAGGTGTTTCAACAAGTGTAATTATATTATATGAATCATAGATTGTGGGTTTGATGTGGCTTGACATCAAAGGGGGAAAATTAATTTGAGTTTTTGTACAGCTTCACATAGACTTTGTATCACTGGGCTCCAACTCTTAGAGCACAGTAATAGAGAGCTGAATCTGACAGAGTTACTCCTTTAATAATGAGTTCAGTGGATGATTGTGATGTAGTCGACTGAAATCGAGGATCAGACGGGTTCCCAGTACTGCTCCATGAACGAGCCTCTTTCCACATTAAATACTGAGGTTCTTCATTAAGATACTGTCTGTACCAGTAAAGTCTAACATAATTGCTGCTAGTATCATATGAGCAGCTGAGAGTCACAGTCTCGTCTTCCTTCTTTATGATGAGAGTTTCTTTATTTGGCCCAATCTGATCTGCAGTCATCACACCTAAAACAAAGAAATAAGAAAATTACTCAGTCAATATGCACAAAATGATTTGTTCTTCGACATCACTACAATGAATAAAGGGAGTCATTTTGTACCTGAAGTCAGAATTAAAATTAAAAACAGTTGTTTTTCCATGTTTACTGTCATATGTGTATTAATGTTCTCTGTGCTCAGATGCTAATGCTTTAGTTCAGTGCTCACAGAAGAGGTGTGTTTCAGACCTTTTTTGGTTTCAGACGCAGGGGATTGGTTGGCGGTGACAGTTTTGAGCACAAGCCTTAAAAGAAAGCATTCAGAACGTGTGTGATGGAGACATATGTGTGCTGATTAAAAACCAGACACACCAACACATCCATGGATAATAGAACTCTGTAAAAAAAAAAAAAAAAGAAAAAAAGATAAATAGATAAAAAAATAGAGATAAAAATAATGAAAATAATTTAAACACTGATCTGCTCTGCTTTAGTAAAACGTCACATTATTACACTATACAAGTTCTCATTATTTATTAATTTATTACTGATACGATTCTTACTTTCTGAAATATAATTTTTAATGGATTAGTGTTACTTGTAAAGTTGGAGAGTTTTTATTTTTTTGCATGTTTTTGTATGAGTGTTGAGTGTGTTGAGTCACAGTGGGCCTCAGAGCACAGTAATACACAGCAGAGTCAGACACACACACATCCTGGATTGTCAGAGGAACAGATCTTGATGTGGAGTCCAATGTTGCAGAAAATCTCCCCTTAAATTCATCCTCAGTAGTTCCTTCACCAAATGTATATTTATTCAGAATGAACGTTGGTGATTTGTTTGGAAGCTGTTTGTACCAGAAGAGATACATATCTGCACTTGTAGCTCTGGTAGTGTAATTACACATTAAAGTTATTTGATCCTCTTCATTTGCAGTCACTTTTTGTGAAGGTTGTTCAACTCTGTCTTGCCCCCAGCACTCTGGAAAACACATTTTTCATTTACATATATTAATTAACTCACATATAAACTAAAATATTAAAGTGTAAATTAAGATATTTCTTACCAAAAATCTGTGCTGTGAGGAAAAGAGTACTAATCACCCATTTTTCCATTGTTGAGATAAAGATATTAATATTTTAACGTGTTGTAATGAATGTGTCTCTCAGTCTTCTGACTGTAGATCTCTGTTTCCTCTCTAATGCTTTTCTGTTGATATTTCAGGTCTTCAAGTCATGTCTCTGAAGACACTTTGATGAATACTGCCTCCCTGTGGTGAATTTATATATTTCTAACATTTTTATCCAAAGTGACAATGTGAAATAAAATCAAAGCAATAAACCAAAGCAGTAACACACCAGAATACCCTGTCGCATGCTCCCGGAGGAGGTGTGGAGGCTGTTTTTGGATATTGCAGTGTTTAAAAGATTGTGACACAAGATTTGGGACTGTATTCAAAGGGGTCCTATTGTGCTTTTTTACTTTTTCAACCTTAGTTAGTGTGTAATGTTGCTGTTTGAGCATAAAAAAGATCTGCAAGGTTATAAAGCTCAAAGTCCTCTCCAAAGGGAAAAACTTTATTTTACAGAATTCACTTTCCAAGAAATGAAAGCTTTAGTGTAAGTTCTGCCAGGAAGACTCAATTGTTACGTCACTTATTACCTTCTCATCTAACCAGTCGTGTTCTAATACTCGTAGTAATTACTCTAGTCAAATTTATCAAAATGGTTGCGATGAACAACAGCAATTCAGTAAGTATTCTACTATATTATGTTTTTAATTTCCCTTACAGTAACCACACACAGGTGTTTCAACAAGTGTAATTATATTATGTGAATCATAGATTGTGGGTTTGATGTGGCTTGACATCAAAGGGGGGAAATTAATATGAGTTTTTGTACAGCTTCACATAGACTTTGTATCACTGGGATCCAACTCTTAGAGCACAGTAATAGAGAGCTGAATCTGACAGAGTTACTCTGGTAATCTTGAGTTCAGTGGATGTTTGTGATGTAGTCGACTGAAATCGAGGATCAGAGGGGTTCCCACTTGCAGTAGCTGATCGGGCAGGTTTAAATATTAAATACTGAGGTTCACTATTAGCATACTGTCTGTACCAGTAAAGATAAGCTAAACTGCTGCTAGTATCATATGAGCAGCTGAGAGTCACAGTCTCGTCTTCCTTCTTCATTATGAGAGTTTCTTTATTTGGCCCAATCTGGTCTGCAGTCATCACACCTAAAACAAAAAAAAAAGCAAAATCATTTGTAAATCAATAATTTGGATAATTCTGAATACCACTGTAAGTAATTAAGAGTGATATTGTACCAGAAATTATAATTAAAATCAGAAAAAGGTGTTTTTCCATGTTTATAGGTCAGATCAGTTGTGTGTTAATTTTCTCTCTGCTCTGAGCTGTAGTTTGTGTTACTGAGCTTCTGCAGTTTCACTCATAAACACACCGGAACTGCTTTCAATGTGGTGCTCCGCATCTCATGTTTTTGCTCTGCCATTGCCTAGAGGAAAACTTTTGCAACTGCAATAAATTATACGTATATTTATTTATTTATTTAGCAGATGATTTTTCATAAGAAAAATACAAATATGATTAATGAGCCAATAATAATATTAGTGCTATGATACAAGATCTTAACATGTCTAGTACTGATCTAGAGTAGAGGTGTATAAACAGTATAATTATAATAGTTAGCAAGGTCAATGTCACAAATTTGATAATAGTGACCTAAAAATAGTTATAGGAATCTTAAATAATTCTGTCACCCACAGTGGGCTGCAGAACACAGTAGTACGATTGTCAGAGGAACTGATCTTGAGTCCAATATCCAAAGAAGGAGCTAATGATCCTGTAATGAGGCTTGATAATGAATATGTGGTGCATATGGTTACCCAGAAGCATTACAAATTGAGAATCAAGTTTAATTTTTGCTCCTAAGAAAATAAAGTCTGCATACTGTTTCTTCTCTCCCTGCATTTTTTATTTTGTGTTGTTGTATTTTTTTATAAATGCTGGTAGAAGTTGCATTGTGAAATGTACCTTTCACTTACAGCATAATAATGACTTTAATGTTGGGTTTGTACAAAGTTATTATATCTAATTTTAAACATGGGCCTTTGAATGTGTTCTATCACTCTTGTTGTAAGTGTCTGAATTGGCAGGGAATGTTATTCTTTTGATTGTTATGTGCTTCAGTCTGTTAAGTAGAAGGCATAAATGCCTTTTCAGTTGTGTCAGGTTTTTGTGCAGTGTTCTAGTGTTTCCTGTGACTGTGGGCCAGGGCCGGCTCTAGCCCTTTGGTTGCCCTAGGCAAGATTGAGTTTTTGCACGATATTCTAATTTTTCGAGTTTCACCTGTAGTCACTCCAACACTTCAACAAGCAAAATATTACTTAAATGATACACTCTAATAAATTGCACATACAAAAATGCTACAAAGAATGTTCATTGATGAACAAAAAAAATGCTCTAATAGTCACTCAAACACTTCAACAAGCTAATTATGACTTGAAAAATCAGCTGTAAATTGTTTACACAAATTCTACAAAGAATGTTCAAGGATATTTACCAAATTGGATTAATTTAAGCAAATTATGACCATTAAACTGGTTTAACTATACCTTCTAAAAACAAATGTGCTATTATGGATAATGTACCACTACAAAATTTAAATATTTAAGTTCTTTTAGTTCTATCTCAAATAATAAAATATTAACAGTTGTTTCTGCCATTTCTATTCACCTTCAAAGTAACTATAGCTAGCAAACTATTCACCTTATTTTCGAACGCGGATATTGGGTCCAATATCCGGTTTTTGTGCGGCACTTCCGTTTCCTCGCTTCCCTGGGCTAAATAACGATATCGATCGCGAAGGATTATGCAGAGTTGATAGAAAAATGTTACACATGCCGTAGCAGATGAATACTACAAAGAACTAAAGCCCCGCCTCACTCAGTTAGGGTACCGGACCTGGTTGAAAACACTCATGCATCTAGCTGGCAGAGTGCCAAAACTTCGCCGGCGCCTTCAGCCCCGCCCTAAACACAGTCGAGCCAACGCTGAACTAATATATCTATGGAGGTATTTTGTCATGTCAAATGTTATGGAGATATTCTTGTGCCAATAAAAATGAACGTAGCTTTTCAAGAAACTAATGAAAATATAAATTGAAACTAAATAAATTATCTCTAAAACTGAAAAAGAATAAATCGCAGGCAAATTTTTGGACTTCGTTTTTAATACACTGCATGTTTTGCTAACTATTTCTCATATTTCAATCGCTGATCTGAACTTACAAATGCGCTTCCAGAGTTTTCATTTAGGCTTCTGAAGTTTTCGTTTTCACTCCCTGAGTTTTCGTTCGCCGTTCTGACACATTTCTCTCGTGCGGGCGGGGCTAGTAGCAGTGTGTTCTCATTGGTTACTGAGCTTTTGATTGATAGCTTCGTGACCTGGAAGTGAAGACGTCAGTGGTGTGTTTATGTGTGGATGTGAGCTCTGTAATCGCAGCTTTCTATTTCATTTTAGCGATATTAAGTTTATATCTGTATTTATTTGCTGCTACACTATATTGTTGAGATGATCTCTTATAGAAGGAATAGTACAGACGAATGATATTTATCATTAGTCATCGTCGCTATATCAGGAGGATAACGTTACTGGATAAGCCTACTTGTGGTAAGTCTGATTTTTTTTTTATATATACTATACTAATACTATTTATAATACAGTACTGGCTTTTTTCAGGTGGAGAGGTATTAGAGCTCAGTGAGAGCCCATAACATTATACAGCTGAGCTGTGTTGTCTTGATTTAACTGTTAGCCCAATCATTACATGACTTGTTTATCTACATTCGGTTACAGTCTTCGATTAGATCATATTTGCTTCGATTAGATCATATTTCCCCCCAGCCACCCCAAACAACTTTGAGCTAGAGTACTGTACAGTAGCCTATCTGTACTGTATCAGTCAATGACCGATGCCATGACCAGAGTGCTGTCAATCACTGCCTGATTCAACTTTGGCAATGTAAAGCCTTTTTTTACCATGCCAATAAAGCTATTTAAACCTGAATTCCTCAATTTCTGATTAATTTGCGATGCAGAGTTTTTGAAAGAGGAGAGACACGACTTGACCACGTCTCTGTTCGTAATATGTAAACACTCAATTATTTTGAACTATCGCCCTGGTTGCAGTATTTATTCTGATTACTTTTGTGTGATAAAGATGACTAATAAAGCTATTATATGTAGCTAGTATGAGTAACAAAATGCTTTTTCTGTGTCCATATTTGACTAATAATAATGAAAAAAGTGCACTTCAAATGAACATTTATTTGACAAATGTTAAATCTTTAATAGTCTTTAATATAAATATATGTCCACATTAAAAACTTAATACATGCAAGTAATTATGACTGAAAACATCCAGCTACTAGGGAATACACATCCATATGTTTATATATAGGGCTATACAGCCATCTACTGGTTACACAACAGTATTACTTACAGATGATAAATGCTGCTTGACTCCTAGGTAAATATTTAGTACTGTAAAATCCCTTAAATATACTGTATATATATAATAAATATTTTAAGTCTGCAAATTGTTACTGTATGGGGAGTTCAAAGCAGTTTGTATTGTTAGATTATAATACATTTCTTCTCTCATTTTCCAGGGAGTGGAGCAACTTTTCCATAAAACTGATGCTGACACAGAGTGATGCTGATGGAGTGATAGTACCAGAGATCCACTGTCCCTGTCAGACAATAATCTTACTTTGTTCAGACACATCACCTTTGAATAACTGGGATCTTGATCTTCAGTCACCTGATTTATTTTAATATAGCAAATATTTCAATTTCCTCTAGATTAAAACAAACATAGTTCGCAAGTACACAAGAGGTTTCACTTTATTCTTATTAAACTATGCTAATCTTGGATTAGCATACCAATAGCATATGAATGTTGAGGGGATAGTTCACCCAAAAATACAATTCTCTCTTATTTTACTCACCCTCAAGCTGTCCCAGATACATTTTACTTTCTTTCTACAGATAAACACGAATTAATATTGTAAGGAAAGTAATCCATCTCTGCGAGTCCTAAAGACGCTTTAAAAATCACACACAGTGAGCGTGACGGTAATCCATGCGACCTCAGTGGATGAATCAATGCCTTCTGAAGTCAAACAATACGCTAGATAAAATAATAATAATAATAATGTACACTGTTTTAACTATTAAAAATCATACGTACATTGGTTACAATCCACTTGTATTATGGACTCACAGAGATGGATTATTTCCTTAAATATCTTTGTCTATGTTTATATGAAGAAGAAAGTCATATACATCTGGGATGGCATGAAGGAGAGTAGCCTAAATGATGAGAGAATGCTCATGTTTTGGGTGGACAATCCTTGTTCTGCTTGTGTCCAGTCACTGCTTTGTTACTTGTACTGCAACAGGAACTGTTTAAAGAATCATTGCAACATTTAAAATGTATATTAATTTTTAAAATGTGTATTTGTAATTGTGCATTTTGTATAGTAATGTATATCATGAGAATACTGTGCATTGCATGTATATTATGCAGTTAATGTTTTGTGGATTCTGGTCTTTCCGGTCACAACATAATTGCATCCAAGACCTTTACTCTGATACTTGTGTATATGCTTTAGTGACAATAAAGAATGTACATTTATTTGAATTCATATTTTCAATTACATTAATTTAACTGGTTGTATAAGTCACGATTGAAACGGTTGATGATTGTTAAAATATATTTAAATTAAATGAAAATGTTAATTAAATGAAATAACTAAATATAATTATCAATTTAAAAAAATGGCAATAAGAACATTCTTTGTGTGACATATGTAATGAAATGCCCTTTGAGGTCTGTATCTGACAGCAGGCCACGACTGTAATTTTCATTTTGTTTAAATTCCTCTTATTTAAGTGATCATTAATTTTGATGGTGTAAACGTATATCATGCTAACAATGAGTAGTGTGATGGCCATTGTAGCAGGTATTAACTCACTATCGGACCAGAAAAAAATAAAATCAGAAGACTGCACGGTACGTAAAAGGAGGTAGTGGTGATACTGAGTAACAGGCGGAGACAGAAGGTAAGTTGAACCAATAACACTTTACTTTTAGTTCAGTGATTTTCTTTAGTGTTATTTTTTTTCCTCAATCACATAAACAAGGTACAATATAAAAACAAACAAAACAAACAAAACAAACAAAACAAATAACTATACCCTGGGTGCACCCTCTGAATAAATCAGTAATCACAATCACAATCAAGGTATTCAATAAAACACAAATTGGAGAAACAATCAGCAGTGGCTGTACATTTAACCCACTGAAATCAGTACTTCAAATTCAAATGAAATAACAATTTGAATATTGATCAGTCTTTTACTCTCAATTGGGTTCTTGAGATGTTTCAGTCCCAGAAAAAAAAAATATCAGTCTCTGTAAATGGGTTCTCTTACTTATCTCAGGAAGAAATAATAGAACTGAAAACGGTCCTTTCCTCTAAGCTCGTGATCCTTTCAATCGAAGTGGGAGGCTCGCCATCAATTAATGAAATCCATCTTGAACAAAAAACATTCACACAGAAAAAAAAACCTGGCCTGATCACAGGCCAGAATATGCATTCAATATTGTATCTTAATGATGTTAACAATTAAATATAACGCAGAAAACATATACAATACATACATGAATACCATCATCATAGTAAATTACATTATATTCAATTACCTGTTCACTCACGTCTCTCTTTTTTTCACAGGCACACGCACTCAAAATGGCGTCAGCGGTGAACACTTAATACACCATGCGGTCTGACACAACCACACTGCAAATGAACAATCAACCCCATACAACATCACAATATAACCAGATTTTGTCTCATATGCATAAAACAAATAAACCATTATCACATCCAATGTGTTGTCATTCGTTTTTTTAAGGCTAATCATAACATTTGGTAAACTCACCGAGTTAACATGTAACCTCTGAAATGCCCGATCGGCACAATCACACTGGATCCTCTAATATCTCGTGGTTACCCTCCGATTTATTCGGGGGGAATTTGTGAACTTTGAACAGTTTAAAGAACATATGTTTCTATTTTTTTCTCTCTCGCGTCAGATCACATTTCTCCGTCACTCTGCATCTGCTTTCTAACGTGATCTGCGCGACGCGATCAGTAAGCAAGGAGGCGGGGCTAACAACCCAGCACTCTCATTTGTTGTTTGTTACTTCTGAACTCCAATCAAATATACATATATTTATATAGATGTATTTTTATATAGATGTATTTTTTATATATGAATAATCATATTATATTCAAGCAGCATACAAATAAATAATATTTGTAAATCTTATTTAACAAGGGTTACACTTTCCCCCCCTGAAATCATGCAAGTCCCTTTGCATGCTCTGAGTGGCTGATTAGTTACTACTTTGGGTGAACCGTCAGGTAAAATGGAAAGGGAACCTGGATTTTCAACACCATTGAGGGAGCTAACAAGGGCAGTGTTTAACCCCTGAAACAAAGATTGTACAACATAAGACAGGGGATTTCCAAGCTGAAAGTATTTAAGTCTCTCAGGTTCCTCTCTCTGCCTACTAGAGCGTCTGAGTGGAATATCCGAATTATGCCCCTCAGTTTCTGACTGTTGTTCTCTCCCTTCAACAGGAACATCTGAGATTTCAGCAACGTTTGTCACTTCAACTTCATCTTCACTTCGAACAGGTAGGTCTTTTTCTGTTTCAGTTGGGTCTTTATCAGGTATATTACTTGCTTCAGGAACTCCTAGAACATCAACAGGTGAGTCGTCAACTGGAGTATCAACAGGTAAGTCGTCAACTGGACAGTCAACATCTGGGGGTTCTTGGTTAGTTGAGTCAGCATCAGGAGAAACATCCTCAGTTTCCTTTGATCTACAGTTATCATTGATTGTAGAGAACCTTACTGTTTCCACGACTGGGATTGCATTATACCTTCCATTAAAACCTTCATCCTCCGAATCTGCGAATGAGTCATCATCATCAGGTGGTGGAAAACCAGGGTTCTGACGCGTTCTGGGTTTAGAAGTAGGTTTGGTCAAGGTAGGGCTTGAGATTTCTGGTACTGGCAAAAACCCACAAGGGAGCAGAAGGTCTCTGTGAAGCACCCGAAGAGGACCATCCTTGTTCTCAGGACGGACTGTGTAGACTGGCAAGTCAGCTGCTCGCTTTACTACTACATACACCTCGGACTCCCACTTGTCTGCTAATTTGTGCTTACCACGCAGCCGAACATTTCTCACCAACACTCGATCATTGACTTCCAAGGAGGAATTTGTCACATGTCTGTCAAACCTGGTTTTGTTCCGCTCTGCACTCTTTAATGCTCTACGGGAGGCAAGTGAATAGCTTTCTTCTAGATGAGACCTTAGATGCTTGACATATTCGGAATGGGATTTTTGTGGACTGTCCTGATATGGCAACCCAAAGGCAAGGTCAACAGGCAACCGAGGCTGGCGCCCAAACATCAATTCATAGGGGGTAAACCCTGTAACTTCGTGCTTCGTGCAATTATATGCATGAACTAATGGCTTGACGAAATCTTTCCAATGGGTTTTGTCCTTCTCTTCTAATGTGCCAAGCATATTCAGCAGGGTCCTGTTGAAACGTTCCACAGGATTTCCCCTAGGATGGTAAGGCGTTGTTCTAATTTTCTTAATTCCTGATATCTCACAAAGTTCTTTGATTGTGCGCGACTCAAAATCTGGGCCCTGATCACTATGAAGGCGTTCGGGAAACCCGTAGTGCACAATTAAGTTTTCCCAAAGACACTTTGCTACTGTCCTCGCCTTTTGATTTGGGGTAGGGACTGCCACAGCATACTTAGTGAAAAAATCTGTGATCACTAAGATGTCTCTCGTATTGCTTCTGTCTGGTTCTAATGAAAGGAAATCCATACAAACTAATTGTAATGGTCTGGTGGCCTGGATGTTAACCAAGGGTGCAGCTTTTTGAGGTAAGGACTTCCTTCGCACACACCGGCCACAAGTCCTGACCTTCTGTTCCACTTCAGAAGCCATTTTTGGCCAGTAGAACCGGGACCTGACCAGATCCAAAGTTCTCTCCATCCCCATGTGACCCATGTGGTCATGTAAACTGCTCATCACAGAGGATCTTAGTTCTTCAGGGAGCACTAGCTGGTAAGTGGTGGAATCCTTGTCTTTCCGTCTCCTGTAAAGTACTCCGTCCTTTAACTCAAAGCGGTCCCACTCTTTTAAGAAATAGGGAAGACCAGGAAGTTCCTTCCTTACTGTTGGTGAAGGTTTTTCTCCCAACTCCAAATGCAAAATCACCTCTCGAAGAACTGGATCGGCTCTTTGTTTGTCATAGAGGTCTTTTGAAAGGTGAGGTATAACAGGTAAACAATCAGAACTACCCTCTTGTTCATAACAGTCGGGAACAGCGTTGGGACATATTGCAAGGGAGCTTACGAGAGCAATGCCTGGACCAACATCAGCTGACTGCCTAACCAAGTGCTTCTCATAAATAGCCTTGACTACATCATCCGGGGTACTGACAGAATCGTCCCTGTTTGTAAGCTGATGCTGTATGAACTGTTGGATCCTTTCGTGCTCCTTTTGGGACAAGGGATTTTCTGGAAAAGGCTCTTGAGGTCGCCTTGATAGGCTATCAGCGTCGATGTTCAGTTTGCCTGCTCTGTACTGCAACTTGAATGAAAAAGTGGAAAGAGCTGCAAGCCACCGATAACTAGTAGCATCCAATCTTGCAGTGGTAAGAACATGCGTGAGAGGGTTGCTATCTGTAATGACAGTAAATTGACTGCCATAAAGGTAGTCGCTAAACTTTTCCGTTACTGCCCATTTGAGAGCAAGGAATTCAAGTTTGTGAGCGGGATACCTTGACTCACTGTGCGACAGCCCTCTGCTCGCAAATGCAATTGCACGCATCTGCCCACCTTGTTCTTGATACAGGGCAGCTCCCAAACCTTTGGTGCTGGCGTCTGTATGGAGAAAGTAGGGAAGTTTGGGATCAGCATAACCCAGGACAGGTGCGCTAGTTAGCTTTCCGATAATCGACTGAAAAGCTTCCTCACATAGGGGCGTCCAACGACTCCCAAAGGGCTCCTTAGGATTGTAGTACTGACCCTTTTTGTCACTCTTCTTTCCACTTTTCCTTAATGGTGGATATCCAGACGTAAGATCATTGAGTGGTTTCACAATTCTCGAATAATCCTTAATGAACCGGCGATAGTAGCCGGAAAATCCCAAAAATGACCTCAACTCTTTTAGGTTCTGGGGACTCGGCCAGGTTTTTAAAGTTTGTATCTTTTCGGGATCTGTCTCAACTCCATGCTCCGACACAATGTGTCCCAGATAGCGAACGGAGGTTTGGAAAAATTTACATTTCTCCAAAGAAAGTTTCAGTCCGTACTCTTTGAGGCGAGATAGAACATTTAATAGCCGCCTCTCATGCTCCTCTGGAGTGTCAGAGAATATTATCAGGTCGTCCAAAAAGACCAGCACTTCCTTCAGATTAATGTTCCCCATACACTTCTCCATTAATCTTTGGAAAGTACTTGGTGCGTTGGTGACACCTTGGGGCATACGATTAAATTCCCAAAACCCCAATGGGCAGACAAAGGCAGTTTTGGGTTTGTCAGACTCCTCAACTTCTATCTGATAATATCCCGATTTCAAATCTAGTACGGAAAACCATTTAGAACCGGTCAGAGCAGAAAAAGTTTCCTCAAGATTGGGGAGTGCATACGCATCCTTCACTGTCTGGAGGTTTAACTTCCTATAATCAATACACAGCCGGATATCTCCGTTTTTCTTTCTCACCACCACTATGGGTGAGGAAAATGGTGACTCGGACTCTTGTATGACTCCACTTGCTAGAAGATCACGAAGATGCTTGCGGACTGCCTCAACATCTTGTGGGTGGATTGGCCGTGCTCTGTGTTTAAAAGGAGTCTCATTGTTCAGAGTTATGCGATGTTTTACCTTCTGGGTGTGCCCAAAGTCTAAATCATGCTGACTAAAAACTTCTGGCATTTCTCTGAGCTTTTTAGTGATACGGTCCTTCCATTCCTGTGGCAATGGGGACTCACCAAAATTTAAGGTGAAATTGAGCTCCTGAGCAGGTAGGTGCTTATCTACAGAGGTGTTTGGAAGAGGAAGTACTGATTTGATCGCATGGAGTTCTGCTACTATACACCTTGGTGGGATAGCTATCTCATGTTCGGTTTCATTTGTGAGGACCACTGGTAAATGGTAAGGCCGAGTTTTAGAGAGGGAGAGTAGGCAGCGTTTCACAAATACTCCACCAGGCAAAGATGAATTAGATGGATGGTCCACCACAACACACTTTTCAGCTCCACAGGGCACTGCAACGGAACCTTCCACAACTACTGTCTGACCTGCAGCCATGACCTCAGGCACCTTACTTTTCAACCGCACAGGACCCAGAATACCATTTGTGTTTTGTTTCCATCTTGTGTCTTCAAAACCACTCTGTAACCAAATGAAGTTGGTTGGTATGTTGGGGAATTTGCATTCGAAAGTTGTTCATAGAGAACATCCAAGGTGTTTGTCCCTATTAAAACCAAGGGTTGATTGTGAGATTTCACATCAGGTACTACTAGGGCTACGGTAGGCACCTCAACACTCGCACCCAGAAACTCCTCAGGAAAGGTAATGTCTACTTCTATATAGCCTTCATATGGGACAGACAGACCATTGGCACATTCTACTTCCAAGATGTCATTGATGGAGTTAATGGGGTACTCTGAGAGATGCTGCTCATAAAAGGACTTGGGGACTGTTGTGACTTGTGACCCAGTATCCAATAAACAATGACACTCTTCACCGGCAATGCTGACCTTCGCAATGCACCTAGCACCGACTAAACCTTTTGGCAGGCTACAACTTTGCTTACTAGAAGATTGACATTTGCTTGAAACATGTTTAGTAGTGGGACGATTTGCTTTAACTTCAGCCCCTGTCTGTCCCACAACAAGAGCTGGCTCTAGTTTAAATCAGGATTGGTAGTGGGGTTCTGAGCGTCCCACTGAAGCTGCTTCTCTTTTAGGAGCTTGCGTTTGTTAGTGACAAGTGCAGGGTTAGGTTCAGAAGTGCAAGAAGATGCAACGTGGCCATCTTCGCCACATTTAAAACAGTACCATGGTCTCGGCCTGCCTGTTGGTTTCTTATTGACTGGATTTGCACTCACATTGCCAGCAGTTCCTATCTTCAGTTTGCACTGATTGTCTACTGCTTCTTGTGGTAGGAATTTCTTCTGGGTCTTTGGCTTGGTCATAAGATTGGCTAACTGACTTTGTAGCTTAGCAATCTGTTTCTTGAGCTCCTGTGTTTCCGTTGCAAGTGAAACCACTCCCGGAGCTTCCCTTTGCTCAAGTTCTGCTGAGACCCACGTTCTTTGGGAATGCATCAGAGCTCTCTGTTTAGAAGACCCAAGATGCTGCTTCATACGAGTGACTTTGGCTGTATGTTTGTCTTCTTCTGTACGTAGCATGAGCAGAAACTGCGCAAAAGAAGGAGGACGGTTGCGCTTCTGCTCTAGCTGCAGATCAGTAATCAATTCATTATCCCAGCAACCTCTACAAAACTGCTTGAGGAGGTGCCGGTCTGCCTCTTCAGGAGTTATTCCACCTCTTTTAATAGTCGCCCTCAAGGCTGTCTGCAATCTATAAAGGTAAGCGGATGGTTTCTCACCAGCATCCTGTAGGGTATTCATAAACCTCGCAAGGAGCTCATCCCCATCTTCAACAATGCCAAAAGCAGAATCTAGCAACTGAAGGTAAGCTGAGGATGGAGCTTCAGGGCTTAGATGCTTTATAACATCGGAGGCAGGTGGCAGAAGACTGTCCACTATCTTCCTGGACACATGCAGATCAGATAAGCCAGGGTCTTTCAGAACAAGCTCAACACTGGAGCGCCAAGTGTCATAATCAACCTCATTTCCAGGTCTAGGACATTTACCAGAGAACACCCTGAGCCTTGCCTGTACAGGCCCTTGGGCAGCCGCTTCACCACTCCTCACAACGTGTTCAACAATGAATTTCTGAACTTCAGGTGGATTTAGTATTTGTTGAGAGGTAAGGAGAGGTGGGGCATTCGATTTAATAGGCATGGGCTGTGACTGTGGTTCATCTACCTGACTTGGTTTAACAGGTGCTGCTCCAACACACACGCCAGGGAGTTTTCGAGGTGAATGGCCATTAGGGTTTCCGTCTCCAGCCTCAAGATCAGTGGATGCTGGTGTGAGTTCTGCACTCATTTGAGAAAGCATTTGGCTCAACACTGCTTCAAAATTGGTTCCACTCAGTTTAGCTATTTCTTTCAGTCCTTCAAGGTAAGATTGAGTGACACTACTGCCCAATTGCTGTGTAAAGACACTAGATAATGCCCTCACGTTGTAAGTGATACCTGGATCACTGGACAGCTGGTGAGTATAGGGTAGCTGGGGTTCTAGCATTTCCAACGCTTGACCACTGTTATATTCAATTATTGCGCTCTGGTAAAATTCTGATTGTTTGTCACTAATGAAAATGGTTCTGCCAAAAGAACCATAGCTTTTCAAGATGTCAATTAACTCATCATCACTCTCGGTTTTAGTCAAGCCACTAACAATCACAGAGTTTGGAACCTTAATACCCTCTGCCTCAACTATCTCCATTTTTTTTTTTTTTTTTTTTACGGACCAAAAGATGCTAATTTAATTTCAACTGTTAATACTCAGCAACAGCGCCACCTCCTGGCTGGCTCGCCACAGTTGTAGCAGGTATTAACTCACTATCGGACCAGAAAAAAATAAAATCAGAAGACTGCACGGTACGTAAAAGGAGGTAGTGGTGATACTGAGTAACAGGCGGAGACAGAAGGTAAGTTGAACCAATAACACTTTACTTTTAGTTCAGTGATTTTCTTTAGTGTTATTTTTTTTCCTCAATCACATAAACAAGGTACAATATAAAAACAAACAAAACAAACAAAACAAACAAAACAAATAACTATACCCTGGGTGCACCCTCTGAATAAATCAGTAATCACAATCACAATCAAGGTATTCAATAAAACACAAATTGGAGAAACAATCAGCAGTGGCTGTACATTTAACCCACTGAAATCAGTACTTCAAATTCAAATGAAATAACAATTTGAATATTGATCAGTCTTTTACTCTCAATTGGGTTCTTGAGATGTTTCAGTCCCAGAAAAAAAAAATATCAGTCTCTGTAAATGGGTTCTCTTACGAGAGTTCTCTCGTACTGCGTTTTATCAAAACGCTACGGGAAAAGTCTCTTTTCACGAAACACTGAAGCAAAAAATTATCCTTTAATTTTCATATATGTAAAACGCGTTGCGGCAGCAGCAGTCAGCTATGGCGAGACGGCTTGCTCGCTCATTGGCTGCTCTGCGGCAACTGCTTAAGCCTATCGAGCGAGGCCTGAGATGACGTCAGGCCAATGAGGGCGCTTCGCGCCCTCCTCGCCACTTCCCGCCGAAACGGGCGTGGCTTACCTCTATAAAAGGAGCTCGAGAAGGCTGATTCACTTGATTTTAATCTCTTCAGCGAAGCGCACGCATCGCTGGATCACGGAAGCAAGCGTCGTTCGAAGCAAGCACTTCAGCGGGACGAGCCCTCGAAGCCGCTGGCCAACGCCGCCTTCTACAGCCGTACCTGCTGCGCTTTCCGACGCCTATATCCTTTATTGCTATATTGCTCTGTTTTCTGTGTGTGTGTGTGTGTGTTCGCTGCAACACTCACCCCTAAAAGAGCTGCGTCTTTTTCAAGACGCCTTCTCATGCAGCGCTCGCGCTCGCTCCGAGCCAATTGCCTACGGTGACTCTGAGGACTCGCCAGGCATCCTTTCCGAGGCTGCCCTTCCTGGAAGCGGACGGCGGGATTAGTTTTTCTTTACGTTACAAGAAAAGCTACCCTGCCTCTGCACGCGTCATTCACCGGCGAAGGAGAAAAGAGTGTTCTTAGTCCCACCGTTGGTCGGTCTGACCTCTTTTCTCTCACATTTCTCAGTTCCCTGTTCGGCGACTGGAAATATTATTGCAGCAAGTGAGTCTGTTACATGCTTGCCTGCCAGCAAACGCCGAAGAATACATGTTGACGCCGCTTTCAAAGCCTGTATCCCCCTGTGGCTCAGTGGTGGAATTATAGGTTCTCCTCGCGGGAGACCGGGGTTCGGATCCCGGTCTGGCGGCATATATATTTATGCCGCCAATGCTTTGCTCTGTAAGTCCCCTGAAGGCGACTGCAGAGATGCATTTTGCAGCCAGCGAGCGCGTAGTACCCGCTTGCCTGCAACCGAACACCGTTTCTACGGTTCCCGCGCGTCACTGGCGAAAGAGAATGGAGTGTTTTCAGCCCCGCTGAATCTGGGCGATTTCCACTCTTCTCACATTCTGGCATTTTGCAGGCGTTCTGAAAATGCAAATCACTCTGTCTGTTCCCCGAGAGGCAACTGCAGACGTGTTTTTTGCTGGCCACGAGCACGTGGTATATATGCCTGCAAGCAAACGCCAGTGTGCATAATACTCGCGCTGACTGTGTCTATGTATCTTCACTGTGGTCCAGTGGTAGATTCTTAGACTTGCGCGCGGGCGATCGGAGGTTCGAACCCCAGGCCGGCCGGCAGAAAATATTTATGCCGCCGAATGCAAATCACTCTGTTTGTTCCCCGAGTGGCAACTGCAGACGTGTTTTTTGCTGCCCACAAGCACGTGGTACATGCCTGACAAGCAAACGCCAGTGCGGATAATACTCGCGCTGACTTTGTCAATGTATCTTCACTGTGGTCCAGTGGTAGATTCTTAGACTTGCGCGCGGGGGATCGGAGGTTCGAATCCCAGGCCGGCCGGCAGAAAATATTTATGCCGCCGAATGCAAATCACTCTGTTTGTTCCCCGAGAGGCAACTACAGACGTGTTTTTGCTGCCCACGAGGACGGCCGATGATGCTATATGTGTAGAGAAGATGCCCACTGCTAGTGCCCATCCCTACACACTAGCACAGCCCTTCACACAGGGCCCGCGCTCATATATTCGACTCGGGTCGATCACGCACACAACATAGTGAACGTGCCCACTGCCTAGTGCCCACAAACACTATGTTCTGCATGCCTTGTGGTTTCTGTAAAGACGAAACCTGTGTGCATTCACTCTGCTCAGACAGACAGTGCACTCATTGCAGTAACTGTGCCCGCTCTCCCGCGCCCACACTTACTCACGGTACTTCTGGTGTCCCGGCCACGGCCGATGGTGCTATAAATGTAGTGTCGATGCCCACTTCTCAGTGCCCATCCCTACACACAAGCACAGCCCTGCACTTAGGGCTCGCGCAAATAAAATCGACTCAGGTTGATTGCGCTCCCCACATAGTAAAAGTGCCCACTACTCAGTGCCCACGAACACTATGTCTATCAGATCACAGGCTCTCTGTAAAAACGAGACCTGTGAGCGCGCGCGCTGCTTACACAAGCAGCGCGCCCCAAGCAGTAAATGTGCCCGCTCACAGCCCACATCTACTCGCACACATGAGTCCCATGGGACTCGCGCAGCCCCCCCTCACTCAGCCAAACACTGTTGTAAGGTCAAGGGCGAGCGCTCCGCCCGCTGTATTAAGCGCGCCCCCCGCCTCAAATGCCGCAGGCATAACGCCTATGTTTGTGAGCCCCATAGCACCTCTGTCGCACGGCGAACAGAGCGCGCTCTGTATCCGGCCCTTAGCCAACCATGCAGATGCATGGGCAGCGCTTCCAGGGGTTTCGGACTGGGTCTTAGGCATTATAAAGAGAGGCTTCTCGCTACAGTTTTGTCGACGCCCTCCGCGCTTCACAGCGCGCGTCGAAACTTCGGTTCCGCTGAATGTAGCACACCTACTTCGCCGCCGAAATATCAAAACTGATAAGCAAAGGGGCGATAGAGCTTGTTCCCCGAGTTCAAAGCGAACAGGGGATATACAGCAGATACTTTCTAGTCCCCAAAAAGGACGGCGGTATCAGACCCATTCTGGATCTCAGACGACTGAACAGAGTATTAGTGAAACGCCGTTTCAAAATGCTCGCAACCAGCAAAATTCTCGCGCATGTTCGCCGAGAAGACTGGTTCATGTCGATAGATCTGAAGGACGCGTATTTTCAAATACAGATAGCGTCACATCACAGGCGATTCTTGAGATTCGCCTTCGAGGGTCAGACATACCAGTATACAGTCCTGCCTTTCGGCTTGTCCCTGGCACCTCGTACATTTACGAAATGCATGGACGCAGCGCTCGCTCCTCTCAGACTCAGAGGCATGCGAGTGCTGAACTATTTGGACGACTGGTTGATCCTAGCCCAATCACGATCTCAGCTCATAGAGCACAGAGCCATTTTACTCGATCACCTCGAGAATCTTGGTATCACGGTCATTTGGGCGAAGAGTTCACTGAACCCCAGCCAAACGATTCCGTTTCTGGGTATAGTTCTGGACTCACAGTCTACGACAGCGCGGCTGTCGCCACAGCGTGTGCTGAACATTCAGCGCGCGGCGATGTCTTTCCGCCGCGGCGCTTTCACCCCGCTCAGAAAATTTCAAAGGATGCTGGGTCTCATGGCCTCAGCATCGTCAGTTCTCCGGCTGGGCTTGCTCCGCATGCGCCCGCTGCAGTTCTGGTTGAAAGCGCGGGTTCCGCGCAGAGCGTGGGTGTCCGGTCATTTACGCCTCAAGGTCGATCAGGACTGTGTCACAGCCCTGGTGCCTTGGATGGCGAACGACTGGTACCAATCAGGTGTAAGCCTGGGGACTTCCTCGAGGGTGAGGATGGTGTCTACGGACGCATCCACCTCGGGATGGGGAGCGCTGCTCGAGGGCAGACCGTCCTTCGGCCTATGGTCGGAACGGGAAAAGCTCCAACACATAAACTGCCTAGAAATGCTGGCAGTGCACAAAGCGCTGACGCGTTTTTGTCCCCACATCAAGGACCAACACGTCATAGTCCGTTCGGACAACATGGCAGTGGTGTCCTACATAAATCGCCAGGGCGGTCTGAATTCCATACCCCTGTACAGGCTGGCGAAACGCCTCCTGCTATGGGCTCAGCACAACCTGCGCTCGCTGAGAGCAGTACATGTGCCCGGGCTGCTGAATGTGGGCCCGGACAGACTGTCCAGGAACAACGTTCCTACGGGCGAATGGTCTCTACACCCACAAACAGTCCGGCTGTTGTGGGAGAGATTCGGCAAAGCGGAGGTGGACCTATTCGCGTCCCGCGAAAACGCTCACTGCCCCGCATTCTTTTCAAAGACTGACAGCGCGCTGTCCCAAAAGTGGCCGCGCTGCCTGCTATACGCTTTTCCCCCCATCTTCCTCCTGCCTCAGGTGTTGGAACGGGTCAGGAAAACGAAATGCCCAGTGCTGCTTGTAGCACCGTTCTGGAAGAACCAGGCATGGTTCCCAGTTCTGATGCAGTTAGCAGACATCGCTCCATGGCCAGTGCCGTTGAGGAGAGATCTCCTCTCGCAGGCCAGGGGCTCGATCTGGCACCCACACCTGGAACTATGGTCCCTTCATGTGTGGGCGCTCAACGGATACCCGTTGGTCTCGCAGAGGGAGTCATGAATACCATCACGGAGGCTAGAGCGCCGTCGACCAGGCGACTCTATGCTTCAAAGTGGTCAGTTTTCTCCGGCTGGTGTACAGCTCGGAGCCTTTCACCCCTCGAATGTGAGGTAACGGAGGTTCTCTCCTTCCTACAAGAGCTGTTGGATAAGGGCAGATCCCCTTCCACGCTCAAAGTGTATGTGGCGGCTATTTCAGCGTTCTCCGGTTCAACGCTGGGTCAGTCACTGGGAAGGAATGATTTAGTCATCCGCTTCCTCAGGGGAGCTAGGAGACTGAATCCACCCAGACCTCCTTCAGTCCCTATGTGGGACCTTTCTACGGTCCTGGCGGCCATGAAAGGTGCCCCTTTCGAGCCTATCCAGTCTATTAGCCTCAAACATTTGTCTTTCAAAACAGTGTTTTTGATGGCTCTCGCTTCAGTGAAGCGCATAGGCGATCCGCACGCGCTCTCTGTGAGCCCGGCGTGCTTGGAGTTTGGTCCTAATGACTCTAAAGTCATACTCAAACCTAAGCACGGCTATGTGCCGAAAGCCCTCAACACGCCTTTTCGGGCTCAGGTTATTTCCCTGGCTGCCCTGCCGGCATCGAGTGAGGAAGGGGACTCGAGTTTTCTTTGCCCTGTTAGGGTTTTAAGAGCTTATATGTCCCGCTCTGCTGTCTTCAGACAGACAGAGCAGCTCTTTGTCTCGTTCAGTGGACGTTCCAAAGGAATGACTGTTTCGAAACAAAGTCTATCCAGATGGATAGTTGACGCCATAGCGCTGGCTTATACTGCCAAGGGCATTCCATGCCCGTAGGGAGTTAGAGCGCACTCTACGAGAAGCGTTGCTTCTTCGTGGGCTTGGTCCAGCGGGATTTCCCTACAGGATATATGTACGGCGGCAGGCTGGGCCTCTCCGTCTACATTTATCAGGTTTTATAACCTAGAGGTTCCCGCCTTACAGGCTAAGCTTTTGTCGGTGTAATCTGTTCAGCCGTCTAGTCAGACCACTGAAACCCATGCGCAATGCGCTACCGACTATCTTGGGCAGAACTGTGTAAGACCCACATTTCCCACATTAGTTCAGGTTCCCTACCCTGTCTATGTGATGTTATACTTGCGTCTGTGGACATGTCTATTCTACGACGCTACAGTATAGGGAATTAAGGCTCCCACCCTTATTCCCTGACTCTGTGTGAGTCAATCTGGTGATTATGCACTGTGTGCCTGAAATAGCTTCCGGTGATCAGTGTTTTTATCCCAGCACGCACGGCGTTTTGCAAGGGGTTCCCGTAGCGTTTTGATAAAACGCAGTACGAGAGAACTCTCGTAAGAGAACGTACTCGGTTACTAACGTAACCTCGGTTCTCTCTAGAAGAGGGAACGAGTACTGCGTTCTCTGCCGTGCGTACGGTTCACTCTGGTTCGCTTCGGCGATCAAAATCAAGTGAATCAGCCTTCTCGAGCTCCTTTTATAGAGGTAAGCCACGCCCGTTTCGGCGGGAAGTGGCGAGGAGGGCGCGAAGCGCCCTCATTGGCCTGACGTCATCTCAGGCCTCGCTCGATAGGCTTAAGCAGTTGCCGCAGAGCAGCCAATGAGCGAGCAAGCCGTCTCGCCATAGCTGACTGCTGCTGCCGCAACGCGTTTTACATATATGAAAATTAAAGGATAATTTTTTGCTTCAGTGTTTCGTGAAAAGAGACTTTTCCCGTAGTGTTTTGATAAAACGCAGTACTCGTTCCCTCTTCTAGAGAGAACCGAGGTTACGTTAGTAACCGAGTACGTTCTCTTACTTATCTCAGGAAGAAATAATAGAACTGAAAACGGTCCTTTCCTCTAAGCTCGTGATCCTTTCAATCGAAGTGGGAGGCTCGCCATCAATTAATGAAATCCATCTTGAACAAAAAACATTCACACAGAAAAAAAAACCTGGCCTGATCACAGGCCAGAATATGCATTCAATATTGTATCTTAATGATGTTAACAATTAAATATAACGCAGAAAACATATACAATACATACATGAATACCATCATCATAGTAAATTACATTATATTCAATTACCTGTTCACTCACGTCTCTCTTTTTTTCACAGGCACACGCACTCAAAATGGCGTCAGCGGTGAACACTTAATACACCATGCGGTCTGACACAACCACACTGCAAATGAACAATCAACCCCATACAACATCACAATATAACCAGATTTTGTCTCATATGCATAAAACAAATAAACCATTATCACATCCAATGTGTTGTCATTCGTTTTTTTAAGGCTAATCATAACATTTGGTAAACTCACCGAGTTAACATGTAACCTCTGAAATGCCCGATCGGCACAATCACACTGGATCCTCTAATATCTCGTGGTTACCCTCCGATTTATTCGGGGGGAATTTGTGAACTTTGAACAGTTTAAAGAACATATGTTTCTATTTTTTTCTCTCTCGCGTCAGATCACATTTCTCCGTCACTCTGCATCTGCTTTCTAACGTGATCTGCGCGACGCGATCAGTAAGCAAGGAGGCGGGGCTAACAACCCAGCACTCTCATTTGTTGTTTGTTACTTCTGAACTCCAATCAAATATACATATATTTATATAGATGTATTTTTATATAGATGTATTTTTTATATATGAATAATCATATTATATTCAAGCAGCATACAAATAAATAATATTTGTAAATCTTATTTAACAAGGGTTACACCATGGTTGCCAAATGCCAACCTTGATTACCTGGTTGAAGTTTGACTTTCTTGACGGCTGAATATATCACACACGTTTGCTAATATTCTCTTTAAATTGTAACAGCTGAACCTAATCAGAGCCTAATATGCAAAATAATCATCAGGAATAAACAAATATTCTCCGAAAACATTGGACACTACAATATTTTAAGTATTATATACAGACAGTACTTTAATGTGCAATTACACCTGAATAGACTGAATAGATCTCTTGTGAGTAGTAGTAAGTAGTAGTAGTAAGTAGTAGTAACTAAGTAGTAGCAGCAGGTAAATACAGATAAAATTAAAAAACAAACATAACTTATCACTAAAATGAAATAGAAAGCTGCGATTACAGACGCTCACATCCACACATAAACACCACTGACGTCTTCACTTCCAGGTCACGAAGCTATCAATCAAAAGCTCAGTAACCAATGAGAACACACTGCTACTAGCCCCGCCCCCACGAGAGAAATGTGTCAGAACGGCGAACGAAAACTCTGGGAGTGAAAACGAAAACTTCAGAAGCGTAAATGAAAACTCTGGAAGCGTATTTGTAAGTTCAGGTCAGCGATTGAAATATGAGAAATAGTTAGCAAAACATGCAGTGTATTAAAAACGAAGTCCAAAAATTTGCCTGCGATTTATTCTTTTTCAGTTTTAGAGATAATTTATTTAGTTTCAATTTATATTTTCATTAGTTTATTGAAAAGCTACGTTCATTTTTATTGGCACAAGAATAGCTCCATAGTGCCGCGTCAGACACGTTTCTGGTGTGCAAAGACATGTAAAACGCCACGTAGCCAGTGTGTCGCTGGTCGTAGGGCGCCTGATGGTCAATGATTTCGATGATTAAAAAACTCCTGCTAAAGTAAATCTTTCTTTTGTACCAGTTTACCTCTAACTGCATAAACAATCCCGGTCTTCCCCGAAGCCATAACGATGAGTTTGTTGTTACGAACACTTGTTTGATTAACCGTGGTGAAAATTGAGTTAGCGCGCCAGTGACCGGAAGTGCCTGACCGGAAGTCTCGCACAAAATACCGTCAACTGGCTGCGTCCGTATTTATTTCCGTTAAAAATAAGGTGAATAGCTTAGTGACAGCAATGAAACGTCCAATATTAGGTGATGTAGGCTACAATACTAAGCAAATTTATTTCTAAGTGTAAGTGCGGATGAATAACTGCAGGATAATTTAACACTTGAACCCTCGACAGCAAACTCCTCTGTTTTGGTTGGTTTAATTTCATTTCCATACGTTGCATCTGCAAAAGTAGATCAAACAGGGCTGCCAACTTTTGAGTTTAGCTTGCCTTGGAGTGAGATTTTTTTTTCGGGGGGTGGGTGGGTGTGGGGGGGGGGGGATATGTCAAAACAAATATTGCATCACAATAAGTGTAATTGTGATTGTCAAAACATTTGGTAACTAAATAGAATGTTATGAAGTTTAGTGACAACATGTTACAATGTTTACATTGTACAATGACTGGTAGGATACAGTTTTTATTATTGTTTGACAAAAATTTCAAGATTTCAATTCCATTCTTGTGATTTGATTCAATATTGACTAATTTGGATACATGTTTATTTAAAATTTTATTTAGAGGGCCCAATCTGCTGGTATTATTAAAGGTTAAAAATAACAAATTAAATTAAATATAATGTAGTTTTTGTTATAATAACAATTATTTATTGACATAAGTAAAAATATAATAAATATGTAATAGAGTGCTCGGCAAAATCTCCTCTCTAGCTATTTTTTTCTATTCAGTTAACATGCTATGGTCATTAAATGGCTTTCCTGAGGTAAATGTAACGTTATGTGACATAAGTGTTCTCCTGCTGTTATACTGACCTTTTTCCGTGGTTGAAAAACACCAATTGGTCGGTAATTGAAAAAATACTTTCGGTAAGTTGTACTGCATCTTTAAATAAAAAAGTAACAGATGATCGGTTCACGTGCACTTGAACTGAGGCGCTCAGCGATCTGTCACGTCACATTTACAAGCGCCAAACGTATTTTTGTCTGAATTTCGTAATAAAATTGACGGAATCTAAGAGCTGAGAATTAGTTTAATATTAAAAGTATCTCTTTGCTCCGCAATTTTTCTGTGCGTGAGAAAATGGATGTGTGGCGTGAGAGCGTGTGAAAAGTGTCAATGCGTGAGAGTTGGCAGCCCTAAATCTTTAACTGGTGTTTCAATTGAATCTATTTGAGATGTATTAGCATACAATGCAATATATACAAAATAAAGGATTATACTTTATACTTGACAAGTATTCTGGCTGCTCAGAATAATTTATGTAAATGCAAAACACAAAACACTTTATTACTTACATGAAAAGGCAGAAAGCCGAAAGATAGAATGGAGTATCATTGTGTGTGTTTCTTATGGTCTGTCTTAAGTTTAACAATATCTCACCAAATATCAAAGCTTTAAACCCTCCCTCTTCCAGAGAGCTCTATGAGAGAGCAGATCAGTTTCATGTTCATAGTCCACAGTGTCATCACTACTGCAATAGTGAATAACACCCTCTTGTGGTTACTTACAATCTCTGTCGTATAATATAAATCCACAGATCTCAACCTACAGAATATGATCTGCCTTATTTTGCTCTTACTTTGGATGTTACAGTATTTTAGATACATAAACCATCAGCAGATATTCTCAGTTTAGATGTGTATATGTACACAACACAAATTTAGGGATTTATTTTTAGTGGTGCTAAAACAGGTATTCATCTGGTTCTGTATAGTTGGCACAACATAGACAAAAAGCAAGTTGAACTGTTTAGTCAGTGATTTACATCCTAGAGTACAGTGTGAATAAATATCATTAATAGTATTAAGAAAAATAAGCATAATCACTGCTTCAATAGTTTTCACCTTCACATGTGACCCTGGGCCACAAAACCAGTCACATGGGTCAATATTTTTAAAATTGAGATTTATACATCATCTGAAAGCTGAATAAATATGCGTTTTATTGATGTATGGTTTGTTAGGATAGGATCATATTTGGCCGAGATACAACTATTTGAAAATCTGGAATCTGAGGGCGCAAGAAAAATGAAACCTTGAGAAAATCGCCATTAATGTTTTCCATTTATTTTTGCGCTTTTGCGGCATTCACTCACAAAAATAAATGTTTTATATATTTAAAGTTGGAAATCTACAAAATATCTTCATGGAACATGATCTTTACTTAATATCCTAATGATTTTTGGTATAATAATTTTGACCCATACAATTGTTGGCTATTGCCACAAATATACCCGTGCGACTTGTGACTGGTTTTGTGATCCAGGGTCACATATTTATTTATATATTATAAATTCATAATCTACCTTTAATTCAGAGAGATTTTCATGGTAGGGAGTTAGTTGTGCACGTTCAGCTGTCAGGTTTTTGTACAGTGTTCTTGTGTTTCCTGTGACTGTGGGCTTCAGAGCACAGTAATACACAGCAGAGTCTGACACACGCACATCTTGGATTGTCAATGGAAATGATTTTGAAGTTGTGTCGAGATCGCTGTTAAATCTATCCTTGAACTGGTTGTCTTTAGTACCGAATCTGTTCAGCATGTATTCTGGAAATCCATTCACTTTTTGCTGGTACCAGAAGAGATATGGTGAAACATCAGTGGTTTCATATCGACAGTTGATTGTTACAGCTGCTCCTTCAACAGCAGTTTGAAATGTACTTTGTTCAACACTGTCCTGAGAATCACATCCTGTAATGTATAACATCACCGATGAGGATCTCATATTCATATTAGAGGATTATTACAGCATGTACTGTATGTACTTACAGAATTTGACTTACCCCAGAAATATGTGAGAAAGAAGACTACAATTTTGTGCCAGTTTGCCATCACTGTAATTGTTAAATAATACTTGTTTGAAACAAAAACTTGTTGACATCTACAGTAGACTCTTGTTTCAGCCTCTCTTTGATAAAGTTGTACTAACACTGTCACACATGCAGAGAACTGCAGGAGGAGTCTGACTGCACCACAGTTCCTGAATATTGAATGTCTCCTCCTCCTTAATGATTCTGGGTCTATTTGTGAGACTTTTCAATGTTCTGATGTTTGTTTTCTCAGTCTCTTCACAGTTTTTGGTTCAAACACAGATCCACTATTTTTCTAGAATATGGAAGATGGAGCACTTAACATTATTGTACTGTACAGGTATATATGAAAAATAAGAGACTTGTGCATTAAAAGATTGTATTTAATGTTGCTCAACTATTGTTTTTACTATAATTTAATTACTATTGAGTATTGATTCATTATGGTTTGTCACCAATATATGTCAGAGAAATGTGTTTTTGTATGAGTGTTGAGTGTGTTTGAGTCACAGTGGGCTTCAGAGCACAGTAATACACAGCAGAGTCAGACACACACACATGCTGGATTGTCAGAGGAACTGATCTTGATGTGGAGTCCAATGTTGCAGAAAATCTCTCCTCAAATTCAGGCTCTGTTGTTCCTTTCCCAATGGAAAATTCACTCAGAATGAGTGTTGGTGATCTGTTTGATAGCTGTTTGTACCAGAAGATATAAGCATTTGTAGCTGTGGTAGAGTAATTGCACAGTATAGTAACTTGATCTTGTTCATTTGCATTCTTTTCTCTTGAAGGCTGTTCAACATTGTCTTGTCCCTGGCACACTGGAAAAAAAATATTTAACTATTTATAATTTACATATATTGAGTACTGTAACTAAAACAGATACTGAGGTGTAATTGATAGTCTTTCTTACCAAAGTCCTGTGTTGTGAAGAAAAGAGTAATAATAATCAGTTTTTGCATTGCTGAGATAAAGAGATTATTTTAATATATTCTAATAAATGTGTCTCTGTCTTTACTATAGCTCTGTTTCCTCTCTGCTGCTCTTCTCTTGATATTTCAAGTCTTCAAGTAGGTCCTCACATGCACAGTTGATGGCACTTTTAAAGGATACTGCCCCCCAGTGGTGAAATTATGTATCTCTAACACATAACCACTTTATGTATACTTTTTTTGTAGCAGTGCATACAGACGACACACTTTTTGAAATAATGGCATAGGGCTAGATTTACTAACAGCGTGCACTAGTCTAGCGCAAACCCTCTTTTGGTGTTAAAAAACGTCAGGATTACCTAAGACATGCAGTGAAAAATTAGCAATGAAAGGGTGTGGACAGTTATTTTTGCAGCTGACCTCATTGCATGTGCAGGGTTGCCAACTTTGGGACTTTGGCTGGAGTGAGATTCTGTAAAACATCAGTGCTTCAAACGTTAAAGCTTCATTATACAGTAGGCTCCAAGAATCTGAAAAATAAATACATTTCTGGGTCACTAATAAAATAAACAGATTTATGACACTGACCATGCAAAGATCAGATTTTCCTGTTTCCACTGAAGTAAGATGCTTTTTGGAATATTCTCAAATAATGGACATCACTGAAAAAAGTATTATAACTGTATTAAATTAAACAAAAAAATTAAAAGAGGTATTTTCACTATAGCGTCTCAGACTTTTTGACACCACTGTGTAATATTGATAATACATTATGCCTCTTTTTTTGTTCACTAGTATTTATTTGGTCATTTTTAGTTGGTGTTTCTGCTGTTTGATTGAAAGACACTGGACAAATGATCACAACTGAAAATTTTTATTTAGTATTTAACATCAAGTTTTTAATGCTATAAGGCTTTCAAATGCATGTTAAATCTGATTGAATATATCACAGGTTTTTGTACAGTGTTCTAGTGTTTCCTGTGACTGTGGGCTGCAGGGCGCAGTAATACACAGCAGAGTCAGACACTTCAGCAGAGGAGATCATAAGATCAACACGTTTGATTTCTTTTGTAGCTTTTGCTGACAGACGATGTGAAAGAACAGGTTCTGAATACTCTGTGATGAGAATGAGGTGCTCAGGTCGAGATCCAGGATTCTGGCGATACCATTGCAGATTATTTACATCAACGCTGTAGTTACAGGAAAGAATCACATTTTGACCTCTGAAAACTTGCTTTTCAAAGGATAATGGGTATATTGTGTTTGCAGAGGAATTTCCTGTAAAAAAAAGGGACATGCATCTTTATTCATTAAACAGAAAACTTATTTTGGCATTAACACATGTATAAATTGCTCCATGCTGCTACATACTACATTTTCATTTTATAAATCTTTATCAAGCTTTTAAAAATGAAAACACCTACTTATAAATAAAAACGATATCCAACAAAGGAGAAACATGATGGATGGTCAATGAGGGAGTGATGGCAAATTCGAGTGACTCTGAGACAGCCTCTTGCACATTAAACACTTTGTCAGAGAGCTCCACCCTCTGTCCCATGTGTCTTTCCTCTACCTGAAACACACACACACACACACACACACACACACACACACACACACACACACACACACACACACACACACACACACACACACACACACACACACACACACACACACACACACACACACACATTTTGATTGGTAATTTATTAGATGTAAAGTTTATTAGAATACATTTATAAATGGGTAATGGTTATTGTGTGTTTTTTTTTTTAAAGCAACATGCACTTCCATTTATTAAAAAGGACATCTTGCACACTATGCTATGGTAATAAAAAAAGGCATAAGACACACATTGTTTAGTTTGTCATAATGGAAAAGAAAACAGGTAATAAAATAATAATTCTGTGGAAGAAAACAAATCCTGCAAGTTTAAGAGCACTGAAGGGTCAGTTTACAGTTTTTTTCAATCGCTAACAAGCGCTTACCCATACTTAAGATACTTTTTCTAAACTCTTAACACAGACTCACACCTACAAAACACAATTGGCCAAATGGTTAATTGTCTTCTCAAAAACACATTTTGTTAAATATATACTAACTCTTCATTTCAAAACAGAAAACATGTTTCTCTGCGCACACACTAACTTTACCAAAACACTGGAAATCTGACTCAAAATAAGATTATTCTGTCAAAGAACACTTGTTTTCACTTCACAAGGTACATGCACTCAATCAAAGTACACCAGGTTTCAAAATCCTGGCTATTGTTGACATTACTAAAACTGCATAGACTTTTATGTTTCAGTTTTACAGGTATTTGCATGCAAAACATGCAATCCACCATTTTACACTAAATTCTTGGTTGGGAACTGTCCACATGTACAGTACTGTTCACATTCATAAGCATTCCAGTAAAAAGCAAATCAGTTTTTATACCTTTGTTTACTACAGGAGGTACAGTAGAAACACGGTTTGATAGAACAGAAAAAGTTTTACAGTATTGCTTACAGTGAACAAAATTTCCATGAAACACACAAGAGCATTCTGAACAAAAAAACAACAGCAAAAAAACCCCATAAAATTACTGTATCTAATGTCTGCGATCTTCAGGGTTAGGCCACATGTTTTCATCAAGATCACATCTGATATCATCCAAGGTGATGCACCTGGGATAAAACTGCTTGGTATGTCGGATCCACCCTTGGAGCCAGCATCCATGGCTTCAAGGAGGGACATCTGGTCATGTGGCTGATGGCCATAAACCTTCCACCTCCACATTACATTTTGTCCAGGTTGATGCCTTTTGGCCAGATTGAATCCTGCCTCATCTATGTATATGAATTCATGAGGGGCCTGTTGGCCTCCAATTCCATAACTCTCAAAACAAAGTTTATGTAAATCATGTCATTTACTGTATACCATACTGTACTGTAACCTATTGCTGTGTAGGTTACCTACTTGCAAAGTGCAAAGCTTATAGAACTGGACATTGAATTGAATATACACTATACCTGGACATATTGTCGTTGTAGCTCCTTGACTCTCTCACTGATATATTGTTTTTGAACTGATATCATTGCAGAAGCAGAGGTTTTTATAAACTTTTATATTGTGAAATATTACAGTAGTACAATTTGAAATAACTGATTTCTGTTTAAAAATATGTATGTCATGTAATAAATTGTGTAAAATTTATTCCTGTGATGAAAAGCTGAATTTTCAGCATCATTACTCCAGGAAGAAAAGCTTGTTTCTTCATGACATTGTTCAAAAGCAACACATTTTGCTAGCAATCAAAATCACATTTTGCTAAAATCATGAAATTTACAAAAATGGTAAAAGTTTCATGTAAATGGTAAATAAATAAATGCAGTCCATACTGTATCTAAGGTTTGGAATATTGTTTTTGCTATTGTGGGATGTTGTGTGTTAACATTTGTAAATACTACAAAAACAATCCATCATTTTGTTGGGAGGTATAGCTTGTCTGTTAAGAAAATGTAAGCATTGTGGAAATGTGTTCACTGACTGCATATTGTGTGAAAACGACAAGAAATGTGTGAATGGTATGGCCACAAAAGGCTGATGCTGTGCTAATTGTGTTTAGAGTTTTGAAAATGTGACAACTGATTGGTCAAACGCTTGTTAGCGACTGAAAAAAACTGTAATGCTGTTGATCACAGCAGAATGAGACAGTTTTGTGATATGAACTTGCAGTATCATATTTGAATCTTTTGCATGGTTGCGGGAGAGGTGTTGTTGTTCAGATATTTTCTGAAATGAGGATCGTACTCATGTTTCTGTACAGCGTAGAAGGGTTTCCTGTCACTGTGGGCACCAGGGCACAGTAGTATATTGCAGAGTCTGCTATCTCAGTTTTGGAGATCTCCAGATTTAGTTGTTTTTTGCCCTTCAGCGCTTCAGCGGCATAGCGGCCCTTCTCCACGGGACCCAGATTTTCAAAAGCTTGCAAAAGAAATTCAGGGGCAGTGTTGGGATACTGTCTGTACCACTGCAAACTGTTAGTGAGTCCACTGTAGTTGCAGGAAAGAGTCGTCTTCTCTCCTTCTAAAGCAGGCTTTTCAGTAGACTGGGATGTTATTGCATTTGCAAGAACATTGTCTGGAAATACAACAACAGAAGAAAAACTAACATTAATTCAGCATCGGAAGAAAATATTTTTATATGCTCAAAGACAACATTTATAGATTTTAAATAAATATAAATCAATCACCTGAAAGAAGTGCCATGACTGTAAAGTAAAAAAACAGCATCCTAATACTGGGATAGAGAAAGAGCAAGTGCCTTCTGTGTTTCTTTTGTAGCCACACCCTGTGACCTGTGAGACTTTTCTACTGTAAGTTCTCAAATCTTATTCACTTTCATAGGCCTACATTCAAATCTAAGTGAAATCTATATGAGATTTGTGTGCTGTTGTTTTCTGCTCCGCCTTCTTCTCCTTATGGTGTAGACTGTAGAGTGTCTGATGTATTGGAGAAACGTGAGAGTCAGTATACAGGATTTTTATTTTGAGTCAATTATTTAGGCTATTTTTTATCACGCCTGCAAAGCAGTATCACTTTATTTATTAATTAATGTTGGGATAAATATCATCTGCAAGCTCCAAAAATATATTAAGTGCACACTGCACAGAGCAGCATGATATGACAGACTCTGACTGACTACAACAATATGATTTGAGTCTAGAGCTTCACCCTTTTGTCAATTTAAAGTTCTTTACTTTAATCTGAATTAAGTACACACACACACACACACACACACACACACACACACACACACACACACACACACACACACACACACACACACACGTATATATATACAGTAGGCCTATGCAATATTTTTATGATTTATCTGAATTTATCAATATTGTTCAATTAAAAAAATAGTGATGAATGGATCAGGATTTAGATTTCTATAATCATCATTGACTATAATGCTATGCTCTGAGGAAATAACTGGCTTGCTTCTGGATGTCAAAGACTTGTGTGATCATGATATGCATGAGGACTACAGTGTGTGGAGCACAGCGCCCTCTTCTGGGCTGAGTGAGTGACTTTACTTTTGAAACACCAAACAAACACATTAAAATGGTTTGAAATTAACTGGTTTGGGAAATATATTTTTAGTCTATGATCGATGTCTTTAATCGTTTCTGCTTAAAAAAATAAATAAAAATAAATCAATGTTAACACAAATGTAATACATCCCACGTTTTTGTACAGTGTTCCCAGAATCTGTTTCTTCAGCAGATGAGATTGTAAGATTCACTTGTTTTATGTCTTTTTTAGCTTTTGCTGACAGACGAAGTGAAAGAACAGGTTCTGAATATTCTGTGATGAGAATGAGGTGCTCAGGCCGAGATCCAGGATTCTGGCGATACCACTGCAGATTATCTACATCAACACTGTAGTTACAAGTAAGAATCACATTTTCACCTCTGAAAACATGCTTTTCAGAGGATAATGGGTATATTGTGTTTGCAAAAGAAATTCCTGAAAAAAAAAAAAATGCAAGTTTGTTAATAAAACCGGAATTAGATATTGTCATCATAAACTCATGCATTGGTTGCTTGAAATTTACTTCACATTCTTTAGCATATTGGGGGATGATACCCTGAAAATTAGAACATCTCTTACCGATGAATAATGAAAATATCCAACAAAACAGAAACATGATGGGTGATCTTTGGAGTGATGACAAAGTCAGTAAACGTAGAGAAACTTTGTATCACCCTCTTAGTGAGAGAGCTCCACCCTCTTTGAGGTCTTGAGTCGTTTTTCTCTGATAAATACTGGACTTGTACTTGTATATGTGACAAGACTTCAAAGAGATAAACATTTTGTTTGGTAACAGATGTTGCTGTTCTGATATTGTTTAAAATTTGAGAAAGTTTGCTCAAGATGTTATTAATGTATTTTTCATCATCTCATGTTTCTGTACAGCGTAGAAGGGTTTCCTGTCACTGTGGGCACCAGGGCACAGTAGTATATTGCAGAGTCTGCTATCTCAGTTTTGGAGATCTCCAGATTTAGTTGTTTTTTGTCCTTCAGCGCTTCAGCGGCATAGCGGTCCTTCTCCACGGGACCCAGATTTTCAAAAGCTTGCAACAGAAATTCAGGGGCAGTGTTGGGATACTGTCTGTACCACTGAAAACTCTGTATATTACTTCCACTGTAGTTGCAGGAAAGAGTCGTCTTTTCTCCTTCTAAAGCAGGCTTTTCAGGAGATAGGGGTGTAATTGCATTTGCAAAAACACTCTCTGGGAAATTATAAACAACAGAGGAATAGTTATTGGGGAACATTCAGTATTTAATTCTTCATTAGTATACATTTATAGAGGTATATAGATATATTAACAAATGTAAATATCAAATGTAAATACTGTACCTGTAAGAAGTGCCAAAATGGTGAGGTAAAACAAAAACATTATGACTGGTGGAGATGACATACAAAATGAGTTCTGGGGAAACACAGGACTGCCCTCTGCTGTACCCCTTCTCACCAAGCTCCACCCAATGGATTGTGGGACCCATATTGATTCTTAGAAATTACCGAAATTACCCCTCACTTCTTTATTGCAATTGCAAAAAAGAAAAAAGAAAAAAGAAAAAAGATTTGGTTTGAAAATGTTCTCATATTTATTGGTAATTGAAAACAACTCATTCCAACAAACAAGTAAAGACATCCACATAATATCCATCTTAAATGTGTCATAAGGGCATCTGTGAATTAAGGAGAAGTGTGTTGCTACATAGTTTGTGAAGAAATGTTGTTTTTCATTTATCAATTTGAATTGTTATGGTATTGGAATTGACTCCAAATCATGTCCTGTATGAATTTGAAATCTCAAAAACAAAACAAAAAAAAAAACACCTCTGACATGTAATGCCTTAAATCTAAAGTATATGATGTTGTTGTATGGTAAGCTCTTAGTGTTCTGTGACTGTGGGCTGCAGTGCGCAGTAATACACAGCTGAATCTGGCCAAGCAACATTTGAGATCTTTAGATCCACTTGTTGAAGGTCTTGATCAAATTTGGCAGAAGATCGTGCTATGGTTATGGGTAAGGCTGGACCTCCCTGTGGACAATAAACTTTAGTTTTGATCCTCCATATTGTTTGTACCACTGTACATTTAGCACACTTCCATTGAATCCTTTGTAACTATATTACATTTACAGTGCTCTTTATAGGTGATAGTGGGAAGATTGCATTTGCCTCTGTCTCACCTAACAAAATAAAATAGCTTGGTTATAGGGAAGCAGCTCGACAGGAGTCATTAAATAAAATTACATAAGATTCAGATTTAATTCAACATTAATTATATTAATTTAGAGGAAGGCAAAATGTGTGTGCATGAATTTATCTCACCCAGATGGATCCATAAAGTCATAAGTGTGTAAATAAACATAATGGTTGATGTATTGGATGCCAAAATCATGATGTCTGTTTCATCACATACTGTAATATGGGCACCTGCACTTTAGTGAGATCCATTCAGAGACACAAAACTCCACCCTCTGAGTCAGATGAATGTTTCTGCATTTCTTGTCCCATTCCAGGTCTAGATCGGGTAGTTTCACTTCATTACAGGAGCTCTAAATAAAAAAATTATGTTTTTCTTTTGTTGCTTTTACTAATAACTTTTCACAGAAGAAGAAGAATATTAGGGCACCTTCAGTAATTGTATCTGGTCATTAATATGAATCTTTTATAGGATTATAGATATACAAAAGAGATTATATACAACATAAGATTTAATTGGGGGAACATCTTTTAGAACAGGGTCTGTCACTTCAGTAATAGATGAGAAAAAGCATCTGTATTGCCACTTGATTGACAAGTAACAGTTTAATCACTAGAAATGCATGATAGTGGAATGTACTGTATTGCCACATCAACTTTCAGAGCATTTAGATATGATATATTTTAGATATATTTGTTTTCACCTGAAACGGTTTAAACACAATTTAAAACCGCTCGACCTTCTGCTTAGCTTTCCAGTTATGTAGGCTACATGTTGTGGTTGCAGTTTTACGCATATATATATATATAGAGCATCGTGCTCTATTTAGATGCCATCCATCCATCCATCCATCTTCTACCGCTTATCCGGGGCCGGGTCGTGGGGGCAGCAGTCTAAGCAGGGATGCCCAGACTTCCCTCTCCCTAGACACTTCCTCCAGCTCTTCCGGGGGGACACCGAGGCGTTCCCAGGCCAGCCGGGAGACATAGTCTCTCCAGCGTGTCCTAGGTCTTCCCCGGGGTCTCCTCCCGGTGGGACATGCCCGGAACACCTTCCCGGGAAGGCGTCCAGGAGGCATCCGGAAAAGATGCCCGAGCCACCTCAACGGATTTGGAGGTGCTGATTTTCATCCCAGCCGCTTCACACTCGGCTGCAAACCGTCCTAGTGCATGCTGGAGGTCCTGGTTTGATGAGGCCAACACGACAACATCATCCGCAAAGAGCAGAGATGAAATCGTGTGGTCCCCAAACCTGACCCCCTCCGGCCCCTGGCTGCGCCTAGAAATTCTGTCCATAAAAATTATGAACAGAACCGGCGACAAAGGGCAGCCCTGCCGGAGTCCAACACGCACCGGGAACAAGTCTGACTTACTGCTGGCAATACGAACCAAGCTCCTGCTCCGGTCGTACAGGGACCGGATAGCCCTTAGCAAAGGGCCCCGGACCGCATACTCCCGGAGCAACCTCCACAGGCCGCCGCGAGGGACACAGTCGAATGCCTTCTCCAAATCCACAAAGCACATGTGGATTGGTTGGGCAAACTCCCATGAGCCCTCCAGCACCCTGTAGAGGGTATAGAGCTGGTCCAGAGTTCCACGACCGGGACGAAAACCACACTGTTCCTCCTGAATCCGAGGTTCTACCATCGGCCGGATTCTCCTCTCCAGTACCCTGGCATAGACTTTCCCAGGGAGGCTGAGAAGTGTGATCCCCCTATAGTTGGAGCACACCCTCCGATCCCCCTTCTTGAAAAGAGGGACCACCACCCCGGTCTGCCAGTCCAAAGGTACTGTCCCCGACCGCCATGTGATGTTGCAGAGGCGTGTCAGCCAAGACAGCCCCACAACATCCAGAGACTTCGAGGTACTAAGGGCGGATCTCATCCACCCCTGGTGCCTTGCCACCGAGGAGTTTCTTGACTACCTCGGTGACTTCAGCTTGGGTGACGGACGAGTCCGCCTCCGACCCCTCAGCCTCTGCTTCCTCAATGGAAGACGTGACGGCGGGATTGAGGAGATCCTCGAAGTATTCCTTCCACCGTCCGGTGATATCCCCAGTCGAGGTCAACAGCTGCCCACCTCCACTGTAAACAGCGTTGGTAGGGCACTGCTTCCCCCTCCTGAGGCGCCGGACGGTTTGCCAGAATCTCTTCGAGGCCGACCGATAGTCCTTCTCCATGGCCTCACCGAACTCCTCCCAGGGCCGAGTTTTTGCCTCCACAACCACCCGGGCTGCAGTCCGCTTGGCCCGTCGGTACCCATCAGCTGACTCAGGAGTCCCACAAGCCAGCCAGGCCCGATAGGACTCCTTCTTCAGCTTGACGGCATCCATTACTTCCGGTGTCCACCACCGGGTTCGGGGATTGCCGCCTCGACAGGCACCGGAGACCTTACGGCCACAGCTCCGAGTGGCCGCGTTGACAATGGAGGTGGAGAACATGGTCCACTCGGACTCAATATCTCGAGTCGAAGCTCTGCCGGAGGTGGGAGTTGAAGATCTCTCTGACAGGAGATTCGGCCAAACGTTCCCAACAGACCCTCACAGTACGTTTGGGTCTGCCGAGTCTGTCCAGCTTCCTCCCCCGCCATCGGATCCAACTCACCACCAGGTGGTGATCAGTTGACAGCTCCGCCCCTCTCTTCACCCGAGTGTCCAAGACATACGGCCGGAGGTCAGATGAAACGACCACAAAGTCGATCATCGACCTCCGGCCTAGGGTGTCCTGGTGCCATGTGCACTGATGGACACCCTTATGCTTGAACATGGTGTTCGTTATGGACAAGCTGTAACTAGCACAGAAGTCCAATAACAGAACACCACTCGGGTTCAGATCAGGGGGGCCGTTCCTCCCAATCACGCCCCTCCAGGTGTCACTGTCGCTGCCCACGTGGGCGTTGAAGTCCCCCAGTAGAACGACGGAGTCCCCAGTCGGAGCACTTTCCAGCACCCCTCCCAGAGACTCCAAGAAGGTCGGGTACTCTGCACTGCCGTTCGGCCCGTAAGCACAAACGACAGTGAGAGACCTATCCCCGATCCGAAGGCGTAGGGAAGCGACCCTCTCGTTCACCGGGGTGAACTCCAACACATGGCGGCTGAGCTGGGGGGCTATAAGCAAACCCACACCAGCCCGCCGCCTCTCACCATGGGCAACTCCAGAGTGGAGAAGAGTCCATCCTCTCGAGGAGTGTGGTTCCAGAGCCCAAGCCGTGCGTAGAGGTGATCCCAACTATCTCTAGTCGGAATCTCTGAACCTCACGCACAACCTCAGGCTCCTTCCCCGCCAGAGAGGTGACATTCCATGTCCCTAGAACTAGATTCCGCGTCCAGGAATCGGGTTGTCTAGGGCCCCGCCTTCGACTGCCGCCCGATCCACTTAGCACCGGCCCCTTACGGTCCCTCCTGCAGGTGGTGGGTCCACGGGAGGGTGGCCCCATGTCGCTCCTTCGGGCTGAGCCCGGCCGGACCCCATGGGGGGAGGCCCGACCACCAGGCGCTCGCATACGAGCCCCAACCCCGGGCCTGGCTCCAGGGTGGGGCCCCGGCTGCGCCATACCGGGCGACGTCACGGTCCTCGTTTTTTTTGGCATCATAAGGGTTTTTGAACCGCTCTTAGTCTGACCCGTCGCCTAGGACCTGTTTGCCTTGGGAGACCCTACCAGGGGCATATAGCCCCAGACAACATAGCTCCTAGGTTCTTTCGGGTACTCAAACCCCTCCACCACGGTAAGGTGGCAGTTCAAGGAGGGGTCTATTTAGATGTTTCATCTTAATTTTGTACAGGGGTTTTGAGTTTCCTGTCACTGTGGGCTGCAGGGCACAGTAATATGTTGCAGAGTCCGTAACTGAAGCAGAGGAGATCTTCAGATCCACACGATTTTTCTCCTCATTTAATTTAGCAGACACTCCAGGTATCAGAGGGTCAGCTGGCTGCTCAAGATTGGCTTCATTAACCAGAAACAAGAACTCTGGTTTAAAGCTGCTGTATTGACGATACCACAGGAGAGAATCACTGCTGTAAGACCCATTGTATTTGCAGGCCAAAGTGATAGAGCCAGCAGCGCTAACAAATTCAGATGAGGAGAGAGGCGCTATTCCTTCTCCACTTATATCACCTGAAACAGGCAGAGCATTGCAGTTTATTACCCATTCAACACAAATAATTGATGTCTAACGATGACTTATTTTTGGAAGGTTTACTTAAAAATGTCAGATAGCTTACCTGAAAAGAGAAGAATGAACCAGACATTGCATAGAAACATCACGGATCCTCATGCAGCCCAAACTTTATAACTAAGAGATTTTGGCTGATTCTGGGCACTGTTACGCCAAGGTTCAAATCTTCTGTAATCTGAGTGAACACTGCCATCTGCTGTACATTTTATGCTATTACTTTACTGATTACTGATTAGTTTGTATTACTAATTTCAGTAGCTATTTAAGGACAAGTAGTTTGCCTGATGTAAACGGTATATTTTACTGTTGATTTTATACCAGTTTATATCAGTGCTATAGATGAAACATAAGCATCACTAATGGCAAGGCTAGTGTTATGAGACTTATGTATGGACATAATGCCACCTTGTGGCTGCAATAATGAATTTAAATCAATCAGCTGTGAGAGAACAATGTAATCATTTACTGTAAGGTACAGTATATTTTGTTGGACATCTTAAATGTTTTGCTTTCCCAAAGAAACTTTGCATTCTTACGCAAAATGTTCGTGTTCCCCCGAGAAATTGAACGTGGTCTTTCAAAACATTTTAGTTCTTTGTGACCCCACGCAAAGTGTCTTGGGTGAATGCGAAAGCCTTGAAAATTATTCTTTCCTCCCATCCCATATTTCTTCAACCACCATGTCCCTTTTGGGGCTCTGTAATTTTCATATTCTTGACACTAAGACATTTTTTTTTTTTTTTACTGTTCACTGGAAGGTTCTTTGGGGAATCCAAAAATGGTTGTTCTATATATGGCATTGCTGCAAAAATCCCCTTTGGGACCTTTATATTTAAGAGTGTAAGGGTGTTGTATGAGGGCTTTGAATTTGGGCAACCAATTTATATAAAATAAAGTTGTTGGGCACATAGAACAGAGTTACTTTACTGGACCGCTAAATCCACAATTTTGTCCAGAAAGTTTAGCTAGCTTTCTTTTTATAGTGAAAGAGATTTAAAATGACGTGAAAGAGATTAAAAATGAAGAGAGACAAAATAAAAGGGTGACCAGTTACAGGACAAAATACATTCACATTCCCTTTATTCACTCATGTAAATGTAAACCTAAAATCTTGCCCACAAAGTATTACAGTATCTATTCGTTTTACCATGTTAATGTTAAAATGTCCATTATTTTTTTACATTATTTATAAAGCTCGTTTTTTTTTTTAATTCTTATTTATGGAAAGTACTCAAGCATTTTGACAATTCCAATCTGTTCAATCAATTTAATCTGCTCAATCTGCAAACAAACATGAGTCTATGATAAAAGACAGATATTATGTTCTTTCTCTTTCTTTAGGTTTTTGTACAGTGATGATGTTTTTCCTGTCACTGTGGGCCTCAGAGCGCAGTAATACACAGCAGAGTCTGATACTGTAGCAGAGGAGATCTCCAGATACACACGTTTTTCACTCATACTCATTTGTCCATCCATTCCAGGGATACGGGGAGTTGCATATGTTACATGTTTTGAGGATGACTCCATGACGAGGAGCACAAATTCAGGCTTGGATCCAGGATACTGTCGATACCAATGCAGACTGTCTGCACTGCCATTATATTCACATGAGAGAGAGACCGGCTTCCCCTCAGTTACATGCATATTATTCTGCAATGGTCTTATTGACTGAGCAAATGTATCTGCATAGAATAGAAAACATTCAGTTAGGAAGAATAACAAGATGAAGACGTTCAGAAAATGTAAATCAAATAGCAAATGAATACTATGAACTTGCATAAAATACAATTAATTACTATTCCAGTTTTAAACAAAACTACTTACATTGCATTACTGAAAACACAAGCAGAGAGCACAGGAGCATCATCCTGAACCATAAATGAAAACTGCAGATAGAACTGTGAGATTTTTGTGAGATCCTTCAAAGCTCCACCCATAACAATCAGTGAAAGCATTCAGAGACATAGCGCTATCTTAATCAGATTTAGTTTGGTCTTGAAATAAGATTGACACAAATACTCTTTCATTAACTGAAGAATGATATTAAAAAATGAGGCTAGAATTCTATAATTAAATTAAACTTTTCTGAAAATGCCAAGCTTTGCAAGTGTAAAATCTTCCTCTTTTTTTGTTTGAAAGCAAAACATTTTTTTAATATATATATTTTTTACCTTTCTTTCAAACTTTGAAAGAAGAGAAAGCAATATATTAAAGTATTATATTGTTTAAGTCAAAGATCCAAAATCTTTATTTAAGTGTATGATCACAACAGTGACGTTAAACCAATACTATTAGATTATATGGAAGGTTAAGAACACATGATATTGTCTTTCATTTTAATTCTATTATATTCTTACAGGACATTTAAAGTCTCCATAAAATCAAAACGGACAATTCTTTTTTTTTTTTTTTTTTTTTTTTTTTATTGAATATTGCAATATTTAGTGTATATGATTCAACTGTGCACATCTTTTTTTTTTTTTTTTTTGTGTCCTCATAATCTTCTGATCAAAATAACTTCTTGGCAAGACATCTCTTGCCATCTCTGATGAGGTGTTTTCCGACGTGAAGGCGGGACAACCTGTCACTCAAAATCAAAGATCAAATCTCGCCCTACATTTTTTCTTGTTTAAGTAGCTACATCACTCAGAGATGCGTCACAATAGGGAAGAAAAGTTGTATGCTGACTTTAACATTAGTTTCACATTACTCCTCATAGAGGTTTTTGTTCAGTGTGGCTGTTCTTCCTGTCACTGTGGGCGCCAGGGCGCAGTAGTACAGCGCTGAATCTGTGACTGTAGCGGAAGAGATCTGCAGATCTACCTGCTTCTCCACCTTATCCACACTGGCATTCAGTCTTGGGAAAGGGGGTTCTGCGTGTGTTACACTGCCTGATTCATAAACAAGGAGCAGAAACTGAGGTCTGGATCCAGGATATTGTCGATACCATGTTTTGTGGATCCAGGATATTGTGGCATGTTTTGTGGTCTGCAATGGTGTTATTGACTGGCCAAAGGATTCTGCAAATAGAGCATGAAAAATAGTCATCAGAAAAAAAAAAAAGAAAAAGTTCAGCCATTATCATTATCTATAAACTACGGAAGAGGATTAGGGCCAGGCAATAATAAAAAAATAAAACCATCTCGAGATTAAAGTCATTATAATGCGAGATTAAACTCGTTAAATTTCGAGAAAAAAAGTCGAAATACAATCTTGAGAATAAACTCATTAAATATCGAGAATAAAGTCGTTGTGTTGCGAGAAAAAACTCGTTAAATTTCGAGAAAAAAAGTCGAAAAACAATCTCGAGAATAAACTCATTAAATATCGAGAATAAAGTCGTTGTGTTGCGAGAAAAAACTCGTTAAATTTCGAGAAAAAAAGTCGAAATACAATCTTGAGAATAAACTCATTAAATTTCGAGAATAAAGTCGTTGTGTTTCGAGAAAAAAAGTCGAAATGAAATGTACAGAATAACGCATTCGATCAGTGTTCATTGCATAGCCTCGATATCAACCTCATCGAGGTTTCGTGGTTTCCCAGGATACCATAAGACACATTATTAATCGTTGTTGGTTGTGTACGCCTCCATCCACAGAATGTAACGACTGTAACCATCTATACAGCCATTAATGGCAATGCCGTACGGTTTTAATTTATCATGGCTGTCCATATGCCAGAATGTATTTGGGCCAGCGAAAGTGGCGTCTTCTCAAGCGTCTCCTTCGTCGAAATTCCACACCTTGAGGATCAACAAGTTTAATAATGCGTCTTATGGTATCCTGGGAAACCATGAAACCTCCATGAATTTCATGTTGGACAAAAGCGAGTACATCGCGCAAATTGGACTGATTTTTTCTTCTAAAAACACCTAGCCGACCTAGACCTAATGTTCTATTCTTTGTTACTGAAAGAAAGTCAAAAATATAGATTGTCTAAGTGATCTAACTCTGCCATGTCCTCTATCAGGTTATGCAATGAACACTGATCAAATGCGTTATTCTCTAACGTTACATTTCATTTCGACTTTTTTTCTCGAAACACAACGACTTTATTCTCGACATTTAACGAGTTTATTCTCACAATTACTTCGACTTTTTTCTCGAAATTTAACGAGTTTTTTCTCGAAACACAACGACTTTATTCTCGAAATTTAATGAGTTTATTCTCAAGATTGTATTTCGACTTTTTTCTCGAAATTTAACGAGTTTTTTCTCGAAACACAACGACTTTATTCTCAATATTTAATGAGTTTATTCTCAAGATTGTATTTCGACTTTTTTTCTCGAAATTTAACGAGTTTAATCTCGCATTATAATGACTTTAATCTCGAGATGGTTTTATTTTTTTTATTATTGCCTGGCCCTAATCCTCTTCCGTACTAATCTGAACAGTTATGAATTATTATTTTTTTACTATGTATTTACATAAACAAATAGTATTTTTTTGTAAATATACAAGAATTCAAATAGTATTAAATAATGAAGAAGTTACTCAATCCTACTCACCCTGAATGGCTAATAGTACAAGTAGGTAAAAAAGCGATCTCATTTTTGCACTGCTGAAGAACAGACTGAAATCATAAGAGATGAATGCCAACTCAATCTCTTGAAGCTCCACCCACACATCTCAGTGTGATTATGATTACACAAAACATGTCATACATGGAAGAATGTGAAATACATTTTGGCTATATATATATATATATATATATATATGATTATATAGATAGACAGTTCTACCAGAAAGACTCGGGAGAATAAATACTGTGACAATTATACATTTATTAACAGCCCAGCAAGCAATAAAGTTATTTGACGTAGGCCCCATCCGTAGCTCGCAATCTGAGGGTCCGGACTCTGCATATCCTGCCTGAAGACAAAGGCAGGGGCGCAGCAGACCCCCTGTGAGGTATGGGAAGGGGCCATCCTGGTGGTGGTGGGGAGGGTGGAGGGAAGGATCCGTCTTGGAGGTGGTGGGGAGGATGGAGGTGAATGGAAGCGTCAGCATCTGCGAACTCAAACGTGTGTAAGTACTAATCTTTTATACCACGAGTATTAGAATGTGATTGGATAGATGAGAAGGTAAAGTGACAAAACAATTGAGTCTTTCAGGCAGAACTTATGCTAAAGCTTTCATTTCACAGTGACAGAAATATTCTGTGTTGAACACAAGGTCAGCTGTTAAGGAGACAATAATAAGACAATTATAATAAGACAACATTAGTTCCAGTGAAAGGAACTCTTAATGCTGTAGCTTTCCTGTAGCTCAAACAGTAGAGTGTTGGCGCTTGCAATGCCAAGGTCATGAGTTTGATTCCCAGGGAAAGCACTGATAAGAATGTAAATGTCTACTGAAAAGTTGCAGGTTGCTTTGGATAAAAGTGTCTGCCAAATGTAATGCTTCAGCATACCCATGACATTTTGGACAATTTCATGCTCCCAACTTTGTGGGATGGCCCCTTCCAACATGACTGCACACCAGTGGACAAAGCAAGGTCCATAAACGATGATCGAGTTTGGTGTGCAGGAACTTGACTGGCCTGCACAGATTCCTGACCTCAACCCTCACACATTTGGGATGAATTAGAGAGGAGACTGCGAGCCAGGCCTTCTCGTCCAACATCACAAATGCGCTTCTAGAATAATGGTCAAAAATTCCCATAAACACACTTCTAAACCTTGTGGAAAGCCTTCCCAGAAGAGTTGATGCTGTTATAACTGCAAAGGCTGGGTCGACTCCATATTAAACCCTACAGATTAAGAATGGGATGTCATTAAACTTCATGTGCATGTAAAGGCAGACGTCCCAAAACTTTTGACAATATAGTGCATGTATTTCCATACCTCCCTGCACCCTGCTCGAGCAGACATCACACAACATCAGCACGTTCTGTTAAGCGATGCACAGTTGTAGACAGAGCGCCATAAACAAACAGCAGGCGCCTTCTACAGTTCCTCCTGAACCAAACAATGAGCTTATGCTGTTCACGCCATGTCATAACCATAATTACGAGATGGCAACCAGTGACGTTCTTCCCGGAGCTCATACTCGGATTTATGTGTCTCTATGTCAACACTATCAAAGCTGAAATTAATCTGAAGCAGTCAGGTGGTACAAGTAAGAGCTCTGTAAGTTGCTTTCGTTCATTAGTATTGTAATGTTATGAAGTAATTTAACGCCGTCTCGTGACGCTTTGCAGAATCTGCTGTGCGTTCATGTCTTTTGGAGACGTGGCTTTATAGATGCTCTGAAGTGAGGGTTGGATCTCATGCTTTCAAAGCTAGCTTGCTATAGCCACTCTGAAAATGGCTAACCCTACCTTTAAAGTTGCTAGATCAAAATGCTTGAATGCAAACATGGATAATCATTCAATACTTCCAGCCATTGAGTAGAGACAATGAACACAGATTCCAGCCTCTATTTTCAATGTGTCTCTCATTTTTGTACAGTGCATGCATGTTTCCTGTCACTGTGGGCTGCAGGGCGCAGTAATACAGAGCAGAATCAGTTAATGCAGTGCCAGTGATCTCCAGATCCACACGATTCTTCTCCTCATTTAATCTAGCAGATATTCCTGGAACTGGAGGGTCAGCTGATTGCTCAAATTTAGCTTCATTAATCAGAAACAGGAAGTCTGGCCTGGATCTCGGGTATTGACGATACCAATGGAGAACATCTATAGCAGCTGATCCAGTGTAATTGCAGGACATGGTGACTGTTTTACCTTCTGAGACAAATTCATTAGGAGAGACTGGTGCTATTCCCTCACTAGAAGCATTCCCTAAGAGAAAGAGGGGAAGAAAGATAGGAATAATGAATGGGGATGAAGTGAAGTATACTTTGAATTGTTTTCTCTTCTCAGTTATGCTTATTTGGTTAATTGCATTTATCTTACCTGTTAAGATTGAGATAAGCCATAGACAAAAAAGGGATATCATTTCTGACGAGGAACAAATGAGAGCCACTATTGAACTATCTGTGAAACCTCTGCATGCCTGAAGTAATTACCTTGTATCTCCTCCTCTTAGTGCTTTTGAAGATTTGGTTCATTTTATTTTCATTTTTGGTTGAGGAGCGCCCACTTGTGGATAATTTCAGACACCACATCACAGTTTTCTATGGTGCCAACTGTAGAAATTTCACATTGGCCTGTTGAAAAAACATTTCAGTAAAATATTTGTGGATATTTGAACTTTCTTATTTCGATGCTTTTAAAAAAAAACAGAAAATTAGCTGACTCCAGTTAGTACTACATATTACATCACATTACAGTGCATACTGCGTGGTGGTTATTGGTTTATTTTAAACAAGTTTATTAAGTCTATTTATTGTTTTGTTTATTTGATAAATTATTAATTGCACTTTACAGTTCATATACTAATAAAAAAAAGATTCAACTGCATGTAACTGTTAAATGCTTTAATCTCATTTAGTTAGCAAGCATTTATATTTTAGAGAAGGCAAACTATTGTATAATATATTTTATATAAAGAAATAATAAATAGTTCCTGCACTAAAACAATAATCTGTAGAGTCTGTGTTGGAGTAGTGAGTTTGATGTGTAATTAAACTCGAGGTTCTGTGGGGTGTGGACTGGATTGATTCCATTCCTAGAGCTTCCGAACAAATGGGTTTTTGGGGTGCGGACTGATGGGGCAGAGAACCCGAGGTTACCCTGTGAGTCAGTCCTAGAGCTCCTCCTGTCTGATTTTAGGGGAAAATCGGGTCCATTGGAGACGTCCAATAGATTTCTTAGGCACGCCAAAAGAAAGAACACCACAGAGACAGTGTAATCACCATGGGAAAATCTCAGAGTAAAACTGGGAGTTGTGAAAAATATGATACACCGGTGAAGTTTATCTATGTATCATCTTTTTACTCTTTTAATTAATTTTATAACTGTATCATATATCTCTTTTAATTTATTTTATAACTGTTTTAATTTTTCTTGCTTTTATTTTGTGATTATTTTAATTCCTTTCTGTAAAGCACTTTGAATTGCCATAGTGTATGAAATGTGCTATATAAATACACTTGCCTTGCCTTGCCAATAAGCAATTAATTACCATATTTAAAGCATGGCCATGGAGTTTAATTAGAAAAAGATAGAAATGGTTTGAAAGTGATTTAATTTCAACATTATTCATTTATTGCATATGGAGTGTGGTTGGAGGTTTTTGTACAGTGTTATCATGTTTTCTGTCACTGTGGGCCTCAGAGCGCAGTAATACAGAGCAGAGTCTGACACTTCAGCAGAGGAGATCTCCAGATCCACTTTCTTATCTCCCATGTTCATGTTGCCGTCCAGTCTAGGAATTGGGGGATTTGCATATGTTACAGTCTTCTTGGTTGACTCAACGACAAGGAGCAGAAATTCCAGTCCTGATCCAGGATATTGTCGATACCAAAATAAATTCTGTACACTGACATCATATTTGCATGAGAGAATGACTGTTTCCCCTTCAGTAACTTGTGTTCTGCCCTGCAGTGGTGTTATTGTCTGTGCAAAACATTCATCTGCAAAATGTGTGTAGAACATGTTGATTAAAATGAATGATAATTGTCAAAAGTCATGGAAAATTGGTGAATCACAAAATCAGATATTTGACATTAACAGGTGCATTATAGTTATATAGTTCTAAATATATTTATATTTAAGCCAGTCTCTTACATACCCTGTATTACTGTCAGCAGAAGCAGAGAGCACAGGAACACCATGACTGCACTGTAAAACACAAATGATGCTTGTGATTGAGAAATGACAATTTCTCTTGAATTGAATGTCTCTGAAAGCTCCACCCACACATCTCATCATCTCAGGGTTCAATATTTAAATGAAATTGGCCAGGAGAAATGAATGGGAGAGAAACTATGAGAAAAGAATGCATGATTTTATTCACTTTGTGAAACCAATGCTGAATATTTTGAAGTATACAGTTTTTTTTTTTCATCACATTCAGTTAGACTTTCTTCTTAAAAATGTTCTGACGACAATGTAAATTTAGCACTGTTGCAAAAAAAAAAAAAAAAATAGACAAACATAAAACTGAAATAAAATGTCAAACCACAAACATTCTGATTACTGATTTACAAGTAATGCTTGTTTTGGGTTTTCATTTATTTTGTTCTGAGAACAAATTAAAACAGAGGACATTAGAGCTATATTTTCAATGAAATTAGACACCATCACTGTTTTTTAACCAACATTTATAAATAAATTCCTTATTGTAGTAATAACTATGCTTTAGATAATAATAATAAATTCCTATAAAATAATAAATAATAAAAGAATAATAATTCCTTTCTTAATAACTTTTAAACAGGTTAATGAAGCATTGTTAATCAAACAAAACAAATTGACAAACAAAGCAATTTTTTTTGCTATTATATATTTTTAGATTTTTTTTTGGGTAGTGAATGTTTTTCTTAACCCCCCTTTCCTTTTTAAATATAGCGGATGTATAGCGTTAACGTACATGTCTATTTTAGTTTCAGACACCTGCAGGTGTTACCAAAAACTCATCATGTCCTAATTTATCTGTAACCCAAATCAGGTTTGGTGACTCCTCTGCTCTTCAAAGACAGCACAGGAGATTTTTAGACAAAGCACTAAAAATAAACCACATTGTATATAACTACAAAAACTTGCAACATGTTGCGATATATTCAGTGCAAACAAACAAAAATTGGGGCAGGTTAATGTTAAAAAAAGTAGAATGGGGAAAAAAGCAGCGACAATGCACATGCAAAAAATGAGTCTTCACCCATTCAGATGGATTTTTGAGAGCTATGCCTAAATTTTTTTTACTCATTTGTAAATATAAATCCTGCATTGAGGGCATAGATATTATTTTCATTCATCAGATATTTTAAAATGTGTACTGGGCTGTGTGAAATTAAAATCTCTGCTTATGTATCTGAATATCATTGTCAGATTTATTACTTAGCTGTGCACAAAGAGAGAAATGAACAGCGAAACAATTTGTTTTTAAGTGTGGTGTTAATACAATACGATACAAAATACAATACAAATACATTACAAAAATGCAGCAATATGTATCATGGATAGTGACAATATGTATTGTGGATAGTTCACCCAAAATCAAAATTACTGTGTGAGAAGAAAATCTAAATTAGTGTCAGTACTACATTATACTCAGGGCCGGATTAACAATTTCCTGTGCCCTGGGCAACAAGACTCAAGGCCCCCCGTAGTTAGGGGGGTTCGGGGGCATGCTCCCCCGAGAAAATTTGTATTTTTCTGACCTTCATATGTGCAATTTAGGACTTTTGAAGGCCAAAAAATTATAAGAAATAGGCTAGCTTTAAAACATTGTCATTAGATTATTTGTCTGCTCTCTCCTCATCTTCATATTTCTTATTCTCTCAGTATTCTTATACTGGCCTATTTCTACCTCTCCTAAAGCTGAACTTTGACTGATAGTCTTTTCATTTTCGTCTGTGTCAGTGACGAAAATAAACATAGGCTCAACTGATATTTATACGTTTTATGAATAATTTTCTTAGACATGTTAATTTACTCAAGGCTACCAGGAAAGCTGTATAGCTGTAAAGTCAGTATTGACATTAGGAACCTTCTGCAAGCTTTGGGATTTGAAAACGTCTTGTTTTTAAATGTTAAAAGTAATTTTAAATAATACAAATTATAGACTACGTTTAACGCAGTTGGTGGAATTGGCAGACATTCCCTTAAGCATCATGCACTGTGGAAACGCGTCAAAGCATTCTCAGGTATAATTATGCAGCATTAATGCACGAATGATTTTGAACGAATATTTCATCATGCCGATATACAATGGTCACATAATGTTAAAACTAATCTTGCTATTGATATCTTTGTTAGACTACCGACCCTATAGAACAAATGTCCGGCTAATATCGAAACTGAAACGAACTTTACCGCGCTCAACCAGCGGGAGTGCATTTCACGAATTAGTAATCGCTGGCGTTTAGCGGGGAGGGAGGAAAGTCGCGTGAACCCGCGTAGATGCACTTTATGCAGTGAAGAAGATCGTAAAGAGTTTGATAACTTTATTAAATTTCTGAGTATTTCCTACCTGTCAGGGCCCCCTAGATGTCATGGGCCCCTGGGCAAGTGCCCAGTTGCCCTAATGGTTAATCCGGCCCTGATTATACTGCATTTAATGTTGAATATAATATATAATAATGCAATGGGAAATGTCTATATTACCAGTAAAAAGTGGCTTACAGTATTTTAAAATATCTAATCAGTGACAGAGTGCAAGCATATTTGTCTAAAATAATTCTGTATTTTCAGCTTCAGAATCATGAATATTTCTATTTTGGTGTCACTATTATCCGGTGTATTGGGATTAGCAGCACCAGGTCCAAGCCTATTCATTTACACCCACAATGTAATATAAAATTTAGCATAAAATTAAAAATCTAGATTAAAAATCAACAGTAAATATTTTGTTTACCTTTTATCATATGTCTTGGAGTATCGCAATAATATCATATTGTGAGTTCAGTATTTTGATATGTATTGAATCGTGACATGAAGATATCGTTGCAACCCTAGTTTAGTGTCAATAAATTTTTACCTCTCTTAAAAAAATACACAAACAAATGGTCTTCGGTAATGATTCTCTTTACATCATTTTAATCTAATACTGGCAATTAATTCACTTTGGTCTGCCTATAATTTCACCACTAAATATCGAATAGATAAAAAATGGTAACACTTTACAATAAGCTCTCATTAGTTAACATTAGTTAATGCAATAACTAACAAAAAAAAAAAGAATTTTTTTTTAATAATGTATTGGTAAATGCTGACACATTAACTAAGATTAATAGAAAGTACTTTATAGTTTATGTTAAAAAATGTGGTTAACTAAAGTTAACAAATGGAACCTTATTGTAAAATGTTCCCCACATAGTGCTAGTGTGATTCAGAACAGATGTGGTAAAAATGTATAATCAACAGGATGCAGTGTTTGTATAGTATTAGTATATTTTTCAGTTCTTAAAAACACTTTGTCAAGCCAGATTCAGGTTTTTGTACGGCGCTGACGGGTTTCCTCTCACTGTGGGCTTCAACGCACAGTAGTACACTGCAGAGTCGGATACTTTCACAGAGGAGATCTCCAGATCTGTAGAGGTTTTCTTTTCATTTAATTTCACAGACATGCCAGACTGAATGATTTCAGACTCCCCGCTGTTTTGCAGGATCAGAAGAAGGAAATGTGGACTTGACCTTGGATATTGACGATACCAGTACAAAGAAAGGGCTGAAGAGTAGTTGCAAGACAACGTGACTTTATCCCCACTCTTCCTATAAACCTCAGTTTGGACAGGAGTGATGACATCTTCACAACTGCCACCTGAAAAAGAGAAATTAGTGTTTGTAAGGTTCATTATGGTCTTGTATTTTGGCTGATCTTCGTGAACCTGACCTCTGGAGGATTTATTGTACATGCAGGGATTATAAAGATCTCATAATGAAAAATCTTTAAAAGTTAATTCAAAAGTTATTAAATATAATCAAATATTGAGCTACTCACCTCCGAATGTAGATAGAAAGCTAAGTAAACAGAGTAACATTGTTCAGGCCGATGCTCTGACTGACAGCTCAGTTTGTAGTTAATCTATTTCAAAACCACATCCTCAGGATGGCCTAGATGGTGTCAGAACACTAAAGCCCCTCCTTCTGACCCCAAACACACGTTTTAGGAGTTGGGGGTCCAGCTTTTGAAGACAGCTCCTAAATTATTAGAAGAACAAACTTTAGAAATTTAAGGTGAACATTCTGATTTTATTTTGTATTATTTTTTATTTTATTTTATACCAAACTTACAGCAAACAAACACATCTCAAAGCCCAAACTTATATGCAAAATAGGATATCTAGTCTTAAATTTTGAAACATAATATGACTAACCTCAGGAGACAGACACTATATGTTTTAGTAGCTTATGTTTCATACCTTTAGCTTATTGTGGGTTCAAACTTTAATATAACCACAAGGATTGCATCTTCCAGAGTGATTACACTGTGTTCACAGTAAATGCTGCTTCATTAAATCTATTATTCTTTTGGTTTTGGCTACCGTATCAGTCGCAGGTGTTCCCACATACAGTAATGGTTATGGCTGATAATTCGTCTTGGTTTGGCTAATACTTTGATGTTTTTGAGTTCAAAGTATGTGTGTTTTTGTACAGCTTCTCTTAAACTTTGTATCACTGGGTCTTTCCAAAGAGCACAGTAATAAAGAGCTGAATCTTTCAGAGCAACTGCTTTGATAATCAGTTCAGTGGATGTTCTGGTTGTAGATGGTTCAAAATAAGGATCTGGTATATCACTCTCGCCATCTCTTGATCGCGCACCTTTCCACAGTAAATACTGTGGCTCACTGTTAGGAAACTGTCTATACCAATAAAGATCAACATTTTCACTGCTTGTTTCATATAAGCATCTTAATGTCACCCGGTCCTTTTCATTTTCATCTGGTCCAATGTGATCACCAAGAGCAACTGGAAAGGAATTAAAAATTGTTATGTGAAAGCTTTGTGATAAATTCTGATTTATTAAGCTTTGAAATTATACATTAATGTTAAAAATGCATATACATTTTACAGGCTTTCAAATACCTGATGTAGCAATGAGAATTAGTACTAGCGATCTCCTCATCCTGAATGTACTGATCAGTTGTGTGCTTCTCTTCACAATCTCTTGAGGTGTTGATTTGTTTCTGTGTAGTCTCAAGTGGTTGATAGTATAACTTTCAGCTTTATGCACACACACGCTTATGTTGTTGAGAGTCATGAAACGTTTTCATGACTCTCAACAACATAAGAAAAGTGCATGCCCTCTTGTGGTGTGTGTGCAGACTCTCTGGCTCATGGTTTCTAACATCTAAACCTTTGAGCGGGTTTTTGTATGGAGTTCATGGTGTTTCCTGCCACTGTGGGCTGCAGTGCACAGTAATACATTGCAGAATCCGCCACATCTGCAGGGAAGATTTCCAGATTCACCGTCTTGTTTTCTTTATCAACTGAGGCTGTCAGCCGAGGATGAGGAGGTGTAGCGGTCTGCTTTTGTCCCGACTCCATGATTAGAATCAGGAATTCCGGTGGGGTATTGTGGAGGTGTTGTCGATACCACTGTAGATTGTTCATTGACAAGGTGTAATGGTATTTACAAGAAATAGTCACTTTTTCATTGACCTTTGTATGGACAGCCGGAGATATTGGATTAATTCGGTCTTGTATACTGTCACCTGCATGGGAAGAATGTTGAATTAGCATTTGAAAGCAAATCAAGTCACATTTATTTGTAAAACTCTTTACATGGTTTCAAAGCAGCTTTACAGAAATAAACAGCAAAATAACAGCATTGCTAAATTTAAATTACTTTAATTCAGCTATAAAGCAGCTCTACAGAAGGCAATATTATCATTATTCAGCTCAATTTAATTCATTGTTGATTTAATTCAGTTCATTCATGTCAATGTTGCAAAGCCACTAAAGTTAGCATCAAATATGCACTACTAATGTGGAAAGAAAGTAAATGCATGTAGATATAGAACAGAAATCTTACCAATAAATGCCATTAAAACTATTAACAAACAGAAAGACATTGTTTTAAATGATGGTTTCCTCACTGAACTTCACAGAACTGCCATAACAGAATCCTTCAGACAACTGAAGCTCCCAGTCAGTGCTGTCAACAACCAATCACAGTGCAGTGATGTCACTGGCAGGTGTCACCGGAAGATAGGACTGTTACAAACTCTTAAATTGATGTTCTTGGCATCTCCAGTGGTCTAAAGTAAATGTTCAATTCAATTCATATTAATTTTGTATAGCGCTTTTCACAATACATATAGTTTCAAAGCAGCTTTACAGAAAATGCATGTCTACATTACAATTTAGAGGGATCAGTTATCAGAGGTTCTCTTACGAGAGTCCTCTCGTACTGCGTTTTATCAAAACGCTATGGGAAAAGTCTCTTTTCACGAAACACTGAAGCAAAAAATTATCCTTTAATTTTCATATATGTAAAACGCGTTGCGGCAGCAGCAGACAGCTATGGCGAGACGGCTTGCTCGCTCATTGGCTGCTCTGCGGCAACTGCTTAAGCCTATCGAGCGAGGCCTGGGATGACATCAGGCCAATGAGGGCGCTTCGCGCCCTCCTCGCCACTTCCCGCCGAAACGGGCGTGGCTTACCTCTATAAAAGGAGCTCGAGAAGGCTGACTCACTTGATTTTAATCTCTTCAGCGAAGCGCACGCATCGCTGGATCACGGAAGCAGCGTCGTTGAAGCAAGCACATCAGCGGGACGAGCCCTCGAAGTCGCTGGCCAACGCCGCCTTCTACAGCCGTACCTGCTGCGCTTTCCGACGCCTATATCCTTTCATACTATTGCTTTTCTGTGTGTGTGTGTGTGTGTTCTCCGCAACACTCACCCCTAAAAGAGCTGCGTCTTTTTAAAGATGCCTTCCTGCGGCTCGTGCCGAGCCCCACTCACCGAGGGAGACAAGCACGTCATCTGTGTTTCCTGCCTGGGTGAGGACCATGCAGCGCTCGCGCTCGCTGACGGCGGATGCCCTCACTGCGAGCTTTTGCCGATGGTGACTCTGAGGACTCGCCTGGCATCCTTTTCCAAGCCTGCATTCACCGCCGCGATGCCGCGCCGTAAGAAGCGCCGCTCGCAGCGGGTCCCGGAACCCGCTCCAGCCCGACCAAGCTCGCCGGTTCGCCCGCCAGCTTCACCAGCCTCTCTCGAATCACTTCCTGATGCCCAGCGCCCGCAGTCTGCCGCCGCTTCATCAGAGGAAGTCGGTTCAGAGGCCGCGTCGGGGGAGAAGGATTCCTGCTCTCTGCTAGCTTCAGGCAGCGAGGATTGGGCGAGCTTTGAGGATCTCGCGCCTCCTGCCCGCAAGCCCTCAACGAGAGCCAACATTGAGACGGAGCTCATGCGGGTACTCGCGCTGGCCGCGGCGAGCCTCGGCCTCGAGTGGTCTGCACCGGAGCCCCCCTCTCGAACCCGGCTGGATGGTAGCTTCCTCCCTGGTGAGCGCACTTCTCCGGAATCTAAGCCCGCTCCTTTTCTTCCTGAGTTACATGAAGAAGTTGCGAAGGCTTGGAACGCGCCCTACTCTGCGCGGACGCGCTCATCTGTGTCACCCGCATTTTCCTCTCTGGATAATGCCAGTGACCGAGGCTACCTCTCTCTTCCGCCGTTGGAACAGGCGATAGCGACCCACCTTTGCCCGCCCTCTGCTGGACGGCGGACTAAACCGGTGTTGCCTTCCAAAGCCTGCCGCATGACGTCGACGCTGCTCGCGCGAATCTTCTCCGCCGCTGGGCAGGCCGCGTCATCGCTACACACCATGGCTACGCTGCAGATTTACCAGGGTGATCTCCTCCGTAAGCTGGACGAGATGGGACCTGACGCTATCTGCATCGCGGATTTAAGGAGCGCTTCAGATCTCACGCTCCGAGCTACTAAAGCCGCCGCACAAGCCATGGGACGGTGTATGGCTTCCGCCACTGTCGCTGAGAGGCACTTATGGCTGACGCTCACGGAGATGGCCGATTCCGAGCGCACTGCGTTTCTCGATGCCCCGCTGTCTTCCACCGGCCTTTTTGGTTCTTCTCTCTCCGAGTTCGTGGAGAGATTTACCGAGGCCCAGAAAGCGTCTCAAGCCTTCAAGCACTTCCTGCCGAAGCGCTCCGGTTCTGCAGCGGTTCGTGACAAACGGACCCCGCGGAGCTCTCAGCCTCAGCCCCCGCCTTCGGCCGCCTCTTCGCAGCAGCCACAACAGCGCAGCTCGAGGCCCCGCTCTCGGTCCAGCGCCCGGCGCCCCTCTTCGCGCGGGCCGCGCTCGAGGGTTGTGGTAAAACCGGAAGTGCCGAAGAAGTCCTAGCAAGCCTGGGAAAGCGCAGGTGTGTGAGTCCCGTTGCGGCCGGCCTCCCACCCAAGCGCCCCGCTGTTTCAGTCCCAAGGTTTGCGACTGTTCCAGTGTTTTCTGCAGAGAGCAAGCCTGCACTGCCGCCCGCTTGCCTGCACACAAAAGCCGTTCTCACGGCTACCCAGATAAATCTCGAAAAGAGTGTATTTTCTGGTGTCCCGGCCACGGCCGATGGTGCTATAAATGTAGTCTCGATGCCCACTCCTCAGTGCCCATCACTACACATAAGCACAGCCCTACACGTAGGGCCCGCGCACATAAAATCGACTCAGGTCGGTTGCGCTTCCAGCATAGTGAGAGTGCCCACTTCCCAGTGCCCACGAACACTATGTCTAACACATCACAGGCTCTCTGTAAAAACGAGAACTGTGAGCGCGCGCTCTGCTCAGGCAGACGCCGCGCCCAAAGCAGTAAATGTGCCCGCTCCCAGCCCACATCTACTCGCTCACATGGGTCCTATGAGACTTTCTCAGTCCTCCCTCACTCAGCTAAGCACTGTAGTAAGGTCGAGGACGAGCGTCTCGCCCGCTGTATTAAGCGCGCGCCCCGCCTCAAATGCCACAGGCATAACGCCTATGTTTGTATCCCCCGAAGCACCTCTGTCGCACGGCGATCAGAGTGCGCTCCGTATCCAGCCCCTAGCCAGCCATGCAGAAGCATGGGCAGCGCTCCCAGGGGTTTCGGACTGGGTGCTAGGCATTATAAAGAGAGGCTTCTCGCTACAGTTTTGTCGACGCCCTCCCCGCTTCATAGCGCCCGTCGAAACTACGGTCTCGTTGGAAGTAGCTCACCTACTTCGAGCCGAAATATCAAAACTGATAAGCAAAGGGGCGATAGAGCGCGTTCCCCCAGCTCTAAGCGAAGGGGGACTATACAGCAGATACTTTCTAGTCCCCAAAAAGGACGGCGGTATCAGACCCATACTGGATCTAAGACGGTTGAACAGAGTATTGGTGAAACGCAGTTTCAAAATGCTCACAACCAGCAAAATTCTCGCGCATGTTCGCCGAGAAGACTGGTTCATGTCAATAGATCTGAAGGACGCGTATTTTCAAATACAAATAGCGTCACACCACAGGCGATACTTGAGATTCGCCTTCGAGGGTCAGACATACCAGTATACAGTCCTGCCATTCGGCTTGTCCCTAGCACCCCGTACATTTACGAAATGCATGGACGCAGCGCTCGCTCCTCTCAGACTCAGAGGCATGCGAGTGCTGAACTATTTGGACGACTGGTTGATCCTAGCTCAATCACGATCGCAGCTCGTGGAGCACAGAACCATTTTACTCGATCACCTCGAGAATCTTGGTATCACAGTCAACTGGACAAAGAGTTCATTGAACCCCAGTCAAACGATTTTGTTTCTGGGCGTCGTTCTGGACTCACAGTCTATGACAGCGCGGCTGTCACCACAGCGCGTGTTGATCATTCAGCGAGCGGCGAGGTCTTTCCGCCGCGGCGCTGTCACCCCGCTCAGGAAGTTTCAAAAGATGCTGGGTCTCATGGCTTCAGCATCGTCAGTTCTCCGGCTGGGCTTGCTCCGCATGCGCCCGCTGCAGTTCTGGTTGAAAACGCGGGTACCGCGCAGAGCGTGGGCGACCGGTCGATTACGCCTCAAGGTCGATCAGAGCTGTGTTTCAGCCCTGGCGCCTTGGACGGCGGACGACTGGTACCAATCAGGTGTAAGCCTGGGGACTTCCTCGAGAGTGAGGATGGTGTCGACAGACGCATCCACCTCGGGATGGGGAGCTCTGCTCGAGGGCAGACCGTTCTTCGGCCTGTGGTCGGAACGAGAAAAGCTCCTACACATAAACTGCCTAGAAATGCTGGCAGTGCACAACGCGATGACGCGTTTTTGTCCCCGCATCAAGGACGAACACGTCATAGTCCGTTCGGACAACATGGCTGTGGTGTCCTACATAAATCGCCAGGGCGGTCTGAAATCCATATCCCTGTACAGGCTGGCGAAACGCCTCCTACTATGGGCTCAGCACAACTTACGCTCGCTGAGAGCAGTGCATGTACCTGGGCTTCAGAATGTGGGCCCAGACAGACTGTCCAGGAACAATGTTCCCCCGGGCGAATGGTCTCTACACCCACAAACAGTCCGACTGTTGTGGGAGAGATTCGGCAGAGCGGAGGTGGACCTTTTCGCGTCCCGCGAAAACGCGCACTGCCCCGCGTTCTTTTCAAAGACCGACAGCGCGCTGTCCCGGAGGTGGCCGCGCTGCCCGTTATACGCTTTTCCCCCCGTCTCCCTCCTGCCACAGGTGCTGGAACGGGTCAGGGAAACGAAATGCCCAGTCCTGCTTGTAGCTCCGTTCTGGGAGAACCAGACATGGTTCCCAGTTCTGATGCAGTTGGCAGATATCGCTCCATGGCCACTGCCGTTGAGGAGAGATCTCCTCTCGCAGGCCGGGGGCTCGATTTGGCACCCACACCCGGAACTGTGGTCCCTTCATGTGTGGGTGCTCAACGGATACCCGTTGGTCTCACAGAGGGAGTCGTGAACACCATCACTCAGGCTAGAGCACCGTCGACACGGCGGCTTTATGCTTCGAAGTGGCCGGTTTTCTCCGGCTGGTGTACAGCTCGGAGCATTTCACCCCTCGAATGTGAGGTAACGGAGGTTCTCTCCTTCCTACAAGAGCTGTTGGATAAGGGCAGATCCCCTTCCACGCTCAAAGTGTATGTGGCGGCTATTTCAGCGTTCTTTGGTTCAACGCTGGGTCAGTCGCTGGGAAGGAATGATTTAGTCATCCGCTTCCTCAGGGGAGCTAGGAGACTGAATCCGCCCAGACCTCCTTCAGTTCCTTTGTGGGACCTTTCTACGGTCCTAGCGGCCATGAAAGGTGCCCCTTTCGAGCCTATCCAGTCTATTAGCCTCAAACATTTGTCTTTCAAAACAGTGTTTTTGATGGCTCTCGCTTCAGTGAAGCGCATAGGCGACCTGCACGCGCTCTCTGTGAGCCCGGCGTGCTTGGAGTTTGGTCCTAATGACTCTAAAGTCATACTCAAACCTAAGCATGGCTATGTGCCGAAATCCCTCAACACGCCTTTTCGGGCTCAGGTTATATCCCTGGCTGCCCTGCCGGCATCGAGTGAGGAAGGGGACTCGAGTTTTCTTTGCCCTGTTAGGGCTTTAAGAGCTTATATGTCCCGCTCTGCTGTCTTCAGACAGACAGAGCAGCTCTTTGTCTCGTTCAGCGGACGTTCCAAAGGAATGGCTGTTTCGAAACAAAGTCTATCCAGATGGATAGTTGACGCCATAGCGCTGGCTTATACTGCCAAGGGCATTCCATGCCCGTTGGGAGTCAGAGCGCACTCTACGAGAAGCGTTGCTTCTTCGTGGGCTTGGTCCAGCGGGATTTCCCTACAGGATATATGTACGGCGGCAGGTTGGGCCTCGCCGTCTACATTTATCAGGTTTTATAACCTAGAGGTTCCCGCCTTGCAGGCTAAGCTTTTGTCGGTGTAATCTGTTCGGCCGTCTAGTCAGACCGCTGAAACTCATGCGCTATGCGCTACCGACTATCTTGGGCAGAACTGTGTAAGACCCACATTTTCCGCATTAGTTCAGGTTCCCTACCCTGTCTATGTGATGATTATACTTGCGTCTGTGGACATGTTTTTTCTACGACGCTAAAGTTTAGGGAATTAAGGCTCTCACCCTTATTCCCTGACTCTGTGTGAGTCAATCTGGTGATTATGCACTGTATGCCTGAAAAAGCTTCCGGTGATCAGTGTTTTTATCCCAGCACGCACGGCGTTTTGCAAGGGGTTCCCGTAGCGTTTTGATAAAACGCAGTACGAGAGGACTCTCGTAAGAGAACGTACTCGGTTACTAACGTAACCTCGGTTCTCTCTAGAAGAGGGAACGAGTACTGCGTTCTCTGCCGTGCGTACGGTTCACTCTGGTTCGCTTCGGCGATCAAAATCAAGTGAGTCAGCCTTCTCGAGCTCCTTTTATAGAGGTAAGCCACGCCCGTTTCGGCGGGAAGTGGCGAGGAGGGCGCGAAGCGCCCTCATTGGCCTGATGTCATCCCAGGCCTCGCTCGATAGGCTTAAGCAGTTGCCGCAGAGCAGCCAATGAGCGAGCAAGCCGTCTCGCCATAGCTGTCTGCTGCTGCCGCAACGCGTTTTACATATATGAAAATTAAAGGATAATTTTTTGCTTCAGTGTTTCGTGAAAAGAGACTTTTCCCATAGCGTTTTGATAAAACGCAGTACTCGTTCCCTCTTCTAGAGAGAACCGAGGTTACGTTAGTAACCGAGTACGTTACTGTGTTCAAGTACATACAAATCACACTGTTAGCTAACAATGTATTAATTTATGGCAGACACAATGAGCTCATTTAAGTCCTTAATACAAGTTGTGAAAATAATGATTATATAGAAATTTAGCACTGGTGATTCAGAGTTTGCATCATCTGTTATCCTCGCAGGAATTAAAGTCGTCTCTTCACAGGTGTTAGGGCAATTCATTTAAAATAGGGCATTATGTAAAATAAATTAATATAGCTGATGTATGTTTACCAGCTCAATAACGTTCTATAAGTGCTGTCCATATAAGCAAAACATCACAATCAGACGATGAAAGATTTCTAATTGTTGCGTTACTGGCCTCTGTCATTTTAGGCTATATATCACATGGACAGAAGACAGAAGTTTTAATCTGTGGAAAAGTATATTTTATTTTCATCATTTTCTCCCATGGAAAATTTGTGTAATTATGCTGATCCAGAACATTTTTAACAAGATTTATTATACATATTATCTTAAGATATTGTGTTGATTAAAAAAAATATATATATATATATTATTTATATAAAATTATATATTGGATATACTATTTTTTATTGTATGATCCATTGTTTTATGAAACAATTTTAAGTATAAAAAGTGTATATATCATTTTATAAATACTGTTTATATATACTATATATATATATATATATATATATATATATATATATATATATATATATATATATATATATATATATATATATATATATCAGCAGTGTTTTATCATACACTCTTGAAAATGAAGGTTCTTTTTTGGCATTGATGGTCTCATTAAGAACCTTAAACATTCATGTAAACTTTCCATTGCACAAAAGCTACTTTACAGTAAAAAAAAAAAGGTTCATCAGATTGTTAAAAATGTCTTCGCTCAAAGGAAAACATGCTTCTTTTAAGAACTGTTCAGTGAAAGGTTATTTGGGAAACCAAAAATGGTTCTTCAATGGCATCACTGCGAAGAAAAAAAAAACTCTTGGAACCTTTATTTTTTAGAGTGTATACAGACAATGAGAGTGGCAATAAATTGTAATATGTGGGCTGTGAAGTTCAGGTTTATGTTAGAAAACTCAATATCCTGCTTTCACAGTGGGCCTCAAAGCACAGAAGTACACAGAAGAGTCAGACAGATGAAGGTTCTGGACAGTCAGTGTAGTTCTTCTTGCTGCAGAATCCAGCAGGGACTGAAATCGCTTGTAGGGGAAGTCTTTGGAATTACTTCTGATAGATTTTGTATTTTCAGTCATCAGATTCATTTACATTGTGACTGTGTATCAAATGTAATCCACTCTGTCTGTGTCTGCAAAGGTGTGTGTCAAATGGCCCATACAGATGAATGGCCCATTCAGATGTATGGCCCATAGAAACTGATTGGTGTGAATGAATAAAAAGAATCAGCATTGCTCAGAGTGGATTAGCAAGTTAGATCGATCTCCTGTGGGAGGCCCTAACAGTTTTCCTTTGTTTGTAGCCCTTTTGTCTTCATGTATAAAGTTCAGTCATACAGACAGAACTTTGGGTTAAGATTGTTGAAGGGTGACATGCTAACATCGCTGCTGAAGGACTGCTACAAACCTTCAATAAATTCTTCTCCCCACAAGAACTCTGGTCAAGCTTACTTATTTTATGTATTGGAGAAATCTAATACATTGGCGAGCCACCCAAACCACTGCTCGGCCAAATACACCAAAATCTAACATTTCCATTTCCAAGATTGTGTCTTACTAATATATATTCTGGAGGTAAATGCGTAGTTTGTTAGCATTGTGTCTGTTGTGTTATATTCACACTTCAGGGTTACAGTCTCTCCAATGCAAGCTGAAGTTATTGTTGTTGGTTGACGTATAGTATGTTGTCCTCTGCATTCTGTGGAGAGCACATACTGTAACATTATTTAACTCATACTGCCACTCACAACACATTCTCAAACAACATTTTCCTAAAAGAATGAAATTAATAAAAATGTGCTACATCACCTAGACAGAATATAACAATAAGGATATCCCTCAGCCAAGTTCTCATGATTGACCAAAAACAATCTGCTAAAGAACTAAAACAATAGCTTAACGAAGACCTGACACCCGCTCTCACAGTCTGTTCAGCCTCTGAACTATCAGGGTTGAGTATCCTTTCACACAACATAACCGACTTATGTAGATCAAAACTCTGGGTGCTCCCTGCTGGTAAAATATAAGAATGCAGAATCATTCTCATGATCATTTCATGAACTTTTCTCTAAATCAGACTCAGGACCAAAGAGAAAGCTTAGAAAGACAAAAAAGTTTAAACATATTTAAACATAAGTTAAAACATATTAATTTCAGAAACCAAGAAATTATGTTCACAGTGACAATCACAGTTACATTGAAGTGCTGAAATGTGCTGAAATATGTTTTTATGCATATTGAACTGGTTCTTCCTTTTGTTTTCTTTCATTCAATGTTCAGTGTTGTCATATAAAACATGTTTGTGTAGTCTTTAAAAGAATAAATATCATCACAAATAATATTTGGTGGCCTTCCACCAAAATGGAGAACAGAAATGAATACATGCAGTATCTAAAATATATATATATATATATATATATATATATATATATATATATATATATATATATTTTTTTTTTTTTTTTTTTTTGCCACTTTGATGACAGTGATATTTTACATTTTCACTGTTTGATATGATATCATGAAGCCTCAAAAACATATTTCACAAGTTTTTCCGACCAGTGTCGTGAGCCTAATGAACCACTAGATGGCAGATTAATCTTAAAATTTATGAACTTTATGATATTGTTTTTTTTTTTCATAATGATAGTCTTTATATTTTCTACCATAAATATTGTTAGGGCTATTACACTGTTACATTGTTTGAGTGATACGATATCTTAGGTGGTTAAAGGGGGATTATATGACAAGAGTTGAACATGTTTGTTTTTCAGAGTCTTGAAATCATTTGTTTTCGTGAAATAAATGAGACAATGATGAACATTATTAGCAATTGTTTGGCTTGGAGAAACTGAAATCAGAATATTATCTACAGTTTAGAATATTATCTAACTGTTTGTTATTGGTCTATCTTTTCTACTATGCTTAGGCAGGTTTTTGTGGCGTGTTCTAGTGTTTCCTGTCACTGTGGGCTCCAGGGCACAGTAATACAGTGCAGAGTCTGATACTTTAGCAGAGGAGATGATGAGATCCACACGGTTTTTCTTTTCATTTAGTCTCCCCGAAAACCGAGAGTCCAGATTCTCTGCTCTCTGGACCCGTCTAGAGGTTTGCAGAATTAATAAAATATATTCAGGAGCTGATCTGGGATACTGGCGGTACCAATGTAAACTAATTGCTGTTGAGTAGCTACAGGACAAAGCGATAATGTCACCCTCCTCATGAAAGACCTCAGTTTGGTCTGATGTAATGAGACTTTCAAACCTTCCACCTGAAAATGATGATAAAAAGAATTAGAAAAATATTGTACTCTGAACTATAAAACACATTTTAGTTTTATTCAGCAAAAGTCTGACATCATTCACAGTGTAATTATATTCAAATATGGTAAATTATTAAGACAAACAAATAAAGTTGACTAAGCAATATTGAGTTACTCACTCCCAACAGCACAGAGCAGGATCATTGTGATGAGCAGCATTATGCTGAAATGGCAAGTCTGTGATGGCACTTGAGATCTTAAAGCAGCTTGAAGCTCCTCCCCCTAACTAAGAGTGAATAATGAGCATGATAAACTCTCATGCTGTTAGGTTTTTGTACAGTAATGTTTGATTTCCTGTCACTGTGGTCTGCAGAGCGCAGAAATACAGTGCTGAGTCTTGTACTGTGGAAGAGGGGATTTCCAAATCTACACGATTTTTCTCCACGTTCAGTTTTCCTGACAGGCGCTCGTCTGAACTCTGTATTACTTTTCCAGAGCTTTGAAGGATGAGCATGAGGAAATGAGGAGCTGAACTGTGATGCTGTCGATACCAAAGGAGACTGTATGCTGAGGAATAACTACAGGATAGTGTTATGTTCTCGGTCTCATCTGCATGCACTTCTGTGTGTTCTGAGGTAATGGTATCTGCAAGAGTGACATCTTAAAGATAAAAAACATAGGAGAAATATGTTTATTACCACAGCTCAGTTGGCATTTAAAGAAGGATATTTTTAGTAATACAGTCACACAAACTGGAAAAAGAAAAAATATATTTACCTGCTACGGTTAAGATCCAAATGACTATGTACAGCAACATTGTGAGCCTAAGCAGAGCAAAATAAAGTAACAAGACAAGTGACAAATCTGAAGTCTCTTCTGGAAGCTCCGCCTCCTTCCTTAGTGTGACATTTGTACAATATTATGTTGTTTGAAGTATTTCTCTACTTTTTATATTTATAAGTCAGCCATAGACCTGTAGCAATTATTGATTAATTGTCTAATGGCAGTTATTCAGTCTAATTATTTGAGATAAATGCAATAATTGTGCAGTTAAAATTTCAATGACCTTTTGCCAAAGAATATAAAACACTGTTGTAAAGTACATTAAAGTCCCCGTGAACCGGAAGTTGCAAACGACTTTTCTCCAGTGTTGTGACGTATTTCCCAGTGAAAAGGAATATTGAACAGAGGGCAGGGTTTTACTCTAGCGCTCCTCCTCTCCATCTCTCGCTCATAGCAGACTAACGGTTTGAGGGGAGTGGTTAAGCGTTGCCCAAACCAATTCCTCAAACCTACATCATCAGAGAAGGTCCTCCAATGCAGAGGGGAGGGGCATTTTCAGATTTTGATTAAAGATTACCATGGTAAAAAAATTTTTTTTTTAAATATTTTCTTGCACAGATTAATTGTTCACCACAAGACTAGTAATATGCGCTAACAAAGTAAATAGGGTCAATTGTGATTTCATGGGGACTTTAAGTTAGTCAAAGGTATTCATTTCCTACAAAATAATTTTTTTGTGGATTTAATCATCTGCATTATTATATTATATTATATTATATTATATTATATTATATTATATTACAGTATATTATACATTTTCAGAGCATTAAAGTAAATCATATAGGCCTGTTTTATTATAATTTTTGTATTATATACAATTCCAAGTCATAAAATGACTTATTTTACACTGTAAATTTGTAATCTTCCATTTTCCAGGTGTGACCACATCTTTTGCTGCTCAGAGTCAGACTATTACTAGTACTATTTACTGTAGGGAAGAAAACTATTTTGTGGTTTGAAAGACCACAGGTTTGTACATAATTTTTTGTACAGCCAGATACATTTCACCACAGTGTTCTTCTAGCACACAGTAGTAGAAGCAGTGTCCTCCAGCTTTAGATTGTTAATGATGAGAAAAGTGGATGTCTTTGAAGTTGCAGAATCATAGTGAGGATCTATGCTTTGAAAGTCCGTCTCTGATCGTGCACCCTTCTGCAGTAAAAGCTCGGGTGCCTGTCTTGGGATCAGCCTACCCCAAAAGAGCAACACATGAGAGCTGCTTGATTCATGTGAGAGTCGCAGATTCCCCCTCTCTGCCAGTGACAGTTTTGGTATTTGGTGCAATATGAGCACAGAAAGTGATTTCTGCAAAAAACATCAATGGACATTTAACTAAGAAAATGCAAAACTGTTTGTTAGATGTTGAAGTAATAGTGTTTTTGTACCTGCCAGCAATGTGATACAGAAGAGAAGTGATGTAGACATCTCCACATTGTACAGTAATTATTAGGGCTGGGTATTGACACAAAGTGTCAACAATACATTGCAAATTTTCTCAAGGAAAACAAATCTCTTAACTATTATTGTAAACTATGGGAGTCAGTTGTAGCCTATATGGCTTCGTTAGCCTACTATAATATTGAAGGTAAAAATGAACTGATTTGTATACAAACACTTAAAATACACTTTTATTTATTTTATAATAATAAAGTTATATGAAATTCTATAAAAAATTAAATGGTGGCTGTCAAAAAAAAAACTTTCCAGATTTATTCAAACATGCATTAAATATTGAAGAACATTAAAAATGATAATGAATATGTAATATGGTGCATAAATTATACCCCTGAGCAGCGAATCCTTTGATTTTTCTGTCAGCTTCTTATAAATGCAAGGGCATTATTGTTAGTGTTTGATTGGCTCATTTCATCATGTTACCACATGACAATGCAGAATTGATGCAGCCCCAACACAAAAACAGTAGGTGGCGACAAGTGACTGGAATTTTCTTTGATAGTCAAGTCAAGTAATTTCACCTTTATTTATATAGCGTTTTTTTACAAAGCAGATTGTTTCAAAACATCTTTACAGAGATAACAGGAAAATAATGCAGCAAAGTTTGTTTCCAGAAGAAAATAGCGTCACAGTCCAGCTTAATTAAGTTAAGTGCATGATGTTTCATTTTTATTGTAAAAAGGTTATTAATTTAGTTCATATATATATATATATATATATATATATATATATATATATATATATATATATAGGCTATATAGCCGCTCTGGAGAAAACGTATCGGTTACTAAACGTAACCTCTGTTCTCTCTAGAAGAGGGAACGAGTATTGCGTAAGTAGCTTACGCTGTGGGAAAGTCTTCTTTCTCGAGATACTGAAGCCAAAAATTATCCTTAATTTTTAATAATCTTGTCAACGCAGTGCGGCAGCATGCAGACCTAGGGCAGGCTAACTAGCCTGCCCATTGGCTGCCCTGCGGCAACTGCAGCAGCCTATCGCTGAGCCCTTGGCGTGACGTCACGACCAATGAGCGCGCTTGGCGCGCTTCATGCGTCACAGCCCGCCAAAAGGGGTGTGGCTTAGCGTATATAAGCAGGGCTCGGAGGCTGCTTCACTGGTTTCTGTCGCTGAAGCGAGTGAGCTCGTGGCGCGAGCACAGCGGGTTACGCAATACTCGTTCCCTCTTCTAGAGAGAACAGAGGTTACGTTTAGTAACCGATACGTTCTCTTACGAGAGGTTCTCTCGTATTGTGTAAGTAGCTTATGCTGCGGGAACTCCCTTGTTAACGCCGTGTGCGCCCAGCATCCACTGAATGAGTCCCAGGGTGAGCCCGGGAAACGTGACAACAGGGAGCCGGTCGGCCAAACGAAGGCTAGCGCAGTACACAAGCACATATTAGGGAGCACGGAGCGGCACAGCCAGTCCGAACGGACAATTCCCTGCACAGTGCAGCTCAACCAGTAGAGCTAAATCAACCGACGTAGCCCGCGCACTGATAGTGGGCCGGTCTACGCGAGACTTAGACTGATAAAACTTTTGCCTGCAAGGCGGGAACTTCCAGGTTGTAAAACCTAACAAATTTAGAGGGGGAGGCCCAGCCTGCCGCTGCACAAATGTCATGAATGGAAATCCCGCTGGACCACGCCCACGATGAGGCCATGCCTCTGGTGGAGTGAGCTCGAATGCCCAGTGGGCACTGCAGGTCTTTAGACGCATAAGCAGTTGCGATAGCGTCCACTATCCATCTGGACAGGCTGTGTTTCGAGGCGGCGAGACCCTTGGTGCGCCCACCAAACGAAACAAAAAGCTGCTCCGAGCGCCTGAAAGCGGCAGAGCGTGTGATATAGTTTCTCAGTGCCCTGACCGGGCAGAGGAGATTACTATCGGCCTCGCTGCCGGGGGTTGGCAGGGCTGAGAGGGAAATGACCTGCGCTCTGAAGGGAGTGCCCAATATTTTGGGAACATAACCATGCCTTGGTCTGAGAATAACTTTAGAGTCATTAGGTCCGAACTCGAGGCACGCGGCGTTAATAGATAACGCGTGAAGGTCTCCCACTCGTTTGACTGAAGACAGAGCTATCAGAAAAACGGTTTTGAGCGTGAGGTATTTCATATCCACAGTTTCCAAGGGTTCAAAGGGATGCGCTTTCAGGGCCTCCAAGACCAGTGAAAGATCCCACATAGGAACCGAGGGGGGTCGCGGGGGGTTCATCCTCCTGGCTCCTCTAAGGAAGCGGGTGACGAACTCATTCCTTCCTAATGCGCGGCCCAGCTCTGAGACAGTGAAAGCTGAAATGGCCGCAACATAAACTTTCTAGCATGCCCATTGGCTGCCCTGCGGCAACTGCAGCAGCCTATCGCTGAGCCCTTGGCGTGACGTCGCGACCAATGAGCGCGCTTGGCGCGCTTCATGCGTCACAGCCCGCCAAAAGGGGTGTGGCTTAGCGTATATAAGCAGGGCTTGGAGGCTGCTTCACTGGTTTCTGTCGCTGAAGCGAGTGAGCTCGTAGCGCGAGCACAGCGGGTTACGCAATACTCTTTCCGTCTTCTAGAAAGAACAGAGGTTACGTTTAGTAACCGATACGTTCTCTTACGAGAGGTTCTCTCGTATTGTGTAAGTAGCTTATGCTGCGGGAACTCCCTTGTCAACGCCGTGTGCGCCCAGCATCCACTGAATGAGTCCCAGGGTGAGCCCGGGAAACGTGACAACAGGGAGCCGGTCGGCCAAACGAAGGCTAGCGCAGTGCACAAGCACATATTAGGGAGCACAGAGCGGCACAGCCGGTCCGAACTGACAATTCCCTGCACAGTGCAGCTCAACCAGTAGAGCTAAATCAACCGACGTAGCCCGCGCACTGATAGTGGGCCGGTCTACGCGAGACTTAGACTGATTAAACTTTTGCCTGCAAGGCAGGAACTTCCATGTTGTAAAACCTAACAAATGTAGAGGGGGAGGCCCAGCCTGCCGCTGCACAAATGTCATGAATGGAAATCCCGCTGGACCACGCCCACGATGAGGCCATGCCTCTGGTGGAGTGAGCTCGAATGCCCAGTGGGCACTGCAGGTCTTTAGACGCATAAGCAGTTGCGATAGCGTCCACTATCCATCTGGACAGGCTGTGTTTCGAGGCGGCGAGACCCTTGGTGCGCCCTCCAAACGAAAACAAAAAGCTGCTCCGAGCGCCTGAAAGCGGCGGAGCGTGTGATATAGTTTCTCAGTGCCCTGACCGGGCAGAGGAGATTACTATCGGCCTCGCTGCCGGGGGTTGGCAGGGCTGAGAGGGAAATGACCTGCGCTCTGAAGGGAGTGCCCAATATTTTGGGAACATAACCATGCCTTGGTCTGAGAATAACTTTAGAGTCATTAGGTCCGAGCTCGAGGCACGCGGCGTTAATAGATAACGCGTGAAGGTCTCCCACTCGTTTGACTGAAGACAGAGCTATCAGAAAAACGGTTTTGAGCGTGAGGTATTTCATATCCACAGTTTCCAAGGGTTCAAAGGGATGCGCTTTCAGGGCCTCCAAGACCAGTGAAAGATCCCACATAGGAACCGAGGGGGGTCGCGGGGGGTTCATCCTCCTGGCTCCTCTAAGGAAGCGGGTGACGAACTCATTCCTTCCTAATGCGCGGCCCAGCTCTGAGACAGTGAAAGCTGAAATGGCTGCAACATAAACTTTGAGCGTGGAGGGGGACCTGCCCGCGTCCAGCAGCTCTTGAAGGAAACACAATACTTGCGATACCCCACATGTCTGTGGATCGAGCCCCTTGGCAGTGCACCATTTGCTAAACACAGACCATTTTGACGTGTAGAGCCGCCTCGTAGAATGATCGTGTATGATCGTGTTCATAACCCCTTTTGGCAGATCAACGGGTATCCGTTGAGTATCCATGCATGCAGAGACCAGCGCTCTGGGTGGGGATGCCAGATCGAGCCGCGGGCTTGAGAGAGAAGGTCTCTCCTCACCGGTATCGGCCAGGGGACTGTGTCTGCCAGCCGTATCAGTTCCGGGAACCAAGCTTGGTTCTCCCAGTATGGGGCTATGAGCACTGTGTGGCGCGCTTCCCTGACTCTCCTGATGACCTGAGGCAGCAGAGAGACCGGGGGAAAAGCATATAGCGGGCCGCTGGACCAGATCTGGGCCAGCGCGTCCTCGTTCTTGGTCTAGGTCCGTAGCGATTTATAGGCTATTGAGTGTATTTTGCCACGCTCCTTTTCTAAATGACCCTGTTACAGCCACCCAAATGCCAAAGTTCAACATTTTTTTGATAATTATTGATCTAGAGAGTCCAGAGAATTGTCCTAGACTGGTTTGGTTCCGATCGGGCGAAAAACCAGGGACTAGTTCGCAAAAGTAGATTTTGGACAAAATTCGACATAGAAGAAAATTTTCCCTGCCTAAACCAAAATCACAGATTGCCATTTTGTCCGACTTGAGCCAAGGATTCCAACGATATAAGACACTTGATCCTGAAACAAACGAGTTTATAAACTCCATCTATAAACGGAATTATGAGCAATTTTGAACTTTTGGTTGCTGTAGCGCCACCTATGGGCCATTCGGGGTCATAATCTGATAGGTTGTCCCCAAATTGAGGCCTACCATCTGGCCAGGTTTCAAGTCTCTAGGCCTTACGGTTTGTCCTGCACGATGCGTTTTGCAAATCCTTACAATTACAATAGGGTTTCAGCATTTCATGCTTGAACCCCTAATAAGAATGAAGGCTTGTTGACAGTTATAGCGCCACCTATGGTCCGATCTCCATGAAACTCTGCATGCTTCCTCACCATGTTCTGACACATATGCTCATCAATTTTTGTGAAGTTCTGAGTTTTCCTTTGGGATTTATAGGCTTTTGAGTGTATTTTGCCACGTCCCTTTTCTAAATGACCCTGTTACAGCCACCCAAATGCCAAAGTTCAACTATTTTTTGATAATTTTTGATCTAGAGAGTCCAGAGAATTGTCCTAGACTGGTTTGGTTCCGATCGGGCGAAAAACCAGGGACTAGTTCACACAACTAGGACACACAAACACACACACACACAGAGCAGGATATATTCGCTGGATAGCGAAGCAGGCAGGGAAAGCTGAAGGCGGCGAAGGCGGCCGGCTTCCTCAGTCTGAGATCCTCGGTGTGCTGGTCGCTTGATTCGACGGCGGCTTCCTCAGAGTCCAGCGATGCGGAGAGCTTCGCTGAAGAGACAGAAATCAGTGAAGCAGCCTCTGAGCCCTGCTTATACGCTAAGCCACACCCCTTTTGGCGGGCTGTGACGCATGAAGCGCGCCAAGCGCGCTCATTGGTCGTGACGTCACGCCAAGGGCTCAGCGATAGGCTGCTGCAGTTGCCGCAGGGCAGCCAATGGGCACGCTAGTTAGCCTGCCCTAGGTCTGCATGCTGCCGCACTGCGTTGACAAGATAATAAAAAATTAAGGATAATTTTTTGGCTTCAGTATCTCGAGAAAGAAGACTTTCCCGCAGCGTAAGCTACTTACGCAATACGAGAGAACCTCTCGTAAGAGAACCGTGATGCCATTGTCCAGCTCAGTTCAGCTCTCATCAATGGTGTCAATGCAGGCAGATCAATAATATTGTTGAATAATTAAATTAAATGTCCTGAACTAAGCAAGCCAATGGCGACAAAGGTAAAATAGGCGACAGTGGCTGAAGAACCATAATTCCATCAGGACGACAAATGGAGAGAAAAACCTTGGGAGAAACCAGACTCAGTCAAGGGCTCAGCAACAAACGAACAGTGTATGATTATAATTCAGGCAGCATTATAGGTCAGAAGTCAGACTGGATGGAACATTCAAAATATTATCCAGTTCCAGTGAGTCATTAATTGATTCATTTAACTGATTCGTCCAGAACTCTGATTCATACAAGAACAAATGAGTGATCCACTCAATCATTCACTCAATCGATTCGTTCAAACATAGTTTGTTTGCTTGGAGATGCCGCGTTTCTTCTGCGGCTTCGTTCGGAACTATTTGAGTTGACGGAGCAAAAACAAAGTTCTGGCAATGTTTCTAAAATAAGTTCTAAATGTAAGTTACTCAGTATTGACATGTTGTTAATAATATTAAGAACCATGCTGACAATATAAAGCTCACTAAGTAATCACTAATATTACCTGATGTAAACATTTCACCCTACTGTAGGCTAGGTTACATGCAACTCTTTGTTTATTTCCAGCAGGTGTTACCATATCCTGCAATTTGGCAAATGATGTATTGGAACTGTGGATTGTACCTGATACTATAAGGAGAATCACCAGATATTTTTCTATTTGTTGACTGGCCATTTGGACTCCTTCCATGATCACATCAGATGAGTCTTAATGTTTCTTGAGATGTTGATCTTTAAATGTCTTGGGGTGAATGCAAAAGCAGGAAGTACAAATGATGTCAACTGTTTGTCATATGATTCATCGGCACTTCTCTAAGACTTGTAGGTTCTACAAAGAAAAAAAATTTGAAATGTGTTAACTGTTCCGACGATTTCCAGCAGGTGGCGAGCTAATATCATACAAGTACTATATATATACTTATGAGAAACTCCTCTTGTACATAAAAGCCTATTACTAAAAAAAATTGTAGTTGTTGTGTTATTGTATTTGATTAGTGTTCTTGTGATTTAGTTTTTTTGCATTAAAACTATTTATTGATTTATTGATTGCTTCTAAAACATGTATTTAATATATGGACAAGGTTTTATTTTTTTTATTTTTTTTTATTTGAAGATATTTTATGAAGACATGCAATGCATTGTACATTCACCTACACAGTGTTGCAGTTGAGAGGGTTTTTGTACAGTGTTCTTGTGTTTCCTGTCACTGTGGGCTCCATGGCACAGTAATACATTGCAGAGTCTGTCACTTTAGCAGTGGAGATCTCCAGATGCACATGGGTTTTCTTTTCATTCACTTTTCCTGAGAATCGAGGATCTCGATCCACAATTTCTGACGTTTGTGAAACTTTTCCTGTGGACTCTATAATGACCAGAAGATATTCTGGAGCTGATCCGGGATATTGTCGATACCACTGTAGTGTTGATGCCGAGGAGTAGTTACAGGACAGAGTAACATTTTCTCCCTCTTTCTTATAAACTTCAGTCTGGACTGGCGTGATATTTGCAAAACTGCCATCTTCAAAATCATGAATCAAAATTCATGGAAATATAAAAAATCAAACAACATACTCATTAATAACAAGAAAAGTAATAGAAGAGACAAACAAATATTATGTCTGCAATGGAATACTTACATATAAGAGAACAAATCAGACCAGTTAAGAAGAGTAACATGTTGATGATAAGTAGGATGAAGTTCTAGTTTGGCACAAACTGTTGTTCAGCTAAACTTTGCATTCTTTCCTTGTCAAACAGAAGATGTCTCAAGCAAGCTCCTCCCCTTAAAGCTGCTATTGGCTGAGCGGAAGTATAAACTGGAGTCAACATGAACACACAGGTCAGAAGTTATTGTAGTGCTGATCAGAATGGCTGTCTGAAGTAAAACACAAGTTAAAGCTTATGACACTCACTCCTTAAGAGATTATTTAATGTCCAGTTGTCTGATATTGTTTCAAATGCAGTAATATTCTGATATTGTCTTGATAGTGATGTGATGTGTGACCTTGTTGGAGGTTTTGTACTGTGTAGTTTGTTTTCCTGTCACTGTGGGCTTCATGGCACATTAGTGCAATGCTGAATCCGTCACTAGTTTAGGAGATCTTCAGATCCACTATTTTTTTCATTCAGTTTTCCAGGAAATTGAGGATCTACACTAACAAATTCTGATGTTTGTGTAACTTTCCCAGTAGCATTTAGAATGAAAAAAATATACTCTGGAGCTTGTCCGGGATAATGGCAATACCACTATAGAGTAAAGAGTGGTTACAAGACCAGACCTCTAGATGGAAAATCTCATTTTGGATTGGAGTGATGATGACATTCCCAAAAGTGTCACTTGAAAAAAGTCAAAATTCATACAACATCATGCAATATTGAAACATCATAACGTTTTTGATGTTAGTTTAAAGTTGTGATGACAATTGTTCAGTATATTTAATCCATAAAATGTCATACAAAGCAAAGTAAAATGTGCAAGAAGACAATCATTTTGCACAATAATACATTCAGCACAAACTGCTGTTCATCTCATCATTTATTCCTTGTCAAGTAAAGGAGTTTATCTCAAATTAACTCCTCCCCTTAAAGCTGCAGTCCATACAGATTTGAATCCATAATCATAATAATACTAAAAATAGCATTTGATACCTAGATGTGTAAGATATAAACACATAGGTCAGGAGTTTTACTGTAGTACCACTAAGTGTTTGCTGCAGAAGGTATTAGAGAAACATGGAAACATTTGTTGTTCTTTATTTTGGTCTCTTTATTTTAGTCCGTGTATATTGCCTACTGATGATGATAGCATTAAAAAACTGAAATACACAGTTTAATTGTGTGTGTATATATATATATATATATATGCTTGGGCAAATAAGGTTTATTGGGATTTTAGCAAGGGAAATGTATTCTCAGTCTTTTTTGTGGAAAGGATTACTATGGAATGACAAAACAATGAATTAAAATCTTCCTTTATAGTTTCCTCCTAGCACAAGTTTTTCTTCCAACAGGTGTCACAATATTGTGTTGTGGTTTACACAAGATAAAGTTGTGGTTTAATTCTTATTTGAATCAAGGCAAAAACTGCATGTGAGTTTTTGTAAAGCCTCTCAGGCATTTTGTATCACTGGGCTTCTACTCTTAGAGCACAGTAATAGAGAGCTGAATCTGACAGAGTTACACTGTTAACAATGAGTTCAGTGGATGATTGTGATGTAGTCGACTGAAACCGTTGACGGTCTGGTATATCCTCATAACTGCTCCGTGACTGGGCACCTTTATACAGTAAAAATTCAGGTTTTCCATTAGGATACTGTCTATACCAGTAGAGATAGATGTAAGTGCTGCTTGCATCATACGTGCAGCTCAGTGTCACAGACTCTCCTTCATTTCTGTTTATATTAGTTTCCTTGTCTTTTGGTTCAATGCTGTCAGACAGAAACCCTGCAAGAGAATTAGACAGATTTCATGACAGGTCAGAAGGCTTGTCTACTTATCCAAACATTAACATTCATAAATTAAATTACAATACCAAAAATGTTTTCTTCAACAAAATATATAGAATAAATGTTTTAAATGTACATTATATTTGAGTCTGTTTAGATTAAAAGTTTTATACCTGGCACAGATATAAGAATCATCAAAAAACATCTCTCCATGTTGAGAAGATTTACCAAACTAGCTTTATAAACTAAAGCTAAACAGTAAATGTATTAGTAGTGTATTGTGAAGTTGTCATGTGGGTGTGGTTTAGTTAGACCTCCTTCTCTGTCTTTCCTTATGTCTTTCCCTCAGTGTATGAATAGCTCAAAAACTAACTATGCTTTTTGTCGAATAAGTATTTTTCTCCACTAATTCAGTTTAATCAGCAAGTGTGACTTGATTATGTTCATTATCTTACTATAACGATCATTCAAAGCTAAACAAAATAGAGGCTATTTAGTGGAGTTAGAATATTTAATATTTGAAAGTGGGGTTTGTACTTGTAGCATTAATGCAGTCTAGAGTCACATTTTGTTATGGTATGTTGATTGATATCTTTATAAATGATTGATCAAGTGCAATGAGTGAGGAAAAACTAAATCTTTAGCCCTAGGTCTATACCCATAGCTTTAAATCAGTCACAAAATGATTCAGATCAGCAAATTTCACAATCCTATGTGAAACATGTTTATATTTTACCCAGGTATTTATATTATGCATTGATGACATGTTTAGACAATTACGGTAGGATTTTCAGCATTGTGGCATTATTTATTTTCATGACAGTTAAGCACAGTTTCACCAAATTCAAGATGTATTCAGAGGGCAAAGGGACCGTCTTCTGTTGTTCCTTGCACATGTGAATTCATTACAGATACAGTTGGGTATCCTCTCTGAAATGTTTAATGTACACAGCACCCCCCAGTGGTGATGTAACAAATATTTATTCACTCACTGACAATGTCCCCAAGTCTAACAAGGATGAAACATTTGTGAATCTGGAAAAGATAATGAGTGATAAATGTGATGGATGATTATTTATTTATATATTTTTTAAACATGATGAGACATCAGAGAATATAGTTTATTCCATCAATGTTCATTGAAATGCTCTAATACAATAATTTGAATCTATCAGTGCATGTACATGAAGTTACAGAAATACTAACCAGCCATAAAATTTCAATATTTATATGAATTGGAATGTAACATCAGAATCAAACTTTCACTTTCATCTGAATGAAATTTGTTGTTTTTGATATCTTACTGTAAGACTAACATCATCAGGTTTTTGTATAGTGTGTCTAGTGTTTCCTGTGACTGTGGGCCTCAGAGCACAGTAATACACAGCAGAGTCTGTCACTTTAGCAGAGGAGATCTCCAGATCCACACTGCTGGCTTCTTTTCTGTGATTAATGGATATTCCAGAAACTGGAGGATTAGCTTCAGTCTTTGTTCCATAGTAGTCCAGTATGAGGAATTGTGGTGGTGAACTTGCGTATTGTCGATACCAGTGAAGACTATCAACAGAACCGCTGTAGTTACAAGACAGTGTCACACTCTCAGTCTCAGTGGCAAATGTTGATTCACTGTATGGAGTGATGGCATCTTTAGCTCTGTTACCTGCAACAAAAACCTATTTCAGCATTTTTAAAAGTTTTAAAATGAGATATTATGATATAATGATACATGTGAGATTTTACCTTGAGTTAAAGTCAGCAATATAAGTACACAAGTGAACATGATGAACATGTTTCTGCTTCCCTCAGTGATCTGTGATGATCACTGAACTAGTCTGTGTTTTACAGGCCTGTGTTAAGCTCCGCCTTCTGCCATAACCCTCTTATAAAGCACAGAAATTGACATATATTATAAAGGATAAATACCTAAATTATCTTGCACTTGTTATTTTTCAAGTTGATCTGTTGATGTCATTTCTCAAATGTTTAATACTTAAAGGGATAGTTCAGTAACACTGTCCTGAAGATGAACTGAACTAAAACATCACATAATGCATTTTGTTTTGGTTCTCTAACATGTAAGAATAGTCCATTCCAAACTGTCAGGCTTTGTCATATTTCCCAACACTCAAACCTGCAGGAAGAGAGTTTAAAATGTAAATTAACATTTCTCATGCCACAACAGAACATATAAGAAATATGACACAGCCTGACAGTTTGGAATAGACTAAGTTAGAGAACCAAAATAAAACGCATTATGTATGATGTTTTAGTTCAGTTCATCTTCAGGACAGTGTGAAGTAAATATTCATTCTTTGTCTAGCAGTGGATGTCTTCAGCTGTAGCACCTCCTCTTAAAGCTACAGTCTTCACATTCAAATAAATCTGCTGCAAGAGTGATTGTTCTTTAAGTTTATCAGTGACACCATGCAGAAACATGTTTAAATTGCTTATACATTGATTCACTTTGACAGGGAAAGTCAAATGAAGGAGCAGCTTATCATTTATGAAACACCAGCAAGAACACTAAATAACAGTCACTTTTTATATCAATAATTACCCTATGAAATACTTTTATCTCAGTTAAATTTGAAAAAGGTGTTACCATATCCTGCTATTCACAGAGCCTTTGTGGCTTATGTAAAGAACAGCTGTGGTTTTATTTGTAGATTATTAGATACTACTTTAAAACAATAATTGTGTGTGATGTCATGCAAGATTTTGTAAAGCCTCTCAGTCACTTTGTATTACTGGGGCACTACATGAAATGTGCAGTAATAAATAATAATAATGTAATGCTAAGTCACATTTGTCAAGCTGATTGTGATGTACAAACGTTATTCAGGAAGGTTCTAGTAGAATATGTATTAAGTTTATTTTATTTTGATCTCTTTTCATTTTTATCTAGGCTAATTTGCCTTTATAACTTTAACTAAATTTTCTTCCGTAACCACACACAGGTGTTTTCAAAAGTGTAATTATAGTGTGTGAATTATAGATTGTGGGTTTGATGTGGCTTGAGATCAAATGAAAAATGATTTTCAGTTTTTGTACAGCTTCACATAGACTTTGTATCACTGGGCTCCAGAGCACAGTAATAAAGAGCTGAATCTGACAGAGTTACACTATTAATAATGAGCTCAGTGGAGGTTTGGGATGTAGTCGACTGAAAGTGAGGATCTGGTATATTCTCACTATTGCTCCATGATCGAGCACCTTTCCACAGTAAATACTGAGGTTCTCTGTTTGGAAACTGTCTGTACCAGTAAAGCATAACATTACTGCTGCTTGAATCATATGAGCAGCTCAGTGTCACAGACTCTCCTTCTCTTCTGAGCATATTAGTATTGTCTTTTGGTTCAATGCTGTCAGCAAATATACCTGCAAGAGAATTAATTATATTGAGCAATCCCCTGTCCTTTCTGTTGTTACAGTAACAGTGCTATAAATGAACAACATTAAATTGAACAATGATGTCAGCATTATCTATTAAATAATGTGCATAATTAACAATTTGAATCCTCAGTATATTTTAGTCTAGTGCTGATATATGAAGTGCACTTTACCTGGTACTGTTACAAGAATCAGTATGATACATCTCTCCATGGCCCTATCAGTATATGCTTTATGATTTTAAATTGAAAGGTAAATGTATGCATGTAACGGAGAGTCATTTGTGCAGTTATATTGTCTGTAAATGTGGGTGTGGTTTGGGTTTCTGATATTAAACCACCTTCTGTCTTGCCACATTAAAAGATTGTCAATGTGAGTTGATTGTTTTCTTGATCTATTGTAGTTGATATATTATATACAGCTCAGAGTTAATGTCTTGTGTGTTTGATATCTTTGATGATTTTGTCCTCAATATTCTGTGTGTAGGTAAATATACCATGAGCATTTTGATAGGAAATAGTTCCAACTTCACCCTCTAGTGGCAGATGACACACATTTACACGTATTACAAAACTGATGCATTCATAATGGAGACAAAAAATTGCTAAATTGCTTCAACTAAACAGTGGACAGGAATTTATGATAACCTTTGTTGTCACAAAACAGAAATGTTTTTCCAGGTTTACATTATATTGCCTTTCATGGGAAACAATTCATTTCAAGAAGACAGTGAAAGAAAAGCATGACATTTTGTTTCAGAATAAAGTGTGACTACTGACTAGCAATTTTTAAATTCATCTTGTCTAATTTAATTTTAAAATTCATAAACATTACCAATGGGTTTAATCGACATTGTACATCTGTATTTTTGAATACAAAGCTCACAGTCAATTAATAATCAAATAGTTAATCAATAGCTCTTATTTTCTATATGCCTTCACATATATGATGGCTAGACATCATTGCAAATTTGTGCTATAATTTTTTCAGGTTTTTGTATAGTGTGTCGAGTGTTTCCTCTGACTGTGGGCTGCAGGGCACAGTAATACACAGCAGAGTCTGACACTTTAGCAGAGGAGATCTCCAGATCCACACTGCTGGCTTCTTTTCTGTGTTTAATGGATATTCCAGAAACTGGAGGATTAGCTTCAGTCTTTGTTCCATAGTAGTCCAGTATGAGGAATGGTGGGGTTGAACTTGCGTATTGTTGATACCAGTGAAGACTATCAACAGAACCGCTGTAGTTACAAGAGAGTGTCACACTCTCAGTCTCAGTGGCAAATGTTGATTCACTGTATGGAGTGATGGCATCTTTAGCTCTGTTACCTGCAACAAAAACCTATTTCAGCATTTTTAAAAGTTTTAAAATGAGATATTGTGATATAATGATACATGTGAGATTTTACCTTGAGTTAAAGTCAGCAATATAAGTACACAAGTGAACATGATGAACAGATTCCTGCTTCCCTCAGTGATCTGTGATGATCACTGAACTAGTCTGTGTTTTACAGGCCTGTGTTAAGCTCCGCCTTCTGACATAAACACAATTTTAAAACCCAAAACACTCGAGGAATGGAGAAATTAACCAAAATCTTCATGCAAGTGTTGCTGATTTTGTGTTTACTATGCTCTTTTTTTTTTTTTTTTTTTTTTTTTTTTTTTCCTTTATCTTGCAGTTGCACTAGAACAACTCTTCGACAGAAATTGGCATATTTGGTTTAATTAGATGGCCAAAGGTTATTGATGAATCAATATTCTATATCTCCATAACTAAAACAATAAAATATACACTTTTTAGCTTATAGTTATAATAACATTTGATTTCTTGAAAAAGCTCAATTCACCAGCTGGGAATCAATCTGACTAATTTTGAAATTAGAACTTGAAATGAGTGAATCGCTAATGGCCTTTATTTTACTATCCCACCAGATAGCAATCTAATCTCACTGAAGGAAGACCACTGCTACTGTTACCATTCTCACTTATTTTTTTCTTAATTATAGGTAAAATTAGGATTTTGTAGGTATAGCCCATATGTGGCTTAATACACCCAGTAGGTGTTGATTTAGTAGTCTCGTGGTGGTGCAGATTCTTTTAGACACAAGCAGCCTCAGTTTTGAAACCCATCCGCAAATACTGCATGTGATTAACCAAGCAAAATTAATGTATATCAGAAATATTTGATTGAATTTATTTTTACATTTACATTTAGTCATTTAGCAGATGCTTTTATCCAAAGCGACTTACAAATAAGGACTAAATTAAGCGAGTCATCATGAAGAAGCAAAAACAAAAACGATGCAAGCAGTGCTCAAAATAGGAAATAGGCATTATTCAGAGTAGCATGAGCCCGATAATAGAGGTTTTAAAGGGAAAGGGAAGGCTTTTTTTTTATTCTTTTTTTTTTATGCGGTCAAGTGCTCACGGAGGAGATGGGTTTTCAGCTGTCTTTTGAATGTTGTCAGGGATTCTGCTTTCCGGATGAGGGTGGGGAGAGCATTCCACCAGCATGGAACTGTGAATGAGAATGTTCTGGAAAGGGATTTTGTGGCTTTCTTTGATGGAACCACGAGGCGTTGCTCTTTGACCGATCGTAGGCTTCTGGTATGGATGTAGGCTCGTAGTAGTGAGTGAAAGTAGAAGGGAGCTGAGCCTGTGATAGATCTGTAAGCAAGCGTCAGTGCCTTGAACTTGAAAATTTAAATTTTTCACTGGAAGCGGAAAGCAGTGGAGAAAGTGTCTGACCCCGCAGTGGAAAGCATAATAATAGGTGTTTTGAACTACATTCTGACTTTTCAGAAAGTCAGAATGACTTTTCAGACTGAAAATGTGTATTGGATCAAACCAAACTGGACTGGAGCGCACATGGATGAATTGGATTGACAAATAAACTACCTATATTTTGTCAGTTGAAGATGAAATGCTGTTCCTCTTTTAATGGTTACTCTATAAGCTACAGTATAAATATGTTCCTATGGTTAACATTTTTTCCCAATATTTCTGCTGGTTGACTGTGATTGGCAGTGGTTTACCCTCTATAGGGAGGGTTTTTGTTCAGTGTAGTTTGTTTTCCTGTCACTGTGGGCTCCATGGCACAGTAGTACATCGCAGAGTCTGTTACTTTGGCAGAAGAGATTTCGAGATACGTATGGGGTTTCTCCTTATTCAGTTTTCCAGAGAATCGAGTATCTACATCAACAACTTTAGACTTCTGTAAAACTTTCCCAGTAGCATGCAGAATGACGAAAAGAAATTCAGGAGCTGATCTGGGATATTGGCGATACCAATATAGACTCACTGCAGAGGAGTAGTTGCACGACAGGGATATCATTTCATTTTCTGTTCTATATACTTCAGTTTGAACCGGCGTGATGACATTCCCAAAAATATCACCTGTAGAAAGAAAAAAAACAAATTAGCTTGTTTACAAATTAACATATTAATCTTAAAGGTGAAATAAGGACAAACAAGCAATAAAGAAAAATCCTGACAGACTAGAACAGAATACATACTTGCAAGGGAAAAGAGCACAATAAAAACAAAGAGTATCATTTTTCAGGACGAAATAGTTAGTCTGAAACATCTGTTACTGAATAAAGCATTTAACATCTCTAGTTAGTCCCTCCCCTTAAAGCTGTAGCTCACAAACTGCAAAATATGGAAACCCATTTTTAAATATAAACCGTTTATTTTCTTATTTTAAACTCCCTGTGAAATGCACTTCCATAGTTGTACAGTAGATGCCACTAAATTAATACTTTTATTGCCACCATACAGTTTTGATATTAATTGCTTTAAGTTCACAACAGCTAAGTTGAGGAAGCCTGAAGAGGTGGACCTAACCAATAAAAGTTGTAAGTTTTCTTCTTCTTCTTCTTCAGCAGGTGTGACCACATCCTGTTGTCTTGTGGTTTAAGACACAGAGATGTGGTGGATAACTGAGACACGAATTGTGTGTGTTTTTGTAAAGTGTCTGTGGACTTTGTATCACTGGGCTCCTACTCTTAAGAGCACAGTAATAGAGAGCTGAATCTGACAGATTCACATTGTTAACAGTGAGTGAAGTGGATGTAGGGGATATAGTTAACTTATAACGACTGTCCGATACATCCCCTTCATCGGACGAGCGAGCCCCTTTAAACAGCAAATACTGAGGTTCTCCATTAGGAGACTGTCTGTACCACACTGTAAAAACTAAAGGAGCCTCAAATACCCTGTCGGATACTCAAGGAACTTCAAAATGTAATTTTGGTGCCTCAAAGCTCTTTCTCCTATAGTAGGGTTACTGGAGGAGCATTGACAATCTTTGAGGTTCTTGCTGGAACTTATGGGATCCTTTAAGCACTTTGTATTTAGTTCAGAGGTTCTGGAGTCACCTTTTCATTACCATGAGACCTCGAAGTGCTTTGGGGGAAAATAGAGGAACTTAAATGCGATAAAAGGGTTATTGGAAGATCTTTTAACATTTAAGTGGTTCCTGGAAGATCTCTTATGTTAAAGCCAGCATCTGGAGGAACCCAATGGTTCAGTGAGGCCCGAATTAGATTATTATTCTATTATTATTATTATTATCCTATTATTATTTGATTCAGTTTGATTCAGTATACATACCCAGGTGAAAAAGACGTACTATTAAATGTATTAAAAATGTACTTGAGTGTGTTTTTAGTAGACCTACAATACAAATATACTTTAATGCATTTTTATTATTATTATTATTATAGGCAAGTTTGATTCAGTATACATACCCAGGTGAAAAAGATGTACTATTAAATGTATTTAAAATGTACTTGAGTGTGTTTTTAGTAGACCTACAATACAAATATTTAATGCATTTTTAATACATTTAACAGTAACCTAGTCTTTTTCACTTGGGTAGCTTACATATATTTAGTATAGGCCTATTTTATTAAGTAATTTAAACCTTAAACAACAACACTAAATAATAATAATATTATATGAAGAAGAAGAAGCAGGAGGAGAAAAGTATTATTCTGTCACGAAACTGCTGCTATTCCTCTGCTGTCGTCGCTTCAGTGATCCTCGCGCTGCTCGCGCGCAACAAAGCTCAGCTGATCGTCATCAGGAAACTAACGGCTCCTCTCATCAAAGCTTCCGCCGTTTATTCGGCTCTCCATTACAAGGTTTGTAAACTCGCCAAATAAATATAAATACAGAGTCTACTCACTATATATTTAAACACACACATATATAAACTAAATTTATTATACATTACTACGTTTTTACAGCGTTTACCACTCGTTTATTGCACAGTATCTGGTATGAAGGTTTTAGCCCCGATGCTAACTTCGTTGATCTAATGAACAAATGGAAATGATTGACTTATTGTCTTAGATAGATTTAGTCATTCAATTTAACATATTTTGTACAACTGTCTTCAAATTGCTGATATAGCCTAACTAATTTAGAAAATTCTCCGATTCTTGCGTTTGTTATGAATAACAAAAACAGGTTATAGTTTGGTCTTTTTTTGTTTAGCCTAACTTTACTTAACTACAGGTGCCCTCATTCTCTCAAATACCATTTTAAAGCCATTTACTGGTCAATAAATATTATGTTGTGAATAATCAGCTTTGTTCTTTTGTTTCCCCAGAACAACCATTACATTTCTAAAATAATCTGAACATTTCAGTGGCAACATTGAATTACAGTAAGTTACCTGCACCACATGCTGTACTTTATTACTATGAACTTTCTCTGTGTGCAATTGTATTGTTTGACTGTGTAGCAGCTACTTGTGTTTTTAATCAGTTATTCTCTGAAAATATTTTCTCATGATCTCAAATCTCATTCATGTTACTCAGAAAAATAATATCACAGGTTTGGTTCACAAATAATGCTATGCATTTTTTTCTGATATCTTTATCATTTGCATTTGAATATAAGACATTTTTAACTCTGAATTATAACTTCAAGTTTAGTCTTTTTCGACAAAAAAAAAAAAAAAAAGGAAAAAGCTATTATATGGCCTCAGAAGACTTACAACACAACCCAATCTTTTCTGGGACATTTTTGGAGCTTAACCATTTTTACATAAATTGTTGCATTGAATTGAACTAGACAAGTGTACATAAGAATGGTTTCATGAATGATTTACACATTTGTTTTCTGCTTGTGTTTCATGCAGTGAAATTGAATGGTGACTTGGGTTGCATTATGCCTGAGATCTGCTTTTGGGTTCCACAGACAGAAAGTCAAACAGGTTTGGAACGTCACAAGTCTGAGGAAATTATTTAAATTTCACAACTATCACTTTAATAACATTACTAACTGTAAATTTTGTACTTTGTAGGGATCTCGGTAAGCTGAAATACAAGTTTGAACAAGAATAAAAATCCTCCTGTAGACCTGAAAATCACTGAAGTGCCTGGACCATCCACCAGAGAAGAGGAAAAACAAACGGAAAACGATGCTGTACCTTTTCACTTTTCTAACTCTTTAAGTACCTCACACCAACTTGGTCCCATAGTGACATTTTTGACCACAAACGAAATTGCTGATCGTGTGGATTCTTATTGAAATGACTGGAATTCACCAGTGAACATTCACAGAACAACAGATAATTTTACTGCACCTTAATACTGTTTCCGGGTCGAAGCCTCTACTGCTACTTCCTCTATCTTGTTTCATGAGAATACTCAACAACCATTTATGAACACTGTTGATTCAAGTCACACATTTAAGCTTTTCAAAAGCCATAGTATACATTACAGTCTCCAGTCTAACAGCATCCCAGACTTCAACATTTTATGATTCAAAATAGCTGAATATCTAACCATCTGAGATTTCTGTATAGAGATAAAGGTTACAGCACAATGAGTGTATATTAGCACTTGTTTGTTTTTGGCATCTGATAGAGCTTTTGGACTTGGAAACAGTGATGTCAGACTCACCATCGGACTGAAACACAAATGTTTAAAGTTAAGTAAAGATGGACATTTTTAATTAGTTCAAATGTAATTTTTTTACATTGATTTATTTCGTGGAACATATGTGTTTCCATGCATTTTGTTGAGATGTCTTTTCTTGTTTATCTATTGTATATACATGGTTGATTATTCATGTTGCTTATGTATTATACTATTTTTTTGTGTATTCATTGATATTAAGCTATAGTTAGCTTTTTTCCCCATGTGCATGGAAGTGTATGTATAAAAATGAATATCAAATATGTAATAAACAATTCTTATTTTGTATTTGGTTCAATTTGTTTATTATAATAGAAGTCAAAGGTAACCATAGTAACAACATGAAATTAAATATTTAAAAAAAATGAAATTTGGTTCCTGGAGGCACCCAAAGTGGTTCCACACAGTGCCTAATATAAGAGTTCCTCAGGAAACTTGTGTGGTTCCTCAGAGAACCGGCCCTTTTTAAAGGGTGCCTAGAGGATCTACAGACGGTTCCGCCGGTGTGGCAAAGTGAAGAACCCCAAAAGGTTCCTCCAGGCACCTTTAATTTTTACAGTGCAGTACAGGTAAACATTATTTCTGCTATATGTGCAGCTCAGTGTCACAGACTCTCCTTCTCTCCTGGTTTTATTTGTACCTTCTTCTTTTGGCACAATGCTGTCAGCAAATACACCTACAAGAAAATGTGTGCTTTAGAACGATAATAAAAATAACCCTGAAAAAAACCTTAAATACTAAAAAATACTAATTAAATAATTTATATACACTCATACAAATGTCTGGAGTCAGCATGATTTTATTTTTTATTTTTTTTAAAGAAGTGTCTTATGCTCACAGAGGGTTCATTTAATTAATCAATAATACAGTAAAACGATAATATTGTGTGTGAAATATAATAATAGTTTAAAATAGATTAAAATTACTATTTATTTTTGCAGCCATTATTCCAGTCTTCAGTGATCCATCAGAAATCATTGTAATATGCTGATGTTTGTGCTCTAGAAAAGCATGTATTTGAAATAGAAATATTTTGTAACATCAGAAATGTTTTTAATCTCACTTATGATCAATTTCATGTTTCTTTCCTGTATAAAAGTATTATTTTATTTGAAAAAACAAAACTTACTGATAACTTTTGAGCAATTACATTAAAAAGTGCCTGTCATGAGAATCAGCAATTTGCATCTGTCCATGTTAATATTCCGAGTGATTTATTTATTTTTAAGCCAAATTATGTTCACAGGGATAAGAGACACTGTGACACTGTGAAAAATCACAGTGAAGGACTAGGGAATCCTTGTATTTCATGTGAATGAAGAAGAAGATACTTTTCACTGACACTGCAGTTTGAATGAATGTAGAAGTTCTAATGTGTATTTGTAAAGTGGGTGTGGTTAGTGACATCACTCACCAGATAGACACATACAGTATACAGGTTTGTATTTCTATCTTGCTTTGATGATACATGGAACTTAATTCAACCAATTTAGTGAAAAGCAGACATTCAGCTGGTCATCGAACAGTACTCCTACATTCCTGGATGGTGTTATCAATTCCTATGTTTCCTGTCACTGTGGGCTCCAGAGCACAGTAATACAGAGCAGAGTCTGTTACTTTAGCAGAGGAGATCTCCAGGTACAACATGGGTTTTCTCTTCATTCAGTTTTGCAAAGAATCGATGATCTTGATCCAAAACATTCGATTTTTGTAAAACTGCCCCAGTGGCGTGAAGAATAACAAAAAGAAATTCAGGAGCTAATCCAAAATATTGGCGATACCAAAACAGACGGTTTGCTGAGGAGTAACTACAGGAGAGACTTATAATCTGCCCTTCTGTCCCAAACATATGAGTTTCAACTGGTGTGATGTCATTCCCAAAACTCACACCTGCAGATGAGATTACCATCATTTTTTTAAATTTCATAAATGAAAAGAAATAACCAAATTAAGACAAATTTTAAGGGTTTAGATTAAATACTTACAAGCAAGAGAACAAAGCAAAAGCAAAAAACAAAGCATAATGTTTCAGGATTAAATTTTAGTTCCTCTGCATGTTCAGTCTTACTGAAATAAACATTTATTCATCATCTAGAAGTAGATGTTTCTAGCTAGCACCTCCCCTTAAAGCTACAACCCAGAATTTATGAAGCAGATCATATCTATCTGATCCTACAATGAATAATGAAGCATTTTATATAGTACTTTTATATACAACTGTACATTCAAAGCACTTTACAATGGAATTGGGTTCTCTCCTCACCCACCACCAGTGTGCAGAAGCTCCATCACCACACACCAGCTATAGGTGGAGAGTAGATAAAGAGCCAATATAGTGGAAGGGGAATATTGGACGTAATTGATAAGGGCCAGCATTTGGCCAGGACACCGGGGTTACACCCCTACACTTTATGAGAATTGCCATGAGATTTGTATTTATGATTACAGAGAGTCAGCAGCACCTCAATTTAATGTCTCATCTGAAGGACTTTGCCCTTTTACAGTATGGTGTCCCCATCACTATACTGGGGCTGGGGCGTATACTAGGACCCACACAGACCTAAGGGTGACCCCCCCGCTAGTGTTCCATCTGGCCAAGCTTAACCCTGTCCAATTTACGGTTTAAGAACCCTTTTTATGTTTTTTTTTGTTTTTAACCTTATTTCGACTAGTGTGATGAGAAAAGTGACACCTGAAGTATCATGTAAAATAAATTTTTTTCCGAGTGTTTACAAGACTGTCATTGATTTCAGATCATGTTAAATCACATCATTATGAATTTATACAACACAACACAAGGAAAGAGAAAACATAAAAGCAATAATATGAGAACTCTTATGACCTTATGTAACCTTTATAACCTACCAAATTCGCTCTGTGCACAAAATGGCGACCGTTGACGTTTCGAACTTGAGTGTGTGGGCCAGTACTTCCGGTGAAAACTTCCGGTGATCTGACAGCCAGAGCGGGAGACAACAGCGACCGAGGTCCATTACCACAGCGATATTTTTCACATTGAGTGTTTTTAGGATTCATGAGAGGTGACTTGCCTTTCAGAGGGTGACAGCCTCAGCACTTGATTGTTGTGTGCCGTTATGTACCATGTCGTCACGTTATAACAGAGAAGTCAGCTTTCATGCATTCCCCGTTGACGCTGCGGAACGGGCATGAGTGGATACAGAAGATCCGGAGGGGTGACTTCAACCCGACCAAATTTTTAAATGCAGAATTTTCAGTGTATTTCACCTGTGCGTTTCTATGCTTTCTATTACTGCATTTATTTTGTGCAAGTGAGATGAGTAAAGACCATCTGTTTAATAAATCATTATCTGTCTGGTGTTTATATGCAGCACATACAGTATTTTTCTACGTGTGTAAAATATACACAAACTTACCCATACATTTTTTTGTGGTACCTACAGTTAAAAATGCAAAATATGTGATAATAATATTGATCGAGCGATTGATGTAAGTAAAAATATATGCGCAGAATTGAGAAAATAGTATTTATGGAGATAAATTGTAGGCAGCCTATCACAGGGCAAACATGTGAATGTTCACGGTGCATTTTATGCAAACAACTCTAATCGTAGTTATAACTCTATTGGGTCATTGACGAATAAGGTTTTTAAAAGTGTAAAAAAAAAATAGAATGGAGATATAACTATATTTGAAACCATTTTTTAGTTTACTTAGTTTTTTTTAGTTTAAGATTTTGTGGTTTGTACAATCAATTAACACTGTTTTTTGTCATTTTTTACAAGATGGAAAAAATCTCACCAAAAAGTCATTGGTTTAACCACTGATTTGAAAGTTAAAAACGGATTTGACATTGATGTTGAGATAGTATATAGTGTGTACCACAGAAGAAATTAAAACAAATTATCACTGATCTCATAAATGTAATCATTTATTGGACTACTCTAAACACTCCAACATATTCAAGTAAAACATTGCACAGGGAAAGGAGAAAAGGGGAAATGTAAAAAAAAAAAAAGAGCCTTGTATTTGTATTATTGTAGTTCCTTTAGTTATTAAAAGCAATATTATTCCATTTAAATATTTACTATATCGGTTTTACCGAATGACTGTTTGACACTTCAAAATCTTTAAAATACCTTTATATGTAGTATAATATAATTAAAACCTTTTGGATTCAGTAAAAGAGATCAAGTTGTACTACCTTACATACTTTGGATGTTATATATTTGTTTTTTATTATTATTAAGGCCTTTGGACAAAAAAAAAAGACCCGTCACGTCATTGACCCATTTACAGTAGGCATAATTGTTATTGCGTATGCAGCATGAGTCAAATACAATCTTCTGTTCGTGAACAGTTGTATTTCATTCATTAATCTGACTACTGTTTTTACTTACATCTATTGCTCGATCAATATTATTATCACATATTTAACATTTTTAACTGTATGGTACGACAAACAATTTAATATGGGTAAGTTTGTGTATATTTTACTCATAGTAAAATACTGTATGTGCTGCATATAAACACCAGACAGATAATGATTTATTAAACAGATGGTCTTTACTCATCTCACTTGCACAAAATAAATGCAGTAATAGAAAGCATAGAAACGCACTGAAAATGATATGCATTTAAAAATTTGGTCGGGTTGAAGTCATCCCTCCGGATCTTCTGTATCCACTCATGCCCGTTCTGCAGCGTCAACGGGGAATGCATGAAAGCTGACTTCTCTGTTATAAGTAACGTGACGACATGGTACATAACGGCACACAACAATCAAGTGCTGAGGCTGTCACCCTCTGAAAGGCAAGTCACCTCTCATGAATCCTAAAAACACTCAATGTGAAAAACATCGCTGTGGTAATGGACCTCGGTCACTGTTGTCTCTCGCTCTTGCTGTCTCCCGCTCTGGCTGTCAGATCACCGGAAGTACTGGCCCACACACTCAAGTTCGAAACGTCAACGGTCGCCATTTTGTGCACGGAGCGAATTCACAGCTGTTACCACATTCCCTGTTTGTGGTTTACAAAATCATGATATTAATTGATTAAAGACACTTCAAAGCAATACATTTGTATGAGTTTTTGTAAAGCTTCTCTGGCACTTTGTATCACTGGGCTGCTAAATATAGAGCTGAATCTGACAGAGTTACACTGTTAATAATGAGTTCAGTGGATGTTTGGGATGTAGTTGACTGAAATCCATCTGGTATATTTTCATCTTTGACCGAGCACCTTTATACAGTACATATTCTGGTTCTCTGTTTGGATACTGTCTGTACCAGTAAAGCCAAATATCATTGCTGTTAGTTTCATATGTGCAGCTCAGTGTCACAGACTCTCTTTCTCTGATAACATTTGTATTTCCTTCACTTGGTTCAATTCTATCAGCAAATCCACCTGAAATACAGTCAATCATTGTAATATATCATGAGCGAATAAGGGGATTTTTTTTTTTTTTTTTTGCTATATATTTATTTACCTGAAACTGTGATGAGCATTATGAGTAGCATCCGCCTTTCCTCCATCTTAACTGAAGTCCTCTTCAAAGATCAGAGCGTTTGTTTACTATTAAATTAAAGTGTTAGATTTCCGTCGTTCATTTATTGATTGCTGATTTATAAGTTAAGAAATATGCTGGAAGTGGCTTTATAAAATTGTGTTGCTGATGGATGAATGAATGCATTGAGACTGAGTGAGGTTCTGTTGTACTAATAATGTGGGTGTGGTTTAGTGAAACATGGATGCTCTGTGCTTTAAAATGAGTTTTGACATCAGGTGTTTGTCAAATGTGAATAAAACATAGCTTGTGAGGTTATGTTGCCCCCTGATGTTGCAACTCAGAACAGCAGGTTTTGGATGCAGCACAAATAAAAATGTGCTGTCTGTGTTTGAGTTACATTTATTGACATTTGTTTTTATATAAAAACACTTTAGTGTTGTGCTCACACTCGTGCACAAACACTTATGTTTTATGTCCTCATAAAACTGATATGTACCGTTTTTCTTAGTCTTTCAGCCACAATATTTTAACTATATTATAAGAACTTCATAAGAATAGGCTACCTGTAATATCTGTAAGTATCTGTGTGATTTCTTTCACCGTACATAAAACCTCGACCCCACCCCTCGCTTTCTTTCTCCCATTTAAGCAGTTTTTGTACAGCATGCACTATATTTCCTTTCACTGTGGGCTCCAGAGCACAGTAGTATTACACAGACAATGTTACACTGTCACCCTCAACAGCAAATTCATAAGCATTGTACGGTGTGATGAGTTCTGTGGCTCTGGAACCTGCAGTTAATGCGTAAAAAAATAATAGAAAAATGTAAGTGAAATTTACATCCTCTTTCAAATGTACATTCTCCATCCAAATGCAATCAAATGTATTGATTTTATGATCATATGATTGATTGTATTGATTGTATTGATCAAATGTTGTTTTTAGCTTGTTTATATATATATATATATATATATATATATATATATATATATATATATATATATATATATATATATATATATATATATAAAAACATTTCTCATATATAGTAATCAGGCTTAAATAAGAGAATCATTGTTTATTTGTAAATTACACAAACTAAATTTGTTCTATACTTATAAGATGTTTTTAAGAATGCTCCAGCCTTTGCTCCTACCTTGAGCTGATGATATAAATATAATTAAATAGATGAACATGTTGGCTCAATAATCAGGTTTGAACAGGAGACACACAGAAACATCAGATGATCCAAAGAGACTTGTGAAATGACAGTCCTTTATTGTCTCTGACAATGACTGTCTAAACTCCTCCTACTCAGATTTACACCATTCATCTAATATATGACAGACAAGACTTTTGTAATGATAGATAGATAGATAGATAGATAGATAGATAGATAGATAGATAGATAGATAGATAGATAGATAGATAGATAGATAGATAGATAGATAGATAGATAGATAGATGAAAAGCTAACATATTTCAGTAACATTGGGGATAATCTTAAACTTAAACATGATATAGATTTGCAGAAAGTGTATTTTTGTTGCTTACAATTAAGTTTGAAATGAAGACTAATTAATATTATAAATTGTAATATATTATAAAATGAAGCAAATACATTTTAATTAGTTTTTATATATTGAAAAGTAAAATGTCAGTAGAAATATCCAGTATGCTTTATATGGTAAATGCTTTAACAGTAAATGAGGTTTTTGTACAGTGTAGTTTGTTTTCCTGTCACTGTGGGCTCCATGGCACAGTAGTACATCGCAGAGTCTGTCACTTTAGCAGAGGAGATCTCCAGATCCACATGGGTTTTCTCTTCATTCAGTTTTGCAGAGAATCGAGGATCTTGATCCACAATCTTAGATTTTTGTAAAACTTCCCCAGTGGTGTGAAGAATGATGAAAAGAAATTCAGGAGCCGATCCAAGATATTGGCGATACCAAAATAAACTTCTTGCTGAGGAGTAACTACAGGAGAGACTTATAATCTGCCCTTCTGTCCTAAACATATTAGTTTCAACTGGTGTGATGACATTCCCAAAACTCACACCTGTAGATGAAATGATCAACATTTGACAACATTTTGACAACTAAGACATACAAATAAGTAGAAAAAGGAACCTGGGCCTGAGGGTTGAAATACTTACATGCCAGACACAAGGCCGTAACCAGGGTTTGAAAATTAGTGAGGTCCGAGGTGAGGTGCAGGGCCGGATTAAGAATTCAGAGGCCCCTGGGCACAATCAATGTCTTGTAGGCCCCCCCTTAGGCAGGCCTAATGTATAGTTTGTCCAAGGACATTTTAATTTTGCATTAAGAGTTTTAGTTTACTGACTTAAAAGGAACTTTGTTGTACTATGCTGGAGTAAAGTTCATAAATGATAGATCTTTCCCATATAGGATTTTGTAAAACTATGTTGGGTAAACCTCTGTCCCTCTAGGGGGGTTCGGGGGCATGCTCCCCCGCAAGAAAATTTTGTACATTTTAAGGTTAAATGCATCAATCTGGTGCTCTTTGAGAGCTCAAAATTAAGAGCTTCAACGGGCTTCAACCCATGAACTGTGCACAAATAAAAAACATTGACTTGTACCTGGACATTAAAGGGGGCTCAAACATATTTTTTAGTTATGATATGGAGTTTCAGTCTACATTACATTATAACTGGTGTTTTAGTATGCCAAACAATTAGTATAATAATATAATAATGATTTCTATAATTATTCCTATGACATAAAATCCATATAGCCTAATAAATGAAAATGAATATTTCAAAAGTATATTTTACATTACACTATAGGAAAATTACAATACTTTTGTCCTAATGTCTTCACTTGCAAGAAATAAACCCTTTGATCGCGTGAGCAAAGTGCGCACTTTTCTTTAAATCACGCAGCACAAACATAATGCCTATATAGGATACTTAAAGTCTTGTGCTGTTTTATAAAGCACAAAACCATATCACGGTTTCGATATTAGTTCGTTGGCAAAATATAACGCTAGAGACCTTTATGTTAGGCTATACATTTTACATCTCATGTGTATTGGGAAAAGGGAGAAGAGGGAGAAGAGCGAGTTCGGCAAAAGGCGGATTCGAACTCGAGTCGAACGCGTCAAAAGCTACTTAGTTTCAAGCACCTCACGCACGCCCAACGACCCGTGCAACTGTAGCTATTTAGTTGTGGGTGCCTTTTTTGCTAAAAAGACAGGCACTTAGTGCAAATTATACGCGCCATTATCGGAAATGTAAAAGAAAAAAAAGTTTATTGGCACTTTTTGGTCATTTCATGACTTTCAAATTGACATCAACTACGATGCTGTTGCATCATGCTTGTAGTTTCTTTTGCGCTTTATTTATAAATTATAATAAAGTGACATAAAGCGCTCTGCCGCATTTTTTACAGTCTATGCTCACAACACGCTCTCAAGCCCCGTTCACTGATCTACCTTCTCGCAGCGACATAAATTGCAAACACACATATGACGCGGTTTAAACGGCTAATTAATCATTCAGAGAGCTTGAAATTTTATTTTTGAATATAAAAAAATGACCGAGGTCCAGACCTCGGTGACCTCATAGCTGGCTACGGCCATGGCCAGACAACAGAGCAAAGCCAAAACAAACATCATCATTTTCAGGAGGTTGTCTTAGTTCATCTGCAGGACAAAGTGTTACTGAAGTAAATTCATCATCTAGCAGAAGGTTTCTCCAGCTTGCTCCTCCCCTTAAGTTCTGAAGTTATGAAGCTGATCATCTCTCTCTGATGCTATAGTGAATGTTCATGATGATCATTTACCCTCTAATTATTTATTTACATAAAATTTTGTATACATTTTAGCAAATATTACACAAATCTTTTTAAGGTTAGTTTAAAAAGACATCTGTGAGTTTGCATCAAGGGTTATAATAATATTACAGTTGTTCTGAGTTATATATGAGATACATTTCAGTAGTTATGTTTGATATTACTGACTGAAACCAATTGTTCACTTTATTCTTTACATTGAAAAAAAAAGTGTTTTTCTTGTTTTCCAGTACAAATATCTTAACATTCTTAAATCAAGAAACATTACTTGAGAAGCAAAATGACTTGTCAACAAAAAGTCTTGTCTTCTGAATAATATATCAAAATTCAGTGAATTCAGTTCAACTCAGTTTAAGCTTAAAACAAGAAAAAATACCTGCCAATAGGGTAAGAAAAAGTCAAGTAAATGTATCTTGGTATAAAAATGTTTCGATATTTGTACTGGAAAACAAGACAAACCTGGTTTCACTGAAATCTGCTTGCACTGACATATCTTAAAATATGTCAGTGCCAATGTTTTGTCTCAAGATGCACACCAGTATGTTTTTTTCAAAAGCATGTTTAAAAAAACTATAGCTTGAATGTCCTAATTGAACTAAAGCCTAATCCTGGCTTAATCAAAGCCCTGTCTGTGAAACCAGGACAAAAATACAGAATAGGAAAATAACTTTTGCAGTGTAGTAAAGCCAGCTTACATTAACAATGCACTTGACAATTCCATTGCATCAGTTGAAGATTTATGTCTTTTTTTGACATTTGTGTTGTTGAGTCCAACTGTGGTTTGTACAGTTTAAGGCTTGATAAGTAGATGAAAACTGTTTTTTTGTACAGTGTTACTGTGCTTCCTGTCACTGTGGGCACCAGAGCACAGTAATACAGAGCAGAGTCTGACACTGTAGCAGAGGAGATCTCCAGATCCACATGCTGTTCTTCTTTTCTGTGATTGATGGTTACTCTTGGAACGGGTGGATCAGCTTCAGTAGTTACCCCTGAATATTCCAGTATGAGGAACTGTGGTGGTGAGCCTGTGTATTGGCGATACCAGTGAACTCCACGAACAGAACCGCTGTAGTTACAAGAGTGTGTCACATTGTCACCCTCAAGTGCAAATACTCTCTCACTTTTAGGAGTAATGACTTCTTTGGCTCTGGAGCCTGGAAATGAAAGTGCCATTAAATTTAGTTTTTAAACACTTCCACTGCAATAAAATCCATTTCCACAATATTGTACCTTCAGTTGATGACAGCAGTATCATAATGTAGATCAACATGTTCATTCACTAAACTGGCAAGAACAGCAGCTTCTCCACAGTGTTGTACAGCTCATCTTTACACAGCTCTATAGAGTCTGTGCTAAACTCCTCCTCCTGTCATGAAACTGAATCTGAATTATGAGTCATCTAAAAGATCAAATGAGCATAGCTGTTATTATATGTACGGTTATTTATTTTAATTTTTTGCTTTTGCTTTGTTTTTCGTTTTGCTCATTGTCAATATTGTATTACCATTTTGCTAATACATGTGAGTTTCTATTTTTTTTTTAAGGAATCTTTAGAAATTCATACAACATTATATGAGAAAAGAGATAACTTTAACAAGATGTAATGAGAAGCATATAAAATACATAATAAATGATACATACAAACTCCCTTATGTAACCTTTTAACCTCCCAAATTCACAGCTGTTACCACATTCTCTGTTTGTGGTTTACAGAAACTTGATGTGTTTTGATACTAATTGATTAAAGGCACTTCAAAGTATTCATTTTGTATGAGTTTTTGTAAAGCTTCTCAGGCATTTTGTATCACTGGGCTACTACTCTTAGAGCACAGTAATATAGAGCTGAATCTGACAGAGTTACACTGTTAATAATGAGTTCAGTGGATGTTTGGGATGTAGTCGACTGAAATCCATCAGGTATATTTTTTTCGCTACTTCTTGATCGAGCACCTTTATACAGTACATATTCTGGTTCTCTGTTTGGATACTGTCTGTACCAGTAAAGCCAAATATAATTGCTGTTAGTTTCATATGTGCAGCTCAGTGTCACAGACTCTCCTTCTTCTCTGACAACATTAGTATTTCCTTCACTTGGCCCAATTCTATCAGCAAATCCACCTGAAATATTTTAAATATATTAAAATATTCAATTTTTATATAACATTATCTAATACAGATTATTGTAGGGGTTAGTTAGTGATTAAAAGTATATTTACCTGAAACTGTGATAAGTATCATAAGTAGTATCTGTCTGTCCTCCATATTAACCACCCAAGACCACATTGATTTATTTGAAATCTTAAATTAAATTAAATTTAAACACTTTAATGAATGAAAGTATGAGTAGCTGATGGATGAATGAAGCACTGAGTGAAGTTCTGCTGTATACTGATAATGTGGGTGTGGTTAGTGAAATATGAAACATGGTCTCTGCTTTAAAATTAAATGGTAAGCATTGTGTCTTATAGACATCAATGAGTATATTGACCTATTGGACTTTTTTGCTTACCCTCTAACCATATTTTATATATTTTAAAACAGATTAATATATCTAATGCAAATAAAGTAAATTTATAGACTTCCACTTGGGGATACTTTATTAATTATTATTTGACATTCACCAGATTCAGATCACGAACTCTGGTTCCCATACTCATCATTGTACATTGAATGAACTGATTGGTTAGCCGTCACCAAGTCTACGTAGACAACTTAATTTGCATATTTTTTCTATACAAGGCCATGTTAGGTAAACTGCCGGCATATTTATGTAATCTTCTTAAGAAGAATTCCAGCAGTTTTCATCTCCGTTCCACCAGGTGGCTTCTTGCCAGGTTCCAAGGGGTTTACTGAGCTGGGGAAAAAAAGCTTTATCTTACTTTGCGCCATGGTCTTGGAATAATTTGCAAAACTTGCTACATCTAAATGAGTTAGACCCATTAAAAGAATTTAAGACCATGTTAAAATGCCATATAATGCAAAAATGTAACTGCCAAATGTGACCTGTTCCTTTTTATGTGATGCTTGTTTGGTTGTTTTGACTATGTTGTATTTGTATTTAAATTGCAACTGGTGTGCAGTCTTGGCCAGGTCTCCCTCGGAAAAGAGATTCTGTCTCAAGGGACTTCCTGGTTAAACAAGGAAAAAAAAAAAAAAAAAAAAAAAAAAAAAAAAAAAAAAAAAATCACTTCTAGTCATCTTCAGAGAAAATCAGGGAAATGCTTGTAAAATATGGATTAAGCATATCTTGTGAGATTATGTTGCCCCCTACTGTTGAAACTCCGAACAGCATATTATTTCCAAATTTTTTTTATTTATTTGTATAATTTTTTGTTGTTGTTGTTATAATTTGCCTTTTAAGAATTATAAACAAAATATAATCTTGCAGATTTCAGAAATAATATTTCTCAGATATAATTCTACAGTAAGTTTTGTTTGTGTTCCTGTCACTGTGGGCTCAGGGCACAGTAGGCCTATAGCCTACATCGCAGAGTCTCTCGCTTTAGCAGAGGAGATCTCCAGATCCACATGGGTTTTCTTTTCATTCACTTTTCCAGAAAATCGGGGATCTAGATCTACAATTTTAGACTTTTGTGAAACTTTTCCTGTCCCTGTATATTATTAAAAGAAATTCAGGGGCTGAATCATGATATTGGCGATACCACTGCATTAACCGCTGAGGAGTAGTTACAGGACAGAGTTATATTGTCCCCCTCTGTCCCAGACATCTCAGTTTGGACTGGTGTGATGACATTGCCAAAACTCCTGCCGATAGGATTTAACCATATTACACTCCATTGTCATGAAGAAAAACAAGTAGGGCCTAATAAAAACTCAGTGAGTGTTTTAGCGCAATTTTCTGACGTCATGGGATCACAACACTAAGAGATAGTAAATCTTTTTATGTTTTTTTTTTTTTTTTGTGCGTTCCCGAGATTAGACCTTCCTTAACATAATGCCGAAAACCCGAAGTCTCTAGGTGGTCTGGTTGAGGAGGAGATAGAAGTGCAAGATTGGCACCGACAGAACAGAAATCATGAGTTAACAATCGCAATTTTGTCCGTTGGAAAATTGCGCTAAAAACAGCACAATACAAGAAGAAAAAATCTAATTAAACATAATGGAAAACATGTAATATATGAATGAAAATATTGAATACTACTCATCGTATGTAAAAAACAGAGCATCATTTTGCAGAATGATGGATTAGTTCCTCTGCTGATCAAACAGTTACTTAGAAAGCAAACACTCACTGTCTAGCAGAGGAGGACTCCCATTAAAACAATGATCCTTTTGAATCCTTGACAACAAACTTCTAAAACTCTTTCTCAATCTGTAACAATTCTGGACAAAAACAAACTGGAATTTACTAAAATAGTCTCACTTACATATAACCTTTGTTCCATACATCTCAGTGGACTAGTTAATTATCAACTTAAATTAAACTTGAAATAAAATCTTTAATCTTTCAGAATTATGCAATAAAAAACATCTTAAAAAGAACAGCAAAAACCAGTAAAAAAGAAGTGTCTAAGTACACATTCTGTAATAAATCTGAATAATTAAGACCTGAAGGGTTAGTTCTGGCAGGTCACGTCAGTCAAGCTTGCATTAGCTGACTTCTATACGATGCCTATCACAGCATCCATGTGTAAGCCCCTTCCGTATTATCAGCAGCAATCACGTTTCTCTGGAGCTAATTACCCTCCTCCATCCCCAGCTCCTCCTCTCGTCCAGTCAGGATTTGGCCTTCTGATTCCCCTTTGAATCAGACTAAATTCTCTAATTATGTTGTACATTCAAATATTGGATTAATGATATCTGAGTTCTTGCCCAGAACCATACCACCAATCCTAACTGTATGCTAAATGTCAATCATCTTTGTCGATAGTGGTCCTGACTCCTGACCTTTTAGTTTTCCAGAAAAATAATGATCGTGTTAATGTCCATGAAACAAGCTATACCTTGAGCCCATTTGAAAGCAATTGACTGTGCACGTGCACATTGATGTTCATATTTAAATTGAATGAAATGAGAATGTAAGTATGTGTAAAAAGTAGAACTATAATCCAGACTGTTTTTGTTAATAGTATTGTTCTAAGGAACAATTATAATGTGATCACAAAATATGGAGTTCAAATTAGTAAAATCTTCAATAGAAGGAGAGTGAGAAGATCTGTTCTGTTCTGTGTCTTTACTATTGAGATCACTCTGGTTTTTGTATGGAGTCAGAGTGTTTCCTTTCACTGTGGGCCGCACAGCACAGTAGTACAGAGCAGAATATGACACTGAAGCAGAGGAGATCTCCAGCTCCATGCGTCTGATGTCTTTTTTGTGGGTCATAGTTATCCCAGGAACCTGAGGAGTAGCATGTGTTATGATTCCAGATGAGTCCATTATGAGGAACTGAAGTGTTGAACCAGGGAATTGATGGTACCAAGATAAATCATAAACCGTGCCAGTGTAACTGCAAGATAGGATAACTTTTTCGTCTGCTTTAGCAATTACTGTATCATTGTAGGGGAATATGATGTCTTCAGCAGAAGTAACAACTGAAAACAATTAGGAGAAATGAACAGGTTTTACAAGATGGATATTCTGCATTGCATACAGGGAAACATCTTTAAAGTAACAATTATTCTAAATCTTACCTCTAAAAGTCATTAGGAGAGATTCTATTAACAGGACTACAGCAAATGTCAACATGATGCTTTACTAGTCAGGAGAAAAGTGCAGGTTTGCTGAAACAAGCATTTCCTATATGTCAAGAGCTGCTGTTTACTCCTCCTCTCGAGCATTTCAGTCTCATGAGAGGTATTACTCTACGAGGACCATTGGGTTTCACGGTCAAAGGAGGTATCAAGAAATTAAAGTATGAATTTCAAGTATCTCTGTATAGGATTTATTTTGACTGGCTTTAAAATCAGAAAGTTGATTGTAGATCAGTGAGTTTGTTGTAGTGACAGTCTGTGAATGAATCAAATTTTTACACGTTGTTGTGTCATAAAATCCAGTAGTACAGAAATGACTGGCCAAATTTATAAAAACTGTTTTGTTTAGTAGAGGTTTAATTGACATAAATACAGTAGTTACGTATCAAGTTGTTAAGGTTTTGTGTAATATTGGTAATACACAGCAGAGTCAGACACACACACATCCTGGATTGTCAGAGGAATTGTTCCTAATGTGGAATCCAGTTTTGAATGAAATCTCTCCTTAAATTCAGGCTCTATCGCTCTTTTCCCAATGGAAAAGTTACTCAGAATGAATGATGGTGATCTGTTTTGTAGCTGTTTGTACCAGAAGAGATAAGCATTTGCAGAACTCATGAGTGTATAATTACACCATAAAGTGACTTGATTTCCCTCAGCTGAAGTCTTTTGTCTTAAAGGCTGATCAACACTGTCCTGTGCCCGGCACACTGGAGGAGATGAAGCATAAATTAATAATCATTTACAGATACTCAAATAAAGTGTAAATGACGAAAAGTTGTTCTTACCTAAATCATGTGCCGTAAAGAAAAGTGTAATTATCACCCATTTAGACATTGTTGCTCTTGTGTTTAAGAGAGTGAAGAGAAAAACAACTGATCCGACATCTGAGTCTCTCCTTATGGCGAATCTCTCTTGATATTTTCAGCAAGATTGTAAGGGATGGTTCCCCCTGGTGATGAATTCATTGAATTAAACACCTCGCTTTTGAAGTTAATTTGTAACCTTTGAAATAATTTGTGATTTTTTTTTTTTTATAAACCATGGAGTGCAATGTCCTTGACAGATATACACATATACATATAAACAATTTCTGTGTATTTGAATCAAGATGAGTAATCAGGTGAGATCATGTGTTCTCTTACGAGAGGTTCTCTCGTACTTGCGTGATATCTTACGCTAGGGGAAAACCTCTTTTCCACGAGATACTGAAGCCAAAAAATTATCCTTAATTTTGCAATAATGTAAAACGCATTGCAGCAGCATGCAGACATGGGCGAGACAGCTCGCGCGCCCATTGGCTGCTCTGCGGCAACTGCACCAGCCTATCGAGTGGGGCCCCTCATGACGTCAGAACCAATGAGGGCGCTTCGCGCCCAATACGTCATGTATTGCCGCGCTCTCGCTCCACCGGCCGCCGCCCCCCGCCGCGCGGGCCCCGGCCGAAGATTGTGGTAAAGCCCGAGGCCTCTAAGTCTTCCTAGCCAGCTTAAGGAAGCGACGGTGTTCAAGTCCCGCTGCGGCCAGATTTCCACCGAAAATTTTCGCTCGTTCAGTTCCAGTAATTGCGACTGTTCCAGTGTATTCTGCAGTAAACAAGTCGGCAACACAGCCCGCTTGCCTGCACACAAACGCCGTTTTTACGGCGACCCAGATAAATCCTATAAAGAGTGTATTTTCTGGTATTCCGGCCACGGCCGATGGTGTTATGAGTGTAGTAAAAATGCCCACTGCCCAGTGCCCATTCCTACACACAAACACGGCCCGCCACACACGGCCCGCACAAATAAAATCGACTCATGTCGATTGTGCAACAAATGTAGTGACTGTGCCCACGTCCCAGTGCCCACAAACACTACACACCACATGTCTCACGGTTTCTGTAAAAACGAAACCAACGCACATACAGTCTGCACAAACAGACGGCGTTCTCAGCGTTTTGCATGGGCCCGATGTCCCGCGCCCTCATTCGCTCACAGACATAATAAACCCCACGGGGTTCGCCCCGCTCGCTCTCTCTTAGCACACCGCTGTAGGAGAACTGAGCGCGGGCAGGCTGCCCGCTGTGATCAGCGCGCCCCCAGTCTCACACGCTGCAAGCGCGGTGCTCATGTTACAGCACATCGGTGCTCTCCGCTCGCCACTAGGTCGCGATCAGAGCCCAGATATCATTATACCCCTAGCCACTCACGCGAAAGCGTGGGCAGAGCTTCCCGGGGTATCAGAGTGGGTGCTGAACATTATAGAAAGAGGCTATTCGCTACAGTTTGGTCGACGCCCGCAACGCCAAGCGGCGCGAATCGAAACTACGGTGAAAGAGGAAGCAGCACACCTGCTTCGAGCCGAAATAGCGAAGTTACTGAGCAAAGGGGCTATAGAACCCTTATCACAGGCTCAGAGCGAAGGGGGCATGTACAGCAGATATTTTCTGGTACCCAAAAAAGACGGGGGTCTCAGACCCATTCTAGATCTAAGACAACTAAACAAAGCACTTCTGAAACGGCGTTTCAGAATGCTCACGACCAGGAAAATCCTCTCGCAAATTTGCCAAGGGGACTGGTTCATGTCGATAGATCTGAAAGACGCTTATTTTCAAATACAAATAGCGTCACGTCACAGGCGATTTTTGAGATTCGCCTTCGAGGGCCAGGCATATCAGTACGCAGTCCTGCCGTTTGGCCTATCCCTGGCACCCCGCGCATTCACGATGTGCATGGATGCAGCGCTCGTACCCCTCAAGCTCCGAGGCATACGAGTGCTGAATTATTTGGACGATTGGCTGGTTCTAGCTCGATCACAGTCAGAGCTCATAGAACACAGGACCATATTACTCGACCACCTCGAGAATTTGGGTCTCAGAGTCAATTGGGCGAAGAGTTCGCTGTCTCCCAGTCAGAAAATATCCTTTCTGGGTACAGAACTGGACTCGCTGTCTATGACAGCACAACTGTCACCGCAGCGCAGGCTGAGTATCCAGCGCATGACAGAAACTTTTCGCCACGGCACATTAGTCCCGCTCAAAAAGTTTCAGAAAATGCTGGGTCTCATGGCTTCAGCATCTTCAGTGCTTCAGCTGGGTCTGCTTCGCATGCGCCCGCTGCAGTACTGGTTAAAGCCGCGCGTTCCGCGCAGAGCGTGGACCTCCGGTCTCTTGCGCCTCAAGGTCGATCAGAAATGCATCGCAGCTCTGAAACCTTGGACAGTGACCGATTGGTACCGATCAGGTGTAAGCCTGGGGACTTCCTCAAGTGTGAAGGTGGTGTCTACAGACGCCTCAACCTCGGGATGGGGAGCGCTGCTGGAGGGCAGACCGTTCTTCGGCCAATGGTCAGAACGGGAGAAGCTTCTACACATAAACTGCCTGGAAATGATGGCAGTCAACAACGCGCTGAGACGCTTTTGTCCCCATATAATAGGACACCACGTCCTGGTCCGTTCGGACAACATGTCAGTGGTGGCTTATATAAATCACCAAGGAGGTATCAGATCCAGAACCCTTCACAGGCTGACGGAACGCCTCCTGGTCTGGGCTCAGCACAATCTGCACTCGCTCAGAGCAGCGCATGTGCCCGGCCACCTGAATGTGGGACCAGACAGACTGTCCAGGAACAATCTTCCGGCAGGAGAATGGTCTTTACACCCGCAGACAGTCAAACTGCTGTGGAGGACATTTGGCAGAGCGAAAATAGACCTATTCGCGTCTCAGGAGAACGCTCACTGCCAGGAATTTTTCTCCAAGAGCAGGGATGCGCTGGCCCACGTCTGGCCCCGCTGCCTGCTCTATGCGTTTCCCCGTCACGCTTCTACCCCAGGTGTTAGAGCGAATCAGGGAAAACGGATGCCCAGTGCTGCTCGTCGCCCCATTATGGAGGCCAAGCCTGGTTTCCAGACCTGATGCAGCTGACGAGTACCGCCCCGTGGCCGATACCGGTGAGGAGGGATCTCCTCTCGCAGGCAAACGGCTCGATCTGACACCCCTGCCCGGAGCTTTGGTCCCTACACGTGTGGGCCATCAATGGGTAGCCGTTAACCTCCCAGCGGGAGTGTTAAACACGATCACGCAGGCTAGAGCTCCATCTACGAGACGGCTCTATTCCTCAAAATGGTCTGTGTTCACTAGCTGGTGTACAGCGCGTGGCACTTCGCCCTCACACTGTGGGGTGTCGGAGGTTCTTTCCTTTTTACAAGAGCTTCTGGATAAGGTCAGAGCCCCATCCACGCTCAAAGTTTATGTGGCGGCCATAGCAGCGTTCGCTGAACCAACGCTTGGCCAGTCATTAGGAAGGAACAATCTGGTCATTCGCTTCCTTAGAGGAGCTAAGAGGCTGAATCCTCCCAGACCTCCCTCGGTTCCCGTTTGGGACCTTTCCATGGTCCTGGAAGCCATGAAGGGTGCCCCATTCGAGCCGATACAATCAATAGACCTAAAACACTTGTCTCTCAAGACAGTGTTTCTTCTGGCTCTCGCTTCAGTGAAGCGCATAGGAGACTTGCAAGCGCTCTCAGTGAGCGCGACGTGTATGGAGTTTGGACCTAATGACTCGAGAGTCATACTCAAACCAAAGCACGGATATGTTCCTAAATCCCTCAATACACCGTTTAGGGCACAGGTGATCTCCCTGTCGGCCCTGCCGGTATCTGAAGAGGAAGGGGACGCAGACTTCCTTTGCATGGTCAGGGCGTTAAGAGCCTATGTGTCTCACGCATCCGTTTTCAGACAGAAGGAGCAGCTCTTTGTTTTGTTCAGCGGGCGTTCTAAGGGACTAGCCGCGTCAAAACAGAGTTTATTCAGATGGATAGTTGATGCTATAGCGCTAGCTTATACATCCAAGGGCTTGCAATGCCCGTTAGGTGTCAAAGCGCACTCCACGAGAGGCATGGCCTCGTCGTGGGCTTGGTCTAGTGGGATTGCCTTGCAATATATCTGTATGGCGGCAGGCTGGGCCTCCCCGTCTACATTTATAAGGTTTTATAACCTTGAGGTCCCCGCTTTACAAGCTAAGTTGCTCTCGGTTTAAACTTTCAGTATTGCCTGCCCGATGCTATCGGCCCAGGATGCTGAAACTGCTAGAGCGTCGATCACTGATCGTCTGTATACTTCTGTGAGCAGTGCGTAAGTCCCACATATTTATCAGTCCAGGCCGAGTTCGCCCTGGCTGTGTGGAACACTTGATATAATCTGCTCTTATTAGAGCTCTATATTACAGGAATGATGCTATTCTAGCCCCTCTTCCCGGATTCTCTGTGAGTCCCGTGTGATTTGGCACTGTATGAGCCCCGGGCACCTGCCCTTGGGACTTTAGTGTTGTATCTCAAGCACGCACGGCGTTTTACACTGTGTTCCCCTAGCGTAAGATATTACGCAAGTACAAGCGAACCTCTCGTAAGAGAACGTACTCGGTTACTAATGTAACCTCGGTTTTCTCTAGAGAGGGAACGAGTACTTGCGTATCTTGGCGTGCATGCATCACGCTCCGGTTCGCTTCGGCGATGAAAACTGGTCAAACCAGCCTCTCGAGGCTATATTTATAGCCGAGCCCCACCCTCTTTTGGCGGGACATGACGTATTGGGCGCGAAGCGCCCTCATTGGTTCTGACGTCATGAGGGGCCCCTCTCGATAGGCTGGTGCAGTTGCTGCAGAGCAGCCAATGGGCGCGCGAGCTGTCTCGCCCATGTCTGCATGCTGCTGCAATGCGTTTTACATTATTGCAAAATTAAGGATAATTTTTTGGCTTCAGTATCTCGTGGAAAAGAGGTTTTCCCCTAGCGTAAGATATTACGCAAGTACTCGTTCCCTCTCTAGAGAGAACCGAGGTTACGTTAGTAACCGAGTACGATTTCCAGTCAAACATCTCTGTTTCTCTTAGTAGTTTTAGATTCTTCATAAGGTTTTAGCCTTATAAAATAATTTTAGGAATTATACATTACTCTATAATACATTTATTGGATAAATCATACTTGTTCAGGCAGACTCAAGCAGATGTGATATACTAAAGTCATGTGGGATACATTTCTAGAAGAATATATTATTTATGTTATTTTTATCTCTTTCACTTTATTTCATTTAGCTTAAAGGAGAACTCCGGTCAATTTTAACATTGAGCTCATTTTTTTGTACATTTGGAGTGCTGTCAATACAGAGAACAACGACAAAACAGGGCTCCAGACTAACTTTTTTTACTAGGAGCGCTGTAGCCCCTGACTGAAAATTTTAGGAGCGCAAGCAGAAAATTTAGGGGCACACCTTAAATCAGCTTGCAATGCAATTATTCAAATTTCCCCCAAAATAACTGTAATACTGACAAATTATTTAATAATAAATAGACTTAACGTACAGATATTACAATGTGCAGTTTTATTTTAAGTTCACAGGCATCAGACTAACATCTGAGGGCAGCGGCACCGGAGCCACTGAGTTCTACAGAAAATATCTGATAGCACTGGGGCTGGCAATAAAGCACTAAGCTTAATTTAGGGTGTAGATGAAATTAACTTTAATTATTATCATTCATAATGTCTTAATTTTAATTAAAAAGCAAACCGAGTGAAAAAAATATATATTAGGGAGTGAAAATAGCCAATAAGCATCGTACTGTTTACAATGGTAATTTATTTATTTTATTATTTTTAAATAAGTGTTTAAATAAGAGTTTAAATAAGACAATTTTTGAAGGATGACCAAAATCACATTAAAAATAACATTTATATATGATAGTTTTGAAGTGCTGGAAAAAGATGAGTAACAGTTAGCACTTGTAAGCGTTTGACTATTTCTGTCACATTATGGTTACAGTTACTACATTAAATCCATGGTGAATGTCGCTGATTTGTGGACTGAAAGCCTTCTATAAGTGTTTCTCCTGGTTTGCACGTCAGCGCTGTTTGATCTGATATCTATGGTTTATAACAGAGAACTCTGCGCCGAATCGGAACGTTTCTCACTGGATCTCGCAGCGATTATGTTATTAATTCTGAGGCGAATTCAATGGATTTCTTCACTGGATCTCCTTGTAACAGTGTCGCGTGATCGAGATCGGCCCGCGACTGGCAAGTTCGGGGCGCTGCGCTGTCTATTATTGGTCCGAACTAATAAACGGTCCGTGAAGCATGAAGGAGTAGCGCATTTTCGTTCCGCTTTTATTTTGTTTGGATTCGCTGCTCGGCAACGTTGTGGTCGCGCCAGCGCGACCTAAATAAATATTTGGTCGCACCGGCAGGAAAAATGGTCGCAAAATGCGACCAATTGGTCGCAGTCTGGAGCCCTGCAAAAATCGGTGTTGCCTACACCGAGTTATTCTATTTTTAAAATTTGCACCCTGTTGACTTCAATGGGGCAAGTACTAAACCTGTTTTTAGCCTCTTAACATCCTTGATGTGTCATTACAAGTGCACAGAAAATGTGAGTGATTCCTTCTGAGTGAACACGAGTGGATCTGACTGCAGTAGATGTAAAAGATATGTATAAAAATTATGTTATTTAAGCCAGCGCAAATACCTGTTTACATCCAGTTTTTCGGTTGAAGTCCAAAGTAGTCGATTGCCGAGTTCACGCGCATAGGTTTAGTTACTAATGATCACGCGCGTGAACTCGGCAATCGACTACTTTGGACTTCAACCGAAAAACAGGATGTAAACAGGTATTTGCGCTGGCTTAAATATAGTGGTGGGCCGTTATCGGCGTGCGATAAAAAAAATATCGCCGTTAATCTATTCCCCAAGTTGGGTTGGGAGATGGCTCTACTACACAAGCTATGATGACGCAATCTACCCGCGGCCGCGAGGTAAACCCGGCTGCAACGCATATTCGTCGTCATCTTAAGTAAACACGGCTGAAAGTGAAAGCTGCAACATCCATTATTTGGACTTGTTTCGGATTTAAGCCGTCCGACTAACAGCAGCAAACTATCCGAGTGTGTGGGGTAACGGTTCGGTAACCCACGTAAGAGGGGACGTTCTCGCGACCTTGTGCAACGTCCCCTAAAAGTTCTCTAAATGTAACGAAAGTTCCGAACCTTTACAGAACATTCGGGACGTTCATAGAACGTCCTCTTTTGGTTATGAAAGTGTTGCAGTTCAAGGTTCCTTATATGACTTTAGGGGGACGTTCTATTTGGGGTATTTTATGGTCACATAGCAAACGTTACAAAGAGGACATTCGGGACATTAACAGAACGTTCTCGCATGGTCCTCTGTTGGTCATATAATAACGTTACCAATGTGACTTTAGGGGAACGTTCCATACTGGTTATTATATGGTCACACAACAACGTTACAAAGAGGACATTCGGGGCGTTAACAGAACGTTCCCATACGGTTCTCAGTTGGTCATATAATAACGTTCCCGTTATTACTTTAGGGGGACGTTCGATATTGTTTATTTTATGGTCACATAGCAAACGTTACAAAGAGGACATTCGGGACGTTAACAGAACGTTCTCGCATGGTCCTCTGTTGGTCATATAATAACGTTACCAATGTGACTTTAGCGGAACGTTCCATACTGGTTATTATATGGTCACACAACAACGTTACAAAGAGGACATTCGGGGCGTTAACAGAACGTTCCCATACGGTTCTCAGTTGGTCATATAATAACGTTCCCGTTATTACTTTAGGGGGACGTTCGATATTGTTTATTTTATGGTCACATAGCAAACGTTACAAAGAGGACATTCGGGACGTTAACAGAACGTTCTCGCATGGTCCTCTGTTGGTCATATAATAACGTTCTCAATGTGACTTTAGGGGAACGTTCCATACTGGTTATTATATGGTCACACAACAACGTTACAAATATGACAAATTAATGAAAGCAAATATGTATTAAATGTACATCCAATTCATGAAAATATTAAATAATAATACAACAAGTATTAAACTTAAAAATAATAACACTGGTTAAAATGCTAGCCAATTTATTACGTCCTCTCTGCTAATTTTTTTTACTCTACTTTTACTCTACAAATCTAAAAACCTTGATGTGTCCATAAATCCCTTATTAACAAATAGACATACAAAACAATACAATGTCATAGATCAAGGCAACATGAAAATAAGCGATGCATAAGTGATGCAGTTAAATTTTTCACCACAGATTTACATTGGAAAATTGTGGATTTTTGTGGAGCTTTGACACTGTCTCCTAGCCTACATGCTGAAGTCGTGCATTCAATTTGAATTTATCAAGCGCACTTTACGACTTAATATAGTCTAAAAATACTTAGCAACATTGCTGCAGGATGGTGAACACATTTACCATTTATTATTTTCTATATAAATGTCTATACATTTCTATATAAATATTAAAAATTTATATTTTAGTGAGGCACTGCCACACCCGCGGCTGACTGACTCTGTTGTATTCAGAAGGGAGAGCTGCAGCCCCATTCAACTGTGAGCCACTGCTGCTGGTGCTGGCTATATATCTTCCATTATCTGTCCTTTATGTGCGGAGTGGGGAGCGCGCGCACTGCAGGCCATGGAAGCGCCCGCACAATCACTTGCATTTTTGCCTGTCAACAGTGTAAACAACTTAAAATAAAATACAATCATTTCTGGTCATACAGATACGAATAATACATTATTCAAAGCTTTTATTTGTGTAAACTCACAATATCAAGAAAACATTGTGCTTTTGCTAAATAAACCACCACAAAAAGAACTGTTTTAAAGGTTACAATCTGCTATGAATATGAAGATTGAAGATTGTTGTATTGTATCTTCTATAAAGATGAATATAACATTTCGTTAATTAAAAAATAAGCACTTTAATGTTGTATCAATAAATAAACAACTTTTGTCTGTTAGATGTGTTTTGACTACTTTTTGTATGTTGTATAATTATATCTAGGTAATGAAGATACATTAACAAAAAAAATCATATATATAAATATTAATATATATATATATATAGGCTATAAAACCGCTTGAGCGATACATAATTTCAGGAAAGTAGCTGCTTGATAAAGTGGACAAAGTTAATGGGGATTTCAAATTGTCCATAAACTCAATATGCCACAAAGATCACACCACGACTGAACTTCATTCTGGGGGAAGAATTTTATTTTATTTTACCATCGAAGAAAAAATCAATTGGATGAGTCAGGTTCTGCACATCTGAGAAGAAGAAAAAGGTAAGACGTTTACAATCTCATACATGATTACAATAACGATTTTTCATGAGAAATGTTAGGTAGCCTATCTATAAGACGAATAAAACACGACAATTTTACAACCGGGAAATATGACTTATTGGGTCTATTTGCACTTCAACATTTTTTAATAAATTTTAAAAAATAATACTAAATTATAATTATTATAATACGAATTATATATTAGTAACTAATACTAAATTATGCTCACAACAATTATTTATTTGAAAACAATACTTAGTTTCAATATAACGCAAAGTATGGTGATATAATGGATAGGCCTATGTTTTATTTAAAAAAATAATAATATAGGCTAGGCCAAGCCTACACACACACGAAGATATACTCCAAGTTGCATTAATTAATTAGTTAATTATTGGGTGCGGAACCCAGTTTTTTTGTTTTCATTTATATTATATTTTATTACATGGCTTGGTTGAATTCTAATGTAGAATGCGGTCTGTTTTTTCTCGTTGCCATGAAAAACAGTGTTGCTATGGACGCAGGATTCTTAGAGACGGAACGGACTATTTTCTTTATTATTTTTTCACATTATCCCTTACATAAGATAACGTTATTATTATTATAACGCAATATATCATTATATAAATATACTTTACATTTTTTAAAAATAAAATAAAAAACGTTTAACACCTATGTCACAAATTCTAAATCTGGCAGAGGGCATATATAAACTGGGGTCTGTGACCATCGCGCTCACACACAGCCCAACTCTTTGACTCACACCTCAATAGTGGACATCCCAACTGGACATCCCAACTGTCAGTTTCTCTGAGGTAGGCCTAAATGTCTTTTTAATTAACCATTTCATTTAAATTAAAAACACAAAACAAAATGACATAAAATATGTAGACATGATGATAATAATAATAATAATAATATGGAATTTTAAGGGCAGTAGCCTTTGAGCGAAATTTTCTTATGGTAAAACGGCCGTTTCCACAATAAATTGACATAAAATTTACGGACTGTCTTTTCCAGTAGTAAATGTACCACATTTACTCACACAAACTGCTTTTCCGTCTTTTTCTTTAACTTTATACCACTCGCCCGCACTGTTAAACGCTGTTATGCTATAGGCTAATTGTCGTTAAATACCGTTATGTTTACGTGACGTCATTTGGTCTGAAGGAGTAGCCTATCCTTTTCAGATTAATTTTTTTAGGGTTATTATTACTGTCATGTTAACATTAGCTACTTTAAAATAAATTATGAATGCAATTATTATGAATATTGTAAGTTATACTTTATTTGAAAATTAACGCGCCTTCACACAGCCTCCGCACGAGCGCGACGGTGCCGTCATCACGGTGTGGGCGCGAGACCCTCACTGCAGAACACGAAATCCAGGGGGAGGAGTTGGATTCAGATCCAACTCCTCCCACCTTACATATACCTAAACCTATATCCATCTCCACCCCCTGATCCCTAAACCCACCCCTAAACCTACCAATCTCCACACCTTAAATCTGGATCCAACTCTGCCCCCTGGATCTCGTGTAGGCTACTGCAGTGAGGTGCTACTGCCATTTCGCGTGGATGTGTGCACGGCAGTTTTTGTGACTTTGCGTGAAACTCCGCTTCCAGAGGTGCACGAGCTTATTCTGGCCGAACAGAAAAAAAAGAGCCTACAATAGCAGAAATAAGCCTTTTTGGGGAAAATAAAATGTCCATGTTTAATAATGTTCATGAAATTAAATTTGTATTGGTTTTATTTATAGCCTACATAACAAAACCAGAACAAACAATAAATACATAAATACACTGTATACAAAATACACAAACAAAATAAAATAAAACCGAATTAAATAAATAAATAATTATTATTATAGAAATTACAGTTTAATGCACAACCGGCAACTTAGGCAAGTCATAATTCAGGCATGGATCTAGTATCATCTATCCTTTGAAGTAACACTAACAGTGTAAATAACATTCTCCCACGTCATATATATGATTTCCATTCACTTTATGCCTCTTCTCTGTGCTTTCCAGACCCTGCCCTACAGACAGACTAGCATGATGTCATCTCAGAAGGTAGGCTTGTCTTGCAAAAAAGGTTGAATGATCTTTAGGTTTTCTACTTAAATTATATGTGTGTACCCACCATTTGCAGAGAAAAAAACACATAGCTATGTCACACAACTGGATGCCTGCAGAAGCTAGGAAAAGAGAATATAAGCGACTATGGCAGAGGGTGCAAAGGAAAATGAGAAATGTGCACATTAATGCAGCTGGTCCTAGTACTGTGCTAGACAGTGAAGCACACAATCCCAGGGACCCTATGCCAATCTGGAGCCCAGGCCTAAAAAATGCAATGACGGGAGAATCTGAAAGTGACAGCGAAGAAATGTCGTTTGTCAAAACTGACATCAATGCAGTCACATCGCTACAACATACAATGGCAGAAGACACAGAGAATATGGCTCTTGAATATTCCAGTAGTGACATGGATGGAGAGTTTTTTGAGAATACTGCCAACAATGATATGCCCACTGAAAATTTAGCAGAGGAGTTAAAGAAGTGGATCAATGAATATAATATCAAGCACAATGCTGCAGACAAACTGCTCAAAATTCTCAGGGATCAAGGGCATAAACACCTGCCATCAACTACTAAAACATTATTAAAAACGGATCATGTTGAAAGCCAAATGGTGTCTGGTGTGGAATGCATTAAATTAGGAGTGACTGAACAATTAATCATGTGCTTGAATCGGTATCCCAACAATTATGCAAGAGACATCACTGAGCTTGAGATTTCCCTCAATGTAGATGGACTGCCACTCTTTAAGAGCACTGGTAAATCATTCTGGCCTGTACTCTGCACAGTACATCTAAAACCAGCAAGCACATTTCCTTTGACCATTGCCCTTACTGAGGCCAAGCCCAAATCACTGGACTTCATTAAAGTCATATCAGATGAACTGAACATGCTTGTAATGAATGGCTTTGCATGGGGAGAAACAACAATCAGTGTAAAATTGAGATGCATTACCTGTGATGCACCAGCAAAAGCCATGCTGAAGTGCATCAAACAATTCTCAGGTTACTATGGCTGTGACAAATGCACCCAAAAAGGCAACTGGGAAGGGCGCATCACATACCAACAAGTGCATGACCTCACTTTGAGGAATGATGTCTCATTTAGAGAGCAACACCAGCCAGAACATCATCATGAAAATGCCGTGTCCCCTTTCAGCAATCTCCAAATTGACATGATCAAGTCTTTCCCTGCTGACTACATGCACCAGTGCTGCCTGGGAGTGATGAGAAAAATGCTCCTACTATGGTCACGGGGCAAGTCGGGGCATCGGCTATCGCCGGCTCAGCTGAGGGAGGTCAATCAGAGGCTAATAAATTTGAGAAGTGACATACCCCATATTTTTGCCAGGAAGCCACGGAGTCTGGAGGAATTGGAGAGGTGGAAGGCCACTGAATTCAGGCAGTTTATGCTCTACACTGGCAAAGTTGTTCTCCGGGGAATCCTGCCAGAAACCCTGTACAGTCATTTCATGGCCTTTAGTGTGGCTTTGTGCATACTAGTGTCTCCACATTTAACACAAACCCACAGTGTGTATGCCCATGAGCTCCTCACATATTTTGTAGAACAAGGCCGGCACATATATGGGAAAGAATTCCTGGTGTACAATGTGCACTCACTGCTTCACCTCACTGCTGATGCCACCACATACGGATCATTAGACAAATGCAGTGCCTTTGCATTTGAGAGCTACCTGCACCAGCTGAAGAAGATGGTAAGATCAGGAAACCATGTTCTAGTCCAAGCAGCAAAACGGCTCCAAGAACGTTCACAGATTCCTATACAATCAAGTGAAGAGAGACCAATACAATTGAAACATCCTAATAATGTTTACATTGTTAGCCCAACATCCTGCTGTGAAGTTCTGGAGAGGACCAACTCCGGAAAGCTCTTGTGTAGAGTCTTCTCGCACTTAACATCGTACCTTTACGAGCCATGTGACTCGATGATCTATGGAGCCTATGTATGTGGTCCATCAAAGATGGAGATTCTGGACAAGACAAACTTGCAAGGAAAGGCAATGATCCTTGAGGACGGGCATGGCCGCAAAGTTGTCTTTTCGCTCCTTCATGACCTTGATTAAGGAAACATGGAAATATGTACATAGTTAGTATTATTTATTTTTCTGTCATTGCTTTAATGTCTTAACTTAGATTTCATATTTATCGGCCCTCTTTTCTAAGGAGTGTATGTTCTTCTGTTTGTAATGTAGGTTGGATTTTACATAGTTATTTTTGAACAAGAAAATGCAATTGCTGTGGCGCCTGCATTATGGGTAGAGGAGGTGAATGGGGTAAGGGTACACAGACATACACACACACACACACACACACACACACACACACACACACACACACACACACATAATTAATAACGGAAAAAAATAAGATGTGATTAACTTTTCCCTGAAATGTTTTAGGTTCTGATTTGCTACTGGCCCCGTAGAAACGCTGCTGCCATGGCAAAGGCCTCCCAAAGGCCAGATAAGGAGCTCTGGAAGCGGCACAAAATAAGAATACTCTCCGAGACTGGTGAGAGAACTGAATAAATATATAGTCATATGGAGGTACACTGCCTTTAAATAGTAAAATGATTACAAAAACAACAATAACAACACAACACAAATTTACTCTGTCCTAAGACAACTATAAGACAGCCAGAGAGCGAGCCAAAAAAGCTGTAGAAAGTTCAAATGTGGAAACAGAAGAAGAGGAGCTAAAAGAGCGGAAAAAAAAAGTACCATCAAAATACTGGACAGAGAGTGAAGGTAAACACACGTGATTGCTTTTTCATGCATTACTCCGCTGTTTATGTATAAAAATCCTGCCATATGCCATGCATGATTACAGAGATAACTACTGTATAAAACTAAACTATATATAAACTGTTTCATCCTGAATTAATAGGAGAATGTGAGATTCCTTCCAAAAAAAGGAGAAAAATGTCCACATCCTCTCAAAAGCCACCAAGCCTCCCAAAGCCTCCGAGTTGTAAGTAACAGATTTAAATTTTGATGTCATTTCTGGTGTTGTGTTGATTTGATGGTGGTGTGTCCAGTGTCAATTAGTGAACAGGCAAAATAAGTGCATTGCCAGCTGACGAAGAGGCTATTTTGTGTGAAATACAAACAGATTTCTGATGAAAATCCTATTTTAAAAATTTTGAATTTGGTTGGAGTGTCTTATATTGTGCGAGTTGTAGGTTGGTATTTCTTGTCATGGTATTTTGTGTAAGTTACAATTCCTTGTCAAAGTACTCAACTCCCCTGAACTACAGTATGAGTTTATCCCATGCTTTCAATGTCTGTTCTTAGACAAACCACCTACTGACATCACAATCACAGCTGAAAGGAAAACTGACCTTCATTGGGACAGCCCTCCACCATATTGTTTTAAGTATGCTTTTCAAAACTTCTCTCTTCTTCTCACTTCATCATGTAACTTTTTAAAGAGCAAATGATAAACAGAAAAATGTCTGTACACTGTCAGAAATAGGGGTACAGTAGGAGTCCATTTCTGTCCCCCCAAGGTACAATCTACATTAGGGCCTATTATTGGACATAAAGGTAGGCTACATATATGTACCTTTTTGAGGGTCAAAAAGCATTAAAAGGTACATATATGTACCAATTCTTTTAAAGGTTAAGGTACAATATTGTTTGTACCTTTGAGGGTACAGCCCCAGTGACAAGCCATTGTACCCCTAAAGGTACAATTATGTACTTTATTTTCTGAGAGTGTACTGTCCGTTCCTTCGGATAATTTGTTTTCTTAAGTATAATTCCGTTTTTTTAAGAAACTGCTCATTTATCACATCATAGAAAAGTGATTTTACTTTAAACCATTCAAGCGCAAGAATCGAGCGCTGTTCTGTGATGCACATGCCTCAATAACGGCCCATTTCAAATGTTTACTGCTTTCTTCTCTTTCTTTGTGTGCCAGTCATATACGACCCAAGGCGGAATATAAACCAACAACTGAAATGCCAGACCCTGTAGGCAGAGTCCTGCACGGGTCCGATTTTGTAAATCCGCACCCGCCCGCAGTGGCGTCATGCCCATTCAAAGTGAGGGGGCACGTGCCCCCTCAGATTTTTCCCCCCTGATAATTTTTTTGTCACAACTTTATTCCTATTATGCTCCAAAATATACCAGAGCCTATAATGACTCAAATGTATTCTTCTGGATGTGTAATACATCGGTCAGCATCAGCCCGCCCCTTTTTCCTAATATGGTGTCTGTGTATCAAATCTAGAGCTACAGGCGTAGCGCTCTAGAATCTTTGCTGTGTATGTTCAAGCAACTCACACGTTGAGCTGGCAATGTTTTACAGATGGTCTTGAAGTGGTAAGTGGGCAAAGCAACAAATCGGCATTGAATTAGTTATTGGATGATATTAAAAGGTAGTGGGATTATTTGTGGTTGACCTGGAAATTTTAACTTGATCAAAAAGTTATGGATTTGATATTAGCTGCGAATTCAGAGCATTAACTTAAGTTGTGTCAGTGTAACGCTATCGATAGCTAGCCTAGTCTAACCGTAAACCTTATTCAGCACTGAAATCTGTCAAACTTCTTTCAAAGTCCTTCATCACATATTAATATTAATATTAAAATAACTTAATTTCAGAGCACCACAAAGTCAGACCTCAGCACCTTTATGTACCTTTAATGTAAGATCGTTCTTAGGTCACATACCAACTTAAAATCATAACATAAAAACTGCAATGGTACTGTTTTTAAAATCATGTGTAGTAGGCCTAAGTGTACAGTAAGTGTGTGTGTAAACATGCTTTAATGAAGTAGACTTCAAAAGCTTTTGAATTTGAGCTTACAGTTCATCAAACTGTCTTTTACATAAACTTACAAAATATACTTTAACTTAGTCCTCAGATAGAGGAGGGTTGCTGCTAGCTCCGTTAAGGTATTTCTGTCCCTCCCAAACTGCACTGAAATGGTATGTTTAGCAGCCAGAATTTAACAATTTTCAGGGGGAGAAACCCCCTGACCCCTCCTAACATGATCCATATCACCCGTCAGAAAACAATTGCAACGTCTCAGATTGTGCCCCCCCAGAATTTTGGCTTGCATGACGCCCCTGCCCGCCCGTACCCGCAGTGCTTAAAACCGCATCCGACCTGCTTAAAATAGAACCGACCGACCCGCACCCGACATAAAATCATTTAGCCAATCACATTATAGACTCAATTACAAAAATGTGTATTGCCCAACGTAACGTTGCGGTTCTAGACCATTTCAACTGGGGGGGCCAAGCTGGGGCCAGATGTACTGTTAGAGGGGCCAGTTACATTTAGACCTTATTGTTGTCATATCATGTTCTGCACTGCACTGTAGGCATTAACAGGCAAAATACCATGTTTACAATCATTCAACAATGTATTTGTATTTCCATTATATTTTCTACATTTGCATTACATATTCAGAATCAGCCACATTAACTGTATTCTACGATTTTTGTGGGGTTTTTTTTGCAAAAAGATCAACAAATTCATCTAGATTTAAGGCCTTTGCCCTCCTTGACTCTTGAATACTCCTTGAATACTTAGAACACCTAAATTGCTTAATCTGTCATCTGACATTGTGGACCTGAGATAGGTTTTCACCAGCTTTAGTGCACACAATATATACAATTAAATTATGCTTATTTTAAATGTATTGTGCAGGCTAGGTATAAAAAATATAGGAAAAAACATGATAATTTGAAACGCTTCAAAACAGAGCGCACAAAGCGCGTATGCGCATCGCATGATGTGCTCAAAGCAACGTGGAGTCACAGTGTTCAGCGCTGCGCTGCACAAGTGCGCATTTAAAAGTTCACGGCACAAAGCGAAGAAAAGTCGAACGCACAAATCCTAGTGTATATCTGTCCAACAGTTTATTGATCATTTGTTTCTTCACAGTTTTAAATTCCAGTTATTGTGCGTTTGATGCCGATTCATAGTCCTTGTGGTGTGAACAGGCACACGGTAGCGAGTCGTTTAAAAACAGCAACAAACATAAAATACAAATACACAAAATAAAGTCATGTTATGCAAATCCACAGCCTTTTATCTACAGATCATGCATTATAATGTGAATATATCATATTGGAGAGAGTTTTACCGTGCATCCTGCTGTAACCGGACGAGGCGCGCGCGCTGTTTGAATACTGAATGGAGAATGATTGACAGCCGCAGAGGAGGGAAAACGAGTTTCCATAAACTTTAATTTAATGATGTAAATAGACTTCTGTCCCTCACATTAAGCTATTGAATGGCTTCAGATGACTTTGTGAAATTATAATCAGACCCTCTCAGACCCAAGTCACCCAAACTGACGTGAAAAAGAGGCGTAGAAAAGCAAACTGTTTGCATCCCTGTTTAAGTAAAAATACTCAGCACCATGAGTTTGTTGATCATATATTTTATCCTTTTTCAAACTGCCACAAACTAACAAACGGCCAGGTTCTAACGTTACACTTCTGTAATGCATTTAATAGATCCGATTTAAGCAGTCCCTCTAGGGTTACATTTGTGTTCCGTGCTGTCTAATAACGGATGTGAAAAACAACGATAGCAAAAAATAGTTTTGTAAAAATTATTTCACACTCCACATTTAGGGGGGCCACAAGGGGGTCCAAGCTTGTTGTCACAGGGGCACTGGCCCCCCCTGGCTCCCTCTAGAACCGCCACTAACACAAGGTTACACGACAAATAACACAAGGAAAAGACAGGTGTCGTGCCGAAAAGTGATGGTATAGGCTACGCCGAAAATTGATTGCGCCCAGTCTCTTTACGTCTACAGCTGGATCAAACAGACATAACGTGCAAATAACCATCAGTTTATGTCCGTGGTAATAGCAAAGGTATCTGTGTGATACTTTAACGTTTCTTTTTACATAGTAACAACTGTGCCCAAATAAGTGTTTGCCGTTTATAGCTTAATCATGACATTTACATTATTATAGGAAATAATAGAAGCCTGTTGTTGCCAATGGAATACGTAAAACGGAAAACGGACTGTAGCCTATAATAACATAACTTACTGCTCAACTATATATAAAATAAAGACATGATCTCTTTGCAATTAGGCTATCCTTATGACTCTGCATTATTTTACCTGATGTGTACAAACCAATCCAGCCCTTTTTACCTGTTAAAATACCTTTAAATGTCGAAAACAACCCATAAAATGCAGTATTCTACTTACAACAAAATGATTGAAGCCTCTACTTATTGCAATAAATAATGCAATCAATTTTCGGCAGACCATCACTTTTCGCCTGTCCATGAAGAACATGGCTAACGTTACCACAAAACTGAGTAGCCTTGTAAAATTTATCCAATCGAACAAACGCGGCAACAACACGCAATTTCGTCTAGCCTATCTGACAATTTTGGGTTCAAACACGCAGGGGCGTAGCAACCGGGGGGGACGGGGGGGACACGTCCCCCTCACTTTTAGAAACCGGTGATTCTGTCCCCCGCATTTTTTTTTTCGGACAAATGCACTGATTAAAACAATTTTTAATATAAAAATAAAAAATAACCAGGCAATCACCGAAAACGTGTGTGGATGGATGGATGGATGGATGCGTGTGGAGGAATGGATGATTCTGTTTTATTTCATTTGATGTAAGTGGCGATTGATAGCCTATAGTTGATAATAATATAGGCCTAATGTGCGCTGTCGAGGCTCGTGAAGTTATAACATTTTAGAAACAATATAGCCTAGTTAAGAAACAATATATAGCTAGGCTACACACGACCAGCTGTTTTCCTGAATGCCATCAAGATTGAAACCGTGACTGGTTTCATAACAGTTCAATAAACAAACAGTTAAAATTAACTTACAATAATTTTACTTGATGTACTCAAAAATGTACTCACTTACATTTTAGTCGCAATGACTGTTTTTGCTCTGTTTCATCAGCGAAAATAGTCCCAAACAAAGATCACAGCAGAACGCGCATCTCACAGCAACACTCGTTGCATTACTGAATGATTCAGCGTTTTGAACAAATCGGTTGAGTCAAAGATTCAATTACCCATTCATAAACTGCCTCATTCTGAATAAATCAGCCGTTTGAACGAATCGTTTGAATGAATGACTCAATGACTCGCTCATTAAGACGGTCGCCTGCCGCCTCCTACTGGCGGTTTAGTTTCATAAAGTATCATTCTTTTCAACATTCCTTATTTGTATATTCAAAAATATTTAAAATAATCTAATTTAATACAGTTATATTTTTTCAATGTAAATTATTTAATTTGATTGGTAACAGCCTAGTGTCTTATTATTTTAATTGAATATATTGATCAAATTTAAGAATTTAAAATGAAAGATGGAGCATAAAATTAGGGGGAAAATGCCTTTATAAAAGGTACAAAAAAAATTGTGTTTTCAAACAGTGATGTAATGAAACATTGACAATTTAAGTTTGAAGGGAGTAAAGCCTCTGTTTAGGCTATAAGGAAATGTAATTTTGCCAAAAGAAGAACTTTTATTTTAAATAAATGTTCATTTTAAATCAGCCTACTTCAGTGTGATATGTTACCATAATTTGAATAATTTGATACCAGAATTTGAATAATTGTAATGTGATGATCAGATGCAGATATCTAAATCAGAGAATATCATCGGGCGGTTTGCGGGTGGATTATTTATTTTTAACAGTGGATTCGGGTGACTCAAAGTGCACCAGATTAATGAATTTATCTTTAAAATGTACAAAATTTTCTTCCGGGGGGGCATGCCCCCGGACCCCCCTAGAGGTACCAAGCTCCACCAACAAAAATAATGTGGGAAACACATTAGGGTATATGATGATCTACAAAAAAATAGCCTACACATTTAATTATCTTATTATTAAACATTATTAGGATTTTACCACCTCCGCCTCGTTTTGAGCCAGGAAAATGAACATCACCTTTGGGTCACGTCCATATGGTCACATACAGCTTTTGTCCCCCCCACTTTTATAATGGCTGCTACGCCCCTGCAAACACGCCCTGCACACCACACATACTTAACATAGTTAAATTTGAAAAATACTGTTCGATAGAACTGCTAGGTTTGTTACCTCAGCGATGAAGTTCCACATTTGCGGCTATCCAACACGAAAATGCATGCAGCAAATAAGCCGTTCACAATATTTTCTTAACTCCACAATTTCTCCCACACACTGGACTTGATTTTTGATGACGTATTGTCGACAACTTTACAATCTCCACTAGCTATTCTTTTCTTCAACTCCTCAGCATCCATCTTGACGACTGCAAGCAGATCGCGCGCGGTTATGATGCATTTTTAAAAGTGAAAGTATAGGTAACGTATAGATTCCTGGGAGGGCGTGGCGCGTGGGCACAAATAAACGGATGTGGATTTTAAATTATTTGATCAACTTGAAATACAGGCATATTTTTGTAGATGTGTTCCTAAAAATGCATATATTTTTACGTTTGCATGTGATTGTTTTAACCCTCTGGGGTCCTTCGTTTAACAGTCACACTTGGGACCTTCGGGTCCAAATGGACCCGGAGGGCGGGATTAATATATATATAAAAAAATCTTAATATTTTTTTTTTTACTTGTTTTTTATAATATTTTTTCTTTTCTTTTTTGGTGTTTTGAGATAATTTTATGATTTATAATTAATATTTATGCAATAATTATGACCCATTTTTTCCCATTGAATATAATAGAATTTTTTTATATATATATAATTTTTATTTTTATTAAAGCTGTATTTCATTTTAGAGTCAAGCCTAGGCCTCATGAAAGCAATTTTTGAAATGAGATGGGCGCCAACTGGTGGACACACTGAGCATTTTTATCACGCAATAGCACATTTTTACCACTAGTGGATTTACAGCTCTCTGTAGAAATGCTTGCGAATTCTAGTGATTTTTGCCGTAACAGATTTAGTCTGTTTTGCACTCTTGATGTTTTAGAGATTCACCCCTTCACTGTTGAGTCATTTTTTTCTGCATCCTGGCTGATTTGTAGATTGTATGCGCAAAAAAACCTCTGTGTTTTCATATTTTTGACAATTTCCCATTCATTTCCTATGGGGGTCATTTTTGACCAAAGAGCAGAAGTGTGATGACCACTTAGCATGCTTGGATCATGACCTCAATATTTTTTTGTGTGTTCACATACCTAATACCATAAAAGTCACCTAGTTTCGTAACATTCCGATGAAGCTGTGATTTTTAAAAATTCAAAACAGATTTTTGTAATCTGAATTTATTTGTGTGTATGTGTATAAAAGTGTGTTTGTGTGTGTGTGTGTGTGTGTGGATGTGTCTGTTTTGCACTCTTGATGTTTTATAGATTCACCCCTTCACTGTTGTGTGCTTTTTTTCTGGATCGTGGCTGATTTGTAGATTGTACGCACAAAAAAACTCTGTATTGTCACATTTTTGCCAATTTCCCATTCATTTCCTATGGCGGGTCCATTTGGACCCGAAGGTCCTGAGTGTGACTAATTTTTTTACAACCACTTAGACTATTCAAATCCTGTCCCCAATTTTTTTGGGTGTTCATATATCAAGTAGCCTACCAACAAAGTCACCAAATTTCGGATCATTCCGATGAAGCTATGATTTTTTAAAAAATTTTATTTAAACGCTTCGGGTCCATTTGGACCCGAAGGACCCCAGAGGGTTAAATCCGTGTTTTAGACCCGTGTTTCCCCCGTGTCCGACCCGACCCGCACCCGTATCCGACACAGTTGGATATTTTTCATCCGTTTGAGCAAAATTTGCGGGTCACCCGTCGGGTACCCGAACACGTGCAAGACTCTAACTGTAGGCTCAGAGCCGTCGCATAGACTGTGCGAACTGTGCAACCGCACAGGGCCTCGCGCCACTAGGGGGCCTCGCAATCCTGCTGTTTTTTTTGTTTTTATGTTTTTTTGTTTTTTTGTCCCCACCACTTTTTAAAACATCTCGCGGCACGAATGTAACAATTCTACAAATAAATAAAACATCTCCACGTTTTTGAAATCAAGTGATCAAAGTGCTCGTTGCAGCTGCGATCAGTGGCCCGCGGATACAGTGTTTTCTTGTGTGGCTCGCGCACACACCGCACTGTCTTCATTTCGACGCGCGCTTCAATCCGTTGCGGATACTCTAACATAATGCACACAAATGTGTCCCTGCTTGATATACAACCACTGATGAACATAATCGGTTTTGATGAGAAAAAAAAAACTAACGTTATACGAGAAAAAAAAAAAAAAAACTATACGAGTGCGGATTCGAACCCAAAATCTCTGATATGCTTGGCGAAAGTTCTACCACTAGACCAATAAGATATACGTTGGTAGATCTATATATGTATTCACACAAATTCTCGAGCTGACTTGATGTAAAACCACTCGTCGCACAGTTGATTTTTTTTCCCCTCTGAAATAAATAGCAAAAAGTCATAGCTGAGACTATGTGCAAGATTATGCTGTATTATTCTACTTGATAAAAACGTATTGCAGCGAGATTATGCATGCAATAGAACTAGAACAGCTACGTCCGTGTGACTGTTATTCATGCGCAATTGAGCATCCACATCAAAGAGCAGGGCCTCGCATTTCAAGTTCGCACAGGGCCTCGCACCACCTGCGACGGCACTGTGTAGGCTACACCATATATGCTTATATTTAATTTCACGAAAACACAAAAAACATTTTCAATATTACAACAAATACAAATTACTGTAGGCTATCACAAGAACCATTTATGAATTAGTTAATTCGTTTTTCCGAATCAAACAAAATCAAGTCGTTATTTTAGTAGCATGAAAAACATTATAAATTAATATCTTACTTACATCTACAGTTTTCCTCGAGTGAATTCGGTGAAATCCAGATTGTGTCTGTCTGTCACATGTCTGAGGTGGCCATGTGGCGACTCACTGGCGTCAGTGGCGTGAACGCGGCAAAAACTCCCGCGAACCAGCAGTTTTTTTTTTCTTCACTCTTATCTAAACTCATATGATTGGTTATTGCATCATGAGCTCATCCGATTCGTGTCTGATTGTTTATAATGCTCAACGCTGAAATAAAAAGTAATATGTTGCATGCCATGTGTAGGCTAACTTACTGTAATATGGCGCAACACTTTTAATTTATTTTCACATTTTATTTCAATAGTGATACTTGTCATAGATTTATTTAGATTGTTTTACCCCCCTTGCAGAATATGCATTTTTATCCATTTTGGAGGGGGCAATTGTGTCTCATAATGTAGCAATTTTATATCCACATCGCGCCGTTACCCGGTGCTGTCCATGGCGATGGTGCTGAATCTGTTGATATTGATGGCTCGAGAATCAATTAGCCTATTCTCTCGTGCAGGGGCTGATTCACTGCGTTATGTGAGAAAGCGGTGTTCTTTATAAAAGCACTTCAGAAATAGTTGAAATTGCACCTATTAGGACTCATGGGATATTATAAAAAATATAAAATAAAAATATAAAATAATCCAAACTATAATAATAACTATAATAGCCTAGTCTACATATTTTAAAATGTAATCATGTATCACAATAACGTCATAATAATGGTCCATTTTAAATGTTTACGTGCTTCTTTTTTACATTTTTGTTCGGTGGAGCTTTGAATTATTGTTTTTGTAAATACTTTCCAGCATAGTCTTTAGAGACTTTCACATTTATTTTGTTACCTTTTTTTTCTCTTCTAGGTGCTTGTGCCAAACAATTTCCGAAACACACGGAAAAGGAAATAGATACATGTATAGGGGAAACCCTCAAACATGCACCTCACCGTGCAAAGGTGGTCGCGACACCTGTAAGTTGTTTTATTCAATGAGATCTCATTTTAAAAGTAATTAAAAAGTCGTTGAAGTGATTGGTAAATATAATGTTTTGTTTTTTCAGGCAGCGGAAGAAGAACTTCGGGCACCTCCTGAGGATGGAGACAGTGACTGAGACACACACACACACACACACACACACACACACACACACACACAGTATATATTTAATATAAGTAAATTAAAGGTTAATGTCTTTGTTCTTGTTGTTACTGTTTCCTAATATTTGGAAAAACTTTTTTATTTATTTACTGTGTTTGATTTATTTTCTATACGCTTCCTATATGCATGACAACATTAATATTAATTTATAATTATAAATATATATATATTATTAAAATTAAATATATATATATATATATATATATATATATATATATATATATATATATATATATATATATATATATATATATAATTTATATAATATATAATTTATTTATAATCTGTTTTTGTTCACACAAAATAAATAAATAAATAAATAACGGATCCCTGCTTTGGATTTTATCTTTGAATGTGTTAAACGTGCATGCTTATTCCTGATTAAGGTTCTGCAAGAACAAGTGTTTTTTGCAGTAACATTCTAGTTTGGTTCCCTACAGGTAGCCTACTTGACACCAGTGGGGACGTTGTGAGAACGTTTTGGGAACATCACATTTCAAAATAAAACATGGTCCCCTAAACGTTCCGATAACGTCCTGAATGTTCCGTGAAGGTCCACAAAATAACGTCCCCCGACCCTTTAAAGAACTCCACATCATGACCGTCTCCGAACGTTCCCAGAACGTTACTAGGCGACGTATTTGACACCAGTGGGGACGTTCTGAGAACGTTCTGAGAACATCACATTTCCAAATAAAACATGGTCCCCTAAACGTCCCGAGAACGTCCTGAATGTTCCGTGAAGGTCCACAAAATAACGTCCCCCGACCCTTTAAAGAACTCCACATCATGACCGTCTCCGAACGTTCCCAGAACGTTACTAGGCGACGTATTTGACACCAGTGGGGACGTTCTGAGAACGTTCTGAGAACATCACATTTCCAAATAAAACATGGTCCCCTAAACGTCCCGAGAACGTCCCGAATGTTCCGTGAAGGTCCGCAAAATAACGTCCTCTGACCCTTTAAAGAACTCCACATCATGACCGTCTCCGAACGTTCCCGGAACGTTACTAGGCGACGTCCTTGACACCAGTGGGGACGTTCTGAGAACGTCCTGGGAACGTAACATTTCTAGCTGGGAAGTTAACACACGACTAATCCGTTCTACCACCTCAAATTCAAAACGAAACTGAAACTGATATCACTGAATACCAGCGCGCGCGTATTATTCTCAATCCAATATATCTAAGTGGTGTAACGTTAACACATAATCTCTGTCTACGCCCGATTTTAAGAATCGTTGTTGTGTTTCTTTTTAACTGAAAAGACATCAGTTAGACAATATTATAACTTTAAATTTGGGGTTTCATAAGCTCAAAGCTATAATAAACATTAGACCTAACTTACTTAAGATCTCTGCAGCTAGTGTACTTAAATTTTATTTATCTGCAAAATTATGTTGTATACTTACAGTTTTGCACAATCAAAACTACATATACCCTTTAAAAAAAAATGAGCAGTTTAGCAGGGTCTGTGTAACCTGTTCTGTAATGGTTTTATTATAATATACTGTATATTGTTATCGCAAGAGGCTGCAATGTATATCAAAATATAGATTTTAGGCCATATCGCCCATCCCTAATTGATAGCCTATAGTAGTTGATAATAACATAGGCCTATGTTGCCTACGGACGGTAACAGTACAGAAGTAACCTTTTACAGTAGAACAGCTTTCTCAAGCAGTTTGTTATGCATTTTGGAAACAGGAGATGAGCCCCTAGTCTAATGCGCCACCTGGCTTGAGAAACCCGTTCTCAAAGACTTAAGGTGATGATACACAGGGCAACTTTTTGAGCAATATTGCAGGGCAATGTTGCCGTCAACGGGCAACCAGATGAGACACAGGGCCCACGACCGATCTAAATTATCCAGATAGAAATTTATTTCCCATTTTGAATGGGAAAGTGCCCAAGCAACAATCGCTCGACAAGATTGTCCAGCAACATTGCTCAAAAAGTTGCCCTGTGTATCATCACCTTTAGCCTACTTTTATAGTCATTATTTGGGTAGCACACATATTCTGAATGCCTTCGGCAGAATTCAAATGAGCCATTTTAATCTAGATTAATCTAGATTAATTTCAAAATTAATCTAGATTAATCTAGATTAAAAAAATTAATCTATGCCCACCTCTACTTAAATAACATCATTTTTATACATATCTTTTACATCTACTGCAGTCAGATCCACTCGTGTTCACTCAGAAGGAATCACTCACATTTTCTGTGCACTTGTAATGACACATCAAGGATGTTAAGAGGCTAAAAGCAGGTTTAAACATTGCCCCATTGAAGTCAACAGGGTGCAAATTTTAAAAAATAGAATAACTCGGTGTAGGCAACACCGATTTTTGTCGTTGTTCTCTGTATTGACAGCACTCCAAATGTACAATAAAATGAGCTCAATGTTAAAATTGACCGGAGTTCTCCTTTAAACTTGAATAACATTTCATTTGTAACCACAAACAGGTGTTTCCACCAGTGTAATTATATTATGTGAATTATAGATTATTTGTGTTTTAGATCATTATTGTGGATTTGATGTGAGATCAAAGTGAAGTTCAGTTTTTCTAGAGCTTCACATAGACTGTATCACTGGGCTCCAGAGCACAATAATAGAGCTGAATCTGACATATACCATTAATCATGAGTCAGACACACTCACATTCTAGATAGTAAAATCTCTCCTTAAAATCAGGCTCAGTAGATCCTAAAAAAAAAAAAAAAATCAAAAAAAAAAATCAAAATGAACGTTGGTGATTTGTTTGGGAGCTGTTTGTACCAGAAGAGATACACATTTAAATTTGCAGCTCTGGTAGTGTAATTACACATTAAAGTTATTTGATCCTCTTCATTTGCAGTCAGTTTTCGGGAGGTTGTTCAACTCTTGCCCCCAGTTTATAGTTTATTTTAAACTATTAATAATTGACATTTATTAATTAACTCACATATAAACAAATAATATATAATTGTGTTACACTTATATAGTGTTCTTCCTTATTAAAGTCCTGCTGTGAAGAAAAGTTTAATAATTAATCACCCATTTTTTCATTGTGATAATAAATTAATATTTTGATGTGTGTGTTCTAATAATTGTGTCTCTCTGTCTTTACTGTAGCTATCTGTATCCTCTCTGCTGCTCTTCTCTTGATATTTCAAGTCTTCAAGTAGGTAAGTCCGTTGAGGGATTCTGCCCCCCAGTGCTGAATTTTATATTTTTAAAACAATTCAACACACACATTCAATGCTATGAATCACTCTATATATTTCTATATTTTATGTAAGGGTTAATGTAGAGCGAGGCGGTTGTTATAGCGAATACAACCCCGAAAGGCTGATCAGGACCCCGACGTGAAGTGACTTTACCCACTTATCAAATAAATCAATAATTTGACAAAATATTGATTTAAAAAGGAGTTTATTGATTTAAAAACAAATGTATTGCTTCCGCTAAAGAAAATAGTCCGTTCCGTCTCTACAGTTAGAATCCTGCGTCCATAGCAACGCTCTGTTTTTCATGGCAACAGTGTGTTATACTTAGCAGCGGTCTGTTATCAAGAAATAATTCTACATTAGAATTATTCTACATTAGAAACACATTCTACATTAGAACTCAACCAAGCCATGTAATAAATAGAAATAAATACTTGTGGATGTAAAGCATCATGCTAAATGTTGATTCAGTGTCAATATTTGTGATGGTTTGGAATGTCTTATTCACCTCTGTGAAGGTTTGGATTTTTAGCCTGTATAACAATTGCATTTTAAAATCAAAAAAGACATGCTGACGGTACGCATAGATTTATTTATTGTCAAATAGAAAGGAAAAATAGATCAATTAAAGAGAGATGAATCAATTAATAAATAGAATTAAACACCAATTAAAGCAAATGTATCAATAGTAGACACAAATCTAAATTTATAAAATACTTTGAGGCGTGTGAATGCGCACACAAGCTTTTTGTATGAGTGTTGAGTGTGTTTGAGTCACAGTGGGCTGCAGAGCACAGTAATACACAGCAGAGTCAGACACACACACATCCTGGATTGTCAGAGGAACTGATCTTGATGTGGAGTCCAATGTTGCAGAAAATCTCTCCTTAAATTCATCCTCATTAGATCCTTTACCAACTGTAAATTCACTCAGAATGAGTGTTGGTGATCTGTTTGATAGCTGTTTGTACCAGTAAAGATATGCATTTGTATATATGGTAGAGTAATTGCACAGTAGAGTGACTTGATCTTGTTCATTTGCAGTCATTTCTCCTGAAGGTTGTTCAACATTGTCTTGTGCCCGGCACACTGGAAAATAGATTTACATTATTCATGTTCATATATATTGAGTATTTCACGCAGATAGTTTTGCAGATAGTAGTGTGAATTATGAAATAATTCTTACCAAAAATGAAAAGAGAAATAATCACCCATTTTGCCATTGTCATTTCAAGTTAAAAATGGAGACTATTTTAACAGAAATTCCCAGAAGTATTTTCTGTCTCTGTTTCTCTTTAAAGTCTCAGATTCTTCATAAGGTTCAGCCTTATATAAGAATTTGAGGAATGATGCCTCCTTGTGGTGAGTTTGAATAGAGTTTGCTGAGCTTAAAGGGCACCTATTATGCCCCTTTTTACAAGATGTAATATTGGTCTTGGGTGTCCCCAGAATGCATTTGTGAAGTTTCAGCACAAAATACCCCACAGTTAATTTATTATAACCATTTGAAAATGTCATTTTTGGGGCCTGTTTTAAAAAGAGCTGTTTTGGTCTATACCACTTTAAATGTAAATGAGCTGCATATCCCTGCCCTGCTGGACCCAGATGATGAAGACCGGCGTCCCTCGCCCATGAAACGTATTGAAAAACATAGTAAATAGTTAATCGATTAAAGACAGTTTTTATTACATTCTGAGGCTCTTACTACCAGCCGGCACATGAGTAAACTATTATTTTATTTTTTTTATTTCATTTTAATATAATGTTTTTACACATGTTAATTTCTGAAATGTTGATGGGGGCGGCGCCCCAGCGCCCCCTATGGACAAGCCGCCACTGGTAGGAAGTTAGTTGTGCACGTTCAGCTGTCAGGTTTTTGTACAGTGTTCTTGTGTTTCCTGTGACTGTGGGCTGCAGAGCACAGTAATACACAGCAGAGTCTGACACACGCACATCTTGGATTGTCAATGGAAATGATTTTGAAGTTGTGTCGAGATCGCTGTTAAATCTATCCTTGAACTGGTTGTCATTAGTACCGAATCTGTTCAGCATGTATTCTGGAAATCCATTCACTTTTTGCTGGTACCAGAAGAGATATGGTGAAACATCAGTGGTTTCATATCGACAGTTGATTGTTACAGCTGCTCCTTCAACTGCAGTTTGAAATGTACTTTGTTCAACACTGTCCTGAGAATCACATCCTGTAATGTATAACATCACCGATGAGGATCTCATATTCATATTAGAGGATTATTACAGCATGTACAGTACTGTATATACTTACAGAATTTGACTTACCCCAGAAATATGTGAGAAAGAAGACTACAATTTTGTGCCAGTTTGCCATCACATTAATTGTTAAATAATACTTGTTTGAAACAAAAACTTGTTGAAAACTATCTACAGTAGACTCTTGTTTCAGCCTCTCTTTGATAAAGTTGTACTAACACTGTCACACATGCAGAGAACTTCATGAGTCTGACTGCACCACAGTTCCTGAATATTGAATGTCTCCTCCTCCTTAAGAATTTTTTGGTCTGTTTTTGAGACTTTTCGATGTTCTGATGTTTGTTTTCTCAGTCTCTTCACAGTTTTTGGTTCAAACACAGATCCACTATTTTTCTAGAAGATAGAAGATGGAGCACTTAACATTATTGTACTTACAGGTATATGTGAAAAATAAGAGACTTGTACATTAAAAGATTGTATTTAATGTTGCTCAACTACTATTGTTTTTACTATAATTGAATTACTATTGAGTATTGATTCATTATGGTTTGTCACCAATATATGTCAGAGAAATGTGTTTTTGTATGAGTGTTGAGTGTGTTTGAGTCACAGTGGGCTTCAGAGCACAGTAATACACAGCAGAGTCAGACACACACACATGCTGGATTGTCAGAGGAACTGATCTTGATGTGGAGTCCAATGTTGCAGAAAATCTCTCCTTAAATTCATCCTCAGTAGTTCCTTTACTAACTGTAGATTCACTCAGAATTAATTTTGGTGATCTGTTTAGTTGTTGTTTGTACCAGAAGAGATAAGCATTTGCAGAACTCGTGAGTGTATAATTACACCATAAAGTCACTTGATTTCCCTCAGATGAAGTCTTTTCTCTGAAAGGCTGATCAACATGGTCCTGTCCCCGGCACACTGGAGGAGATGAAGCATAAATTAATAATCATTTACAGATACTCAAATAAAGTGTAAATTATGAAAGACTGTTCTTCCTACCTAAATCATGTGCCGTAAAGAAAAGAGTAATTATCACCCATTTTGACATTGTTGCTCTGAGTTGGAGAGTGTGAGAGAAAAACAACTAATGCGACTCCTTATGGAGAATCTCTCTATCCTAGTAGCTTCTCTTGATTATTTTCAGCAACTGCACAGTCACACCAGAATTTAAGAGATAGTTCCCCCTGGTGGTGAATTCATTGAATTAACCACCTCAGTTTTTTTGTAACTAAATTGAGATGTAGTTAGATGAGATGACAGGATAATGTGATTTTCAATCAAACATCTCTTTTTTTCTTAGTAGTTTTAGATTCTTCATATGGTTCAGCCTTATATAAGAATTGGAGAAATAGCACATTCCTCTTACGTTTGCTGAGCTGGACAGTCTACATTTTCATGCTGCCAGCAAAGGTTTCTTAATTTGTTTTTGTCATTTAATCTTAAAATATGTTTGTTTATGGTTTGTTTTATGTCTACATCTATGATAATTTTTTATCACAAATTTGATTAGGGACTTAAAAATAGTTCTGAATCTTAATTTATTTATTTTTTGTCATAAAACTTCTCACTTCACACTTCTTTTCAAAGTGTGAATAGTCTACTTCAAGATCTAAATGAATATTTGAATCCCAGATTCACCACAGGACATGAATGCTGATCCAGTGGCAGTTTTAAACAAGTTATTATCTATTTTATGTTTTTGTATGAGTGTTGAGTGTGTTTGAGTCACAGTGGGCTGCAGAGCACAGTAATACACAGCAGAGTCAGACACACGCACATCCTGGATTGTCAGAGGAACTGATTTTGATGTGGAGTTCAATGTTGCAGAAAATCTCTCCTTAAAATCAGGCTCTGTAGTTCCTTTCGCAAAGGAAAATTCACTCAGAATGAATGTTGGTGATCTGTTTGATAGCTGTTTGTACCAGAAGATATAAGCATTTGTAGCTGTGGTAGAATAATTGCACAGTATAGTAACTTGATCTTGTTCATTTGCATTCTTTTCTCTTGAAGGCTGTTCAACATTGTCTTGTCCCTGGCACACTGGAAAAAAGATTTAACTATTTATAATTTACATATATTGAGTACTGTAACTAAAACAGATACTGAGGTGTAATTGATTGTCTTTCTTACCAAAGTCCTGTGTTGTGAAGAAAAGAGTAATAATAATCAGTTTTTGCATTGCTGAGATAAAGAGATTATTTTAATATATTCTAATGAATGCGTCTCTCTGTCTTTACTGTAGCTCTGTTTCCTCTCTGCTGCTCTTCCCTTGATATTTCAAGTCTTCAAGTAGGTCCTCACATGCACAGTTGATGGCACTTTTAAAGGATGCTGCCCCCCAGTGGTGAAATTATGTATCTCTAACACATAACCACTTTATGTACAGGTATACATTTTGTAGCAGTGCATACAGATGACACACTTTTTGAAATAATGCCATAGGCCTAGATTTACTAACAGCGTGCACTAGCGCAAACCCTCTTTTGGTGTTAAAAAACGTTAGGTTCTCTTTCTAACATTCGTTCGGTATCTCACTATGGGAACGCCTCTGGGCGTGACCGATCGCGGAAGCACCAATTACACCACGTCTGCCAACCGTGGCAGACCAAACGCTGCAGCGATTAGGGAGTCCTGCCTCCCTGTATATAAACCGCAGCTACCTGCCGTTTCGTCATTCTCGCTCTCTTCCCCGTGGAAGATTTCGGAAGCTGTCCTCAGCAGACTTGGGAATTATTGCTTGATCTCCCCTATCCTCCCCCTGTGGAAACATCGGTAGCGAATCATTTGCACCCGAGCCGCAGGGCAGCGCTCTCTTCAACCAGAGCCTCGCTGCCAGGAAAAACAGAGCGCTTCGCTGCCTCTGTTTTTCAAAAGATCTACAAATCAACTGCGCTGTCTGTTCGCGCTTTGAACGCAACGTCCCTCCATACAGCTTATCAAGCGGAGCTATTAGAGGAGATGGGTCGTCAGCTGGACTCCGGATCTCCCAACCCAGTGCTCTGGGAGGAGATTTGCGTCATCGCAGATTTAAACCTGCGCACGTCCCGCGGAGCAGTTCAAAGTTGCGGTCGGAGTATGGGCTTAGCAGTTGTGGGGGAGAGATCGCTGTGGCTGGGTTTGTCAGGACTCTCTGACAAAGAGAAAGTGGAGTTTTTGGATGTCCCTATAGATCCAAAGGCCATGTTCGGCTCGACGGTGACGGCAATGCGTCAGCAGTGTGACCTGCGGAAGAAGGAGGGAGAAGCTTTCCAGGTCTGTCTCCCCAGAAAACTGGCCGCTCCGCCTTATCACCCGAGCCGGCCGAATTTCAAGCCCTCAGGGAGAGGCGGGCACTCTGATTATCAGCCTTCCCACCCTGCGCCACCGCAACAGCAGGGCAACGCGGCTCCGCAGTCAAAGCCCGGTTTCGTTCGGCCAAAACAGTCGTTCGCGGCCACAGCCGCAAAACACCGTTCGGCTGCCCCTCAGGGGAATAAGAAGAGGCGGTCTACCTGATATGCCAGTTCGGCGACAGGAAGGGTTGGGAGACAGCACCCAGGGTTTATCTGTCCCATCCCTTCAAAACGATTCCTCTCTCCCTCCCGCGGGGAAAATGAGAAGAATGCAGAAATAAAATGTGTTCGTTGTGGACAGTTCAGAGTTCAGCGTGTGCGGGAATGTGGCCAGTTTTCTACTAGTGCCCCCCAAGAGTTTTTCTCCCCCTCCACCTTCGAGGTCTGTTATGGGGGGGAGAAGGTCTAACGTTCACAAGCATCCCATCAAAAATAAAGTTTTCTCTGACGCATCCAGGTCAAGGACCGAGGGCGCAGAGTGGGATAAAAAGAGAAAAAAATCACAAAAAATCACTAGAACAATCACAAATGAATACCACTTTAACTCCTTCACTGGAGCGGTATTCCCCCCCCGTTGCCGCTAGAGTGTGCTGCGGCACCTCTAGTGAACAGAGACGGGAAAGGCCCACTCGCTGCTCAGGCAGTGAACTGGTGCGCATGCGCAGTTCATCCCTGGGTACTAACCACTATAGAGAGGGGATACAGGCTTCAATTCGCTGTAAAACCTCCTCTGTTCAATGGAGTGGTAATTTCAGTGGCCAAAGGGGAAGCAGCTCTGGTTTTAGAGGAAGAAATAGCCTCTTTAATGAGAAAAGGAGTGATAAGAGTGATTCCAACTGTAGAGAGCCAGAAGGGTTTCTACTCCCGTTATTTTGTGATTCCCAAGAGAGGTGGGGGTCTCCGTCCCATTCTGGATTTACGGGTCCTCAACAGACACCTCAGACAATACAAATTTAAAATGCTATCTGTCAAAACGCTGTGCCAAAATATTCGGCAAGGAGACTGGTTCACCTCGGTGGATCTCCAGGACGCATATTTTCACATAGATATTTTTCCTGCGCACAGGAAATATCTGAGGTTCGCCTATCAGGGCACAGCATACGAGTTTACGCGAATTCCGTTTGGCCTGGCTTTGGCCCCTCGAGTATTCAGCAAGTGTGTGGAAGGGGCCCTGACTCCATTGAGGAGATTAGGGCTCAGAGTTTCAGCATATCTGGACGATCTTCTCATCTGCACGCCGTGCCAACGGCAGGCAGAGAGCGACACACACACACTAGTGACGCATCTGGAAAGATTAGGTTTCAAGATAAACCAGACGAAGAGTTGTCTATCTCCGTCCCGGGAAATAGTCTACTTGGGTCTCAGGTTGAATTCTGTGACGTTTCGAGCTTTCCTATCAGAGGATCGCATCAAGACGATTCACAGCTGCCTCTCCCTTTTTCAAAGAGGGAGATCAGTCTCGTTCAGGATGTGTCTTCGGCTACTAGGTCTGATGGCCTCAACTGTGTCAGTGGTTCCCCTGGGACTACTGCGAATGAGAGATTTTCAGAACTGGACAGCGTCACAAGGCATTCGCCCCAAGAGCCGCCTCAACCGCAGAGTGCGGGTCTCACCAGAATGCGCGAGGGCTCTCCGTCATTGGAGAGCCCCATCCTTTCTCAGGACAGGATGCCCTCTAGGTCCTATTGTACTGAGAAAAGTGGTGACGACGGATGCATCTCTCACAGGCTGGGGTGCAGTGTTCGAGGGCAGAACAGTGAGAGGAGTTTGGTCTCCGGCACTGAGAGAGAGGCACATCAATTTTCTAGAGCTATTGACAGTGTTTCTAGCTCTGAGACATTTTGTGCATTTTCTCAAGAATCATCACGTATTGGTCAGGACAGACAATACAACGGTGATTGCCTACATAAATCGGCAGGGAGGTGTTCGTTCTCACATGCTTCACAGGTTAGCGAAGAAACTAATAATGTGGAGCAGCAGGTCTCTCCTCTCATTACGTGCGACGCATGTCCCGGGAATAATGAACAGAGGAGCGGATCTACTATCCAGGGGGAGTCCTCTGTACGGGGAGTGGAGACTCCACCCCCAGGTGGTCCTCATGTTATGGGAGAGATTCGGCCAGGCTGCCGTATATCTCTACGCATCGCGCGAAGACGCACACTGTCCCCTGTTCTTCTCCCTGGCCGGCGACGATGCACCATTGGGTGTGGATGCGCTAGCCCACGAGTGGCCAGACGTGTTGCTGTACGCGTTCCCGCCGTTGAGCTTGATCGAGCCGACATTACGGAGGGTTCGGGAATGCAGACATGTGATGATTCTGATCGCGCCTTACTGGCCGGGGAGTCTGTGGGTGGCGGAGATTGCGCATCTGCTCTACGACCAGCCATGGCCGTTACCAGTGCACAGGGATCTTCTCTCACAAGCACGAGGGGAAATTTTCCATCCCTCCCCTCAGAAACTAGCTCTCTGGGCCTGGCCCGTGAGAGGGTGAATCTGAGCACAGCCGGATTACCTCCGAGGGTTATTGAGACGATTCAGAACGCGAGGGCTGCCTCGACGCATTCTTTATATAATCTCAAATGGGGAGTTTTCGAGGAATGGTGCGCAGAGAAGAACATTGTTTCTTTCCTGTGTTCTGTTTCGGACGTGCTGTGTTTCCTTCAGGACCTCCTGGATAAAGGCAGGGCTTTTTCCACGGTTAAGGTTTATCTGTCCGCCATCTCGGCATGTCATGTGGGTTTTGATTCAGGCACTATGGGCCAACACCCCCTGGTCTGTAGATTCATGAGAGTTGCACGCAGATTGCACCCAGTATCTAAGCCAATGGTCCCACTATGGGATTTGTCTGTGGTCCTGAACGCGCTCCCCCTTTCGAGCCCATTGATAAGATGGACTTAAAGCTGTCAAGACGGCTCTACTAAAGGCGGCTCTACTACTCGCTCTGACAACAGCAAAGAGGGTGAGTGAACTGCATGCTTTGTCAGATCACCCCTCATGTTTGAAGTTCGCTCCGGGTGGTCAAAGAATACTTTTTTGAACTAACCCGGCGTTCGTGCCCAAGGTCTACGATCACGCGGATAGGATAAAACCTGTGGACTTGTTGGCTTTTCACTCACCTCCTTTTTCATCTCCAGAGGAGGAGAGGCTAAACTATTTATGTCCGGTTCGTACGCTGTATATGTATGTACAGAGAACCCGCACATTGCGCAAGAGCAACCAGCTGTTTGTCTCATGGGCTGACTCTTATAAGGGAAAACCTATCTCCCGTCAACGCCTTTCCCACTGGGTGGTAGAGGCTATCGTGTTATGTTACAATAGCATGAATTTGGAGCCCCCACTAGGTCTACGAGCGCATTCTACTAGAGGAATGTCTACATCCTGGGCTCTATTTAAAGGCATTTCGATTCAAGAAATTTGCGCGGCAGCCAGCTGGTCCTCTCCGCACACATTTATTCGTTTCTATAGACTGGATGTAACAGAACCTTCTCTGGCCCTCTCAGTTCTGGGAGTGAGTAGTCAGGTGGTATAAGATGGTTCTCTATGGGCGGATTTCTCAGATGATTCTGCTTCTCCGTCTGGGTCAGTGATGCAGAGTTTATAAGTAGTAAGTAGTCTACCTTTTGGTGCAGGTGAGGACACATTTGAGCTGCACGCGGTGCAGTCTGAGCTGGAAGCTGTTGAGAAACAGATCCACGACCTTTTAGTAAGAAAAGCCGAGCTGATAGACCGGCGTTTGGCTCTCGAAACATCACGTGCCGAGGCACACAAATCAGAGATTAATGTTACTAACCCGCTGACTCCGACCTCGTCTACTCCGTGCGTTCCTCAACATCGGTCCCGAACGTCGAGGTCGCGATCAGCCATGGTCTCGTTCACTCCGGCTCCAACATGCCATCACGAAGCCTGGATTTTTCCGCAGCGGAAGTCGCGAGTCAGGTCTAGACCAAGAAAACTCTCTCCGACCCTCCCGGTTTTCGAGATATCCACACAAAACCGCTTCTCCCCTCTTCGCGAAACAGAACGCGATGTTGTGATCATCGGCGATTCCATCGTTCGACACGTACACGTTACGTTAAATAAAAGTAAGGTGCATAGTCACTGCTTTCCTGGTGCTCGTGTTTCTGAAATCGCTGCTCACGTTCCCGAGATTCTGAACGAGCGCGTCGGAACCGTTGTCCTGCACGCGGGAGGGGCCGACATCAGACTGCGCCAAACGGAGGTTTTGAAGAAAGACTTCAGGAATCTGATCGATACAGTACGCAGCACATCGCCTGATATAACGATTATTGTGTCAGGACCGCTTCCCACGTATCGACTAGGTCATGAAAAGTTTAGTAGATTATTTGCGCTTAATGAATGGTTAATGTCATGGTGCAATGAGCAGAAACTTCTCTTTGTAAATAATTGGAATCTGTTTTGGGAGCGTCCTAGGCTTTACCGTGCTGATGGCTTACACCCAAGCAGATTCGGATCGGATCTTCTGTCAGATAACATCTCCAAAATGTTAAATACCTTTTGACTAGTAAACAAAAGTCCAAATCATAGTCTCTGCTGCACCAATTTAACTGATATAAATAGTGTAGAACATTGCATAGAAACTGTGTCTATTCCTCGTTTAGTGAGATCAAATAATAAATCTACTGCAGGATCTAGAAAAAATCTAATTGTTATTAAACCAGAAAATGTTGCTATTGGTAATCAAAAACAATTTTTAAAGCTAGGTCTTCTAAACATTAGATCACTCACACCTAAGGCAGTTATTGTAAATGAAATAGTCACAGATAATAGCTTCGATGTACTTTGCCTTACTGAAACCTGGCTTAAACCAAATGATTATTTTGGTTTAAATGAGTCTACTCCAGCAGGATACTCCTATAAGCACGAGCCCCGTCTGAATGGTCGTGGCGGCGGTGTTGCAACAATCTATAGAGATTTTCTCAATGTTACTCAGAAAACGGGTTATAAGTTTATTTCATTTGAAGTACTTGTACTAAATGTTACGCTCTTAGATGTTCGAAAAACATCCCTATTATCTCTAGCCTTGGCTACCGTATATAGACCGCCTGGGCCTTACCCTGATTTCCTAAAAGAGTTTGCAGATTTTCTCTCAGACCTATTAGTTAACTTCGATAAAGCATTAATTGTTGGAGACTTTAATATCCATGTAGATAATCAAAATGATGCGTTAGGGGCTGCGTTTACAGATTTATTAAACTCCTTTGGGGTCAAGCAAAACATTACCGGACCGACTCATCGATTTAATCATACACTCGATTTAATTATATCACATGGAACCGATCCAACCGATATAGATATCATTCCACAAAGTGACGATGTCACTGACCATTACATGGTAACTTGCATATTACGTACTCCTGTAATATATCATGCTGCGCCGCGTTATCGATTAGGCAGAACAATCCTTCCATCCACCATAGATAATTTTTCAAACAGCTTATCGGATCTGTCTCAGCTGCTCAGTGAACCCAAACAAACAGATGAACTTGAGGAATTAACTAGCACTATGAGCACCATTCTCTCTGGATCATTGGATATTGTTGCGCCCATTAGATTAAAAAAGGTCAGAGAGAAAAGTAAAGCACCATGGTACAACAATACTACGCGTGTTCTAAAGAGAGAAACCCGTAATTTAGAGCGTAAATGGAAACAAACCAACTTAGAGGTCTTTAGAATCGCATGGAAAGACAGTATGTCACGTTATAAAAAGGCCCTAAAAGCGGCCAGGGCTGAGCATCTACGCAAACTAATAGAAAACAACCATAACAATCCTAAGTTCTTATTTAACACCGTGGCGAGACTAACAAATAAACAGATGTCTCCTGAACAAAGTATTCCATTACAGTTTAGTAGTAATGATTTCATGAAGTTCTTCACTGAGAAAATAGAAAACATCAGAACCACAATTGTAAACGTTCAATCCTCAATCGCGCCTTATAATTCAGCCTCAATTATCACGCCGCAAGAACAATTACAGTGCTTCACAACTATAGAACAAAAAGAGTTAAATAAACTTTTTACTTCATCTAAAACAACAACATGTTTATTAGATCCCATACCAACTAAACTATTGAAAGAAGTGTTACCTGTAGTGGAAGAGCCTCTCCTCAATATTATTAACTCGTCTTTATCTTTAGGTTATGTTCCAAAAACATTTAAACTGGCAGTTATAAAACCTCTCATTAAGAAACCACAATTAGATCCGAATAATCTAGTAAATTATAGACCCATTTCAAATCTACCTTTTATGTCTAAAATACTAGAAAAAGTTGTGTCCGCTCAACTGGGCTCTTTCTTACAAGAAAATGACACCTATGAAAAGTTTCAGTCTGGATTCAGGCCGCATCATAGCACTGAAACTGCGCTCGTTAAAATCACAAATGATTTACTTTTAGCTTCTGACCAAGGCTGTATCTCAATATTAGTTTTACTTGATCTTAGTGCTGCGTTCGATACTATAGATCATACAATACTCTTAGATCGACTACAAAATTATACTGGTGTTCAAGGACAAGCATTAAGCTGGTTTAGATCGTATTTATCTGACCGCTACCATTTTGTTTATTTAAATGGAGAAAAATCTATCATAACTCCAGTAAACTATGGAGTGCCGCAGGGATCTGTGTTAGGCCCTCTATTATTCTCAATATATATGCTACCACTTGGAAATATTATAAGGAAACATGGAATTAGTTTCCATTGTTATGCTGATGACACTCAAATCTATATTTCATCACGGCCAGATGAAAACGCTAAATTATCCAAATTGACAGAGTGTGTTAAAGATATAAAAGATTGGATGACGCATAATTTTCTTTTATTAAATCCAGACAAGACAGAGGTACTACTTATCGGTTCAAAAAACCACCCACAAAACCTCTCACAATACAACTTTAACATAGTAGGATGTCCTGTTACTTCATCCTCTACAGTAAAATACCTGGGTGTTATATTAGACTGCAACCTGTCTTTTGAAAATCATATTTCATATGTTACAAGAACAGCCTTTTTCCACCTTAGAAACATTGCTAAGCTACGTAATATGCTATCAGTTTCTGACGCAGAAAAGTTAGTTCATGCATTCATGACCTCGAGACTAGATTACTGTAATGCGTTATTAGCCGGTTGTCCTGCATCCTCAATAAACAAGCTACAGTTAGTCCAAAATGCCGCCGCTAGAGTTCTAACTAGATCAAGAAAATATGATCATATAACACCGATTTTATCATCCCTACATTGGTTACCTATAAAGTCCCGTATTAATTACAAGGTATTGCTACTGACTTATAAAGCCCTAAACGGCTTAGCTCCAGTCTATTTAACGGATCTTCTATCGCCCTATAATCCATCGCGCTCTTTAAGGTCACTAAATTCGAGGCTTTTGGTCATACCTAGGATATCTAGGTCCACCAAAGGAGGGAAAGCATTTTCACATTTAGCACCAAAACTCTGGAATAGTCTTCCGGATACTGTTCGTTGCTCAGACTCGCTCTCCCAGTTTAAAACTAGATTAAAGACGCATCTCTTCAGCCAGGCATTCATATAATACTTTTAATCCTACAGTTAAATCCGACCTCTAGTTCATAAACGCCAGAGGAGAACTGGCCCCCGACTGAGCCCGGGTTCTCCCAAGGTTTTTTTTTCTCCATTAGGTCACCTGATGGAGTTTTTCGGTTCCTTGCCACTGTTGCCTTTGGCTTGCTCAGTTGGGGATATTTGGGGATATTTAATTTAATTAATCAATCAACGATACTATTGATCAGCATTACCGAACGTAGACGTTCCACTAGAAACAAACATTGATGTATTGTTCTAATTTATTACTGTGAAGCTGCTTTGATACAACCTGTGTTGTGAAAAGCGCTATATAAATAAACTTGACTTGACTTGACTTGACTTATACTTTAACCCTCTCGTCTTCAGTCTGCTTCGTCAGCATATCGGCAATACGGGAGTTGACTATATCCCATAGTGAGATACCGAACGAATGTTAGAAAGAGAACGATTAGGTTACTGACGTAACCCAGGATCTCTGATAACATGAAGTGAGGTATCTCACAACATTGCCCTCCTTGCCTTTTCGCACGGAGAAGAGATGTGCGGAGAATGAAGAAACGGCAGGTAGCTGCGGTTTATATACAGGGAGGCAGGACTCCCTAATCGCTGCAGCGATTGGTCTGCCACGGTTGGCAGACGTGGTGTAATTGGTGCTTCCGCGATCGGTCACGCCCAGAGGCGTTCCCATAGTGAGATACCTCACTTCATGTTATCAGAGAACCTGGTAATCGATTTCCTAAGACATGCAGTGAAAAGCATTAGCAATGAAAGGGCGTGGACAGTTATTTTTGCAGCTGACCTCATTGCATGTGCTTTTAGAGGAGCAAAATGTGGGGAGAGCATTTAAATAAATCACGCAAGGTGATTTACTAAAGCGAATTTAAAAAACGAGAGGGAAAAAATATCGGGATAGCAGGTGGAAAGAGCTAATGAAGGAGAAAGACTTTGAAAGGGACGCTGAAGTTGCCTGCTTTCTTCTCGACAGGTAAGTCAATGTTACGGCCTAAATTACAAGCTTTTTTTCATTGCTTGGTTGTGTAATTCATTATATAGGCAGCATAACAGTAGAACATAGTTAAACTCGATGACATGCTATTGCAAGACATGTTGTCATAGCTTATTGGTACATAACGGCTACCGTAGTTGCAACACGCATTTGAAAAGCGAGGCGCTAGACAGCACTATTCATTTGAATGCAAAATACAATTTCACCGCTAGATGGGAGAAATTCCTACAGTGTACCTTTAAATTTGCGCATTGTCAGTAAATCACCCTGGAACTTTCCAGTCTCATAATCCACTTTAATAGAATTGTGGTCTAACTGGCTTTGTTTAGTAAATCTGCCTTTTTAAAAGAGTCACTTGTCATGGGTTGGATGTAGTTAAGTCCAAGGATAATGCATGATGCAGGATGAACAATAATAATAGACTTTTAAAAAACACAAAGAGCGATAGCATAGGCTACACATAACTATGCAACTTTAACAGAAGCCATAAGTCTTCATCAACACTGATGATCAGTTTTACACTTGAATGTACACTTTTATAATGCTCTGTAGTCAGTAATAATCTCTTACATTACCATAAACAGGTGTTGCATGAAATATTATGGGTAGCAGTTACAGTAGTTATGTTCTAAGTTAAAAATGAATTTGAGATTTTGTACAGCTTCACGTAGACTTTGTATCACTGGGCTTCTACTATAGAGCTGCATCTGACAGAGCCAGATCTTTATTAATGAGTTCACTGGATGATTGGGATATAGCCGCCTGAATCATTAAATACTGAAGCTCTCTATTAGGATACTGTCTGTACCAGTAAAGTCTAACATTACTGCTGCTTGTTTCATATGAGCATCTCAGTGTCACAGACTCTCCTTCTTTCATGATGAGATTTGAACCCATATTTGGCCAAATCACATCCTCGGCTGTCACACCTGCAAACATGAACAGAAAGAAACGTGTTACAAACATGTGAGATCATGCATATAAATGATACACATTACATTTGAATTATCTATATTGCTATAATGTAATGGAAAAGTTTGGTTCCTTACTACAGGACATGATTAAAATCAAACTCAGGTGTTTTTCCATGGTATGTTAAAAAGATGAGTTTGTTGGAGCTCTCAGTCCTCTGTTCTGCTGGTCTTTTTCTGCTGGTTTCTTACAATGACTCTCTGCTATTCAGTCTTTGGCACTAAAGAACTTCCTGCTCTCTGTGAAATGCTGCCCTGCATTTGCATGTCTATCTACTTTGAGGATGTGTTTCATCAAATTTGTGCAGCCCAAGAAAAGTTAACAATGTGTTAAGTGAAAGAATTCATTGTTTTTATAAGACAATCTTCCGATTCAAGAAACCATTCACCCAAAATTGACAACTCTACCATTATATGTCCTATTATTATTAATAATATCATAATAGGCTATTGCTTTGATCATATTCCCTGTGTTCAGCTAAAAATGTTTTGCAGAATTTTTGCAGAACATTTGAATCTTTAGTGATTAATCTGAAAGTGCCAGTAAAGTGTAACATTTTCATTATGTGTAATTTATGTAACTGGGCTTTTAATTTATTATCTTTTTGGTCTGCACATCAGCAGTGAGATCTTCTCTGACAATATATTTATTGTGCTGTATATAATATATGACAGGAACTGGTCTGTAGTAGAGCTGCCTGTTTTTGAGTGAAAGTGAGGCACATGTGATCACAGTGGGCTTCAGAGCGCAGTAATACACAGCAGAGTCAGACACACACACATCCTGAATCAGCAGTGGAACTGTTCTTGATGTGGAGTCCAATGTTGCAGAAAATCTTGTCTCAAAAATAGGTTCAGTGATTCCTTTTCCATAGATTAATTTGCTCAAAATGAACTTTGGTGAACTGTTTGGCAATTTTTTGTACCAGAAGAGATTTACATTTGTGATGGTGGATGTGTAATTGCACATTAGAGTAACTTGAGCTTGTTCATTTGAAGTTATTTCTCTTGTAGAATGCTCAACCTTCTCCTGTCCCCAGCACTCTGGAAAACACATTTAACATTTTTGACATTTAAAAATAAGAGTAACTAATACATTAAAGTGTAATGAATGCTCTTACCAAATATGCAGTGTTCAGTGAAGAATAGAGCTATTATCAGCCAGTTTGTCATTGTGCCTTATGGAAAAGACTAGAGATTTTAACAGTGCACGTCTTTCTCTTGAATGTCTGTATCCTTTCAAGCCTTGAAATTTGCAGCTCTAATGTGGCAAAGCCTTCAATTTGAATATGAGAGATGCTGCCACCTTGTGGTCACATTTACTGATTTACACTGAAAATAGATTTTAAGAGCCAGCGTCTGAAATCGTTGTATATTTACTGTTGACCTAGAATGATCCTTAAGTTTTTTTCCCCCATGTAATTAGTTTTATAATCAAAGATCACACATTTCATATTACCAGAGTCTATATTAGGCCTAAGGTAGAATTATTATTTGTTTTTTCTTTGTTCAGTGGCTGTAGGCTAAGGAGCACTGCACATGACATTCAGGAAAAATATGTATATTGTGGACAAAAATTAACAATTCATTCCCACTGCTTAATAATTCGTCAGCACATTTTACTAATTTGTTACCTCGTTTTGAGTAGGCCTACATTATGCACACAAAAGAATAATTTGTGACCTTGTTTTACTAAATTGTGCGACAATAAAATTTGTTATCTCGCTTCACTAAATCATGGGTTATTGTTAGTTAAATCAAAACAATGGAAAGCATTAGTACAATGTTTCCACAATTTACTAAATCGAGGGAACGAACTGGTAGGCTAAAACACTAAAACAAGAGTACAAAAACTGATGTGCAGACCAAAATGATCATAAATAAAAAGCCAAGTTACAGAAATTACACAATTTATTTCAAATTTAAATTTTTTATATGCATGTTATTGCTGTGGGACAGAAATCAAAAGCATGTGGATTTGCACTTTGTCATATCATTGAGCACTTCCTCTGTATTTGTATGAGTGAATGTTGATCACATGTTGGTGTTGGTAGCTGTTTGTACCAGAAAAGATAAGCATTTTGATCAGTTGTAGTGTAATTACACCTTAAAGGGACAATGTGTAGCTTTTTAGGTATTTTATTATCTAAAATCAATATTTTTATTCATAAATATGCCCTCAATGGTGTACAAATACCTCTGCCAATGATCTGACTTCTCCTCGTAAACGAAGAATTTATTATCTTTATAAACATGGGACGGGTAGGTCCACGGAGGCTTCCATGTAGTTCCGCCATCTTGAAAAACTATAATAGCAGATAGGGACAAAAAGTACTAGGCCAACGCGTTTCCACAAGGCGTTTTTGTTCAGAGCCCGCGTCACGTGACTAACCAGCAGAAGCAGAGGAGCAGAGCAGAGAGAGGCGTTTGTCACTGCCGCGGCAAGTTTAAAAGGATGCACTGTACGGTTATTTATAATGGATGAGTCCATACATATGCTGAGTCACAGGATAATGAGCCCTCGTCGTCGGAAAAAGTCCAAAATAGAGCGTAAAAGGAAACGTGACCGGAGATTACAAAAACAAGGGTTAATGTCGGGATAGCTAATGCAGGAGAAAGCTTTCAAAAGAGACGCTGAAGTTGGCTGCTTTCTTCTCGACAGGTAAGTCAATGTTACGGTCTTAATTACAAGCTTTTTTTCATTGCTTGGTTGTGTACTTTATTATATAGATAGTAGAACATTTATAGTTAAAAGTTAAGCTCTTTGATGAATAGCAGCTACTGAGTAAAGTAACGTTAGAGAAGGCGCTGATGATGATAATGATGATGATGATGATATCTAACAATGCACATACTTCAAAAAATATAACGAATAAATAAGGCATTACTACTAATTGCCATAGTTCATGTTTTTCACAGTCAGTAATTAATACTGTAACATTCTTTTTTTCGTTGTTTCAAGTTTCAGTTTGTTTTAAATAACAAACCTGTTCACCGAAGGAAAAAGTTCTATTATAAGATATCCTGTCATAGCTTTTTGGTACATAACGGCTACCGTAGATGCAACGCGCATTTGAAAAAGCGAGGTGCTAGACAGCACTATTCATTTGAATGCAAAATACAATTTCACCACTAGATGGGAGTAATTCCTACACACAGTCCCTTTAAAATAACTTGATCACTGAGCACTGAAAATTATGAAGAAATTATAAAAACTATGAAGAAAAAAAGAACATTAAAGAACAGAAAATAAGCAGGAATGTCAGACATCTAACATCTGGTAGTGGTTTTTGCAGGAAATGCATGTCGCTGCCTGGACCTCTGCTTCTCGTAAATCGGCTACTACTTATTTTTTTTGACAGACTTGATATCGTGAAATTCAAATGAAGTGAATCTGAAAAAAGATGGATCGTGAGGTAATAATTATTTATTTCTTAGCTGGCAAGTATTCAGTGAAGTGATTGATGCCCATGAGCATATGGCCCTGTCCCAAATGGCACACTTCAAATGCACTTTCGGTCTTGAGGACTTACACTTCGCGTGTCCATGAGACCTTAGGGTGTCCCATTTGTCATTTTAGGTTTCAGAAGGGTGCTCGCAAGCGCCCCCCTTTGCGGCCTATATGCACACCCGATGCACACTTTTGCCGAGCCCGCAATGATGCGAGCCCTGCAGCAGACAGTCAAAGCGGCGTTACGTCACGAAAGTGCGGACTCTGCGTCATAGGAAGACCGCAGGTGCTTAGGGTGCCATTTGGGACAGGGCCTATGTCGATGTGTTTAGTTCTAGTTCTAGTTCTAGAAGAGGCTTCATGAGGGTTGATGATTATTTCTGGAGAAGGTGTGACTTGAGTGTATATTGAGCACTTTTGTACATGTGAATTTTTCTGCCATGTTTTAGACAAACACTATTTCACTTACCAAAATAATGCATTTGCATTTCATAAATGCTCAAAATTGCATGTGGTTTCTCGGTATACTGGGATCTGGGAATAATTCAAGATTCAAGGGTTCTGCCGAACTGTCAAAGACCATTGATTCCTCACCCAGAGCAGAAGCAGGTTTTTGTACAGTGTTCTAGTGTTTCCTGTGACTGTGGGCTCCAGAGCACAGTAATACACAGCAGAGTCTTTCAGAGCAGCAGAGGAGATCTCCAGATACACATAGTTTTGTTTTTCTTTTCTGATCTCAGCAGTGAATCTGGAATCTACATAAGACATCTGAGCTTTTTTTGAACTGTCTGAGATGAGCACAAGGAATTCAGGAGCTGATCCGGGATACTGACGGTACCAGTAAAGATAATATGCAGATGAATAACTGCAGGAAAATGTAACACTTGATCCCTCGACAGCAAACTCCTCTATTTTTGTTGGTTTAATATCATTTCCATATGTTGCATCTGCAAAAGTAGATCAAATCTTTAATGAACTGGTGTTTCAATGCAGTCATTTAGACGAACCAGCATAAAATACAATATACTGTACAATGTAAATAAATAGACTTTATACTTAATTTTGAGCAGAAATTAGCAATTCTGGCTGCTCAGAATACTTAGATGTAATACTTAAAATACTTCAATACTTACATGCAAATGCAGAAAGCAGAATGACAGAATGGAGTATCATTGTTTTTGTTCCTTATGTTCTGTCGAACAAACTCTCTAACAGACGCTTAACAAGATCATATCAGATGTCAATGCTTTAAACCCTCCCTCTTCCAGAGAGCTAAATGAAAGAGTAACACAGTCTCACCCCCAAACGTCACATACTGACGCGTCTTGACCATACGGCAACATACGACGAAAAGGGTACCCCTAAAACGTCCATATGTGACGATTCGGGTTATGGGTAGGTTTAGGTATGCGTTAGGGTACCGCTAAGAGGCCCTGCTGGTGCGCTTATGTCTTCGTCTCATATGGACGTTTTAGGGGTACCCTTTTCGTCGTATGTTGCCGTATGGTCAAGACGTGTCAGTATGTGACGTTTTGGGGTGAGACCGGGCTGTTTCATAGTCCACAGTGTCATCACTATTCATATAGTGCATATAGTGCTCCCTCTTGTGGTTACTTACTAACTTGTACAACATAAATGCTCAGAACACAAGCAGAATGTGATCTGATTCATTCCTCAAGCTTTGGTTGTTATAGTACTGTAGATCTATATATCAGGTATTCATTTTATGGTCCTGTACAGTCACCACAGCTTAGACACAAAAAAGCAACTTAAATTGTATTTAAAACAACAACAAGTCAGTGGTTTGGAGAACATCCTAAGAGTACAGTGTGTAACGAACTGCATTAATAGCATTAAGTTATTTAAAAAAAAATCTAAATCTATCATACCACTGTTGATAGTTAAATAGTAAATATAATATACCGTTAATTCAGATAGATTTATGAAAAGAAATTAGTTGTACACAGTACACCTTCAGCTGTGTCAGGTTTTTGTACAGTGTTCTAGTGTTTCCTGTGACTGGGCCTCAGAGCACAGTAATACACAGCAGAGTCTGATACTGTAGCAGAGGAGATCTCCAGATCCACACGTTTGATTTCTTTTTCTTTTCTAGTCTTAGTAGAGAACCTGAGATCTACCTCAGATGGCTTAGTCTCTTTCAAGTCAAGTCAAGTCATCTTCATTTATATAGCGCTTTTAACAATGTAGATTGTCTCAAAGCAGCTTTACAGAGATAAGCGTATAATTTAAGGTAACAGAGATTGTTTCGGCTTTACAGCAGAGTTAAGTTATTTCCATCTAAAGTTAGTTTTCACACCCTCTATTAAAAGCACAAGGAATTCAGGAGCTGATCCGGGATACTGACGGTACCATAGAAGTGAATTTGCAGAGGAATAACTGCAGGATAATGTAACAGTTGAAGCCACTGCAGCAAACTCTTCACTGCGGTCTGGTGTGATTTCATCTCCAAAACTCACACCTGGAAAAGAACAAAATAACATTTTAATTTTCAAATAGTTTTAGTTTTGAAATTGATTGATTACAAGGATTTGAATCAATTAATACTAGTTAACAATTATATAACATTTTAATGTTACTGTCTTTGTCATTGTGAAAAAATAAATTTAGGATGTAGTAAATATTTGTACATTTTCAATAAAAAAAAACTGATCTAGCATTTAAAATGAAAAATTATTTGACAAAATATATACGTATATTCTAAAATTAGAAATGCAAATGCACGCAAAACAGGCACAAATTCACTTACATGCCAAGGCAGAGAGCAGAATGAATGAATGAAGTATCATTGTACATGGTGTGTGTGTGTGTGTGTGTGTGTGTGCGTGTGTGTGTGTGTGTGTGTGTGTGTGTGTGTGTGTGTTCACTACAGCAGGACTGAGCTTTGTGACAGTCTAGCAAATATAACAAGATCATTTGAGATGTTAAACTCCTCCCCTTTCATCCTCTGTCAGTTTGATGAAAAAAAATAAAAAATAAAATAAAAACTCACATATGCACACAATTAAAAAACAAATATTACATTTAGTATAATAAATATCATATCTGCTCACGTCAAGAAATAATCATTTTTATGCAGGTTTACACAAAAAAATTATGATAGATTTTAGCATATAGACCTTACATAAAACTAAAATGTATAGAGTGGATGAAATTATGAAATCATTTTAAATTCTTAAATATATATATTTTTAATTACACAGTCAGTATTTTATTGCTGTGGGATAGAAGTCAACAGCATGTGGATTTGCACTTTGTCACATAATACAGCACTTCCTCTGTTTTTGTATGAGTGTTGAGTGTGTTTGAGTCACAGTGGGCCTCAGAGCACAGTAATACACAGCAGAGTCAGACACACACACATCCTGGATTGTCAGAGGAACAGATCTTGATGTGGAGTCCAATGTTGCAGAAAATCTCCCCTTAAATTCATCCTCTGTAGTTCCTTCACCAAATGTATATTTATTTAGAATGAATGTTGGTGATCTGTTTTGGAGCTGTTGGTACCAGAAGAGGTATGGATTATTACTAGTGGTAGTATAATTACACTTTAAAATAACTTGAACTCCTTCACTTGCAGGCATTTCTCTATAAGACTGTTCCACCCTGTCCTGTCCCGAGGACACTGGAAAAAGAAAAAAGTTAAAGTCATTAACATGAATTATTTGCAAAATAAACTTAAACATTTAATATCCTAAATGAAAGTAAACTCTTTCATCAAATTGTTTGCTTACCATCATAATGTGCTATGAAACACAGGGAAATCAACGCCCATCCAAGCATACTTGTTCTCTAAGGTAAAAGGACTGAAATTCACTCAACAGTGCTTTTAAAAAACTCTGTCTCTGTCCCTATCTCACGGAGATCTACTTTAATGTATCATGTCACATGATCTACTCATACACGAAAGGAGCAATTCTGACCTCTTGTGGATAAAGTTTAAAATGACTTAAAATGTGTTTTTTTTTTTGGAAACTAAGAACAATTTTTCACAAAAGTAGGATTAGCCTAAAATATTTTTTTAACACATGCCCTCTACTCATCTCTAGGTGTGCAAATTGTAAAGCCATTTACTCACTGTATATACCACTGGCATCATGCACCTGTTTTTCTTTTTTCTTTGCAGAAGATTATTGTCAATTATCTGAAGAAGGTGTGCCTTGACTGTGTAGATGCAAATGGGTGATTTATGCCATAATGTTTTAAACTAAACTAAACACTTTTCTAATATTCATGCATTTGTAGTTAATGTGGCTGCTTTGAATGGGCAAGAAGATGCTTCTATGCCAGAGGGGTCTGTATATAATTCAAGATTTAAGGGTCCCATTTCTCCTGTGGAACACTAGTAGGTTTTTGTACGTGTTCTTGTGTTTCCTGTGACTGTGGGCGTCAGAGCACAGTAATACACAGCAGAGTCTGACACTGTAGCAGAGGAGATCTCCAGATCCACATGGTTTTGTTTTTCTTTTCTGATCTTAGTAGTGAATCTTTGATCTACTTCAGATGGCTTCACATCTTTTGCACTGTCTGAAATGAGCACAAGGAATTCAGGAGCTGATCCGGGATACTGACGGTACCAAAGTAAAGACCATGCAGAAGAATAACTGCAGGATAATTTAACACTTGAACCCTCGGCTGCAAACTCCTGTGTTTTGTCTGGTGTGATAGTATCTCCATTACTGTCAACTGCAAAGAAAAGTGAAATAGTCTCAGAGGGTTCAAATATTATCATTATGCTGGTAAAATGTGAGCATTTCAGAATTTAATTCATTTATAGTGCATGTTAATATATTAAGGCCACAAATAGGACAATATGTAATTATTAAAAATTACTTGACATACTTTATTGTGATAATTTAAGGACATCATTGAAGTGATGGTACTTACATACTAAAGCAGAGAACAGAATAACTGAATGGAGGATCATTGTGTGTGTGCTCACAGTCTCAGCCTGAATGATCTTATGACGGTTTCTGTCAGGTTCAGTAAAATACGTGAAGCTCCTCCTTTCTCACCTCCTGGGGAAAGGAGTGCATCTAAAAATCAGTTTATCACTGTCACACTGTTGCTTCATAATGTCAAAAAGACAGCGTATCCATTATCTAAAGATTTTGACAAAAGATTTGCATTTAATTTCGTAGTGAAATTGATATTTTTTAAATTAACAGGCAGAATGTGTAATGTACTGCAGATTCAATATCAGGGTTTTTTTTGTGTGTGTTCTTGTTTCCCGCACTGTGATCTGCAGAGCACAGTAATACACAGCAGAGAGATACTTCAGCAGAGGAGATCTCCAGATCCACACGTTTGATTTCTTTTGTAGCTTTTAAATACAGATGAAGTCCTGGCTCGGATTTCCTTAAATATTCAGTGACGAGAGTAAAATCTCTGGTTTTGTTCTGAGATTCTGGCGATACCACTGGAGAGAGTTACCAGTGACACCAGTTGTACTGTAGTTACAGGAGAGTAGAGAATAGTTACTGTAGAGAAGCGCCCCTTACGAAAAAGAAGTTTATTCAAGTGATCTATTAGTATACTTCTTTTAAACTAAAAATAAGAAAGTATAGGCTACTTTAAGTCTACTTTTTCTCAGAAAGTTCTCAGAAATATACTTCAAATTGCACTTAAGTATACTTGACTTACTAACAGAAAAGTCTAAGTAACACATTTAGTTGTTAAGTCAGCATCCCGAGGCGAGTGGGGAAATTGCAGATGGCTGAGATGAGTGGCGTGAAACTGTTTATTGTTGATCGAGATATACTTAAAGGTATAATTAAGTATTCCTAGTATTCTTGGCTTGTACTTGTGTTTACTATTTTGATTGAGTAGCTTATTAAATACTTTTTTAAAAACATAATATTACACACTCTTATAAACTAACATGTTCATATTTATATATTAACAAGCTTTCGGGTGGAATAGCTTATAGAGTAAATAAAATAAGCATGGAACTGAACCTGATCATGTACACAGCGATAATAATAATTTAAAGTTTATTCAAGTTTTTATTTAAATATTCAAGACCTCTATATGGTGTTTATTGACCTTACAGGCGTTTGACAGCGTTCACTGTCCAACCCTTTGGAAGGTTTCGAACAAGATAGGTTTTCCTGAAAAGCAAATCAACATTGTGCGTACACTACATGATGGGATGAAAGCATCTGTACTAGTTGATGGAGAATACACCAAGTATTTCAAGGTGAAAACTGGAGTCAAGCAGGGTTGTGTAATAGCACCCACGCTATTCTCAATATTCCTAACAGCAGTGCTGCATTTGGTCAGGAAGAATATGCCAACTGGAATAAGCCTCAGGTACAGATTTGATGACACCTTCAATCTCCGACGCCTTAAAGCTAAGACGAAGACCACAATCCCAACAGTGTGCGAACTGCCGTATGCAGATGACAATGCCATTGTCGCCCCACACCAAAGAGGACCTTCAGCATGCGATTGACGCCTTCCAGACTCAAGGACAGCCAAACGTATCAATCAAGGTAAATGGACAAGCTCTGGAAAACGTAGAGAACTTCAACTATCTAGGAAGCAATATCAGCAAAGGCTAATATTGATGCTGAGATCAACCGAAGGCTACAAGCCACTGGATCAGCTGTTGTGAAGCTACAGACACGTGTCTTCAGTAACAAGGACATCTATAAGAGTACTTAAATGAAAGTGTACAAAGCTGTTATCCTTCCAACACTTTTATATGCATCTGAGACCTGGGTAACCTTTAGTCACAATCTAAAATCCCTGGAGAAATTCCATGACTGCAGCGTACGAAAGACTCTTGGAATTAAGTGGCAAGATCAACAAACTGCTATTAGTGTATTCGAGCAAGCCAACACCACAAGCATCGAGGCATAAAGAACCAGCTGCGATGGGTGGGTCATGTAGTCCGCTTGGAAGACACTATAGGATTCCCAAGCAGATCATGTACTCGGAGCTGGAGGCTGGCAAGCGCACACAGGGAGGTCAGATGAAACGATACAAGGACACTCTACATCACAGCCTTAAAGGGATAGTTCACTTTGAAATTAAATTTTGGTATGTTTTAGCTTACCTCAAGGGCATCCAAGATGTAGGTGTCTTTGTTTCCGCAGTAGGTCAAACCGTTCTTGTCTGTCAGTCATATAATGCAGGTCTATGGTCACCACCTCAAAGAGGTGATGTAGATAGATAGATGACAGCAGTGGTGTAGTCGGGGCCATACGCACGTATACTCCGTATGCTTACTTTTTCCCCAGGGCTGTTTGCGTATTACAACTTCTGAGGATCAATATTAGCGTATACCCTCCGTATACTCACTTGTTTTGCTGATTAAGACGTCCCTAATCTACTCCTGTTTTAGCGTCCCCTTTAACTGTATCCCAAGTGTTTTTTTTTTTTACTCGCGAACGTTTGTTGTAATTGGTGCATTTTTGTTTGAATTCTGTCGTTCCCCGCCCCCGACGACGCCGTTATCGAGCATCATTCGCAGGATGCCAGCGAGCGAGCACAGTGTTCATCGATTGACGACGGAAGATGGTTTCACGTTGAGGCAGTCAGGTAATAAACGTATTTGAAATTAGTTTAATTACAGCTACCGGTAATTACAGTCTGTTATGCCGTTGCTGATTTATGATGCCTTTGCCTTATCATGATTTCGTATATGGCAGAAATATAACGTTATTCAAGCAGCACAGGATTTTTGAAGTTATAAACATTTCAACTTGATAAAGAAGCATATACATGAATCAGAAATTGATCAGAAATTATGTTTAAAGTAGCTAACAAGCCACAGACAGAAAGTCAAATACACAAAAAATACTAAAATTGCCATCATGATGAATATTTGCATAAAACAGTCTGTTAACGTTATGTGTTAAATAAATGCAGCATTTGGGATAAAATCAGAAGGCTGCTTTGGGATTTGTGCATCTGCTACTGACTGTCATTTAATGTTTATCCAACAACAAATTTAAATTAAATAAAAATTGTAATGACACATTACGAGGTTATCCCACTGCAAATACCTTTTAAAAAGCAAACATTTGTGATGTGTTATCTTATGTCTTATGACAAAGTAAAGACTTGGGTAGATTATGCGACCCATGTTAGTTTAATGATGCATAATTCAAGTCTATCTCTGTCTCTATCTCATCTAGAAAATGGTTGGAAGAGGAGAGAAAAGGAAAGTCAGTCTAACTGACTATTTTGGAAGGTAGGCCAACTAAAGGAAATTTCATAGTGTCCCACTTGTAAGGGTAAATGTTGGCTTTTGACCTGTCAGCCAACAGCAAAGGTAATGATTACTTTTTTACTTTTAGTGTGCAGAGTAAGAGAAGCCATGTAGGCCAGTTCTACTCAAAAACCAGCACAAACCCAAGTCAGACCAGCACAGCCCAGACCTCCAGCACAGGCCATTATCAGACCAGCACAGGTCCAAGTCAGACCAGCACAGACCAGACCTCCAGCACAGGCCCAAGTCAGACCAGCACAGACCAGACCTCCAGCACAGGCCATTATCAGACCAGCACAGCCCAGACCTCCAGCACAGGCCCAAGTCAGACCAGCACAGACCAGACATCCAGCACAGGCCCAAGTCAGACCAGCACAGCCCAGACCTCCAGCACAGGCCATTATCAGACCAGCACAGACAGCTCAGGTCTTTCTAAAGTCATAATAGGAAAATGCTTACTATAGTGATTTAATATTTAGTAGAGTAGAAAGTAGGTTAGTATTATGTGTCACTCAGTTATAGTCTTTTGTTTGCTCATAATTTGATGGGCATCTCACAATGTTGCTGGATTTATAACCTGCTCAAGACTAGTAGTTCACTATTAGGATTAGTTCACTTTCAGAGACTAATATGTCATTTTTGTAAAACACATAATTGCAATTGTTTAAGGGATAGTTCACCCAAAAATAAAAATCCTATCATTAATTATTCACACTAATATTATTCCAAACCCACAAGACTTTTGTTGATTTTCACAACACAATTTAAAATATTTTGCATTAAAGGTTGTATCAGCGATTTCTAGCCTAAAACATAAAGTGTCAATTTCAGCTGACCTTTCTGCACGATCCGCTCGCTGCCTGCCCTATAAATTGTCTGTGAAAAAAACGCGTCTCTCTGGTCAGCCAACTGTATTGTCCATTACTTTCAGATGATTCAATCCAAAATATATTCATTAGTGTTTTGAACCTTACAGAGAGCCTTACAGGTTTGGAATGACATGAGAAGGAGGAAATAATGGCAGGATTTTCATTTTTAAGTGAACTATCACTTTAACATTAGTCTGTTATTTATGAAATTATAAAGCACATCAGTCTTATAGGGTAGGCTTTACATTAAAATTGTGTGCAATGAAATCATGTTTTTGTTTAGGTCCTGGCATACCATGTACTGAAGATTGGCCGGACATTTGGAGTAAAAGCCAATGGGAAGCTTTTAAATCAAAGAACCCTTGGTTGGGGTGCAAGAATAAGAGGCTTGGTATGTGATTGTTCAATCTGACTTTAATTCATATGAGCTTTTACTTTTTTCACAATTTGTAAATTAAAAGCAGAGACTATTGTTCAAGTTAAATTAATATTAAAATGACTATAGCATAACATATATAACATGGAGTTTTTTAAGGCCTATGTTTGTTTGTTTTTCTTATTCTTTTAAAGATTTTATAAACATTTTATGCTAACAACATGAAATTCTTGACCTAGCTGTCTTTGAATGAAGCATGGTTTATGGCATTTGTGGTAATAATTTAAAAAATGCAGCTAAAATCTAAAATAAACAAATGACAACTGAAATTAATGGCATACAACTAATTCCATTTTTACTTTCTTAATTACAGGATGCCTGGTCTGCTGTAATGCAGGATCAACAGGGGTCTTTAAAGAACAAGGTGTCCAGATTTCCATGGAGTGGTCTACATTTCAAATTCAAGGTTCTATCAATGAAAACAGGGACACTGTTTTATGTTCATTAAGGAACAAAATCAAAAGACATTATTGCTCAAAAGCACATGCTCATGCTGAAAATATAGAAAACTTAAAAAAAAAAGATGTGCTGGGAAAAAATGTGGACACAATGAACTTGTCGTTACTAAAAGAGACTTACTCAGTGTTCAGAACTGCATATTACCTAGCCAAAAATAATCGTCCCTTCACAGATCACGAAACGCTCGTAGAACTCCAGCAGCTAAATGGAGTCAAAATGGGACACATTCTGCACTCTCGTTTCAGTGCCACCAACATTATTGAAAGCATTGCGAAAGAAATGCAGTGTTCAATTGTGAATAACATTATTAGATCCTCAAGCAAACTAGCTGTACTAATAGATGAGGCTTCCACCTTGAGTAGAAGAACCACCTTGATTGTTAACATCAAAACCTCTGTGCTAGGTGAACCGCCAGAGTTCATATTTCTTGATCTAGTGGAACTTAAGGACCAGACATCTGAAGGAATAACTGATGCTTTAATGAGTTGCCTAACAAAAGCAGGATTCACAGAGGAGTGGCTAAAACAAAACTGGGTATCTTTTGTCTCAGATGGTGCTAGTGTAATGTTAGGAAAACACTCTGGTGTGTCAACTAAATTGAAAATGAGATTTCCAAACCTGCTCACTTGGCACTGCATGAATCATAGGTTAGAACTGGCAGTTTCTGATGCTGTAGATAAAGTTACTGCTATAAATCACTTCAGAGTCTTTGTTGAAAAATTGCACAACATCTATAGCAAATCAAACAAAAACCAAAGAGAGCTTTTAGAATCAGCAGCTGAGGTTGGCTCTCAGGTTCTCAAAATTGGCAGAATCTTAGATGTTAGATGGGTTGCCAGCAGTTTTCGGACCGTTCGGGCTGTCTGGACCTCTTTTACTGTTCTTGCCAGACACTTTGAAAAGGCCTCCAATGATGACCAGAGGACCTGCACTGAGAGACAGACATACAGAGGCTTGTGTGACAGACTGAAGAGCCCAGAATTTCTCTGTGATCTTGGTTTGATGTATGATACCTTGCATGAACTGTCCATTGTCTCTGAGGAACTACAAGCTCAAACTATGACCCTACTCAGAGCAGATCTTCTTGTGAAAAGAGCAATCAGAGTTTTAACATCATTTAAAACTCAACCAGGAGAGAAACTATCAGCTGCCCTGGAAGCAAAGGATCATGGCACATTTAAAGATGTGCACTTGAAGTCAAACCCTAAGATGAAGTCCATTAACACTGAGGAATTCTTGCAAAGGCTAATTGACAGTCTACAGAAACGTCTTCCTTTTGAAGAAGACATTCTCAAAGATTTAAGTATTCTTGACACAAGCAGGTGGCCATCAGAGCCTAGCATTCGTTATGGTGAAGCAGAGATTTGTAGGCTTTGTGCACGTTTTAATGTGTGCCCTGACCAGGCCATTAAGGGAATGCGAGACTTAATTGAATCTCCCCAAACTGAAAGTCAGAATTTGAAACCCCTTAAGAACTGCATGCAGACTTTTCCTGTAAGTACTGCAGAATGTGAAAGAGGTTTCAGTCTGATGAATACCATCTTGACCAACAAGAGGTCTTTGCTTCTTGTTTCAAATGTTTCAAATTTAATGATGATCAACCTGAATGGCCCACCAATTTCACTGTTCAACCCAGAGAAATATGTTAATTCCTGGGCAAGACATCATCGCACTGCAAATGACCCTCAGTCACGTCAATGTAAATCTGTAAATATAACAAAAAATAGTAAATCTGTTTGGAACATACTGTAAAAAAAAATGCATAATAGATAAATGTAAATAAAAAAAACGCCAGATTGTAAATGTAGTTTTAAATGTATATATTCCTAATTAACAAAAAAAACAATGACTTGTAAATTGATATAAATGTATATGAATTGATATATACCTAATAAACCAAATAAACAATGACTTCTGACATGTTTTTGCCTTTAATTATTTTTTTCTCTGGGGGGGTGTAGTAAACCACTTTTTTTTTTAGGACTACACCACTGATGCACAGAGAAGTCCAAATTAAACAATTCCCCATCGTAAGTACACATTGATGGCCTAAGACACGAAACAAGCGGTTTGTGTGAGAAAACGAACAGTATTTATATAATTTTTACCTCTTGTACACAACCACGTCCAAGTGATCTGAGGGCGTGCGTGCTTCCTGGCGCTTTCCGGCGCTTGCGCAGACTAAGCCAGAACGCGTGCACATGTCACACACCAGGTAGTGCGCGCGCCCTCAGATCACTTGGACGTGGTTGTGTACAAGAGGTCAAAACGATATGTTTGTTTTCTCACACAAACCGCTTGTTTCGTTTCTCTGTGCATGTTCTTTGAGGTGGTGACCATAGACCTGCATAATATGACTGACAGACAAGAACGGTTTGACCTAAAAATATCAAAATTGAAACTACTGCGGAAACAAAGACACCTACATCTTGGATGCCCTTGAGGTAAGCTAAAACATACCAAATTTAATTTCAAAGTGAACTGTCCCTTTAAGCAGTGTTTCATCAAAGCCAACAACTGGGAGCAACAAGCTCAGGACAGGAAATTATGGAGGAGCACTATCCATCGTGGTGTTAAAATATTTGAAGAGCAACGGAGAAACAAAAGAGAAGAAAAGAGGGCAGCTCGTAAAGCTAGGCAAAGCGCTGCTGTCATGATCCGAGCAACACCTGCCCTCACTGCCATAAGATATGCCTATCTCGGATTGGACTTGTCAATCATCTGAAAATGCACAACTAATGCAAGCAGACATCATACTCGACTAATGAGGGATTGCAAACGACGACTGGACAAAGTAACTGAGGAGTCACAGGGTTTAAATAACAGGGAGAACCAATGAGTAGCTAGAACAACTGGTGAACCAAATCAGTAATTAAGGAAACAAGCTGGTACACACTGGGAAACTATCAGAGGTGGGACAAAGTCATTGTTATGCAAGTCACAAGTAAGTCTCAAGTCTTTGCCCTCGAGTCCCAAGTCAAGTCGAGTCAAAGATGAGGCAAGTCCCGAGTCGAGTCAAAAGTCAAAGCCAACAAGTCTCAAGTCGAGTCCAAAGTCCTACCATTTTAGTTTCGAGTCATTTCAAGTCGTCTTACCACAGAAATAAAATGCATACAAATCATGTATGTCTGTAAGATTTGTATTTATTTAAACCTCTTTTTATACAATGACATTAATCAAATACAGTAAAAAAACAGAAAATTTAATTTTCACTAAAAAATTCACATGAATTTATTTCTTCTGCTGAACAGGAAGGAAGGGGGGGCGGGAGATGGGTGCAACTAGGGGTGTGCCGGTTTCAGATTTGGTGATGACGGTTATGACGTGAGTCAAATGTGACGGTTCGTTCGTAACATAACTGTCGGGGGGGGGGGGGGGGGGGGGGGGGGCTTTGAATAAAAGTAATATTTGTGTAGTGTTCAATGTTGTTATCAATAGAGATACGCGAATGGTGTATTATTTCATCCGCAACCGCATCACAAAACTCATCATCCGCACCAACTTTTTTTGACCAGATTTCAAAGCCGCAAGAATGCCCTTGTCTGTTCTAGAAAGGATGCAGCAAATATATTTAATGCTAATGTATGAGGCCTACGCTGAGTTTCATTAATTTACGATGAGATGCGCTCTAGTTCAGCTTCACAATGCAATGCAAGTGAACGTGGCGCATCGGAGCCTCAATGTCACGGTTATTTATTGTCTCCTATTGATACTTTGCACGTGACGTCACAAGTACTGGCTGGCGGGCAAGAACGTCGTTCTCCAGCAATGAAACCCAGTAAACTAATCAAGGGTCGCCAGTTTTGCTATACAAAAGTTGGTGTTTTGAGGTGTAAACGACATGCCAGATAGTTGTTGTGCAATTGGATGCACTAACCGCAGATGAGATAAGCAACCTTCACAGTATACACACGTCTGTGCATATTACCATCAAAGGTAATTTCAACATTTGATTGAATACAATGGGTGTATGATCATGTAATTAATCGTGTCTTTAAGTTACTGTAGTTTTGTCAATCAACACCACCAGTATTCACCAGCTGGTTCGGCGAGTCAGGTGTTTGTGTTATGAGTCTAAGCTAGGCTAACTGTACGTTCACACCGCCGCCAGCGAGAGCGGCAAAATTAATTGAAAATGAATGATTTCCAGGCACTTTGACGCTCTCGCCGGTGGCGGTGTGAACGCACAGTAACAGCTGTCGTCTTTTGCTAACAATAACAGAAGTGTGTGATAGATATCGCAAACCTCAAAACAACCTATGATTTTCAATGAGAACCAGAGATGACCCAGCAGTAGAGCTAGATTATTTACGGAGGAATTATTACTGCTCGATTATCTTAAAAAAACTTGTCTGCTTTACACAATTTAGTTACCTTGGAGTTAATCCTAGTCCGTAGTTATGCAGCTAGCTCGCTAACAGACTTGATATCTACTAGAAAGACAGGACTCAACGTTGAAAATACCCATTTGTTGGCCGCCAGGTATCCGTGGTAGTCACGTGACTGCAAAGTATCAATTAGGCCTGTCACGATAACAAATTTTGCTGGACGATAAATTGTCCAAGAAATTATCGCGATAAACGATAATATTGTCGTTCTGAGACCATTTTCATTTAATATAATTATAATGGCATAATAATGCAGGTACTTATAACTTTTATTTCTAAAGAATATTAAACATTGAAAACGGAAAACATTTTAAATATCCAAAAAAATGAACAAAACAACCAAAAACAATGAAAGCAATGGACTCTTAGTGTCTGTTAACAAAATAAATGTCTGTTAATATATAAAATGAAACAAAATTGCACTTCAAAAAATATTAAACATTAGGCTTTAGACATTATTAAATGGTGATACATTCCATAACAGGCAAAACTGACAGTTAGGACCTTTGTAAACAAATAAAAAAAAGCCTCAACAAGCCATATCGCACAATTTTGCACTGTTACTTTGTCCTCCTGTTACTTTGTCAAGTGATTGTGTACTGTCAGGAAGACGGAGACGCACTTTATTGCGTGTGTATGCTACGCACTGAAAATACTTGGTTAGGATTAGGGGTGAGGAGTGCGTGCGTATTACACGCCATAAAGAGCGTATCATATGCACGCAAAAACTATTTTTGGCGTATAAATGGCACGAGAAATAACATTCGTGGTATAGATATGCATTTTCATGTGATCGGGCTCGCTGTCGCAACTCACAACTAGCATCTTCTCTCTCTCCCGGCAGTAGCCGCAAACAGTCCCGCCGGCGCTTTCCCACACAAAGACCATGTGACTGACAAGCGCCGCGCCGCCGCCTCCCCACACAAAGACCATGCAACTGACAACAAGAGGGTTCACTCCTCCTATACGCTAAAGAACCGAGAGTGGTCATCCAGTCTCTTTGGTAGAGAGAGAGAGAGACGAGGAAAACAAACAAGCATGCAAATGGAATTATCGCGGCCGGAAAAATTATCGAGCTAATTTTTTTTATCGTGCGATTAATCGACTTATCGACTATCGCGACAGGCCTAGCATCAATAGGTTTTAATTATTAAATACATGCAATAGGCTCTATGCACGAACGCTGCTAACGTATTTCCGGTAGGATCTCAGCCGGCGTCTTTACTTCCGCATAGCGCGTTCTATAGGACAATTCACTTTAATAAAATTCATTTTCTCAGAAACGGAGACAACGATTTTAGAAACTGATTCGCTAGTCGGATTTTTTTGCAATATGAGAGAATACTCACCCTCAAAGTTGTTGATGTAGCTTGAAATTTATAATTTAAAGAACTTCTCTATCTTACTCATATGTGTGACAGTTAACTGCCTCACAATATTGTTAACATCATTCACGTTAACCGCAGGAAGTGTTTGTAAACAGCGAGTGTAATTTGCCATTATCTCCACCTAATGCAAAAACGGCTTCTGACGCAGCACCGGATGTAACTGGGCGGGCTGAGACAAAACGCGGAAGCGATCGTACATAGAGCCTATTGGTTGATGAAACATTTATTAAAATTAAGATACAATTTGTACAAAACGAACTTCGCTTTAAAGAAAGGATTTCTACAAAGCAAAACCTAATCAAGTGGTAAAAATCATGTCTGACGATTTACAAAACAAAACTTCATTAAGTGGTAAAAACCATGTCTCCCGATTGCAAATGTTCATTGCTAATGTTTATAATTGCAAATGTTTTTCATTTGTTTAATAAATCGCATAATGATGGCATATCATTATATTATAGCTTTTATTTCTATCTAAAATAATTGGGTCGGTCAGGGGGTACTTGGCAAAGAATCAAATACAGTTGGAAACGACGTAGACCATTAATAACACAGACTGTTAACAATTGTTTTTAATTAGTATTTAAACATTCTCTATGATAAAAATTTTTTTTGTAAAAAATATTTTAATAACACGGTTTTGGCGGTTATATAGATCTAATGATGGTGTTCAACTATAACCGTCGGTCTCACGGTTATATACTAACCGTCACACTCCTAGGTGCAACTGTGATGCAATTATTAATAATTGTAATTTTTGCATCACAATAAGTGTATTGTCAAAACATTTTAGTAACTAAACTGAATTTTATTAGGTTTAGTGACAACATGTTACAATGTTTACATGGTTCAATTTATGGTAAGCTACGCTTTTTTATTATTTCAGTTCAATTCACTTATTATGATTTGATTTAATATTGACTCATTTGGATAAATATTAGGTAGGCTACACAAGATAGGCATTCATTTTTCTCAAGAAAAAAACAACTCACCTAATGCTGTAGCCTAAACATACAGAGAGCCCTATCAGCTGGCAGTATTATTTAAGGTTAAAAATAACACAAATTAAATATAATGCATTTTTTTTTATTATAATAACAACTTTATTTAATGATATAAGTAAAAATATAATAAACATGCAATAGTACACATATTTAGCAAAATACTCTCTATAGCTCTTTTTTCTAGCCAACTAACGTGCCTATATTATGGTCATTAAATGCTTTCCTGAGGTAAATGTTATGTGACATAATTGTTCTCCAACTGTTTTATTGACCCCTTTGATTGATGGCTCGATATTATGTATGAGGAAAATACATTTCGGTAAGCTGTACTGTATCTTTCAACAGTGTTCATTCGTGTTTAACGTTATTTACTATCAGCTAGAGATGATCGGTTCACGTGCCGCTAGGGATCTGTCGTGTCACATTTACAAGCGCCAAAACGGTATTTATTGTCTGAATTTCGTAATAAAAGTGACAGAATCTGAGAGCAGAGATTTTTTATATCATAACTAACCTGCTCTGTCAAGTCTGTCGGTCTCCGTGTCCTCTTCATTCGTTCAAATTCGTAGCATGCGTTGTGCTTGTTGCGCTTCATTGGTTGTCTTGCAATGTGCCTGCTTAGATGCTGTCGAATCAAAACAACGCGGGACTACAGTGATTGGATGTCGTGCAGGCAGCGCGCGCGCTCTCTGCATGCATACAGGTGGTGCACATTTTTTCACAGATGCAGATAAACAGAGCGGCGTGTGAACGTTTTTTCCCCAGTTTTCATGGGAAGTAGCAAGTCTTCTCGAGTCAAAAGGCGCAAGTCCAAGTGAAGTCACGAGTCATTGATGTTAAAGTCCAAGTCGAGTTGCAAGTCTTTGTACATTTTGTCGAGTCGAGTCTGAAGTCATCAAATTCATGACTCGAGTCTGACTCGAGTCCAAGTCACATGACTCGAGTCCACACCTCTGGAAACTATAGAGAACACATGGTAGGGAAACAGAACAACACAATGAGCAAAATATAATCCTGACAGTATGCGTGTCATAAAAAAATTCATTAATACATTATATCAAACATTGTCATACGTTTTTGCATTAGCAGTGAGCAGCACTTTATAGACATTGCAAATGTTTACTAATGTCACACTGATGCATTTAAAGAAAAGTAAATAGTTTGTTATTAATTATTTAGAATCCTTTTTCACTGCTGCTCGATCCAGTTGAGAGTTTATGGAGCATGTAAACCTGGAATCCACTGGTTTTATGTTGGTACCAATAAAGATAAGGGTATTGGTCACTGGTACTGTAAGTGCAGTGAAGTGTAACCACGTCATGTTCAGAAGCTGTTTGAACTCTTGTTGGCTGATTAACAGAATCTTGTGTATTGCACTCTGTCAGGAAATATAAAATAAAGAAACAAATCTGTTTTCAAGTGTATTCTGATGTAAGGATAATAAGTAATAATTTAAACTAAAAGCAGTTAGGCTACTTTACCTAGAACTGCAGCCAATAGAAGTAAACTCTTCTGCCAGATTAACTTATTTTACATATTTTCACATCTCCTCCCCGGCCTGATAAATTAACTTGTTCAATGTCAAAATAAAAGAACTCACAGAAAGAATGTTAATGCTCTTTGAAATATTGTGCTACCGGGTTACTTACTGTACATCTCCATGTCTTATGGCACTACAGTGTTTACAAATACAGGTTCTCATTTTTCTTGATGTTTCACCAACATACAACAATCCACATGGGCAATGTAGAACATAAATTACATTACATGAATTACAAGTGATGATACTTTTTAGAAATACATTTTTGCCTGGTTTTCTTTTATGCCTAAAATAATTTACTTCACACAGGTGTTACCACATATTTTATTATATTCGGGGCTGGATAGATTGTGGTTGTGATTGTGGTTTTCACTAGAGCGGTTCAAAGTGAAAAGAGCTTCAGGTTTTTGTACGACATGTTTCATGTTTTGTATCACTGGGCTCCAACTCTCAGAGCACAATAATAGAGAGCTGAATCTGACAGACGTACATCAGTAATAGTGAGTTCAGTGGATGTTTGTGATGTAGTCGACTGAAACCGATCATCAGAGGTGTCTGCAGCACTATATGATCGTGCACCTTTATACGCTAAAAACAAAGGTTCTGCATGTGGATACTGTCTGTACCAGTAAAGATAAACATTATTGCTGGTTGTACTATATGAGCAGCTCAGCTTGACAGTTTCTCTTTCTTCTGTGAAAACATTTTTTTCTTTATCTGGCTCAATATTGTCTCCAGACACCAAACCTGTGAACAATAAGCAGAATATAAAATTATTTTTGATTTGTCATAGCAAGGCTGACCAAAAACATTACAAATACAAGACACAATGCAAACAGTAAAATTGCCTAAAATAAGATTTTTGAAACATTGGCATTTTTTTTATTTTCAAACCTCCACTGTTTCATCATCATTTGCTAAATAGTTAATGTACCTGTTCCCATAATTACTATGAGCAGAAAACACCTGTCCATGTTGAATAAGATCAGCGGTTCTTGTGTTGAGCCTTTCGATGTTCTGCTGCTGCTTATGAGACACTGAAGGACGTAAAGACACCCATGAACTTCCTGCTCACTGGCACACGCTCTCTGTCTGTCAAGGATATTTACAACATATTTTTTTTGCAGACATTTTTTTGGGGTCGAAATTAACAGTAAATGCTTACATCTTTTCTGTCATTCTGAGATATACAGACATGAAATATGTATATTGTAATGTGAGTCTTTTATATTCTAATATTTTATGTCTTTTTTTTTTTTACAATTCACTGCATCAACCATGCAGCTGCTGTTTTTTTATAGAAAAATAAATCATAGACTAATATGTGCAGTTTCTTACAATTTTTCTCAGTTACTTTGGACATTTCTCAAATCATTCTTAACATCTGCAAACCAGTAAGAACATTTTGCAAAGCAATTCATACAAACAGCCCCACATAATGGATTGCCTGCAAAAGCCGGTGACTTGCTCAAAATCCTTAGTTTTAAGTAAGTACTTACATCAATGAACATATCAGTGCCATCAGAATGACAAGTCCTTGAGTTAACAAGCAAGGTAGTCAAAATTAATCTTATTAATATAACAGTGTACTCCTGATGTAAACTATGGTGACAGTTTAGATTTTTTTTTATATACAAAAAAGTGCACAATCATGCACTTTTTCTGTATTTATCAATTTCAACATTACAAATTAGTGTATTTTTGTAGAAATCCTATTTTTTACAGGATTTACTAATGATATTATAGGTGGGTCTGACAACAAATTACCTATAGTATGATGTCATTGCAATACAGAAAAGAAAAAGACGAATATATATATACAGTGGTATGAAAAAGTGTTTGCCCCCTTGGTAAATATGATCAAATATAACTGTAAAAAATAAATCTGCATTTTTAATCCTTTTGATATTTTATTTAAAAAATTAGCAAAAATCTAACCTTTCATTGAAGTAAAATAATTGAAAGTGGGGGGAAAATCACATTATGAAATAAATGTTTTTCTCCAAAACACGTTGGGAACAATTGTTTGCCCCCTTTTTTGCAACCTCTTTTTTCCAAGATAACAGCTCTGAGTTTTCTCCTATAATGCCTGTGCCTGATGAGTTTGGAGAACACCTGACAAGAGATCAGAGACCATTCCTCCATACAGAATCTCTCCATCCTGTTCTCCGTTATAAGATTTCTAGAACAGGCTGTCAGGTTTAGATTTTTTATCTGTTGGTATTTGATCGAATCCGTGATGCCATGTATCTGAACAAGATGTCCAGGACCTCTGGCTAAAAAAGCTAATTATTTTGTTTCATCTGACCATAGAACCCATCCCGTTTGAAGTTCCAGTAGTGTCAGTTACTTTTCAAATGTTCTGTGGTCAGATGAAACAAAAACATTAGCTTTTTTGGCAGCAAACACTTAAGATGGGTTTGGTGCACACAGGGATAAAAAAGTACCCCATGTGTAAAATGAAATACTCTGCTGTATTTTTAATGCTGTGGGCCTAATTTTCTGCCAGAGGTCAGTAAGTAAGAATCCAACTACTAACATGGCCAAGACCAAAGAGCTGTCCAAAGACACTAGAAACAAAATTGTACACCTCCACAAGGCTGGAAAGGGCTACAGGGAAATTGCCAAGCAGCTTGGTGAAAAAGGTCCACTGTTGGAGCAATCATTAGAAAATGGAAGAAGCTAAACATGACTGTCAATCTCCCTCGGACTGGGGCTCCATGCAAGATCTCACCTCGTGGGGTCTCAATGATCCTAAGAAAGGTGAGAAATCAGCCCAGAACTACACGAGAGGAGCTGGTCAATGACCTGAAAAGAGCTGGGACCACCGTTTCCAAGGTTACTGTTGATAATACACTAAGACGTCATGGTTTGAAATCATGCATGGCACGGAAGGTTCCCCTGCTTAAACCAGCACATGTCAAGGCCCATCTTAAGTTTGCCAATGACCATTTGGATGATCCAGAGGAGTCATGGGAGAAAGTCATGTGGTCAGATGAGACCAAAATAGAACTTCTTGGTCATAATTCCACTAAACGTGTTTGGAGGAAGAAGAATGATGAGTACCATCCCAAGAACACCATCCCTACTGTGAATCATGGGGGTGGTAGCATCATGCTTTGGGGGTGTTTTTCTGCACATGGGACAGGGCGACTGCACTGTATTAAGGAGAGGATGACCAGGGCCATGTATTGAGAGATTTTGGGGAACAACCTCCTTCCCTCAGTTAGAGCATTGAAGATGGGTCGAGGCTGGGTCTTCCAACATGACAATGACCCGAAGCACACAGCCAGGATAACCAAGGAGTGGCTCTGTAAGAAGCATATCAAGGTTCTGGAGTGGCCTAGCCCGTCTCCAGACCTAAACCCAATAGAGAATCTTTGGAGGGAGCTCAAACTCCGTGTTTCTCAGCGACAGCCCAGAAACCTGGCTGATCTAGAGAAGATCTGTGTGGAGGAGTGGGCCAAAATCCCTCCTGCAGTGTGTGCAAACCTGGTGAAAAACTACAGGAAACGTTTGACCTCTGTAATTGCAAACAAAGGCTACTGTACCAAATATTAGCACTGATTTTCTCAGGTGTTCAAATACTTATTTGCAGCTGTATCATACAAATAAATAGTAAAAAAAATCATACATTGTGATTTCTGGATTTTTTTTTTTTAGATTATGTCTCTCACAGTGGACATGCACCTACGATGACAATTGCACTATATGAGCAGCTCAGCTTGACAGTTTCTCTTTCTTCTGTGAAAACATTTTTTTCTTTATCTGGCTCAATGTATATATATATATATATATATATATATATATATATATATATATATATATATATATACTACTGTACATACATTATGTGTGTGTTACAGTATAGTATGGATGTATATACTGTATAATGCAATACAGTAATATGAACTGTTATAGAAAGTATACAGTATTACAGCACAATATTGTATTAGGTGTATTGGATTACACACCTGTTCTGTCCACAAAACATTTGAATTTTTGAGGACACATTGTTCTCCCAACATTCGGCTGCCCTTCGGCCCGCCTCGGCCATTGTAAGGCCATGAATGAGAACATGGTCCACAATAGTGGCCCTTATTTCATCAGAAACATGCATATGTCCTTGGTCTCATACCTCTTCCTCTGTTTTGCCTCCCTACCCTTCCACTTACTTATCTTCTTCTTTCTGACTGTTGACCCTGTTTGTTTTCTTGTTGTTCTTCCATTGTCAGAAATTATAACACTGTGTCGTGCGCTGTCTATATGCTTGCCAACCGAAGGGTCTTGAGATGAACCTCTGAGCTATTTTAGAGAACTGGTTGAACATTGATTGATCTAACACTTTACATTCCCCTTATTAGTGAAATTCAAGATTCACCTGTGCTATTCATCAATTCAGGGAAAATTTACAAAAAAAAGTATATTAGAAATGTATAGAAAATATGCTTAATAGATTATGACAACTAGTTCAACCATTTTGATTTTAATGACTTATACAATTAACTATTACCTTGATGTTTTGGGGGATTAGACTATTCAACAGAGACCAAGAATAATACATTCTGATCAACATGACAAAGTAATTGCTCATGTAGGAAACCGCAGACAATTATACAAAACCATTTGCATGAACATACTGTACCAAAGCATTAGCAATATGTTCAAAAGAATGATAAATGGCTTTTATGACGTGCACAAGTGACTAGATGATGTGGAGTTTGAACAAGTTTTGAGAATTTCAATTGTGATCTGAGACAGAGGAAAAACTGTAAGAACATTTAACAACACTGCAGCCCTGTGGCGGAAATATGCCTGCACAATATGATTATCATTTGACACTTTATATAGCATATTTGTGTCAAAATCTATTAGGCTGGATTACTTGGTGCATGAAAAAGTGAAGAAAAAGTACTGTGTGTTGTATGGATGTGATATCATTTTCAACTTAAAACTGTATCAGTGATATTCTTGCTCTCTCTCACTGGGTAAAGTGTTTTTGTATAGAGCTGATGTGTTTCCTGTGACTGTGGGCCTCAGAGCACAGTAATACACAGCAGAGTCTGACACTTCAGCAGAGGAGATCTCCAGATCCACATGGGTTTGTTCCCTTTTAGTGAGTTTAACAGACAGTCTTGGATCTACATCAGACTTTTTGGTGTTTGTTGCACCATCATAGATGTGCACAAGAAATTCAGGAGCTGATCTGGGATACTGGCTTGATCCCTCCTCAGCAAAAAGCTCTGTTTTCTTCGGTGTGATGTTTCCAGACACAGCAGCTGAAAAAATACAGAAAAGGTTCATTAGGGCCCGAGCACCGATGGTGTGAGGACCCTCTTGGAATTGCTCTGTTTATTAGGGCCCGAGCACCGATGGTGTGAGGACCCTCTTGGAATTGCTCTGTTTATTATTATTATTATTAGGGCCCGAGCACCGATGGTGTGAGGACCCTCTTGGAATTGCTCTGTTTATTATTATTATTATTATTATTCTTCTTCTTCTTCTTCTCCGCATTTAATTGCATTTTTGAGGGCCTAAACATGCTCGAAAACTCACGAAACTTTGCACACGCGTCAGAACTGGCGAAAATTTACATCTGATATAGGTTTCAGAATTGGACGGGGCAAAACGGCTCGATAGCGCCACCTATAAAAGTTCAACGGAGTGCGCCTCCCGCAACGTTCCACGTACGTGCACGAAATTCGGTACATAGATGTAATGACCTAATACCTACAAAAAAGTCTCTTGGAGCATAGCCCTAAACACAACAGGAAGTCAGCCATTTTGAACTTCCTCTCAGATTTTTGTGCAGTTTTTGCCATTTTCAGGCCTCATACTTTAACGAACTCCTCCTACAGTTTTAATCTGATCATCTTCAAATTTGGTGAGTGTAATCTTAAGGCCTTTGCGACGTTAAATTGCGAAGATCTTGAGTTTTCGTCAAAGGGCGGGTCCTCGGCGGCCTGACAAATTTCGATGTTTCGCCATGAAACAGGAAGTTGCTGTAACTCAGGCATGGAATGTCCAATCTGCCCCAAACTTCACACTTTTGATAAGCGTTCTGTCCTGAACACATGACCATGCTCATATTCAGTTACAGTCATAGCGCCACCTGCTGGCAACAGGAAGTGACATGTTTAACACTGATATGGACTCCTAATAACATATAAAAAAGTGCCAGCAAGTGCTAAACATGCTAACAACATAATAGAAGCATGCTAAAACATGCTAGCAAACTCTTAGCTAAGTGCTAAAGCATGCTATTATTGCAATTAAATAGGAATTTGCTGTAACTCAGGCATGGAATGTCAAATCTGCCCCAAACTTCACACTTTTGATAAGCGTTCTGTCCTGAACACATTTACATGAGAAAATTCAGTTATAGTAATAGCGCCACCTACTGGTAACAGGAAGTGACATGTTTAACACTCTTGTGGTCTCCTAATAACATATAAAAAAGAGCCAGCAAGTGCTAAACAGGTAAGCAACATACTAGAAACATGTTAGCAAACACTTAGCTAAGTGCTAAAGCATGCTATTACTGCAATTAAATAGGAATTTGCTGTAACTCAGGCATGTAATGTCCAATCTGCCCCAAACTTCACACATTTGATAAGAATCATGGCCTGAACACATGTCTATGCTCAAATTCAGTTATAGTAATAGCGCCACCTACTGGCAACAGGAATTGACATGTTTAACACTTTGATGCCGTTCTAGCAACATGTTAAAAATGCCATTGAGTTCTATACATGCTAGAAACATGTTAAAACATGCTAGCAGTACTTAGCTAAGTGCTAAACCATGCTAATTCAATGAAACAGGACTTTGTTGTTACTCAAGAAGGCAATGTACAATCTACCCCAAACTTCACACGTTTGATAAGAGTTATCTCTTGAACACATGTCCATGCTCATATTTAGTTATAGTCATAGCGCCACCTGCTGGCAACAGGAAGTGACGTTTAACACTGTTCTTGACTCCTAATAACATATAAAAAAATGCCAGTAGGTGCTAAACATCCTACCAACATACTAGAGACTTGCTAAAACATACTAGCAAACACTTAGCTAAGTGCTAAAGAATGATATTACTGCAATTAAATATGAATTTGCTGTAACTCAGGCAAGGAATGTCCAATCTGCCCCAAACTTCACACTTTTGATAAGCGTTCTGTCCTGAACACATGATCATGCTTACAGTCATAGCGCCACCTGCTGGCAGCAGGAAGTGACATGTTTAACACTGTTATGGACTCCTAATAACATATAAAAAAGTGCCAGCAAGTGCTAAACATGCTAACAACATACTAGAAACATGCTAAAACATGCTAGCAAACTCTTAGCTAAGTGCTAAAGCATGCTATTATTGCAATTAAATAGGAATTTGCTGTAATTCAGGCATGGAATGTCCAATCTGCCCCAAACTTCACACATTTGATAAGAATCATGGCCTGAACACATGTCTATGCTCAAATTCAGTTATAGTAATAGCGCCACCTACTGGCAAAAGGAAGTGACATGTTTAACACTTTGATGCCGTTCTAGCAACATGTTAAAAATGCCATTGAGTTCTAAACATGCTAGAAACATGTTAAAACATGCTAACAATGCTTAGCTAAGTGCTAAAGAATGTTAATTCAATGAAACATGACTTTGTTGTTACTCAAGAAGGCAATGTCCAATTTGCACCAAACTTCACACGTTTGATAAGAGTTCTGTCCTGAACACACATCCATGCTCATATTCAGTTATAGCCATAACGCCACCTACTGGCAACAGAAACTGACATGGTTAACACCGTAATGCAGTACTAACCACATAATTATTGTGTACTAAGCATGCTAGAAACAGACTAAACATGCTAGCAACACTTAGCTGAGTCATGAAGCATGCTATTATCACCATTATACAAAACATTTTGTAACTGACTTTGACATACTCTTACTATATATACCTCCTTAAATGTACATTTCCCAACCATGCTCTGTCTTCCTAAAGCCACCGAGTGTTGATGGCACGGGTGCGAGGGCCCTTTCATCGCTGCTTGCAGCTTTAATTATTATTATTATTCTTCTTCTCCGCATTGAATTGCATTTTTGAGGGCCTAAACATGCGCGAAAACTCACGAAACTTTGCACACGCGTCAGAACTGGCGAAAATTTACATCTGATATAGGTTTCAGAATTGGACGGGGCAAAACGGCTCGATAGCGCCACCTATAAAAGTTCAACGGAGTGCGCCTCCCGCAACGTTCCACGTACGTGCACGAAATTCGGTACATACATGTAATGACCTAATACCTACAAAAAAGTCTCTTGGAGCATAGCCCTAAACCCAACAGGAAGTCAGCCATTTTGAACTTCCTCCCAGATTTTTGTGCAGTTTTTGACATTTTCAGGCCTCATACTTTAACGAACTCCTCCTACAGTTTTAATCTGATCATCTTCAAATTTGGTGAGTGTAATCTTAAGGCCTTTGCGACGTTAAATTGCGAAGATCTTGAGTTTTCGTCGAAGGGCGGGTCCTCGGCGGCCTGACAAATTTTGATGTTTCGCCATGAAACAGGAAGTTGCTGTAACTCAGGCATGGAATGTCCAATCTGCCCCAAACTTCATACGTTTGATAAGAGTTCTGTCCTGAACACATGACCATGCTCATATTCAGTTATAGTCATAGCGCCACCTGCTGGCAACAGGAAGTGACATGTTTAACACTGTTATGGACTCCTAATAACATATAAAAAAGTGCCAGCAAGTGCTAAACATGCTAACAACATACTAGAAGCATGCTAAAACATGCTAGCAAACTCTTAGCTAAGTGCTAAAGCATGCTATTATTGCAATTAAATAGGAATTTGCTGTAACTCAGGCATGGAATGTCCAATCTGCCCCAAACTTCACACTTTTGATAAGCGTTCTGTCCTGAACATATCTACATGAGAATATTCAGTTATAGTAATAGCGCCACCTACTGGTAACAGGAAGTGTCATGTTTAACACGTTGATGCCATTCTAGCAACATGTTAAAAATGCCATTGACTTCTAAACATGCTAGAAACATGTTAAAACATACTAGCAATACTTAGCTAAGTGCTAAAGCATGCTAATTCAATGAAACAGGATGTTGTTGTTACTCAAGAAGGCAATGTCCAATCTGCGCCAAACTTCACACTTTTAATAAACGTTCTGTCCTGAACACATGACCATGCTCATATTCAGTTATAGTCATAGCGCCACCTGCTGGCAACAGGAAGTGACATGTTTAACACTGTTATGGACTCCTAATAACATATAAAAAAGTGCCAGCAAGTGCTAAACATGCTAACAACATACTAGAAGCATGCTAAAACATGCTAGCAAACTCTTAGCTAAGTGCTAAAGCATGCTATTATTGCAATTAAATAGGAATTTGCTGTAACTCAGGCATGGAATGTCCAATCTGCCCCAAACTTCACACTTTTGATAAGCGTTCTGTCCTGAACATATCTACATGAGAATATTCAGTTATAGTAATAGCGCCACCTACTGGTAACAGGAAGTGTCATGTTTAACACGTTGATGCCATTCTAGCAACATGTTAAAAATGCCATTGACTTCTAAACATGCTAGAAACATGTTAAAACATACTAGCAATACTTAGCTAAGTGCTAAAGCATGCTAATTCAATGAAACAGGACTTTGTTGTTACTCAAGAAGGCAATGTACAGTCTACCCCAAACGTCACACGTTTGATAAGAGTTATCTCTTGAACACATGTCCATGCTCATATTTAGTTATAGTCATAGCGCCACCTGCTGGCAACAGGAAGTGACGTTTAACACTGTTCTTGACTCCTAATAACATATAAAAAAATGCCAGTAGGTGCTAAACATCCTACCAACATACTATAGACATGCTAAAACATACTAGCAAACACTTAGCTAAGTGCTAAAGAATGATATTACTGCAATTAAATATGAATTTGCTGTAACTCAGGCATGGAATGTCCAATCTGCCCCAAACTTCACACTTTTGATAAGCGTTCTGTCCTGAACACATGACCATGCTTATATTCAGTTACAGTCATAGCGCCACCTGCTGGCAACAGGAAGTGACATGTTTAACACTGTTATGGACTCCTAATAACATATAAAAAAGTGCCAGCAAGTGTTAAACATGCTAACAACATACTAGAAACATGCTAAAACATGCTAGCAAACTCTTAGCCAAGTGCTAAAGCATGCTATTATTGCAATTAAATAGGAATTTGCTGTAACTCAGGCATGGAATGTCCAATCTGCCCCAAACTTCACACTTTTGATAAGAGTCATGGCCTGAACACATCTACATGAGAATGTTCAATTATAGTAATAGCGCCACCAACTGGCAACAGGAAGTGACATGTTTAACACGTTGATGCCGTTCTAGCAACATGTTAAAAATGCCATTGAGTTCTAAACATGCTAGAAACATGTTAAAACATGCTAACAATGCTTAGCTAAGTGCTAAAGCATGCTAATTCAATGAAACATGACTTTGTTGTTACTCAAGAAGGCAATGTCCAATTTGCACCAAACTTCACACGTTTGATAAGAGTTCTGTCCTGAACACACATCCAAGCTCATATTCAGTTATAGTCATAACGCCACCTACTGGCAACAGAAACTGACATGGTTAACACAGTAATGCAGTACTAACCACATAATTATTGTGTACTAAGCATGCTAGAAACACACTAAACATGCTAGCAACACTTAGCTGAGTCATGAAGCATGCTATTATCACCATTATACAAAACATTTTGTAACTGACTTTGACATACTCTTACTATATATACCTCCTTAAATGTACATTTCCCAACCATGCTCTGTCTTCCTAAAGCCACCGAGTGTTGATGGCACGGGTGCGAGGGCCCTTTCATCGCTGCTTGCAGCTTTAATTATTATTATTATTATTATTCTTCTTCTTCTTCTTCTCCGCATTGAATTGCATTTTTGAGGGCCTAAACATGCTCGAAAACTCACGAAACTTTGCACACGCGTCAGAACTGGCGAAAATTTACATCTGATATAGGTTTAAGAATTGGACGGGGCAAAATGGCTCGATAGCGCCACCTATAAAAGTTCAACGGAGTGCGCCTCCCGCAACGTTCCACGTACGTGCACGAAATTCGGTACATACGTGTAATGACCTAATACCTACAAAAAAGTCTCTTGAAGCATAGCCCTAAACACAACAGGAAGTCAGCCATTTTGAACTTCCTCTCAGATTTTTGTGCAGTTTTTGCCATTTTCAGGCCTCGTACTTTAACGAACTCCTCCTACAGTTTTAATCTGATCATCTTCAAATTTGGTGAGTGTAATCTTAAGGCCTTTGCGACGTTAAATTGCGAAGATCTTGAGTTTTCGTCAAAGGGCGGGTCCTCGGCGGCCTGACAAATTTCGATGTTTCGCCATGAAACAGGAAGTTGCTGTAACTCAGGCATGGAATGTCCAATCTGCCCCAAACTTCACACTTTTGATAAGCATTCTGTCCTGAACACATGACCATGCTCATATTCAGTTACAGTCATAGCGCCACCTGCTGGCAACAGGAAGTGACATGTTTAACACTGTTATGGACTCCTAATAACATATAAAAAAGTGCCAGCAAGTGCTAAACATGCTAACAACATACTAGAAGCATGCTAAAACATGCTAGCAAACTCTTAGCTAAGTGCTAAAGCATGCTATTATTGCAATTAAATAGGAATTTGCTGTAACCCAGGCATGGAATGTCCAATCTGCCCCAAACTTCACACGTTTGATAAGAATCATGGCCTGAACACATGTCTATGCTCAAATTCAGTTATAGTAATAGCGCCACCTACTGGTAACAGGAAGTGTCATGTTTAACACGTTGATGCCATTCTAGCAACATGTTAAAAATGCCATTGAGTTCTAAACATGTTAGAAACATATTAAAACATGCTAGCAATACTTAGCTAAGTGCTAAAGCATGCTAATTCAATGAAACAGGACTTTGTTGTTACTCAAGAAGGCAATGTACAATCTACCCCAAACTTCACACGTTTGATAAGAGTTATCTTTTGAACACATGTCCATGCTCATATTTAGTTATAGTCATAGCGCCACCTGCTGGCAAAAGGAAGGGATGTTTAACACTGTTCTTGACTCCTAATAACATATAAAAAAATGCCAGTAGGTGCTAAACATCCTACCAACATACTAGAGACATGATAAAACAGACTAGCAAACACTTAGCTAAGTGCTAAAGAATGATATTACTGCAATTAAATATGAATTTGCTGTAACTCAGGCATGGAATGTCCAATCTGCCCCAAACTTCACACTTTTGATAAGCGTTCTGTCCTGAACACATGACCATGCTTATATTCAGTTACAGACATAGCGCCACCTGCTGGCAACAGGAAGTGACATGTTTAACACTGTTATGGACTCCTAATAACATATAAAAAAGTGCCAGCAAGTTTTAAACATGCTAACAACATATTATAAACATGCTAAAACATGCTAGCAAACTCTTAGCTAAGTGCTAAAGCATGCTATTATTGCAATTAAATAGGCATTTGCTGTAACTCAGGCATGGAATGTCCAATCTGCCCCAAACTTCACACTTTTGATAAGAGTCATGGCCTGAATACATCTACATGAGAATGTTCATTTATAGTAATAGCGCCACCTACTGGCAACAGGAAGTGACATGTTTAACACGTTGATGCCGTTCTAGCAACATGTTAAAAATGCCATTGAGTTCTAAACATGCTAGAAACATGTTAAAACATGCTAACAATGCTTAGCTAAGTGCTAAAGAATGCTAATTCAATGAAACATGACTTTTTTGTTACTCAAGAAGGCAATTTCCAATTTGCACCAAACTTCACACGTTTGATAAGAGTTCTGTCCTGAACACACATCCATGCTCATATTCAGCAATAGTCATAACGCCACCTATTGGCAACAGAAACTGACATGGTTAACACAGTAATGCAGTACTAACCACATAATTATTGTGTACTAAGCATGCTAGAAACAGACTAAACATGCTAGCAACACTTAGCTGAGTCATGAAGCATGCTATTATCACCATTATACAAAACATTTTGTTACTAACTTTGTCATACTCTTACTATATATACCTCCTTAAATGTACATTTCCCAACCATGCTCTGTCTTCCTAAAGCCACCGAGTGTTGATGGCACGGGTGCGAGGGCCCTTTCATCGCTGCTTGCAGCTTTAATTATTATTCTTCTTCTTCTTCTTCTTCTTCTCCGCATTGAATTGCATTTTTGAGGGCCTAAACATGCTCGAAAACTCACGAAACTTTGCACACGCGTCAGAACTGGCGAAAATTTACATCTGATATAGGTTTAAGAATTGGACGGGGCAAAACGGCTCGATAGCGCCACCTATAAAAGTTCAACGGAGTGCGCCTCCCGCAACGTTCCACGTACGTGCACGAAATTCGGTACATACGTGTAATGACCTAATACCTACAAAAAAGTCTCTTGAAGCATAGCCCTAAACACAACAGGAAGTCAGCCATTTTGAACTTCCTCTCAGATTTTTGTGCAGTTTTTGCCATTTTCAGGCCTCGTACTTTAACGAACTCCTCCTACAGTTTTAATCTGATCATCTTCAAATTTGGTGAGTGTAATCTTAAGGCCTTTGCGACGTTAAATTGCGAAGATCTTGAGTTTTCGTCAAAGGGCGGGTCCTCGGCGGCCTGACAAATTTCGATGTTTCGCCATGAAACAGGAAGTTGCTGTAACTCAGGCATGGAATGTCCAATCTGCCCCAAACTTCACACTTTTGATAAGCATTCTGTCCTGAACACATGACCATGCTCATATTCAGTTACAGTCATAGCGCCACCTGCTGGCAACAGGAAGTGACATGTTTAACACTGTTATGGACTCCTGATAACATATAAAAAAGTGCCAGCAAGTGCTAAACATGCTAACAACATACTAGAAGCATGCTAAAACATGCTAGCAAACTCTTAGCTAAGTGCTAAAGCATGCTATTATTGCAATTAAATAGGAATTTGCTGTAACCCAGGCATGGAATGTCCAATCTGCCCCAAACTTCACACGTTTGATAAGAATCATGGCCTGAACACATGTCTATGCTCAAATTCAGTTATAGTAATAGCGCCACCTACTGGTAACAGGAAGTGTCATGTTTAACACGTTGATGCCATTCTAGCAACATGTTAAAAATGCCATTGAGTTCTAAACATGTTAGAAACATATTAAAACATGCTAGCAATACTTAGCTAAGTGCTAAAGCATGCTAATTCAATGAAACAGGACTTTGTTGTTACTCAAGAAGGCAATGTACAATCTACCCCAAACTTCACACGTTTGATAAGAGTTATCTTTTGAACACATGTCCATGCTCATATTTAGTTATAGTCATAGCGCCACCTGCTGGCAAAAGGAAGGGATGTTTAACACTGTTCTTGACTCCTAATAACATATAAAAAAATGCCAGTAGGTGCTAAACATCCTACCAACATACTAGAGACATGATAAAACAGACTAGCAAACACTTAGCTAAGTGCTAAAGAATGATATTACTGCAATTAAATATGAATTTGCTGTAACTCAGGCATGGAATGTCCAATCTGCCCCAAACTTCACACTTTTGATAAGCGTTCTGTCCTGAACACATGACCATGCTTATATTCAGTTACAGACATAGCGCCACCTGCTGGCAACAGGAAGTGACATGTTTAACACTGTTATGGACTCCTAATAACATATAAAAAAGTGCCAGCAAGTTTTAAACATGCTAACAACATATTATAAACATGCTAAAACATGCTAGCAAACTCTTAGCTAAGTGCTAAAGCATGCTATTATTGCAATTAAATAGGCATTTGCTGTAACTCAGGCATGGAATGTCCAATCTGCCCCAAACTTCACACTTTTGATAAGAGTCATGGCCTGAATACATCTACATGAGAATGTTCATTTATAGTAATAGCGCCACCTACTGGCAACAGGAAGTGACATGTTTAACACGTTGATGCCGTTCTAGCAACATGTTAAAAATGCCATTGAGTTCTAAACATGCTAGAAACATGTTAAAACATGCTAACAATGCTTAGCTAAGTGCTAAAGAATGCTAATTCAATGAAACATGACTTTTTTGTTACTCAAGAAGGCAATTTCCAATTTGCACCAAACTTCACACGTTTGATAAGAGTTCTGTCCTGAACACACATCCATGCTCATATTCAGCAATAGTCATAACGCCACCTATTGGCAACAGAAACTGACATGGTTAACACAGTAATGCAGTACTAACCACATAATTATTGTGTACTAAGCATGCTAGAAACAGACTAAACATGCTAGCAACACTTAGCTGAGTCATGAAGCATGCTATTATCACCATTATACAAAACATTTTGTTACTAACTTTGTCATACTCTTACTATATATACCTCCTTAAATGTACATTTCCCAACCATGCTCTGTCTTCCTAAAGCCACCGAGTGTTGATGGCACGGGTGCGAGGGCCCTTTCATCGCTGCTTGCAGCTTTAATTATTATTATTCTTCTTCTTCTTCTTCTTCTCCGCATTGAATTGCATTTTTGAGGGCCTAAACATGCTCGAAAACTCACGAAACTTTGCACACGCGTCAGAACTGGCGAAAATTTACATCTGATATAGGTTTAAGAATTGGACGGGGCAAAACGGCTCGATAGCGCCACCTATAAAAGTTCAACGGAGTGCGCCTCCCGCAACCAGAGCCGGTTCTAGACATTAGGAGGCCCTAGGCAAAATTCATGTTGGAGGCCCCCCACCCCCAATAAAAAAAACACTTGAAACAAATATGATTCCTAACCTTTTTATTTATACAACATTTAATTTTAAAAGCAGTATATTTTTACTTACACAGTACATAAGTTTGGACACATTACTATTTTTAATGTTTTTGAAAGAAGTCTCTTATGCTCATCAAGCCTGGATTTATTTGATAAAAAAAAAACAGAAAAATAATAAAGTGAAATATTATTAAAATTTAAAATAATGGTTTTCTATTTTACTATACTTTATATTTCTGTGATGCAAAGCTGAATTTAGTGCCACGTGATCATTCTGATTTATTATCAAATGTTAGAAATGGTGCTTAATATTTATTTTATAACCTGTGATACTTTTTTTCAGGATTTTTGATTATTAAAGAGTTGTTTTAAAAAAGTCTTCACTATCACTTTTTATATATTTAACACATATATATTTTTTTCTGTATTTTTGATCAAATAAATGCAGGCTTGTAGAGCATAATAATAAACTTCTTTCAAAAACATTAAAAATAGTAATGGGTCCAGACTTTTACCGGTACTGTACATATTAATCAAACTTTATCTACGGTAATCTCTTTTTTGTTTAATGAAGATGTTATTGTTGTTGTTGTTATTTTGCTGTTTTATTCAATTTATTCACAGTTCCAGAATCCCACTTCAGTAGATGAGCATAAGTGCTTTTATATTGCATTGCTACCTTAAATATGCTATACACAAATCAAGTGGAAGAGAAAGACACGATCGCTATACTGAGCAGAAAAAAATATATAAAGTGAAATTATTGGCGTAATGTCAGGAATCTAATCATCAGCAGAATTTAGAAGATAGACCCATAGATATGAGATCCTTTAGACTATTTGAAACATTTAAAAATGTTGTAGTGTGTTGGCTTTTTAACTTAGAATACAGACGTCTTGTCTTTTAATTTTGTAGCTTTTTTACTAGTCAGCTCCCGACGCGATGTTATTCATTGTACGCGCAAATTCAAAGCGTCGCGTCTGGGCACGTTAATGACGCTCGCGCTCTTTTAAACTCGTAATAAAGCGGTGAATGATTTTTCCAGAAATGACGCTGATCTACAGTACAAGTTTATATTTAGAATACATTGCAATCACTCCAAAATAGATGACGACAACTCTCACACCTGCATTATGAGCTGTGCTTCTTTGTGTGCTTATTAGGCTTTAGCCTCGCAGCATCTGATGGATGCGTTCGTTACACATACTTTCAGAAGCCGGCACACATTAATTGGTTTAACTGCAGTAATGTAACAGTCTATGGTTAAGATAAACATCGTCACTATTTATAGTGAATTAATAAATATTGAAATAAATTGTAGATAGGACATTTGTACTTTTTTTTTTTTTTTTTTTGTCCCTCTGTCTGGGCCCCATCCCGCCAATCGGGCCCTAGGCACGTGCCTAGTTTGCCTTTGCGTTAATCCGGCTCTGCCCGCAACGTTCCACGTACGTGCACGAAATTCGGTACATACGTGTAATGACCTAATACCTACAAAAAAGTCTCTTGAAGCATAGCCCTAAACACAACAGGAAGTCAGCCATTTTGAACTTCCTCTCAGATTTTTGTGCAGTTTTTGCCATTTTCAGGCCTCGTACTTTAACGAACTCCTCCTACAGTTTTAATCTGATCATCTTCAAATTTGGTGAGTGTAATCTTAAGGCCTTTGCGACGTTAAATTGCGAAGATCTTGAGTTTTCGTCAAAGGGCGGGTCCTCGGCGGCCTGACAAATTTCGATGTTTCGCCATGAAACAGGAAGTTGCTGTAACTCAGGCATGGAATGTCCAATCTGCCCCAAACTTCACACTTTTGATAAGCATTCTGTCCTGAACACATGACCATGCTCATATTCAGTTACAGTCATAGCGCCACCTGCTGGCAACAGGAAGTGACATGTTTAACACTGTTATGGACTCCTAATAACATATAAAAAAGTGCCAGCAAGTGCTAAACATGCTAACAACATACTAGAAGCATGCTAAAACATGCTAGCAAACTCTTAGCTAAGTGCTAAAGCATGCTATTATTGCAATTAAATAGGAATTTGCTGTAACCCAGGCATGGAATGTCCAATCTGCCCCAAACTTCACACGTTTGATAAGAATCATGGCCTGAACACATGTCTATGCTCAAATTCAGTTATAGTAATAGCGCCACCTACTGGTAACAGGAAGTGTCATGTTTAACACGTTGATGCCATTCTAGCAACATGTTAAAAATGCCATTGAGTTCTAAACATGTTAGAAACATATTAAAACATGCTAGCAATACTTAGCTAAGTGCTAAAGCATGCTAATTCAATGAAACAGGACTTTGTTGTTACTCAAGAAGGCAATGTACAATCTACCCCAAACTTCACACGTTTGATAAGAGTTATCTTTTGAACACATGTCCATGCTCATATTTAGTTATAGTCATAGCGCCACCTGCTGGCAAAAGGAAGGGATGTTTAACACTGTTCTTGACTCCTAATAACATATAAAAAAATGCCAGTAGGTGCTAAACATCCTACCAACATACTAGAGACATGATAAAACATACTAGCAAACACTTAGCTAAGTGCTAAAGAATGATATTACTGCAATTAAATATGAATTTGCTGTAACTCAGGCATGGAATGTCCAATCTGCCCCAAACTTCACACTTTTGATAAGCGTTCTGTCCTGAACACATGACCATGCTTATATTCAGTTACAGACATAGCGCCACCTGCTGGCAACAGGAAGTGACATGTTTAACACTGTTATGGACTCCTAATAACATATAAAAAAGTGCCAGCAAGTTTTAAACATGCTAACAACATATTATAAACATGCTAAAACATGCTAGCAAACTCTTAGCTAAGTGCTAAAGCATGCTATTATTGCAATTAAATAGGCATTTGCTGTAACTCAGGCATGGAATGTCCAATCTGCCCCAAACTTCACACTTTTGATAAGAGTCATGGCCTGAATACATCTACATGAGAATGTTCATTTATAGTAATAGCGCCACCTACTGGCAACAGGAAGTGACATGTTTAACACGTTGATGCCGTTCTAGCAACATGTTAAAAATGCCATTGAGTTCTAAACATGCTAGAAACATGTTAAAACATGCTAACAATGCTTAGCTAAGTGCTAAAGAATGCTAATTCAATGAAACATGACTTTTTTGTTACTCAAGAAGGCAATTTCCAATTTGCACCAAACTTCACACGTTTGATAAGAGTTCTGTCCTGAACACACATCCATGCTCATATTCAGCAATAGTCATAACGCCACCTATTGGCAACAGAAACTGACATGGTTAACACAGTAATGCAGTACTAACCACATAATTATTGTGTACTAAGCATGCTAGAAACAGACTAAACATGCTAGCAACACTTAGCTGAGTCATGAAGCATGCTATTATCACCATTATACAAAACATTTTGTTACTAACTTTGTCATACTCTTACTATATATACCTCCTTAAATGTACATTTCCCAACCATGCTCTGTCTTCCTAAAGCCACCGAGTGTTGATGGCACGGGTGCGAGGGCCCTTTCATCGCTGCTTGCAGCTTTAATTTTTAATTAGATTTGTTTTAATTAAACTCATCATTAACAATAGATAATACAAATAGCATTTAAGTATACATACATGCCAGACTGTATATGAGAATAACTGAATAAATATCCATTGTGCAGTGCACTGTTCACTTTAAGATGATTCAGACTGAATTGTTTCTATAGAGTCTGAAGTGATCAGATTGTGTCAGATCTGTGTAGTCCCTCCTCTCTGAGACACATCATAAGTTTTACATTTCACACCTGAGAACAATGATCCAGTTACAATCTCTAATGTTTTGTCTGTTTTTTTCTTATGTATTGTACTACAGCGAAAATTGATCAATTTGATTATTTGAGAATAAATATAGCACATAATTTCTATCAATTTTAAACATCTAATTTTCCAATGTCACTTCAATTTTCTTTTAATTTTTTTTATTTAATATATTTTGTAATATTAATTTTAATCATAAAGATATATTCATAAAAGACGTAATAAATGTAATAAAAAAATAAATGAATAAATAAATATTTCTGATTTCTCAAACTGAAGCACATGAAGTTTATAATGTAAGTAGTCTGGCAAATAAAACACACTAATGAATCTTTATAGATTTTATATTCTCGAATAAATGTTCTCAAATAGTCTTTTCTTCTCACATGTGTCAGGTTTTTGTACAGTGCTCTTTTGTTTCCTGTGACTGTGGGCTGCAGAGCACAGTAATACACAGCAGAGTCTGATACTGTAGCAGAGGAGATCTCCAGATCCACTTGATTTTGCTTTTCTTTGTTGTGTTTAGCAGTGAATCTGTGATTTATATCAGACTTCTTATCTTCTTTTGTTCCATATACGATGAGCGCAAGTAATTCAGGAGCTGATCGTGGGTATTGACGGTACCAGAATAAAGTCAGTGCAGAAGAATAACTGCAAGATAATGTAACACTTGAACCCTCAAAAGCAAACTCTTCAGTTTTGGTTGGTCTAATTTCATCTCCATATGTGGCACCTGCAAAAGTAAATCAGCTTTTAATCCTCAATGATTTTTTTATTTATAATGAGTCAAGTGTGATCAGTGATGTTTCAGTTATATGAATACCACACTAATTAAAGCTCCTCACATTGTGGTTGTTTAGAATATTTAGATGCAGTACAAGAAAATGAAATACTTACATGCAAAGACAAAGAGTGGGATAATAGATAGGAGCACCATTGTCTGTGTTCACTGTAACAGACTCTGAAGGGGTTTCACAAGATCACAGGAGTCAGTGCTTAGAGACACACCTCTTCCAGTAAATATAACTCAGACTTTGAATGTCTTGAAAGGGAAAATAATTTGAATGTAATGGGGATAATTGTTTTAAATATATATATATATATATATATATATATATATATATATATATATATTTTTTTTTTTAAGAAACTATTTATTTATAAAATGGCCGCATATATTAGGGACTCATTCCTCTTCCGAGTGCAGTAGCCTAATACAGCAGTCAGATTATGAAGGTTTTTAAATGTATTTCTTGTGGCATCTGTTGTGATGAATGAATGTTAGTTAATTATACTGATTATGAACAATTGTAGAAAACAAGGGGTTCTAAAGTATAGCCTGTTTAAAACCAGACCCTTCTCAGTTAAAACTGAGTGGTCTGGGGAAGCTATGTATACAAATCATTTCCAAAAGGGCGTCACCATCTGACGTAGCTCAAATTCATCTGGGCGCAATTGTATAGTCTTAAAACCAATCAGATCGTTGAAGGGGATGAGGTATGCTTCGAGTGTTGTTCTTTGCTCCGGTTTTAACGAAAACGGTAAGTTTAAATCGCTCAAAACAGACGCGATAATTGATTCATTTATATAATGTCTATGATTCAAACGAGTGATGTTTCACGGCGGCAACCGGCGTCACATGTTGACGCTAAAGGGTGCCCTTTGCATCGGATATTAAAGAAATTTCAAAAGCGTCAGTATTATGACGCCCTAGGATGAGAATGCGTTGCATGTAAATCCCTCCCCAAACGTTTCTGATTGGTGCCGCGATTTCAGCGGCACAGTAATGAGTTTGAATGGGCTCTTCTCCAGACTATCCTGAAGAGAGAATTAGGGTGCTTTCACACTTGGTTCGATTGCCTGTACCGAACCCGAGTTCGATTGCTCCCCCCTCCCCCTGCACCCGATGGACTATGTTCACATTATATTATTTGTATCCGAACCGCAGTACGCTTGCGTCATCAAGCTGCAGCTGGCGCGTACTCGTGTTGCTTGGTAACCGCTATGAAAAGGCGTCAAAATGGATAGAATTGCTCGTTTCACATTTGTTCTTCTTTTTTTGAACCTTTGGTTTTGTTTTCAAAGAAAATATACAGAAACACACTTGCGTTTGTCTGCCGCAAAAGTATTAAAACCGTTCCAAAGACAGCGGGATGTCTGCCCGCCTGCCGAAGACAATTTTTGTGGAGGCAAGCAGAAATCATCTCTCTGCTTGCAGTGCGTCAATCCCGCTTTTCGTCAAGGTAAGTGTATATAGACCCTTTTACAGTTGTTAAACACTCAGGCACGCAGGCACGCACCATGTCATCAGCGGTTCACTTCCGCAATTTGGTACGATTGCGTTCATATCAGCAGCGAACTTCATTTTAAGGCAACCAGGTAACTTACATTTTTAAGTTAAAGGTTTAACTTAAAAATGTAAGTTACCTGGTTGCCTTAAAATTTTGAGTTCATTGAAATAAAAAAAAATTGAGTTAATGCAACAAAGAGATTGGTTTAATAAAAAGAAACTCAAAATATATGTTATCTGAACAACATTATCTAAGTTGATTTGACAAAAGATTATGGTTTAATAAATAGAACTTCAAAATATATGTTATCTGAACCACATTAATTATCTAAGTTGATTTGACAAAAGATTAAAAGTTGTGATAACAAATCATAAAAAATATTTTTTACAGTGTAATTAATATAGTGTTGTAAATAACGTAAACATAAATTAGAAGGTAATCAGGACTTAATTTGTTTCTCATCAGTTAAGTGCAGGACTGATTTCAAGAATCATAAGACACATGATTTATTGTTGAGGATGTTTTTGTACAGTGATGATGTGTTTCCTGTCACTGTGGGCGTCAGTGCGCAGTAGTACAGCGCAGAGTCTGATACTTCAGCATTAAAGATCTCCAGGCTCACAAGATTGTTGACCACTTTTGGTAAAATGCGAGGAGGAAGAGGGTCACTTGTGGCTCCTTGAGGGTAAATCCAAGCCAGGAACTCTGGTTTGGATCTGGAATATTGGCGATACCAGTGCAGATTAATTATGGTTCCTTCATATTTACAGGAGAGAATGGCTTTTTGTCCCACAGATGCAAGTGTCCTGTTTGTCTGTGGTGTTATTGACTGTGCCATTGTGTCACCTGCAAACCGTAAAATATAAAACATCTCATCAAACTGAATCTGTATCATTAACTTTATAGCATTAAAAATATTGTTTGTACAAATGTCCAAAAATCATAAGCTTCACTTACTTTTAATCAAAAATACCAGAAGAAAAGCACAAAGAATCATCATGTTTGCTCTGTGAGAAGTTTAATGATCACTTTGCTTTTACTCAAACCCACACAAGCTCCTCCTGCACAGAAGGAGAACACAGCACTGACATGAACTGCATCTGTGTGATCAATATTTGGTATGGAACAAATCTAGAAATCTCATTTAGTTTATTCACAAAATGCAGTTGATTGTATTGCTATTTGTTTTTGTTTTTTAAATATTTGATTTCAGTTGACATTTATTATATTTCAAGTAACAAATGATTTTATGATTTTAGTTTAAGATATAATAATAACCCTGCTTTGAAGAGCTGAATGATGTTGTGATATATCGCCCTCTTCTGGTGCTCAATAGGTTTATATGTAGCAAGTGCATTTTTGACAGTGCACTGAAATGTGATTTCTGCTAATATTATAATACATTTATAGTAATAACCAAATACATTCAATGCATGTGTTTTGACAGCATATTGATCACTGTGGATTTTTTGACAAGAAATGCCTTTATAGGCTTAAGTTAATGTCAAATTTAAAAATTGGGTAAATCGATTTATGATATGAAGTGGAATATTTTAAAATGATAGACTTAATCCAAAGACAAATCAAGAATATTTAATTTAGGACTGAATTTGCACATTTTATGAGTGTGTTTGAGTCACAGTGGGCTTCAGAACATAGTACACAGAGTCAGACACACACATATCCTGGATTGCCATGCAGTAGAAAGGAAGTTGTGCTGAGATTTGCTTGAAATCGCTCCTTGAACTATTCATTGTCTTTTAATTTACTTGGGAATTCCATTCAGCAGCATTCTGATATTTGCTAATATTTGCCATCATCCATAGCAGTGTTGTATGTCAGTCTGCTTATCTGAGTAACTGAAACTGCCACTACTTTCAAGCCACTCGTATCACAATGTGAACTCTCACTCTCTTGTTCCAAACAGATGAAACTGGGACCGTCTTGCATCTCAGTTATTGCCATGTTTGTGTTTAGTTTCATTCATGGACTGTTAGTTTGTTTTTCTTCAGTTACTGGCCACTCATTAGTTATGGACACTCGTACCATCAAAAAAACCTGTTCATCATTTAGTTAGTTATCATTGTATATGTAAGTTCCTCCTTGTATTCAGTTGATTATCGGGTATTGTCGTGTCTACATGCTGTTTTGTTGCCTTCTTGCCAGTGAATTACATTAGTTTGTTTGTTTAATAAATATTTTGTTTATTTGAACTATTTTGGGACTCTTTCTCATCATCATCTGGCCTAAACATTACAGTTATTGATCATCTTGCAATTAAATGACCTCAGATGACTTCAGCATTGATATTGCTATTATATTTTTGCAGTGTTTGACTTGTTGCTATCCAATTGTTCTTTATGTTGTTGTGGACTTTAAGTTGACATAGATACAGGTCAGATTATAAAATAAATTCAATGCAAACTTTAACTGTAAAATCAATTTCATATCCACATATTAATTTATGAATGGTTGATTATAAATTATCTCTTACTTAGTAGATTGACGGGGCTAAATGAACAAGCTCCTTCTAAACATTTGTTGACACCACCATTAAGTGTAGTTTTTTATAGCATGTAAAAATGGACACCTTTGTGTAATTGAAATGCAATACTGAGAATCAGGTTTTTGTACAGTGTTGTAGTGTTTCCTGTCACTGTGGGCTCCAGAGCACAGTAATACACAGCAGAGTCTGACACTTCAGCAGAGGAGATCTCCAAATCCACACGTTTGATCTCTTTTGTAGCTTTTTAAAACAGACGAAGACCAGACTCAGATGTATTTGTATATTCATTGACAAGAAGCAGGAACTCTGGTTTTGCTCCAAGATTCTGGCGATACCACTGGAGAGAGTTAACATTGCCAGTAGTGGCACTGTAGTTACAGGAGAGAGTCACATTTTTACCCTCAACAATATGTTTTGCTGAAGACAATGGTTGAATTGTATCAGCCAAAGCAGTTTCTGTGGAAAAGAAAAGTCTTTAGTCAAGCAATAAAATTATATAACAGAGCTTTCTGTTATATTACTGTTATATAATATTGATAACAATTATTCATAATAAACATATTGAATGAATATTTCTTACCCATGCAAAGTTGTATTATTATCCATGTAAAGATAAACATGATGTCTTCAGAGAGACAGTGATGGAACAGATTGTATTTGAATAACTGTTTGACTGTCTCACATTCTCAGCCGTGTGGATCAGCTCCACCCACTCATGTCAGAAACTGCACACTTTAGAGCTCTTAGTTTTTGTAAGGATTTCTATGTAATATATCACAATGAGCAGCAGAGCACAGTAAGCACAGCAGTGTCAGATACACTGAGATTCTGAATTGACAGAGAAAAGAGTTTGAGGATTTAACATCTATGTAGAAGAGCGGGGCACAATCTAACCCTTTTTGACTTTCTCACTTTCACAGGTGTTACCACATATTTTATTACATTAGATTGTGGTTGTGATTGTGGTTTTCACTAGATTCGTTCAAAGTGAAAAGAGCTTCAGGTTTTTGTACAACATGTTTCATGTTTTGTATCACTGGGCTCCAACTCTCAGAGCACAATAATAGAGAGCTGAATCTGACAGACGTACATCAGTAATAGTGAGTTCAGTGGATGATTGTGATGTAGTCGACTGAAACCGATCATCAGAGGTGTGTTTATAAGCACTCCTGGATCGTGCACCTTTGTATAATAAATACTGCGGTTCTTTGTTTGGATACTGTCTGTACCAGTAAAGATAAACATATTCACTACTTGCACTATATGAGCAGCTCAGCTTGACAGTTTCTGTTTCTTTAGAGTTTTTTTCTGTCCCTTTATCTGGCTCAATGTTGTCTCCAGTCACCAAACCTGTCAACAATTAAAAAAAAAAAAGAATGTTTTGATTTCTGAAAGCAAGGTTGACAAAATAATATTGCAAACACATTTTAAATCATGTTTCACAAGAATACAAATTACTAAATTAATTTAAATTTAGCCTTTGGGGATTGAGAATTAAAAACAAAGTAATTATTTATGTACAGGATTCAATTAATTATTTAATAAATAACGTACCTGTTCCCACAATGAGAATAAGTATGAGGCATCTGTCCATGTTGAATCAGATCAGCTCAGTTCTCTGTTGAGGCTCTCAGTTCTCTGAGCTGTAAGTCACTGAAGATCACACAGAAACACACACAGGAACTTCCTCCTCACTGAACTTCCTGCTGCTGTTTATGATTTTATTTTAAATATTACAAAATTCTGTATATAACACAAAAATAATGTAAATTAAACATGTCTTGATGGAGTTCTGCTGTTTGAATGTGTGCAAACATGAACGTGATGACCATGATGGTGCATGGAGTGTATGCAATGGGAAAAACAAAAACATGAATGTTCAAAAAAGTCTACTCAATAAGTGCCACAATAAAGTCCAACTATCGGCCAGTAAAACACACTGTACACCGAAATACTATACCAATGTTCTTAGTTTATTAAGACTATTGGTTTAGATTCCTGTATTTTTCACTTTGTAGGTTCCTTATTTATTGCATACATACCATAATATATTAACTAATGAAAATTAGATATAGAATATAATTTTACATAAAGAATATGCCTATGTTATTTTTATTTATAGGGTTAGGTTTTTTATTATACAAGTATATTTTCAATACAGTTCATACAACATTGTAACGTTGGGATCCATGTGCAGTTTTTATAACAGCAGTAAGTGTGGTATAACAGGCAGGGGTCAAACACCAGTAATAGAGATGTCCAAGACAGTACAGAAACGTAGACAAAAGGCAGGCAGCAAACAATGTTGAGAATATTCAGGCAAACAAAGCAGAATCACAAGGGCATGCAGAAGAGGATCGACACAATGAAAGCAGTCCAGGGTCAGAAACAAGGAAACAAACAGTAGAAACTGCTCAGAAATGTCAACATGGGCAGAACAAGACTTCGCACTGATAGAGTGGAGAGTGACTGAATAAATAGTCCAGATGATAAGCAGCAGGTGTGCAGGTAATCAGTGCCAGGCACGGGTCATGAGAAATGGAGTTTAAGGGATGAAGTCCATTTTCAGGAGAGGGAGCCCTCTGGTGGCAAGTGGGAGGAACCACACAGTCTTGATTTGTGACAAATATACAGTAAATGCATAACATAATATTGTAGAATGACCATATCTACTCTTATTATATAAGATTTGAAACAGCAGTATCTTTATGTGAATGTGTGAGAAAACTGCCATCCTGTGGCATACAGTATATGTACCTGCACTACAGTAGTGGCCAAAAGTGATGTCCAGCCTAGGAAAATTCATATCTTCACTCTCATACTCTTCATATCTTCACTTTAACAATTTTTTTTTTTTTTTTAGATTTTGTAAGCGTATTTCATAGTTGTGATTGGAGTGAGTTGTTTTTGTTTGTGATAATGCAATTAATTCTCAAATGCCAAATTGTGCAGACATAATTATTGGACAGGTTGTCAAATTAATTATGAACACATGCAAAAACAAGAGAAAACTAATAAAATATTAATGAAGGATTATGTTGTAGTCAGTGTATGCTTTTTCCTGTGAGCTTTTTTTTTTTTTTTTTTTGCATAGTAAAATAACACATGTAGCTGTTCTTCCTTCACATTTAAAATGTATTAAATATTTTCCTCATATTTTGATGGTTTAATCAAACTTGTAGGATCATTAAAAATAAATATCCCCTCCGGACATCACTTTTGGCCACTACTGCATTTTTCACATAAGAATCATTTGAGATGTTTTGTTAAATATATGTAGGATATTTGTAATTTGTAGTGATTACAATTTAGCTCAAAGGAATTATTAATTAATTTATAGGGAATTCAAAAGAGTCACTTATTACAACCGAGCAAATGACTCGTTCGCGGTTCATTTGAACTGGCTGCAATTATCAACTCTGCAACGGATATAAATATCCGAACTATAGTGAAACACTATATAGTTAGCAAGGTAACTTAGATCAGAAGTTTAAGACATTAAATTTGTAAGCACAATAACACAAGTAATATTTCTCTTTAAAATACAAACAAGACTTTATTGATTATTCTAACACATACACAGCTAATATCTAACACAGACACACACATTCATACGCGTTGCAGAAAGAAAGAGAGTAAGGAAAGATTAAGTTTTAAGAGTGAGTTTAAGAGTGAGATGATGTAATCCCAAGTTTCTATGCACTTATAAAACACAACCTGAATGAACCATCAATCATTAGTTTAACCCTTTTATCGTTTCCTAGGTTATTAAATCAGTATCAAATACACCAGTTCAGTTTAAGAGTCTGGAGGCAGTACTTGCTTGTCTTTGCTTTTGGGGATTCCCTTTTTGTTGCGTGTTTAGGGTTTTCCCGGTCCGTTCGTTGGCTGATCTCCGTGCCTGATGTCTGGGTCACGTGGTCAGTCACGTGGCGTGCTGGCGGAATGAAAGTCTTTGTTTGAAGCTGGCTTTGCAGAAGAAACGTGGCTCGAAATCTTGTCGCAAAACTTAACTTAGAACCGAGACTCACAACGGAAAAGAAAGGAAACTAAGAAAAGAAAGGAAATTGAGAAGAGTAGATGATGGCTTGAATGAAGCTGTTTAACCCATGTTCTTCAGATCTTGATTTGGGTTATTTCGTCTGCGCGTTTTACATGGTTACTTGTCTGTCTTAGATCTTCATCTCCCGCTGCATTTTTGGTTCTGCACTGAAACTCTCTAAATTTTGTTCTGGTGTTAAGATTTTAAACTCAAATGTCCGCCCAGCCTCCTGGATCAGTTCTAACCAATTAGACACTGTCTTTGTTTAGGAGGTGGCGTTCTCTTCACTTCTTATCATAAATCAAGCTTATCTGTGCTCTCCTTACTCTCTAAGCTCTAGCAAAGAGTACAGAGGCCACAGCTAAGACATTATTACTATTATAAGAATCCGAAACATTTTCCACAGATTTCAATCAAGCCATCCTTTGAATTAAGAACATATGATAATATCGATATGAAACACAACACATTTTCATTCAAAAATCTAACAATTATAACAATTACATGAATTGTATGGCATCTAAGCATATCAGATACACCCATCTATTGTAGGAACAATATAGAATCATGTCGTTGCATGATGCTTGATCTATAAGTCCATTGAAAATTGTTCTTGAATGATTTTATTTATGTTGTAGGTAAAATCTCAGCTCTGTGGTTTGAAACGATTTTACACCCTGAGGTCTATCAGAGGTCCTTACGGAGGGGGTAGTCTGGAATGTTGTGGGCTCGAGCAGCTTCTGCTGTTATCTTGATCGGGCTGAATTGTGCTATCTCTGAGCCAATCATTCTTTTCCAAGCTATCTTACATTGACCAGTTCTTTCTTTAGTTAGGCTCATCTTCTTTGAAGCTTGCATGGCCATAAAGTTCTTAGCTGGGGGTTTTCGTTGGTCAACGGAGACTGGCTGGCTGGAGCCTTCTTTTATGGCTCTGGGGTTGGTGATTTGGTGTCTGGAATGTTCAGTTCTGTGAGAAATTATGTTTGAACAATTCACCTGGAAGATTCATTTGTGTTTGTTTCGCACTCAATCCTACATATATTAAATGTTTGCTGCATTTGACCATTTTCTGAATAACAGATTTTAGTTCATATGGACTTAATGTAATTGAATGTAATGTATATCTTTCACATTGCCACACAAATTCAGGCCTTATAATTAAAAGAAAATAAATCTGTCTGCCTTTAGCTATCTGCATTCATTGGTTCTATTACTTTTCTGACATATAAACTGTAATACTGTAATTGTCAGTTACATCTGTCTTCATCCCTGTCTCTATGTTTCTTTCTTCTCTCTCATTATAACAGGTTTTTGTTTAGAGCTGATGTGTTTCCTGTCACTGCGGACTCAAGGGCACAGTAATACACAGGAGATCTCCAGATACACATGAGTTTGCTCCTTTTTTTCAGCTTCAACAGTGAAACTTGGATCTACAGCAGACAACTGAGAATCTTTTGAAGTACTTTCAGTGAGTACAGGAAATTCAGGTTTTGATTTTCCATACCGACGATACTACCTGAAAATCCGGAGGAGGAAAATGGTTTAATACAGGATAATGTAACGTCTGAACCCTATTGCAAAATTAAAACTAAAGTAAAATAATGCAATTACATGAAATTAAAATTTAGATAATATTAAATTGCCATGGCCCTACAGAGGATAAGTGTTTTTGAGATTGATGGATGAATCATTTTAAATTGATTGTATGATGAGCATTTTAGTTCATTTCACTTTTACCTTCAGAATGATTTTATTACAGCTTTTACATTTCAGGAATGCTTATTGTAAATAAACAATCACACATGTTTATGCCTCAGAGTTTTTGTATGTGGTTTGACTTCAGTGTTGTCACAGTGGGCTTCAGAGCGCAGTAATACACAGCAGAGTCAGACACACACATCCTTGATCATCAGAGGAACTGAATTTGATGAAAGTTCAGAGTGAAATCTCTCCTGGAACTCAGTGCCATTTTCTCCTCCATATTTGCTTCTCCTCAGGATGTATTTAGGAAAGTCATTTGCTCTCTGGATATACCAGAATAACTCTTCTTGTGCTGAATCTGTTTTATATTTACACTGTAATGTCACAGATCTTCCTTCAGCTTCAGTCACGTGTGTGTCTGATCAACTGTGTCCTCTGATCTGCACTCTGCTAAAATAAATAAATAAATAAATAAATAAATAATGAATGTACAGTACAATACAAAATGTAAGCAATTTAATGAATGTGTAGCTGTATTAAATGAAGATTCATACCAAAAATGAATAGTGTGAAGAGAAATATATTCTTCAACCTGTGTGACATGACTGTGTCTATGTTGAAGACACCTTGAAGTAAACCAGTGAATATGAGAGTTTTGCTTTTGCTATTATAATGATGATCCAAGGAGGAGCTTGTGAATACACATAAAAGCTGCTTTATCGTCGAAGGTAATATTGAGTAACTACTGCCCTCTTATGGTTAACTGCAAGTATTGCATAAGTGGATCTTAATCTTAAAGGGTCATTTCACCCATTTGAACATTGTTTTTTATTTAAAGTGGGTCATATATGTAGTCGAAATGTAAAATAATTTTTGAATTTGGTGCCTTCGTGACCGAGAAAAGACAAAAAATAACTTCAGAACGCATTTGTATGAAAGACAACAACTCCCACAATGCACCACATTGCACAGCTCCGCAAGCCACTCCCACTAATCCAGAAAGCGCATATCTGCCTATAAGAGAAATCACTCTTCCGTCTACAAGGCTAGCTACTACCAGAGCTTGAAATTCATTTCACATTCACACAAAATGTCTAGTTAGTTGGCGAACTCATATAGTGCATTACTCCTCGTTTGTATTTCTTTCGAAAAGGTGAATTATTGCATGGTACCTGGATGTTCAGTCAGAACATATGCGGTGCGAAACTAGGATAGTTCTCAACACAAACGTCCGTGTCCTCGTCTGATTCAGAGATTTCGTCCAGGAGAAATTGTCATCGTTGAAATTCTTTGCCGCAGACGGACTCTATCTCTGTGTTCGTAGCGGTTCGTAGTTGCATAGTGAGATCACCGGCGCCACCAGTCCGCCCTAACTCGAGCCAGTCCGGGCTCCTCGTCCGCGGCAGGCAGGTCTTCTCTGCCTCGGCTGCTCTTCGCTATAATGCGGCTTGTAAAGGTAGCCACAAACACCTGATTCAAGCATCAGACTTCCGAAATCCTCTTCTTCTATATCATATTGAGCACTCTCCTCCTCCGCTATTGTCATAACTGTACATCTGTCTCCACAGCGCCTGTTAGCTTAGCTTCAAACAAGATGGAGGATATTGCTTTCAGTTTCAGAGAGTAAAGTCCCACCCACTGATCTGTAATAGGTCTGTAGCGTGAGCGCGCCCCACCCTGGGAAAGATGAGAAACTAGTGTCTGTAGTCTTAACAGAAATCCCCCCCTCTAACACTTCCTCCTACAATGACGCAAAATGACGATTTTTGCGTCATTGTAGGAGGAAGTGTAAGAGGTAAATAACAGATTTCTCCCGTCTCAGGGGAAAATGAGAGAGTGTTGCACGACCATTCAATAGTATGACTGGGTTTCTAACAATGCAAAGCTTAATGCAAATGGGTGAAGTGTCCCTTTAATGTAATAAAAGACCTGCACCATTTCATTTTTTTTTTCCTCTTTGTTTATGAGCTAAATTTGTCTGTGAAGTGACTCATTATTCCTTAGTGCACCGATCTTTAAAGAGTTTTTATAAGCATGGAAATATCAGGAAATATGAATAATCTAATAATCAAATTATTTCATTTCCATTTATAGGGCCATGTTTTCTGTTTATAGGGTTATTATAATACAATGTAAATGTATAATGTAATTGTATAATTTATGTTACTCTATATGTGAATTTATGTGTATGTACACTGCCATCCTGTGGCATATCTGTATGCCCTGCTTTACAGAGGTTGGACAATTCTGAAACACTGGCCAATATAATGTTGGAGCGATGGCGTAGTCTAGTGGTCAGTCTTCACTGATTCTACATTCCATCAGTAAGAACAGAGTGTGAAGGTTGAATTAGCAGAGCAATAGCATAGCTGTACATAACATATTGCAATCCACACAACATAATGGAAGACATATCAGAGTTCAACACAGAAAAAATTAAATAAAAGCACAGCTGCCCAACTCACTGCAGAATTAAATGTGCTCCTTGACTGTCTCCACCAAGACTGTTCGACGGAAGCTCCACAGAGTCAATATTCATGCGGGCTGCTATAGCCAAACCTGTGGTCACTTGTGCCATTGCCAAATGTCGGTTTTATTGGTGCCAACCGTGCAAATCTTGGGCTGTGGACAATGTGAAACATTTATTGTTCTCTGATGAGTCACCCTTCACGGTCTTTCCCAAATCTGTAGGAGTTACGGTGTGGAACAGTCACCGGATCTAAATATTTTTGAGCAACTTTGGGGTATTTTTGAAGGAGCAAGTCAGAAAATGCTTTCCTCCACCAGTATCACGTGACCTGGCCACTGTTCTGGAAGAGGAATTGCTCAAAATCCCTCTGGCCACTGAGCAGGACACGCATCTGTCATTCCCAAGACGAATTATTGCTGTTTTGGGCCCTACATCATAAATTATTGTGGTCTAAAACCAGATGTTTCAGTTTCATTGTCCAACCCCTGTATATTATTCATGAGAATCATTTGAGATGTTTTAATAGTTGTAACATTTGTATATATATTTTTTTTTATTGTGAACAAAAGGGCAGTATTAAAGGGATATAATTTAACTCATATTTCATGTTGCCACTCAGATTACTTTTCAATTAATTACTTATTACTAATTCAAATGACTTTTTTTTCCTGATATATTATAATTGGCAGTTACAGCCTTTTTCTCACTGTCTTGGTGTTCAGAATATGCAGAAAATTAAAAAAAAGCTTTGATCATAAGCATAAAAAAGCACCAGCAATATTAGGACTAAAATGTCTCAAAATCCACTGGTCTGAATTGTTAGTGGTTTACTAAAATACATCAATACATTACTTAGAATTCTGGTATTATGTATTTCATACACTCACCTAAAGGATTATTAGGAACACCTGTTCAATTTCTCATTATCTAATCAACCAATCACATGGCAGTTGCTTCAATGCATTTAGGGGTGTGGTCCTGGTCAAGACAATCTCCTGAACTCCAAACTGAATGTCAGAATGGGAAAGAAAGGTGATTTAAGCAATTTTGAGCGTGGCATGGTTGTTGGTGCCAGACGGGCCGGTCTGAGTATTTCACAATCTGCTCAGTTACTGGGATTTTCACGCACAACCATTTCTAGGGTTTACAAAGAATGGTGTGAAAAGAGAAAAACATCCAGTATGCGGCAGTCCTGTGGGCGAAAATGCCTTGTTGATGCTAGAGGTCAGAGGAGAATGGGCCGACTGATTCAAGCTGATAGAAGAGCAACTTTGACTGAAATAACCACTTGTTACAACCGAGGTATGCAGCAAAGCATTTGTGGCACAACCTTGAGGCGGATGGGCTACAACAGCAGAAGACCCCACTGGGTACCACTCATCTCCACTACAAATAGGAAAAAGAGGCTACAATTTGCACGAGCTCACCAAAATTGGACAGTTGAAGACTGGAAAAATGTTGCCTGGTCTGATGAGTCTCGATTTCTGTTGAGACATTCAGATGGTAGAGTCAGAATTTGGCGTAAACAGAATGAGAACATGGATCCATCATGCCTTGTTACCACTGTGCAGGCTGGTGGTGGTGGTGTAATGGTGTGGGGGATGTTTTCTTGGCACACTTTAGGCCCCTTAGTGCCAACTGGGCATCGTTTAAATGCCACGGCCTACCTGAGCATTGTTTCTGACCATGTCCATCCCTTTATGACCACCATGTACCCATCCTCTGATGGCTACTTCCAGCAGGATAATGCACCATGTCACAAAGCTCGAATCATTTCAAATTGGTTTCTTGAACATGACAATGAGTTCACTGTCCTAAAATGGCCCCCACAGTCACCAGATCTCAACCCAATAGAGCATCTTTGGGATGTGGTGGAACGGGAGCTTCGTGCCCTGGATGTGCATCCCACAAATCTCCATCAACTGCAAGATGCTATCCTATCAATTAGTTCCTATCAGTTAGTACCACATATTACATCTAAATTACAATACATGTTACAGTAAACAATCACAACAGGAACATGCAACACTTTCTGGTGATTATGGGTTTAATTTTTATTGCATGCTTTTACGCTCATTTAACTAGCAAGAATTTATATTTTAGAGAAGGCAAACTATTGTATAATATATTTTATAGTATATAAGGATATAGTACTTTTTTGGGAGATTAATATAGCTAATGGCTTTATGATTACAGTTGTGCATGTTCCTAATCTGTAAAAGCAATTAATTATAGTATAGAGCAGGGTCATGTAATTTACTCAGAAGACGATAAAAAATGATTTGAAATAGTGATTTAATTTCAACACCATTTGTTAAGGAGTGTGGTTGGAGGTTTTTGTAGTGTTATCATGTTTTCTGTCACGGTGGGCCTCAGACCCAGGTGAAAAAAAAGTGCACTAAAATACATTTTATTTAAGTGCACTTAGTACACTTCCATAATACACTTTCATAATGTACTTAAAGTGCTCTATTTTCGACACACTTATTTTGCACTTAATATACTAAAAGCTTACCTTTAGTACTGCTTAATATAAACTTAAGATCATCTTAGTGTACTCAATTGTGCTTTTTTGAGACACACTGAAGATAAACTGAAGTGTATTTTTAATATACTATTTCATATTTTCAACAAATGTATTTCGTTACCAGTTTTAGTATAATTGAAACCATCTTTAAATACAATAATAAACTATTTAAATTATAATAATAATAATATTAAATTATATACAAATTATACTTAGAATGTATTCCTAGATTAAAAAAGTGCACTAAAATACATTTTATTACACTTCCATAATGTACTTAAAGTGCTCTATTTTCGACATACTTATTTTGCACTTAATATACTAAAAGCTTACCTTTAGTACTGCTTAATATAAACTTAAGATCATCTTAGTGTACTCAACTGTGCTATTTTGAGACACACTGAAGATGAACTAAAATACGCTTTTAACATACTATTTCAGCTTTAATTTATTTTATTTTGTTACCCCTTTTAGTACAATTGAACCCATCTTTATTGCATTTTAAATACACTTAAATTATTTAAAATTTAAGAATATATAATATATACAAATCATATTTATGTATTGCTCACATTTTTTTTATATAGTAAATAATTTCAAATATGTTTTAATACTGTGAACAGTACCTTTATAAAACAATTAAATATGTTAATGGTGTATTAAAACACACATTAAAAAAAATTGTATAAAACACACACTTTGAAAGCTAGTAAACTTTAATGTATTACCCAGTGTACATCAGTACAGCAGCATATGTAAACTGTAAAAAAAAAATACATCAACATAAAATACAGTGATCTGCAGAGGTATTATAAACAACAACAAAAAAACTAACTTCAATAAACCCAACTAGTCAATAAAGTGCAATCATTAATAGCTGCAAACAGTTACAGTACTGTTACTGATTGGTCTTTGAGTTTGCCTTATTGTTGCATTTCCTTCGAATCAGTGCTTGCACCTCAGACGTGTTGGAAATTGTTTGATCACAGTGTCTATGAAAGGGGGGAAAGATGAGTTTATTTTTAAAGCAAAATTAACCTCTGTTAAAAAAGTAACTGTTCCCTATCAAAAGGGAACTTGCACTGCTTCGATGATGCTATTGGGGAACAATGTTCTCTAGGCGCCTCTTTCATTCTTCTGAGTCGCACTAGTCGTGTCATAGGCTGTCGCCAGTCAAATTCTATTGCCGAGATTGTACAGCTTTTCAAACACTGGTTTACATGGAGGGTGTTCCCCATATCGTCATCAATGCAGTGTCTCATTCCCTGTTCTCAGGGAACAGAGGTCGTAACCTAGACGTTTTTTAATACAACACAGTACACTGTAAAAAAAATTCTAACCTCTCCAAGTCAAAATTTTCTAGTGACGGGTCACATCTAAATTTTTTAATTGGCCCAAGTGCAATTCTTGTTCCAATAGTCTGTTAACATTGGCTCAATGAGAAATAATACGTCAGACTAATTGAAAAATTTAGATGTGATCAGTCACTAGAAATTTTTGACTTGGGGATGTAATTTTTTTTTTACAGTGTATAATGTTTTGACATTTCCCTCTGTTGTACATACAAGGTGAAAAAGACATACTGTTAAATGTATTATAAATGCATTACAGTATATTTGTTTTGTACTAAAAACATACTTAAGTACATATTTATTACATTTAATAGTAAGTCTTTTTCACCTAGTAAAAATGGAATTCTTTAACATAGCATGTAATGCTTAGTTCATATATTTTAACAGTAGACATTTAATATAACATGTTAATTAAGAAAAGGAGTTAATAAAATAGCTCTTGAACAACTGTGAAGTCTACATGTCACTGTATCACAGCAAAAAAGGGCAATTTAGGCTAACCGTTTAACTGAAAAAGTATACGCAGCCAACAAGAATAATAATTAAAATGTACAACAAATGCTAATCTTGTTTTAGTCAGCCCCCTTTGACTTTGAGAGCAAAAAAAAAAAAAGTTATGTGCAGAAACACAAACTCTTCAAAGAGTTAAGGAAATTAGAAGTAGTGCAAAATATTGTAAGCCATGACAAGTGACTTGCAGCTGTCCCAAAAAAACAATTAAATAGATTTTTACATGAATTAACACAAATTAGACTAGACTAAGAAACTAGGAAAAAATGTTGGAAAAAAAAATAGGACAAAAACTAAACAGTGAGCTATTTATTTATGCAAAACAGCAACTAAAACTTACCAGTAACTTCTGATAGCAGTATCTTCATCTCTTCGAGATTCGACTTGGAAAAAATAAAAACAGCACTAACAGTTACTTTTTCTATTAACGTTAGAAAAAAAAATCTAAATACTGTCATGATCACTCATTAGTTGCAAAACATTTAAGAATTCCGTTAATCTTAGAAATAAAAACTGAAATATGGTAGACTAATGAAACCTTCACGTTTGAAAAGGTTAATGCAAAAAAACTCACCTAATCCATATGAATCGCGTGGTTTCCTCCAAGTCCTCTCAAGAAACACGATCGCTCTAGTTTGAATTTAGACTTCTATCTCTGAATTATTACACCGTGTCCTAACTACACGCGACGCGACGCCGAAATATAATCACATTCAATGAACGCACAGCCGTCAGCAAGCTCTGAGTGAGGTGTGAGCCATAGACTGTAAAGGTGTGAGCTCATAATTACACCAGAACCAATCACAGACGTTCAACAGCTGGAACCAATCAGGATTAGTCACGTGTGTCATTAGTGTTTTTCAAATTCAAACAAGTACAACATATTTTTGGACAACATTTAAACATATTTGGAAAATGTATCTATGATGCATTTAAAATAATATGATGTTGATATCCATGTGGGAATTTCAGTAGTAAAAACATATCATGTAATGGACAACAGCCCTTTACAAGTAGCCTACAAACAAGTAAAAGTGAACAACATTCATTTTAAGTGCTTATTGCAATGCTTAATGATAGTTGACAAATGTTTATAATACATTAGAAGTTGGTACATTATACAAAAAAATCTAAAATATTAAAATGGTAAAATGATAAATATTACAAATATATTGCAGTAGGCCTAAGTGTTTAAAGTACTTTAAACACATTAAAAGCTTTTTATATTTTAGATTAACCATTTTAATATTTTAGATTTAGCTATGTTCTTACACAAGTTACACAAATGTACTTTAATTAAGAGCAACATAAGTATGTTTTCTTTAAATACACTAAAACTTCACACAAATGGTAGATTGTGTTAGCATATTTCTTAAAAATTTAACTAAGCATATTTATTAACAATGTACTTGTAGTGCTTTTTTTAGAAATATATTAAAAGTATGCTTGTGTTTAGCATATTTCTTAAAAGTATAATTAAGCATATATTTATTACCAATGTACCTTTAGTGCATTTGTTAGAAATATATTAAAAGTATGCCTGTGTTTAGCATATTTATTGAAAGTATAATTAATCATATATTTATTACCAATGTACTTGTAGTGCATTTGTTAGAAATATATTAAAATTATGCTTGTGTTTAGCATATTTATTTAAAGTATAATTAAGCATATATTTATTACCAATGTATTTCTAGTATACTTTTTAGAAATATATTAAAATACAATTCAATGTATTTTTTATGTACTTCAAATAAGCATGTTGGTAATACAAATGTATTATACTATTTGTATTTCAAGTATATTTTTAATACATTTAATACTATGTATTTTTCACCTGGGAGTACTTATACACTTAAAATCAATTTAAAGAATTAGTAATATTTAGTTTATTTTTATAAAGTGTACTTAAATACTACTTTTGGGAAAATTTAATTTTTGACTATTACATTTTGAATATATTTTAAGTAAAATCAATTTAATTTAAACTTATAATAGCTATCTAAAAGTGCACTAACAATGAACTATTTTTAATGTGTTAAAAATGTACTTGTAAGAAATACACTAATAAAACACTTCTGTGTATTTTTTCAATAGTATATCTTTTTTCTTATGCACTAAAAATACATTTAAAATATCAATGTTATTTAGTATACTTTTGCAATTACACTTAAGTACTACTTAAGTAAAAATATACTTTTAATTAGTGTATTTATAGTGTATAATTTTTAAACTTTTCTTTAGCACAAAAAATAGGAATGTACTACAAATGTACTTTCTTGTATTTAAGTGTTTTTTTAGTGCACTCAAGTACACTTTATTTTCACCTGGGGAGCGCAGTAATACAGAGCAGAGTCTGACACTTCAGCAGAGGAGATCTCCAGATCCACTTTCTTATCTCCCATTCTCATGTTGCCATCCAGTCTAGGAATTGGTGGATTTGCATATATTACAGTCTTCTTGGATGACTCAACGACAAGGAGCAGAAATTCCAGTCCTGATCCAGGATATTGTCGATACCAAAATAAATTCTGTACACTGACATCATATTTGCATGAGAGAATGACTGTTTCCCCTTCAGTAACTTGTGTTCTGCCCTGCAGTGGTGTTATTGTCTGTGCAAAACATCCATCTCGTTAGCCTCATAGCATAATTGCCTAAGTCATTTTTTGTTTCTTCTGGTTTTCCAAAGACATTGAAATATGACTTAGGCAATTATGCTATGAGGCTATGTGCAGAACATATTCATCAAAAAGAATGGTAATTGTAAAAGTATGAAAAGTCATGGAAAACTTTTCATGGTGAATCACAAAATCAGACATTTGACAATAACAGGTACATTATATTTATATAGCTCTAAATATATTTATATTTAAACCAGTCACATACCCTGTATTACTGTCAGCAGAAGCAGAGAGCACAGGAACACCATGACTGCACTGTAAAACACAAATAATGCTTGTGATTGAGAAATGACAATGTCTCTGAAAGCTCCACCCACACATCTCATCATCTGAGGGTTTAAATGATATTGCAACCGGCTTATTGAATGTTAAATTTGGAAGTGACATATTCAATAAGATGTTTTTCTTCCATTAGAATGTTCTGCAGAGAGTTGAACATTGTAAATTTAGAACTGTTAGATAAACTGATTGATATAAAATGTCAAGCCACAAACATGGTTCATTTCATTTATATTTATATATTTTTTAATTAAATTTATCTTAGACACCATCAATAGTTATTTAAACCAATATTCATAAATGAATACCACATCATCATTTTTGTACAGTGCCTTTGCATTTCTATTCATTGTCTTCAGAGTGCATGCACAGAGCAGAGTCTGTTACCTGCAAGTGTTTCCACACACTCATTATGTCCTAATTGTTTGTAACTCAAATCAGGTTTGGTGATTCCTCTGCTCTTCAAAGACAGCACTAATATAGACAGAGATGTACTGTATATCAGTTCAAACTAGAACTGTGCTAAAAATAAGTTATTTTTGAACAAGAAGCAGCACAGTAACAAACAAAGCCTAGTAAGATGTGGAGACGTCGCTTAACAACATTTTACTTTGTACAATAACAGCAATAGAGATGAAGCTGGCCATAGGGGCCTGAGCAGAGGACTTGTCTGGTTCTTGTGGTCTTTGCTGAGGATCTGTGCCAATAGCTGTCGTATCAACAAGATCTTCACACAGGACTGTCTAGACCCGGTCTCTGCTGACGTTCAGGGCTGCAATGAGGTCTTGGTGCAGGTCCACCATCTGATGTGGATACGGCCAAGATCCGGCTGCCCACTGTAGCCTCAGGATAAGAATGAGACAGGCAGACTAACAATAGCGTAGATGCCATTCTTCTTATCGCCGGTGTTATGGGAAATGTTCCCTTTTCCAGTTGACCTAATTTATGCAGCCTGGGTCTGCCACTTCCAGAGTACTTGCAAGTTCAATACCTGGTCCCAAAAAGTAGTGGTGGGAAGTTTGGGCATATATCCAGGCCTGGGTCTCAGGATTACATGAGAGTAAGACGGTCCAAATTCCAGGCTCGTTTCGCTGAACGAAAATGCCTGCAGGTCCTCCACCCTCTTGATAGACGAGAGCAGTCAGGAGCACTGTTTTGAGGGCGCTCTCTGCAGGGCTGTAAGTTCTACAGAAAGGTCCCACAAAGGGATGAGGCGTAGCCGAGGAGGATTTAGTCTCCTGGCCCCTTTCAGGAAACTGAATCTTGAGAGTGAGCTAGAATGAGCCAGTCGTCGAGATAGTTGAGAACGTGAATGACCACAAGGCAAGGGCAGCCTCTGTGACCTCCGTGAAGACACAGGGAGACAGAGGCGGCCCGAAGGGGAGGACCTTGTGTATGCCCGACCCTCGAAAACAATGATTACTGATGGTTACTCTTGGAACGGGTGGATCAGCCCCTGTATATTCCAGTATAAGGAACTGTGGTGGTGAGCCTGCGTATTGGCGATACCAGTGAACTCCACGAACAGAACCACTGTAGTTACAAGAGAGTGTCACATTGTCACCCTCAAGTGCAAATACTCTCTCACTTTTTGGAGTGATGACTTCTGTGGCTCTGGAGCCTGCAAATTAAAAGTGGCATTAAATGTAGTTTTCTAACACTTACTATAGAATGCATTTACACAATATTATACCTTCAGTTGATGACAGCAGTATCATAATGTAGATCAACATGTTCATTCACTAAACTGGCAAGAACAGCAGCTTCTCCACAGTGTTGTACAGCTCATCTTTACACAGCTGTATAGTGTCTGTGCTAAACTCCTCCTCCTGTCATGACACTGAATCTGAATTACAAGACACCTAAGAAAAGATCAAATGAGCATACCTGTAATAATATTGATGGTTCTTTTATTTTATTTCTTTGTTTTAGTTTTTTATGTTCTTCGTTTGTGCAGCTTACAGTTTATATTGTATTGCCATTTTGCTCACACATGTGAGTTTGTATAGTTTTTGAAGATACTTTTTAATTACATATTTTGGTATTACAACATAATATTAAAAAAAATGATAACAACAAACAAGATAACATGAGAAGCTATGTACAAGTTACTTACACATGCCCTTATGTAACCTTTTTACCTCCCAAATTCACAGCTGTTACCACATTTCCTGTTGGCAGTTTACAGAAACTTATGTGTTTTGATACTGATTGATTAAAGACTTTTTCAAAGAATTAATTTTGTATGAGTTTTTGTAAAGCTTCTCAGGCATTTTGTATCACTGGGCTTCTACTCTTAGAGCACAGTAATATAGAGCTGAATCTGACAGAGTTACACTGTTAATAATGAGTTCGGTGGACGATTGTGATGTAGTTGACTGAAATCCATCAGGTATATTTTCATCGCTTCTCGATCGAGCACCTTTGAGCAGTAAATATTCTGGTTCTCTGTTTGGATACTGTCTGTACCAGTAAAGCCAAACATAATTGCTGTTAGTTTCATATGTGCAGCTCAGTGTCACAGACTCTCCTTCTTCTCTGATAACATTAGTATTTCCTTCACTTGGCCCAATTCTATCAGCAAATCCACCTGAAATGAAAAATATAACATTTTTATACCATGATCTAATACAGATTTCTTGTAGGGGTTAGTTAGTGATTAATGCATTTTTACCTGAAACCGTGATGAGTATCATGAGTAGTATATGTCTGTCTTCCATGTTAACTGAAAATGAATAAAAGGCTGATGGATGAATGAAGCACTGAGTTAAGTTCTGCTGTATAGAGCTGGTAAGTCCCGCCCATCCGTAAAACCCCAAGTGGACCTCTAGGTTGAAAAATCGTCAATGCAAGTGAATGGGAGAAAATAATTATTTTCTGGTCCCGTTTGAATTGTGCCATGAATGTGAACATATGTTGTCTGTGAATTTTTTATATAATTTTTCATGTTACGAGTTTGACAGTATATGGTATGATTCTTCGGCTAGCAGTTGTGGAAAAGACATAACGAGAAAGACTATGTGACGTCACCCCATAAAGTTGACTTACCCGTGGTTTTCGCCAACCTCAACGATTTTGTCCTCTCCCTGAAATAAGGCGGTGAAGTGCCAATCACAGTACGCATAGCTAACCCAATACACTTGGACATTCTCTGCTTCCTCGTCCACTGCAATGCATTGCAGTTATCAGTTTTCATTCGTTTTTATGGTTTTTCTTGTCATTTTGGCTTTTAAACAGCGTGTGTGTGTGATTTTGGTTGGGTGACAGTTGTAGGTTACAGTTTGACAAGAGTTTACAGTTTGACAAAAGCACAATGTTGTGTTTTACACAAATATAAGTAGGCTAAACACTTTGCAGTTTTAATGATGTCCTGTATGAACAAAATGACGGAGTATGTTTTTATGTTTCCACTGTTCGATCGCGCCCGTGCCTCTCTCTGACACACACACACACACACACACATTCCAGCAATGCAATCTTGACATCGCAGCCTGTTCATTATTCTGCGCTCCCACCAAACGCGAATAGAGCGTCAAATTCGCGCGTATCCGCGTCTAGTTCGACGCTTGAACATTTTGAATCCAAAGCGAATAGGACACGCGTATAAAGCGAGCGTTTGAAGCGAAATAGCACCAAACTATAACGTTTACACTGTGAACTGTAAATCTTTGTTCTGGAGCTGAAGCTTATCGGCCTTCTCAACAATAAAATTATTAATATAACCCTCCAATGCATATTTAAGGCCCTTTTGGTGACATCGAGATGATATATAATCTTTCTGTCTCCAAAAAATCATCAATTGCCTCCTGTGAGATGTCTCCTACTGTGACAGCTGCTGTTACCGAATGTTGACTGAGTGAGTGGAGGGGGCGTGGTTAGCCATTGGTCAATTAGCATACATGCGCAGGGAAAAATAAATGTAGATATGTGGAAATACAGAAATAAATAAATGTAGAAATGTGGAAATACAGAAATAAATAAATGTAGAAATGTGGAAATACAGAAATAAATAAATGTAGGAATAAATAAATGTATAAATAAATACATATATAAATATATAAATAAATAAATATATAAATACATAAATATATAAATAAATGTATAAATACATAAATAAATACATATAGAAATGCATAAATAAATAAATAAATACATGTAAAAATACAGAAATAGCCATTTATATTACCAAAATGTATTTATTTTACTATTATTTCTGCATTTATTTATTTATTTCTACTTTTATTTATTTATTTATTTATTTATTTTTCGTTCTGTCATTTTTAGTCCTTCATACAACATATGTTCACATTCATGGCACAATTCAAACGGGACCAGAAAATAATTATTTTCTCCCATTCACTTGCATTGACGATTTTTCAACCTAGAGGTCCAGTGGGGTTAGCGGAAGGGGCGGGACTTACCAGCTCTATGCTGATAATGTGGGTGTGGTTAGTGAAATATGAAACATGCTCTCTGCTTAAAGGGTAACTAAACCCTAAACCAACTTTTTTTAGTTAATGATCTGTAAGATTGGGGCTTTAATAGTGCTGTTCATTGATTCAAGTATTGTTTTTGACATTTGTGTTTAAAGTATTTTAATTTTACTAAATATGGTGTAAAAACATCTGAGTGCTGCCCTCTTCAGGTTGAACAGTGGCTACTGCAGTTGAATTTTCCTATTGGAAGTTGTGGTACACTCTGACGTCAGAGGGTACCAGCTAACCACGCCCTTGCCTGCAGAGAGATACGTCTCAGATGCACGCCCCCTCTCCACTGGGCTCTGCCTACTTTTCCAGCATTTTTCAAATATTGCCAGTGGGTGGAGTCAAGCTCTGACCAGGGGTTTAGTTACCCTTTAAAATTAAAGCTGCCGTCGGCAACTTTTTTTTGATCATATTCAGTGAAATCGACACTATAATCCGACAGAACAACATAAATAAATTGGTTTTAGAAAAAAACCCGAGCTTCTAACTCCACCTGGAGCGTGTTATAGAGAGCCTAAGTCCCGCCCCTCCGCTTCCGGCTCATGGGACCTTACTTCGGAAAAAATATGTATGGAAGTCAATGGCGAGAGATAACTTATCTTTTTATTCCGTCTGAACTGTGCCCTGAATTACACATATGATGTTTGTCAATTTAAAAGGTAATTATGAAAGTCAAGAAAGTCGCAGTTTGTCATAAAACAGAAGAGTAACGTTTAGTTTTATGTGAAAATCGCTCAATGAACTACATCTCTCGTCTCGCACTATGTACGTCACAAGATCCGTTGCTCGTATGTGTGTATTCTGGCTCAAAACACTCAGGCATGACGGCGTTGCGTTACGATTATAAGGTAAGACTATAGAAAAAATGACAGACGTTAGCTTCAGTAAAGTTAGCTTCATTCATTGAGAGAAAAGGCATGACGTCGCATGCGCGCCTTCTGGGTTTGTAGTCTTTCTAATTACGTATTTTCACAGTCTTATACCTCAGCAGTTTTACATCAAGCTGCGACTTTCTTGACTTTAAAATGTATCTTTTAAATTGATAAACATCATATGTGTAAATCAGGGCACAATTCAAACGAGATCAAAATATTTGTTGTCTCTCGCCATTGACTACCATACAATATTTTTCCGAAATAAGGTCCCATGGTGGTCGACCGGAAGGGGAGGGACTTAGGCTCTCTATTTGTTTTGCAAAAATCCACCGCTCCCGTCTCATCGGGTCCAATCAGCGCAGGGGGGTGTGAGATCTGACTGTCAATCACAGTTCGTGCACACGCCACAGATCCCCTCTCCCTCACGCAGACGCGCACATTACAATATCACATGCACACGACACGCCTGAAGTTCGCCTGAAGATTGTACGAAGCGTGATGGCGGAGAGAAAATCTACTAACAAGCTTCCAATTCCTCTGTTATTGCTTTCTATGGATAGATTAGCCAGGGCAGCCTACCTCCGAGTCCATGGTGTTGATCGACGCTGAAGAGACGCGCGCGTTCACAGAAAATCAGGTACACATGCACTGACGATGGGCGGGTGCTCGTTGGTAGTGGGGGAGGGGCATGAGAGTTGTAAACATTCAAAATTTTGGCTAAGTCCACTCAATCTGCCAGACTTGCCGACTGCAGCTTTAAATGGAAAGCATTGTTTGTTCCTCTTTTTTTTTCTTTTTTTTTTTTTTTTTTTTTTTGCTTACCCTAACCATATTAACACAGATTTAATATATATATCTAATGCAAAGTTTACTAACCCTAAAAAAATAAATAAAACAAAGCAAGAAAATGTATAAACTTTCACTTGGGTCTACTTTATTAATTATTAATTGGAATTAACCACATTCAGTTAACTTGTTAGTCATCATAAGCAGAGCCGGATTAACGCAAAGGCAAACTAGGCACGTGCCTAGGGCCCGATTGGCGGGATGGGGCCCAGACAGAGGGACAAAAAAAAAATAATAATAATATAATGTAAAAATATCCTATCTACAATTTATTTCAATATTTATTAATTAACTAAAAATAGTGACGATGTTTATCTTCACCATAGACTGTTACATTACTGCAGTTAAACCAATTAATGTGTCCGTTACAAAGCGGGTGCCGGCTTCTGAAAGTATGTGTAACGAACGCATCCATCAGGTGCTGCGAGGCAAAAGCCTAAGCACACAAAGAAGCACAGCTCAAAATGCAGGTGTGTGAGTTGTCGTCATCTATTTTGGAGTGATTGCAATGTATTCTAAATATAAACTTGTCCTGTAGATCAGCGTCATTTCTGTAAAAATCATTCACCGCTTTATTACGAGTTTAAAAGAGCGCGAGCGTCATTAACGTGCCCAGACGCGACGCTTTGAATTTGCGCGTACAATGAATGAATAACATCGCGTCGGGAGCTGACTAGTAAAAAAGCTACAAAATTAAAAGACAAGGCGTCTGTATTCTAAGTTAAAAAGCCAACACACTACAACATTTTTAAATGTTTCAAATAAAGGATCTCATGGGTCTATCTTCTAAATTCTGCTGATGATTAGATTATACCCTGACATTACGCCAATAATATCAGTTTATACATTTTCTTCTGCTCAGTAGCGATCGTGTCTTTCTCTTCCACTTGATTTGTGTATAGCATATTTAAAGTAGCAATGCGATATAAAAGCACTTATGCTCATTTACTGAAGTGGGATTCTGGAACTGTGAATAAATTGAATAAAACAGCAAAATAACAACAACAACAATAACATCTTCATTAAACAAAAAAGAGATTACCTTAGATAAAGTTTGATTAATATGTACATACAGTAGGCTACCGGTAAAAGTCTGGACCCATTACTATTTTTAATGTTTTTTGAAAGAAGTTTATTATAATGCTCTACAAGCCTGCATTTATTTGATCAAAAATACAGAAAAAAACAGGAATATTCAGCAAGGATGTGTTAAATATATAAAAAATGATAGTGAAGACTTTTTTAAAACAACTTTTTAATAATCAAAAATCCTGAAAAAAAGTATCACAGATTATAAAATAAATATTAAGCACCCTTTCTAACATTTGATAATAAATCAGAATGATCACTTGACACTAAATTCAGCTTTGCATCACAGAAATATAAAGTATAGTAAAATAGAAAACCATTATTTAAAATTTTAATAATATTTCACTATATTATTTTTCTGTATTTTTGATCAAATAAATCCAGGCTTGATGAGCATAAGAGACTTCTTTCAAAAACATTAAAAATAGTAATGTGTCCAAACTTATGTACTGTGTAAGTAAAAATATACTGCTTTTAAAATTAAATGTTGTATAAATAAAAAGGTTAGGAATCATATTTGTTTCAAGTGTTTTTTTTATTGGGGGTGGGGGGCCTCCAACATGAATTTTGCCTAGGGCCTCCTAATGTCTAGAACCGGCTCTGATCATAAGGGAACATCAGGTAAATACTTGTAAAATATGGATTAAACATAACTTGAAAGATTATGTTGCCCCTGTGGTACATTTTTTCCAAAGATCGTTTCATTGGTAGTTCTCATCACGCAGACCTATGTTCATGTGTTTGTTTTCCCAATAAGTTTGGGTTTTAGTTAGGTTACGATGCTATAAAAAGGGTGTAAGGTCATGATTGACAGCTGTGCTTGCGATTGAGTCTGCGGGAGTATGGGCTGGAACCCAGAACCCTTTTCCCTGTTCCACTGCATTGTAACTCCATATTTGTCTAAACATGCGCTTAGATTGATGTCTTTGATCTTTAAGGCGAGTCTCGCGCACATGTGCTTTATGTTAAAACTTTGTTAACAATAAAATTGTTATGTACACTAGCCTAAATGTTATCAGTTAAGACAACTTATAAAAGTCGGCATGAAATGGAAGTTGGGATTGTCCTTTCTTCCGTGACGTTTATCCAAGTAAGAAAGCTTCTCCAAAAAGAAAAAATGTAGGGCGGGACTTGATTTTGTCCGCAGGAATTGATTGGTTTTCTATTGCTCTGACCTCATGTGATTGACAGGTTGATCCCACCCTCATGCTGAAAAACACATCATCAGAGAAGAGATGTCAGAGCAAGAGGGAGGGGAAGTTATTCTGGTTAAAGATAACTAGGGCTCTTGAATTAAAAACAAGAATGCACATGGATAAATCATTTATAATAAATGTTTCAATATTCCATAAAAAATAAGAAATGTCAATTTTGTTTTCATGATGACTTTAAACTTCAAAGGAACCAAAATTAATTTAGAATAATATTTTAACAATTTTATACATACCTAATTGTATGTACAGTAAATCTGTGTACTGTATAGGCCTTCGTAAATTTGATCAACTTTATTACATACATTTGTAATTTCACAATAATGTTAGTCAAGTGTCTTATGGGCCATTGTAGAGCAGTTTCCACATTACCCTGGTGCTCTTTCATTTGTTGATGCACTTGAGACCTTCAGGATCAGGGGCGTAGTTTGTGGGGGGGTTGGGGGGGAGATAACCCCCTCAATATTTAAATCTATGCATTACAACCCCCCCAATATTTATTCCACGATCACATGAAAAATATGCAGACCCAAACTTCAACCCCCCCAATGTTCAAACCAAATCTACGCCCTTGTTCAGGATTAACTTTAACTTTTTTTTACTCGGTCCTGTCCCCGGCACACTGGAGGAGATGAAGCATAAATTAACAATCATTAATAGTTTCTCAAATAAAGTGTAAATGATGAAAGACTGTTCTTCTCACCTAAATCATGTGCCATGAAGAAAAGAGTAATTATTGCAAATTTTGACATTGTTGCTCTGAGTTGGAGTGTGAAAGAGAAACAATTAATGCAAGTCTCTCCTTATGGCAAATCTCTCTATCCTTAGTAGCTTCTCTTGATTATTTTCAGCAACTGCACAGTCACACCAGAATTTAAGAGATAGTTCCTCATGGTGGTGAATTCATTGAATTAACCAGCTTTTTGTAACCTTTGGAATAATATGTGATTGTTTATTTATATAAACCAAAGAGTGCAATGTCCTTTTTTTCTACAATTTTTTTTTTTTTTTTTTTTGGCTAAGGAGCCTTGCACATGACATGCGGGAAAAATAGGTATATTGTGGATACAAATTAACAATTCATTCCCACGACTTAATAATTATGTGCGTCAACACATTTTACTAATTCGTTACCTCGTTTTAAGTTGGCCTAAATTATGAGCACAATTCATTACCTCGATTCACTAAATCAGATAAGTTGCTTAATGTTAGTTGGCGTAAGTACAACGTGACCACAATTTACTAAATCTAGGGAACTAAAATATATTGCAATTGATTCACTTAAAACGAGGGAATGAATTAGTAGGCCTAAATACTAAAACAAGAGAAAAAATTCTTAATTCAATGGCACATATATATATATATATATATATATATATATATATATATACATACATACATATAAATATATTGTCAAGAGAAGATCTCACTGCTGATGTGCAGACCAAAATGATCATAAATAAAAAGCCCAGTTGCATAGATTAGACAATTTATTTCAAATTTAAATTATTTCTTATATGCATGTTATTCCCATGGGAAAGAAGTCAACAGCATGTGGATTTGACCTTTGTCACATAATACAGCACTTCCTCTGTATTTGTATGAGTGTTGAGTGTGTTTGAGTCACAGTGGGCTTCAGAGCACAGTAATACACAGCAGAGTCAGACACACTCACATCCTGGATTGTCAGAGGAACTGATTTTGATGTGGAGTCCAATGTTGCAGAAAATCTCTCCTTAAAAGCAGGCTCAGTAGTTCCTCCACCAAATGTATATTTATTTAGAATGAATGTTGGTGATCTGTTTGGTAGCTGTTTGTACCAGAAGAGATAAGCATTTTGATCAGTTGTAGTGCAATTACACCTTAAAATAACTCGATCTCCTTCACTTGCAGGCATTTCTCTTGAAGACTGTTCAACTTTGTCCTGTCCCGAAGACACTGGAAGAATAGATAGAAAAGGGAAAATGTGAGTCTGGAATTGGACATACAATTAAACTCACAGCCTGATATATTTTCTCTCTGTATGTTAACATTCGCTTTCCATTAAGTGCATATATGCTTCCATGTATTGGCAAGGTCTGGGTCTGGGTCTGGACGGTGAGTGGACCCTCATGAGAATGAGGCACACCGTGAAATAAACTAACAATAAATCATTAACATGAAGTATCAGTAAACTTAAATCATTTAGTAACCTAAATGTTAGTAAACATTGTTCTGTTAAAATGTACCAAAAAAGAGCTTACCATCATAATGTGCTGTGAGACACAGGGAAATCAAAGCCCATTTAAACATAGTTGTTCTGTGCTGTAAAAGAGAACTGTGCTCTCTCTGTGCTTCTCACAGCTCTACTTTAAATGTTTTCATCCTGTCACATGATATAACCATGCACGAAGAGAGCAATGTTGACCCCTTGTGGATAAAGTTTGAAATGATTAAACATGATATTTATTTTGTACGGTACGGAACGGTACGCGTTTATTTGCGTTTCCACTATCAAAAGTTGTGAATGGTACCAAAATGCCGAACCGTACCGTACCACTTTTTAGGTACCCTTCCATTGGGGTACCTAGCACAGTGGAACGGTACTAAAAGGTGGAGCTAGACTCACTGCAGGACGTTGATTGGTTGACAGAGAATCGTCACTTGCGCGTGCTACAAGAGGAATGACAACATAAGAAGCGCCATTTTTTAATATACAGTTTAATATAATACTACTGTTACTGTATCACGAAATGTAATTTTAAGAGTTTTTCAGGCGAGAATGTAGTTGTTTAAAGCTCAAATCTGTGGTTTATTTATAAAGATGATTTTTTTTTTCCCCGGTTGTGAGATCCATGCGTTCAGCGGGCGCTCGGCGCTCATGTTTCCCGGCTGGATGAGCCTTGCCTCGGCGTTCGTCGCAGACTCCGACGGTAGTGGTTAAACATAAGATATAATTCGTTTTGTGTAGACCTAACGGGCGATCTTTGGTCTCGTGAGTATATAATGAGTTCCCTGTCGATCGTTTTGGCTGAGGGCTAAGTTTAGTTTTATATTAATGTTATTTGTGTTTAACTACTTGTAATGTTAGAGCGCTGCATTTGGATATTTGACTGAATTGTTTGCTTTATTTCTTATTGTATAGCTTCTTGTACTTTACTTAAACTTTTATATAGGCTATTATTGATAAAACTGAAATTTTACAAAAAGAAATATGGTTTCTTGTCATTTTTTATTACAAGATTATCACTGATGTTTATTGCAACATTTGTACAAATGCATATATTGCCTGGAATATTTTTATTTTATTTATTTTTTTAAACGAAAAGAGGTAACGTTAGGGTTGTGTTTATATTTCGTTTCGTTATAACGTATAACGTGCAGTGAATAATCAATATGCGTTGCGCATGAACCACATTTGTGTCCCTATAATGTTTAATTTATTTAAATGAAAACGAAAAGAGGCAGAGTGGTGTTTTATAACATATTTCGTTTTATTGTTGCTTAAAATGTACAGACAGAGTAACCGAGATAACCGGTGTATCAGCGACGCTTTTAAGAACGCGCTGTACCATTTGCATGTAGGAGTCGCACATGGCAAGTACAAACTTTGCGTACTTGATATTGAGAAAAGCCTAATGTCGGCGCTTGTCTTCTTGTGACAAACATGTCGAGGAGCAAGAACAAGATCTGCTGCATGTCATCCATTGTAGTTTACTATGTTCTTCTTCGCGCGAAAATGACGTCGATCGAAACACCACGCCTATCAAGTAAGGGTACTGTTGGCAGTGGAAACGCTAGCCAGATCATGGTTAACAGACCCGAACCGTACCGTACTGTCCCGTACCGTACCGTACTGCTCAGTGGAAACGAGGCATATGTGACATTGCGATCGACAGTCAGAGCAGAGGTATGTGGTAGGCAGGCCTATATCCCATTATCCTAAAACTATTTTATTTTAGTGGTAAATGTTAGTGATATGTGTTGTTTTACTGAATCATGTTTGCTGTAATGGTAAATGTAACGTTAGAATCACGTGAGTGCTCATGGCGTCGGTAGGACAGGCCCATAGACCGTATATAAACGGGACAGGCCTGGGTGATTTAGCTGAAGTTCATAAAGTTACATGCGCATACATCCTCAGAACCCCGGCAAAGTAGGTTTTATACAGGTCATTTTTTACGTTTTCAGTAGCCTAACGGTAAATGTGACGTTAAAATCATGTGAGCACTCTCGATGAAAGCAATGCCCTTCGATTAACTTAACGTTACGTATCCTGTTTTTGTAGTTAACTTTTGGTGGATAACGTTAGTGAGCTAACCCTGAACTGTCTGAACGATAAATATTTGCAAATACACACTATTATCATATCGTCAGTTATGAGCGCATCCATATTTGCAAACAAATGCGAGATATGCATTACTTTAAATGTAGATGAGCTTAATCTGTCGTATAGAACTACAGATCCCATGAAACTGTCGACCAATTAAGTACGTGATGCCATAATACTGCGTGTACAAACGTGTATTGTTTTATGCACTACGTGGTGTTAATATTTTTTGTTTTTACAGTAAGAAACTACATTTCCGTGTAGCCAAATGCCTTACATTAAAAACAATTTTACATGTGCTTGCAGGTTCCAGTCATATCAAAGAGGAAGAAGATTAAAGTTTTTTTTTAGCCTATCAAGGAACAGGAGGTTAGTCTTTTCATGTACAGTAGCAACAACTTGTGCCATAGCCATAATTGCATATGAGTGCGTATTACTACATTTATTTATATATTGTACATGCATTTTAATGTAGCAGCTTTAATGTAGTTAGATGTTTCCGCTTTCCCAGCAACACTAGCCAAGCACAACAAGCTCTAACAATTGTTGCTCTTGGCTTTGTGAGCCTACTCTGCCTGGAGTTTCTATGGTTTATATAGCAATTTGGTTACAGTTCCCTTGCTAAAATATGCTGCGTTGATTTGTTTTCAGATTGTCACTGACCCTGTATTTTCTTATAAATGTATTGTTTTTATAAATTAATTATAAACTTCATTTTAACAGATTTGAATGATCAGATTGAGATCATCTGTAATCTCACTATCTCTCTGCCTCTTGCAGTACAACGCAGACAGGTGAGTTGATTAATGCTAGGCGGTTGCTCCGCTTTGGACCTTACACACTCGCATCACCAACGCATCACCGGCACCCAATTACCTAGCATTGAAAACATTTATTTAAGCACTGCCTGGGTAGGGAAAGAAACCTCATCAAGGTTATTTCCCACCTTAACCATGGACGTTAAACCCTCTGCAAACCACTACCCATTTATTTTCATTTGTTTTTATGTGTACTTTGTTTTTTATGGTCCTCAGGTGTTAAAAAATAAATGCCTGAGAGAGTCACCTGATCAGCCTACACCAGAGAAAAATATGGAGGAGGAATTACACCGTGATCTTGAGGAAATAATGGCTGATTTGGAGGAGATGCAGGTATTTTGTATAAAATTAAGTATGTAGCACGCATTCTGCATCAAGCAGTATTTCACTAATGTGTGAAAAGAATGAATCATTGGAATTTTTTGCAACTTCCATAAATTATATTCTGAATCATGTTATTGTTCTACTTCTTAAAATGTAAATATTTTGGAGTCATTGTTCTACCTCTTATGTTTGAGTAATACAGAGTGAGGAAGCAGTCAAAACACCACCTAAAAAAAACAAAAAAGAAAGAAGACTGATCATAAACTTAGGTGGAAAAAAAGAGACCAAGAAGGATTCTTGGTCTATGAGAAGCGCAAACCAAAGAAAGTTATGGTTTGAGGTTTTAGATCCTTTGATTTTTCACTAAGTATTGTGTAAATCAAATAATTTTTTCTGTTTACTTTACTCTAGACCGATCTGGAAAACCAGTTGCCTCAACCATTGCCTCTGCAAGTAACCCTCAAGAAGTTGAGCTCGGTAAGTAATTGTTTTTGTTGATTTCATGTAGGATTGTGTTCAACCAAATACTGTTTGCTGAAAAAATATTGCTTACTAGGCTATTACATATCTTTGAATACATTTTCATATGAGCTGCTGTACAGTGGAAAAGAGTTCCCCTCTCTATTCCCTATAAGTAATCCCATTTCATGTTGATTTGCATCTGTTCTGTTGTTTGTTGTTGGTTGCATGACCCATACACAAAAGATATATATTTGAAATATATTTTAAGGATATATTTTGGAATATATGCAAATATTTGAAATTGGCCCAATAAATATATTTCATACTTATATTTCATATATTTTTGTTATATTTCAGAATATATTTCAATGTATTTGGAATATATGCCACATATATTTTCGACACTTTTGGGGACCCATACAGAAAAAAATACATTGAAATATATTCTTAAATATAACAAAAATATATGAAATACAAGTATGAAATATATTTATTGGGCCAATTTCAAATATTTGCATATATTCCAAAATATATCCTGAAAATATATTTCAAATCTATTTCTTTTGTGTATGGGGATACTTTATTAAAATTGTATAATTCTAGAAACTGCAAGCACATCTGAAGCTGCAACTTCCAAACAACATTTTGGAGATGTAGATGCACACCAGATTATTGGTAAGTTTACCTTAAATGTTTTTAACCATCGGAACTGTATCACTGTCTTCACAAAGTCCCTCTGAATGAACAAAAGTGCCAACATTTTATGGTAAATGTTAAATGTACAAATATCCGAGAGATTACTTGTTTAATGTTTTGTGAGTTTGTGCTCTTGGTTTACGAGCTTGTAACAGGTAAGGAGTTGTAATGTAATTTTATTTTTTATTGCAAGATTTACAACTACAGCTACTCCAAAATGCAATGGATTGTGATGAACCCAGATCAGCAGCATCTCATGATTGGGCATTGAGAAAAACCTTGTCTGAAGAACGCTGGCATGAAGCAAGGCCAAAACTCCTTGACAGTTTGCTTGCTTCAGACTGTGTGCATTATGGTCCTTGTGAGCATCATATGAGCAATACGTAAAGCCAAATTATTTTCTGTTATTGTAAAGTAAACTTTGTATGTATCTTGTTTGTAAAAATGGTTACAATAGTGCTCACTGCATGAACACTAAATCCAGATTATTGTTTTCCAAACATCTAGTTGTCGAGTCAAGTGCTCAAACAATGCAGATATTTTTTTTAAAGCAGTCTTAGGCTGTGTTAGCCTGGTAATACCAAACTCTGCTACTTCGCTTTGCTTCGTAGACAGAGTCTGGCATGGCATAATTGAAAAGCATTTTCTTTCTCGCGGGGGGTCGCTTGTCTGAAGCTTAAAATCATTGGTTACCCGTAAGCCAATCACATAACGTTTGGTTATGGCGTGTGTTATGCGCATGCTCAGCTGCATCGAACTTCCACTGTAAACAGATGTATGATGCGAAACCAAAAACATCGGGCGAAATACCGGAGTGAACATGGCTGTGAACGACTTTTGCAGATTATGTGAAGTAAAAATCTAAGCATCCACGGTACAATCAGCGTCTACGTCACAGCTCTCAGCCCGCCCTCTGTTCGTTGATTGGCCGGCTGTTTTGAGGCCGGAGGAAAACTGGGAGATAGGTCGCTATCTCAGACTCAGTACAGAAGCGAACTGAAATTGAGCGGAAGTACGAAGTCTGACGTAGTCAGGCTAAGGCTGTGTGTCCACCAAACCGTTTTTAGCCAGCTGATAACGTCTAGCTGTGAGTGCTTGAGAGCGTTTTGGCAGCGCAGCATTTTTTTTTTTTTCAGTAGAGATGCTTTGCTTGTTGTTATTATACGGAATATCTGCGAAAGTGTTACTACTATCTAATTTCATAGAATGTTTGTTTCTGTGTTGTTTCTATATAAAAATGTCGATAGATTATAAAGTATTTGCTCTGGCTCTAGTTTAAAATTATTTTGTTTCATTATTATGCTTGTTGTTGTCATCTGTTTACTTTGTACGAGCAGAGTGTGGCGGTTGTGTGGTATTAGTCCCGCCCCTCCTCCACTGTGATTGGACGGCTGAGTAAAAAGTGACAGTGATGAACACTGCATTTTACCCAAAGTTGAACATTCTTCAACTCTTGGCGACCAGTAAAAAATGACGAATGCTCAGTGCATCAGCGTGAAAAAGACACTCAGCGGCGCTCCCATTGAAAACTATTGGAAAAATATGGCAGTCGCGTGAAAAAACACTTTCGTGGACACAGGGCCTTATTCATTGTAGAATCAAAAAGGATTTAAATATTAATAATGAGTGAATGCGAGTACATTGATATAAAGCAAGACAGTTGAAAAGGCTTTAGAAAGACAAACCTCTCTCACTCTTCTTTTCAAAACCTTGGAGTAGTCAAAGTTGTTTTGCCTCACTCTCCTACAGCATTCTGGACATTCATCTGAAAGACAGTCAATATAACATTGAAATAAGTATACCAATATACCAGTATAGACAATACCTAACTGTGACGGCAGAATCAATGTGTAGTTGATACATCATATCATTTTAAATAGAGAAAATGTACTTAACACTTTTTTTTTTGCTTCATCTTGCTGGCTACCTTCTGTTGGACTGGATCTGTATAAAAAACATACAAGATACCTTTTATTAAACACAATTTCTGTCAAGACCACTATCGTCAAATATGATTGACAGTTAGCATATAGTTTGGATTGGTGGTATGGTTCTGTTCTGTGCAAGAACTCTCTGCGCATCCATGCAGCCTAACATAGAATCATAAGAGCAGACATAAATGTATTGCAGATATCATTAATTCATTTTAATGTACAATATAATTAAGAGAATTTAAGTCTGATTCAGGGGTAATCAGAATGCTATAATGACTGACGAGAGGAGGAGCTGGGGATGGAGAAGGGTAATTCGCTCCTGAGAAACGTGACAGCTGCTGATTACTGAAGGAGCTTATATATGTATACAGTAATAGGCGTCGTATTCCTATAGGTAGAAGTGGATCAGCTGATGCGAGCTTGACTAATGTGACCTGCCAGAACTGACGCTATGCTTAATATTTAAATACAGTAAGTTATTACTAATTTAGAATATACAGTATCGGTCAAAAGTTTGGATACGCTTTCCCATTTCCCTTGGATGGGTAGGTGGGTTCAAATTTTTTACTGATACTATATTAAAAAAACATAGTTCTGTGATAACATACTTATTAACATAGTTCTAATAACACATTACTGACTAATAAGGAAATATACTTCACTTTGTCTTTTTTTTGCTTTCTGGCCCCAGGGTCTTGTGGCTTTTGATGAGCCTGTGGTATCAGTGGCAGTAGATTCTGGAGTGGCGTTGGTGTCAGTGGCTTCTGGAGTGGCATTGGTCTCAGTGGCTTCTGGAGTGGCGTTGGTCTCAGTGGCTTCTGGAGTGGCGTTGGTCTCCGTGGCTTCTGGAGTGGCATTGGTGTCAGTGGCTTCTGGAGTGGCATTGGTGTCAGTGGCTTCTGGAGTGGCATTGGTGTCAGTGGCTTCTGGAGTGGCATTGGTGTCAGTGGCTTCTGGAGTGGCGTTGGTCTCAGTGGCTTCTGGAGTGGCATTGGTGTCAGTGGCTTCTGGAGTGGCATTGGTGTCAGTGGCTTCTGGAGTGGCATTGGTGTCAGTGGCTTCTGGAGTGGCATTGGTGTCAGTGGCTTCTGGAGTGGCATTGGTCTCAGTGGCTTCTGGAGTGGCGTTGGTCTCAGTGGCTTCTGGAGTGGCATTGGTGTCAGTGGCTTCTGGAGTGGCGTTGGTCTCAGTGGCAGTGGCTTCGGGAGTGGCATTGGTGTCAGTGGCTTCTGGAGTGGCATTGGTGTCAGTGGCTTCTGGAGTGGCATTGGTGTCAGTGGCTTCTGGAGTGGCATTGGTGTCAGTGGCTTCTGGAGTGGCATTGGTGTCAGTGGCTTCTGGAGTGGCGTTGGTCTCAGTGGCTTCTGGAGTGGCGTTGGTCTCAGTGGCTTCTGGAGTGGCATTGGTGTCAGTGGCTTCTGGAGTGGCGTTGGTCTCAGTGGCAGTGGCTTCGGGAGTGGCATTGGTGTCAGTGGCTTCTGGAGTGGCATTGGTGTCAGTGGCTTCTGGAGTGGCATTGGTGTCAGTGGCTTCTGGAGTGGCATTGGTGTCAGTGGCTTCTGGAGTGGCATTGGTGTCAGTGGCTTCTGGAGTGGCGTTGGTCTCAGTGGCTTCTGGAGTGGCGTTGGTCTCAGTGGCTTCTGGAGTGGCGTTGGTCTCAGTGGCTTCTGGAGTGGCGTTGGTCTCAGTGGCTTCTGGAGTGGCGTTGGTCTCAGTGGCTTCTGGAGTGGCGTTGGTCTCAGTGGCTTCTGGAGTGGCGTTGGTCTCAGTGGCAGTGGCTTCGGGAGTGGCATTGGTGTCAGTGGCTTCTGGAGTGGCATTGGTGTCAGTGGCTTCTGGAGTGGCATTGGTGTCAGTGGCTTCTGGAGTGCCGTTGGTCTCAGTGGCTTCTGGAGTGCCGTTGGTCTCAGTGGCTTCTGGAGTGGCGTTGGTCTCAGTGGCTTCTGGAGTGGCGTTGGTCTCAGTGGCTTCTGGAGTGGCGTTGGTCTCAGTAGCAGTGGCTTCGGGAGGATCAGTAGTTTCTGTGCTACTTGTGGCCTTCTTCTGTCTTTGAAAATGAACTTGCAGACAAGACAAACATCACAGACAAGAAAAATTAAACAGTTTGCCTTAATCTGAGTGCCACTTTATTCCATATAGCCAATGACTAATTAATTGAACCACAAGGAAGAGGACCTGCGGGCGAGTGATGATAACAGGCTAGTATTTATAATAAGATTGATTTCTACATTACAGGTGTGTTATGTTATGATTAAAAAGTAAAATTAATTATCTACAGTCTATATCAACAAATATAGTCATCGAGTTCCCAGTCAAGGTAATAATGTCTCTTAATGTCTGATCAGAGCATTCTAGATTTTCTGCCTACTTTTTATCTAGCTTGTTGACTTGGCTTAACTGCTAAAGAAAACAATTGGGTGATCACATGCTGCTATCCTATTATGGCTGAAAGTAATGGCTCATACTTTGCATCAATAGAAAAATAAAGATAATGATACTTGTCGGTTCACATTCCTTTGGGTTCCTTAGGGTTACCAGTGTTTTCAGATTAATCCAGAGCTTCATATTTGTAAAAAAATACTTACTCTTTAGCACAGCTTCATACATATGTTTAACCCTCTGAAGCAAATCAGGATCCAAAATATAATCCCCTCCTAGGATGACATCGGCCACCAAGCTTCCTTTACACTTCTTCCCCAAAAGGAGTATGGGGAAAAAATCAAGGGCAGCAAGTTTGTCAAGCTGAAATAAAAACATTATTAAATAAAAAAAACATGCACCGAATACAATAATTTAATTTAAATATTAATTTCATGACAACAGTTTAATGGTCATATTAAATGTACAACTCATATCAAGGAATTCATTACTAATACTACATGTTTCACCAGCCATGTTTCCATCAAAATTTGGGGAAAAAACATCCTCAATTTAGCAAAAACATTTTACAGTCGCTTGAGGTGTTTTTTTTCTTTTTCAAAAAAGAGTTAATGTGCTGAATGGAACATGGAAACAGCTTTGCCCAAGTTCTGACATAAAGAACATTTTAGTCATATCACTGATCAGCTGTTTACGCAGTCAGGCACAATACTAAGCGGGGGAAAAGAAACTAACCAGGAAACCCTCAGTAGCGGCGAGCAAAGAGCCCAGCACTAAATCCCCATCTGACATGCGGTGTGGGAAATGTGGTGTATGGGAAACCGCTTGGGCGGTGTTGCTCGGGACCCTGAGTCTTACTGATCATGGATCAGCCTCTGGAAGGTGTGAGGCCGGTAACGGCCCCCATAGCACCGAGGTCCCATCTCCTGTTGTTTGCAACCCAAAGCTGGTGGGAAACGGGGCGGGTTAGGGACAACTTCAGTGTGGGAGGATCCCCTCGCAGGATCTTAATTAATTCCCTCCAACCCAGTTGATAGAAATACACCTGATTGATATTTTATACTTTTTTGAATCATTTCAAAAATTCACTTGACAATTACATGGAAACATGGCTATTGAGTGATAAACTTTACTGTGTTAATTGACTTAGCTTCATAAATTCCTATTAGAATCCTGAACTTTGACCTAACCTTACCAACACATGGCTGCTATTGAGAACAACTGTCCTGTTGTTGTTTTTTTTGATTGACTCCTTCCATTCATTTTTTTTATTTTGAAAGTTGCATCTTTTTGCTGCAACTTTTGATTTGTATGGCTGCAGTTCTTTGCAAAGTGGGCAAGCCTTGTATGCAACACATATTAGGGACAAAGAAATGCATCAATTATAACATTTAAACAAAACGTGATCATTACTTATTATGAACCTCGTAACTTACCTGGACAGAGCGCAATGAGAAATGAAATCACTAAAGAAATCACCCAATCGCAAAGCGGACTGGCTACGTCTCCATAACAACGGATGCTTAGGATCACGGGTAATGCTGGCATCCACTAATTAATTAAATTAAATTAATTAAATTTATTTTAATTAAATTACTACCCAAAACGAATCCCCGTTCTCACAATCGAAGGAGAAACAATTAAAACTGATGGTATTAGGCGATAAGGCTCATGGGTTATTATGTATATTACTGTTAGATTTGACACACTAAACCGATCGAAAAACGGTATTTCTCAAAAAATAAACAGCAACTTTTAGAAGCAATAGCCGTAGCACAACTCTGCAGTCTCGTTAATTAACGGGTAGAATATATTTACTATATTTTGACTGGAATGAATCACTGACGATGAGAAGCTTACAGAATATAAATCAATAAAAACAAGGACAAAAAATATCTCTGATTAAATGTTGAGTAATGTAGTGCTTAAAGTAAATAATATTAATAATAATAATAATAATAATAATGACAAATGAGGGAGAAAAAAAACTGTTCCCGAGTGGCAAAAAGAAAAACGTGGTGCAGACACAAAATATAGCCTACTTCCTATTGAAATAGCGACATTAGATCGAAAGTCGTGCTGAGAGACACGAAAAAAGGGGAAATTTGTGTTCAAGAACACGAATCAATAGTTAATATTTCGTGCCGTAAGAATAAACAATGTCACTCTTTAGCTGTGATTTCAACTTTTCATATATTCCTCTATTTTTCTGGGAGTGACTATGTTTTATTATTATTGTTTTATTTTATTTTTTTATTTTTATTTTCATTTTTTTTTATGTATTCAATGCAGTGCTGTTTCTTCTTTGTAAAAGGAATAAAAAAATTAAAAAATGTCACTCTTTAGCGACTCCAGTGGACGTTTGTGTTTCAAAACTGAAGCAATATGTACCGGGTGGTACATATTTGTGGCGCTGCAAAAAAGTGTGCAGAGGTACGTATTTCCCATGAGACCAGGGGTGCGTTTCCCGAAAGCATCGTTGGCCAACTATGGTCGCAAGTTCTGTCGTTACCAATAGAGTTCAATGGACATTGCGATGAACTTGCGACGATAGTTGGCCAACGATGCTTTCGGGAAACGCACCCCAGGTTGGTAAGATTAGTTGCTCAAACTATCTTTTAATGCTATATTGTTAATAAAACTGTCATTTCCCTACACATATCAGTCCATTACGTTATATCCTTTTAATATTGTCTATAAAATGGGTATGTTTAGGTGTGGGAGTAGGGTTAAGGGATCTTACATTTATAATCTATAAAATGGTAAAAGGGAAATTATACAGATATCTTTATGATATGAAATATTAGTAAATAGTTTACGTTTTTTAGCTGTAAAATCGTAATAATGTTACGTTTAAAGTTGCAGATGCGTCCATATTATACGTTTCAGCATCCAAACGTACAAAAACGTACGTTTTCTATCTTTGAAAATTACGTATTAATACCTACGTATTAACAATGAGACCAGGCTGTAAGGCCATGAATGAGAACATGGTCCACATAATGTGGCCCTTATTTCATCAGAAACATGCATATGTCCTTGGTCTCATACCTCTTCCTCTGTTTTGCCTCCCTATCCTTCCACTTACTTATCTTCTTCTTTCTGACTGTTGACCCTGTTTGTTTTCTTGTTGTTCTTCCATTGTCAGAAATTATAAGACTGTGTCGTGCGCTGTCTATATGTTTGCCAACCGAAGGGTCTTGAGATGCACCTCTGAGCTATTTTAGAGAACTGGTTGAACATTGATTGATCTAACACTTTACATTCCCCTTATTAGTGAAATTCAAGATTCACCTTAGCTATTCATCAATTCAGGGAAAATTTACAAAAAAAAAGTCTAATAGAAATGTATAGAAAATGCTTAATAGATTGTGACAACTAGTTCAACCATTTTGCATTTAATGACTTATACAATTACCTTGATGTTTTGGGGGGTTAGACTATTCAACAGAGAACCAGAATAATACATTCTGATCAACATGACAAAGTAATTGTTCATGTAGGAAACCACAGACAATTGTACAAAATCATTTGCATGAACGTACCAAAGCATTAACAATTTGTTCAAAAGAATGATAAATGGCTTTTATGGCGCGCACAGGTGACTAGATGATGTGGAGGTTGAACAAGTTTTGAGAATTTCAATTGTGATCTGAGACAGAGGAAAAACTGTAAGAACATTTAACAACACTGCAGCCCTGTGGCGGAAATATGCCTGCACAATATGATTATCATTTGACACTTTATATAACATATTTGTGTCAAAATCTATTAGGCTGGATTACTTGGTGCATGAAAAAGTGAAGGAAAGTACTGTGTGTTGTATGGATGTGATATCATTTTCAACTTAAAACTGTATCAGTGATATTCTTGCTCTCTCTGGGTAAAGTGTTTTTGTATAGAGCTGATGTGTTTCCTGTGACTGTGGGCCTCAGAGCACAGTAATACACAGCAGAGTCTGACACTTCAGCAGAGGAGATCTCCAGATCCACATGGGTTTGTTCCCTTTTAGTGAGTTTAACAGACAGTCTTGGATCTACATCAGACTTTTTGGTGTTTGCTGCACCATCATAGATGAGCACAAGAAATTCAGGAGCTGATCTGGGATACTGACAGTACCAGTATAGATAATCTGCAGAGGAATAACTACAGGATAATGTAACATTTAATCTCTCCTCAGCAAAAAGCTCTGTTTTCTTCGGTGTGATGTTTCCAGACACAGCAGCTGAAAAAATACAGAAAAGGTTCATTTTTAATTAGATTTGTTTTAATTAAACTCATCATTAACAATAGATAATTCAAATAACATTTATACATACATGCCAGACTGTATATGAGAATAACTGAATAAATATCCATTGTGCAGTGCACTGTGTTCACTTTAAGATGATTCAGACTGAATTGTTTCTATAGAGTCTGAAGTGATCAGATTGTGTCAGATCTGTGTAGTCCCTCCTCTCTGAGACACATCATAAGTTTTACATTTCACATCTGAGGACAGAACAACGATCCAGTTACAATCTCTAATGTTTTTGTCTGTTTTTTTCTTATGTATTGTACTACAGCGAAAATTGATCAATTTGATTATTTGAGAATAAATATAGCACTATAATTTCTATCAATTTTAAACATCTAATTATCCAATGTCACTTCAATTTCCTTTTAATTTTTTTACTTAATATATTTTGTAATATTAATTTTAATCATAAAGATATATTCATAAAAGACATTTAATATTGTATTGCAAATGTAATAAATAAATTAATAAATAAATATTTCTGATTTCTCAAACTGGCAGCACATGAAGTTTATAATGTAAGTAGTCTGGCAAATAAAACACACTAATGCATCTTTATAGATTTTATATTCTCGAATAAATGTTCTCAAATAGTCTTTTCTTCTCACATGTGTCAGGTTTTTGTACAGTGCTCTTTTGTTTCCTGTGACTGTGGGCTGCAGAGCACAGTAATACACAGCAGAGTCTGATACTGTAGCAGAGGAGATCTCCAGATCCACATGATTTTGCTTTTCTTTGTTGTGTTTAGCAGTGAATCTGGGATTTATATCAGACTTCTTATCTTCTTTTGTTCCATATACGATGAACACAAGTAATTCAGGAGCTGATCGTGGGTATTGACGGTACCAGAATAAAGTCAGTGCAGAAGAATAACTGCAGGATAATGTAACACTTGAACCCTCAAAAGCAAACTCTTCAGGTTTGGTTGGTCTAATATCATTTCCATTTGTGGCACCTGCAAAAGTAAATCAGCTTTTAATCCTCAATGAATTGTTTTATTTGTAATGAGTCAAGTGTGATCAGTGATGTTTCAGTTATATGAATACCACACTAATTAAAGCTCCTCACATTGTGGTTGTTTAGAATATTTAGATGCAGTACAAGAAAATGAAATACTTACATGCAAAGACAAAGAGTGGGATAATAGATAGGAGCACCATTGTCTGTGTTCACTGTAACAGACTCTGAAAGGGTTTCACAAGATCACAGGAGTCAGTGCTTAGAGACACACCTCTTCCAGTAAATATAACTCAGACTTTGAATGTCTTGAAAGGGAAAATAATTTGAATGTAATGGGGATAATTGTTTTAAATATATATATATATATATATATATATATATATATATATATATATATATATTGTATTATTATTTTTTTTAAGAAACTATTTATTTATAAAATGGACGCATATATTAGGGACTCATTCCTGTTCCAAGTGCAGTATAGCCTAATACAGCAAAGTCAGACATATAAAGTTTTTTAAATGTATTTTTTTCTGGCATCTGTTGTGATGAATGAATGCAAAACAACAAACTTCCTCATGTAATTTAATTATACTGATTATAAACAATTGTAGAAAACAAGGGGCTCTAAACCCTTTTGCCAGTGTGTCGTCATTCCTGAGCTGTTCAGTTTGGTGTGATATTCATGGTGGAAAAATATAAGGTTCACTCAAATACCAGAACTCTTTATCTCAACAGCCTCTAGTGGAAATGGATGAGCACTGACGCTCGTATCTGCCTAAGACAGACATAAAAAAGTATTGGGTTAAACATAACTAAAAATAAAAAAAAAATTGGCATAAAACCTGAAGTTTGGATGTACTCTGGTAACTGAAAATAGCAGCATCTGTGATATATTTTATGTTGGGATTGGGAAAGTTCTAAAAAAATAAAATCTTAGAAAAATATGAAAATATGCTGAAATGATTTGCTGTTATCATGTATCTTTTGTTATTGTTATAATTAATATAGTGTTGTAAATAACGTAAACATTAATTAGAAGGTAATCAGGACTTAATTTGTTTCTCATCAGTTAAGTGCAGGACTGATTTTAAGAATCATAAGACACATGATTTATTGTTGAGGATGTTTTTGTACAGTGATGATGTGTTTCCTGTCACTGTGGGCGTCAGTGCGCAGTAGTACAGCGCAGAGTCTGATACTTCAGCATTAAAGATCTCCAGGCTCACAAGATTGTTGACCACTTTTGGTAAAATGCGAGGAGGAAGAGGGTCACTTGTGGCTCCTTGAGGGTAAATCCAAGCCAGGAACTCTGGTTTAGATCTTGAATATTGGCGATACCAGTGCAGATTATTTATGGTTCCTTCATATGTACAGGAGAGAATGGCTTTTTGTCCCACAGATGCAAGTGTCCTGTTTGTCTGTGGTGTTATTGACTGTGCCATTGTGTCACCTGCAAACCGTAAAATATAAAACATCTCATCAAACTGAATCTGTATCATTAACTTTATAGCATTAAAAAGATTGTTTGTACAAATGTCCAAAAATCATAAGCTTCACTTACTTTTATTCAAAAATACCAGAAGAAAAGCACAAAGAATCATCATGTTTGCTCTGTGAGAAGTTTAATGATCACTCTGCTTTTACTCAAACCCACACAAGCTCCTCCTGCACAGAAGGAGAACACAGCACTGACATGAACTGCATCTGTGCGATCAATATTTGGTATGAAACAAATCTAGAAATCTCATTTAGTTTATTCACAAAATGCAGTTTATTGTATTGCTATTTGTTTTTGTTTTTTAAATATTTTAATTCAGTTGACATTTATTATATTTCAAGTAACAAATGTGTTTTTATGATTTTAGTTTAAAAGATATAATAATAACCCTGCTCTGAAGAGCTGAATGATGTTATGATATATCGCCCTCTTCTGGTGCTCAATAGGTTTATATGTAGCAAGTGCATTATTTGACAGTGCACTGAAATGTGATTTCTGCTCATATTATAATACATTTATAGTAATAACCAAATACATTCAATGCATGTGTTTTGACAGCATATTGATCACTGTGGATTTCTTTGAGAAGAAATGCCTAAATATAATTTATAGGCTTAAGTTAATGTCAAATTAAAAAATTGGGTAAATCGATTTATGATATGAAGTGGAATATTTTAAAATGAAAGACTTAATCCAAAGACAAATCAAGAATATTTAATTTAGGACTGAATTTGCACATTTTATGAGTGTGTTTGAGTCACAGTGGGCTTCAGAACATAGTAGTACACAGAGTCAGACACACACACATATCCTGGATTGCCAGTAGAAAGGAAGTAGTGCTGAGATTTGCTTGAAATCGCTACTTGAACTCTTCATTGTCTTTTAATTTACTTGGGAATTCCATTCAGCAGCATTCTGATATTTGCTAATATTTGCCATCATCCATAGCAGTGTTGTATGTCAGTCTGCTTATCTGAGTAACTGAAACTGCCACTACTTTCAAGCCACTCGTATCACAATGTGAACTCTCACTCTCTTGTTCCAAACAGATGAAACTGGGACCGTCTTGCATCTCAGTTATTGTCATGTTTGTGTTTAGTTTCATTCATGGACTGTTAGTTTGTTTTTCTTCAGTTACTGGCCACTCATTAGTTATGGACACTCATGCCATCAACAAACCTGTTCGTCATATAGTTATCATATTTAAGTTCCTCCTTGTATTCAGTTGGTTATCGGGTATTGTCGTGTCTACATGCTGTTTTGTTGCCTTCTTGCCAGTGAATTACATTAGTTTGTTTGTTTAATAAATATTTTGTTTATTTGAACTATTTTGGGACTCTTTCTCATCATCATCTGGCCTAAACATTACAGTTATTGATCATCTTGCAATTAAATGACCACAGATGACTTCAGCATTAATATTGCTATTACATTTTTGCAGTGTTTAACTTGTTGCTATCCAATTGTTCTGTATGTTGTTGTGGACTTTAAGATGACAGAGATACAGGTCAGATTATAAAATAAATTCAATGCAAACTTTAACTGTAAAATCAATTTCATATCCACATATTAATTTATGCATGGTTAAATGATCTCTTACTTAGTAGACTGACGGGACTAAATGAAAAAGCTCATTCTAAACATTTGTTGAAACCACCATTAAAGGAATAGTTCACTTTAAAACAAAAATTCTGTCATCATTTACTCACCCTCATGTTGTTTTAAACCTGTATGAATTTCTTTCTTCTGCTGAACAAAAAGGAAGATATTTAGAAGAATGTCAGTAACCAGGCAGTTTCTGGGTCCCACTGACTTCCATAGTAGAAAAAAAAATATACTATGGAAGTCAATGGGACCCAGAAACTGCCTGGTTACTGACATTCTTCTAAATATCTTCCTTTCTGTTCAGCAGAAGAAAGAAATTCATACAGGTTTGAAACAACATGAGGGTGAGTATATGATGACAAAATTTTCGTTTTAAAGTGAACTATTCCTTTAAGTGTAGTTTTTTAAAGCATGTAAAAATGGACACCTTTGTGTAATTGAAATGCAATACTGCGAATCAGGTTTTTGTACAGTGTTGTAGTGTTTCCTGTCACTGTGGGCTGCAGAGCACAGTAATACACAGCAGAGTCTGACACTTCAGCAGAGGAGATCTCCAGATCCACACGTTTGATCTCTTTTGTAGCTTTTGAAAACAGACGAAGACCAGGCTCAGATGTATTTGAATATTCATTGACAAGAAGTAGGAACTCTGGTTTTGCTCCAAGATTCTGGCGATACCACTGGAGAGACTGAACATTGCCAGTAGTGGCACTGTAGTTACAGGAGATAGTCACATTTTTACCCTCAACAATATGTTTTTCTGAAGACAATGGTTGAATTGTATCAGCCAAAGCAGTTTCTGTGGAAAAGAAAAGTCTTTAGTCAAGCAATAAAATGATATAACAGAGCTTTCTGTTATATAACTGTCATATAATATTGATAACAATTATTCACAATAAACATATTGAATGAATATTTCTTACCCATGCAAAGTTGTATTATTATCCATGTAAAGATAAACATGATGTCTTCAGAGAGACAGTGATGGAACAGATTGTATTTGAATAACTGTTTGACTGTCTCACATTCTCAGCCGTGTGGATCAGCTCCACCCACTGCTGGAGGATGTTGACATGAAAATAGGCTCATGTCAGAAACTGCACACTTTAGAGCTCTTAGTTTTTGTAAGGATGTCTATGTAATATATCAGTGACAGTGGGCAGCAGAGCGCAGTAAGCACAGCAGTGTCAGATACTGAGATTCTGAATTGACAGAGAAAAGAGTTTAAGGATATATAGGGGAGAGCGGGGCACAATCTAACCCTTTTTGACTTTCTCAGTTTGTGTAAATCCACTTGGGGTTTGGAGAATTAATTTTTTTTCACACATTCATTTCACACATGTCTAGTACAATTATGTGGTTTTGGTTCAATTAATACAGTTCATTAATGCTTTTTTTATATATATATATACCCCAAAAAGAATGTTAGTGAAATGTGACGACATGCCCCATAGTTGGGGTACATTTCTAACATGTGAGGGTCACATTGTAACAAGACCATATGACAGTTTAAAATGTTATCTGATCTAATAATATATATATATATATATATATATATATATATATATATATATATATATATATATATATATATATATATATACACACAGACAAACTAAAACATTTTGTCAATAAAATACAATTATTAACTTTTTCATATAAAATAATGGAATTTATTTAAAAAAAAAATGAGTTTGACAACAAACACACTGCAAACACAGCTATACAGTTCAAAACATAATAGAACAAAAATTCAGAAAATTTAGAAATAGAAAATATTTCATAATTTTTGAACTTTGACTATCAGGGCCCTATTTTAACGATCTGAAACACAAGTATCAAGCGCAAAACGCAAGTAACTTTGTGGGCGGGTCTTGGTGCTGTTGCTATTATACCGGCGGGATAAAAGACTTTTGCGCCCGACGCAAATCTAAAATGGGTTGGTCTGAAGTACCTTCATTATTCATAGGTGTGGTTTGGGCGTAACATGAAATAAACCAATCAGAGCGACATCTCACATTCCCTTTAAGAGCAGGCGCGCTTGTTTCATGTCAGATTGCTATTATAACGGCGGATTTGCCAGGCGCGCACCAGGAGCGGTTCACAGCCGAGGAGACCGACGTTCTCGTCAGGGCCGTAAAAGAGAGAAGTGACATTGTATGGGGATGGGAGAAACCCACCCAAATCAGCTTCGGTTAAACAGGCGTATAAAATTTGGGTAAATGTGTAAGCTAGATTTATGCCTATTTTTTTTTCACATCTTCATGGACACAACAATGATTTCCCTCGTGTAATATTTTCCTTGTAATAATGTATGGTTTTCTAAAAATGAGAACTGCTGCGTCTGTGTGAAGATGAGATAAGCAAAGTGCACATGCTACATTGATTATAGCCAAGCATGCGCCCTTAAATAGCTTATGAATAACATGCGCAACGCGCCACTGACTTTTGACTAGGTTTTTCCTGGTTAGTGGCGGAATTGTTTTCTAAACCTGCAAAATACGTCTGCGCCGGAACACGCCTCCTCTTTCCGCTGAAACTCCCCCGGGAGCGCAAATGCATTTGCTAGTTTACCGACGTGTGTCTGAGGAGGGAAAAGTCCGCTGTGTGCGGGTGCAAAATAGGAATGATATGCGTCTGTGTACAAACTCAATTGCGCTGGGTGCAAGATAGAGCCATCTGTCTTTATTCACCTTTTTTCATGGTTTGGATAGAATAGAATTGCGTATCATATTAGTGGCACAATGTAACGCAGTGTTACAACATGCCCCACCTGTGCAACTGGGATTTAAACTCTATTTTGCAGCTGCTTGAACCAGTTGAGAGTCTGGTTCAACAAGCAAATCAATTTTCAGATATGTGCTAAAGATAATACAAATTTGTTACATTTAACAAGTTACATGCCGAGAACTATAGCCATTAAAAGAAGATTCCTCATCCAGATTAACATAGATTATAACAGTCTAATAAATATTCCAGTGCACAAATGTTTGCAGACGTTACACACATAGAGTGGGAGCTTAAATTAATATTTCCCACCAACATCACAGATTATGCCACACTGTGGCCAACTTCTGAAATTACATTGTTTTTGTCAGATAAAAAAAAAAGACAAAGTGGAAGGTTTTTACCTTTTTTATCTTTTGAACTGTACTGAAAATATGTATATTAATTTTATTGAAATAAAATATGGTCACATATGTATGTAGAAAACACATGTGGTTTTGCATTTGCTTTTTTCTAATTATATAATTTGTTTTAAATAATTGTATAATAAATATTTTATATATAAGTTATAATTTAATATCAATTTCTTAACAGGCGTAATTCAACCTCACAGGTGTTACCACATATTTTGTTACATTAGATTGTGGTTGTGGTTTTCACTAGATTCGTTCAAAGTGAAAAGAACTTCAGGTTTTTGTACGACGTGTTTCATGTTTTGTATCACTGGGCTCCAACTCTCAGAGCACAATAATAGAGAGCTGAATCTGACAGACGTACATCAGTAATACTGAGTTCAGTTGATGATTGTGATGTAGTCGACTGAAACCGAGGGTCAGAGGATCGTGCACCATCGCGTAAAAAATACTGCGGTTCTTTGTTTGGATACTGTCTGTACCAGTAAAGCAGAACATTATCACTACTTGTACTATATGAGCAGCTCAACTTGACAGTTTCTGTTTCTTTAGAGTTTTTTTCTGTCCCTTTATCTGGCTCAATGTTGTCTCCAGTCACCAAACCTGTCAAGAATAAAAAATAAAAAGTGATTTTTTTTTAATATGTGAAAGCAAGGTTGACAAAATAATATTGCAAACACATTTCACAGCACTTACAAAAAAGAAAGAATATATATATATATATATATATATATATATATATATATATATATATATATATATATATATATATATATATATATATATATATATATATTGTATTTAAATATGCTGTTTTAGTTCCATCAGTGATTTGTTTTCACTCCATAAATAATGTACCTGTTCCCACAATGAGAATAAGTATGAGGCATCTGTCCATGTTGAATCAGATCAGCTCAGTTCTCTGTTGAGGCTCTCAGTTCTCTGAGCTGTAAGTCACTGAAGATCACACAGAAACACACACAGGAACTTCCTGACTCATAAAGGCTTATATACTTGATGTCTTTGCATTTGTCAGTCTGACTAATTTCCTCTCATTTCTCATGAACATGGAAATATTAACTATATATATAAAAAAAATACTTTGTGTAGTTATTTAGCTAGCTTTTTATATATTATATAACCATAATTTGGAAAAAGCAAGAGCTCTAAATATATTCTCTATAAATTATGAGAATCATTTGAGATATTTTAATGTTTTTTGTGACATTTTCTTGAATTACAAGATATTCTAAATTGATTTGTCAAGGTCAGTAGACACTATTGTAGGGTTTTAATGTGCTTCATCTTTATATTGCCAAATATTCACTGACTTTAGAATGTTATTTTGTTTATATTTTTATCCTTTTTACAATAACCTGATTAAATTATTTGTCTACCTTTTGATTTTGGTAGCTACCTGTTTCCATTATTTCTCTGACATACATGTCGTTATTGGCAGTTTTTTTTTTACAGCTTTTTTTCTCACTGTCATTTTCTCTGTCTCTGTGTCTCTCATTATAACAGGTTTTTGTATAGAGCTGATGTGTTTCCTGTGACTGTGGGCTGCAGAGCGCAGTAATACAGAGCAGAGTCTGACACTGTAGCAGAGGAGATCTCCAGATACACATTTGTTCCTTTTTTGCAACTTCAACAGTGAATCTTGGATCTACATCAGACACCTTAGCTTCTGTTGCACTTCCAAAGGTGAGTACAAGAAATTCAGGTTTTGATCTTCCATACTGACGATACCAGTGGAGATAATCTGAACCTCCAGGGGAAAGACTACAGAATACTGTAACATTTGAGCCCTCCTCATAAACAATATCTGTTTTGTTTGGCTCGATGACATTTCCAAAAACAGCAGCTGAAAAAGCAAACATTTGTTAAAATACATTTGTAACTTTTTAGTGAGAGATTTTAAATAAAACCTATTAATATATAAAAAATTATACCTGCACAATGTGTTATTTGTACAAAGTACTTAAACTATAGGTTCCTGTAGACTTGGTATTGGACTCATTACATATTTATCAAATTATTTACATATTCTACTTTGTGTGTTAATCACAGCTCTCTTTGTCTTTGTGTATCTTTCTTCTTTCACCATTAGATAAGGAAAGGTTTTTGTACAGTGTTGTAGTGTTTCCTGTCACTGTGGGCTGCAGAGCACAGTAATACACAGCAGAGTCTGACACTTCAGCAGAGGAGATCTCCAGATCCACACGTTTGATATCTTTTTTTGCTTTTGAAAACAGACGAAGACCAGGCTTAGATGTATTTGTATATTCAGTGACAGAAAGTAGGAACTCTGGTTTTGCTCCAAGATACTGGCGATACCACTGGAGAGTAACACTAGTGCCACTAGTGAGACTGTAGTTACAGGAGAGAGTCACATTTTCACCCCCAAAACCAAGTTTTTTTGAAGTAAATGGTTGTATTGTATCACCAAAAGTATTTCCTGTGAAAAAGCAAATGACAATTAATCAAACAATTAAACAGATTTATACAATTTGTGAAATTTAATTATTTAAATTTATATGCCTTTATATTTTTTATAATAAATACATTGATTGAAAGAATATGTCTTACCCATGCAAAGTTGCATTATTATCCAGGTAAAGAGAAACATTGTGTCCTCAGACAGACAGTGATGGCAAAAATAATATTTGAATAACAGTTTTACTGTCTCACACTCTCAACAGTGTGAATCAGCTCCACCCACTGGAGTGGTTTATTCTTTAACAGTAGGAAAAAAAAAATGCTCATGTTAAAATGTCAGAGCTCTTAGTTCTGTCAGGATGTTTACTGTAAAACTTCAAATAATAGCAAATAATGTGTTTGTGTTTAACAAATCAGTTAATGTCAGAATTAGCCTACTATATTTTCGTAGGTTGCACACACCAGATGAGAAGCGCAGCGCCACGTCTTTAAAATTTGAACCCATTATTCTCTATGAATGACTGTCTCAAATCGTCGTTAATGTATATACTGACTTCACCCTGTGCTTGCATTCATTTTTACATTCATTAACAGAAATCAGCTGCTTGAATGAAAATTGCTGATGTATCGGATTTTCAGGTGTTATTCTCAATTCATTCAGTTAACGGACGCTCTGAGGTAAAGTAAATTCAGACTGCAGACTAAGCAACGATTGTATTTAATTGTACAGTACAATCATAACATACTACAGACATGATCTTAATTCCATAATATCCTTAAACATAACTATATTGCTGGCCATAAACTGACAAAGTCGAGTTGTCATAGACGCGACGGCGGCGCTGCGCTTCTCGTACGGTTGCGACCCCCTTTAGATTATTGGCAGCATAAAAAACTAAATGATGTGACAGCCATGGGCTGAACAATACAAGTTACCGGACATATCCATCGAGCCTATGAACTAGTTGCCAGAAACACATCAACAAGAAAGAATGAAGGCTACCCTGTAAAACAACTGCAATCGTGTGATACTAAAGGACCCTATATTCATCACTATCATCATCACCGCGATCCTCAACTACAAGTTCATTGGTGAATTCCTCCTCCTCGTCGCTCTCCTCCACTTCTCCCTCTCCGGCCTCCGCTAACTCTGCCTGCCTTGCTTGCGCTAACAGCTCCCGCCCAGATGCGCAGGGCTCTTTTGAGTGCGCAATCTGCTCCATAGAACTGGCTTTAACAGACGATCTGATGGGTTTTAGAAGATTAAATACAACCCGAAACTAAAAAACAGACCGGGCCTCTATTTGAGACCGGCCTTTATTTATCCAAATCTGTAGCCACACCAGGCGTGTAAAAGAGACAGGCGTCTATTTGGGACTCGGCTATTATTTGAAGTTTTACGGTATGTGTTTCAGTCACAGCGGGCTTTAGAGAGTAGTAAACAACAGAGTCAGACATCCTTGATTGTCAGAGAAACTGAGCTTGAGGATTTGTTGAGATCTGCATGAAATCTTTCCTCAAATTCATTTTCACTGCTGCTTGATCCAGTTGAGAGTTTATGGAGCATGTGAACTGGGAATCCACTGGTTTTATGTTGGTACCAATAAAGATAAGGGTATTGATCATCTGACAATGTATTTGTCTATTTTTTTTATTCTATCTTTTTCTTCCTCTGTTAGGATGCAGATGACAAGGACTCATACAGACAAACTCCAGTGAGAATCCTCTGCGTTGATCAAGAAAGTCCTCAGCTAAACCCATCTAGAGTGAGGATCGATTTGAAAGGATGTTTGGTGATGGATGAACTGACCAACCTCAGGCCTTCTGTGTCCTTTTTTTCCGACTGATTTACGCCCTGCGCTGGAGTACCCTAACTGTCTGAAAAGGAGCTGGCACCTAAAATTAAATACTGACAATATTGTGAACTCATGAGTGTAAACAAACCATGTTATCATTACTTAATTTTTTAGGGCAACCAGTGTGCTCCAACAGTGTGTAAGTGAAGTGTAACCACGTCATGTTCAGAAGCTGTTTGAACTCTTGTTGGCTGATTAACAGAATCTTGTGTATTGCACTCTGTCAGGAAATATAAAAGAAAGTAAAGAAACTAATCGGTTTTCATATATCTTCTCATGTAAGGATACAATTTTGTTACACTTAAATTTACTTAAAGTAAATTCCACTGCCAGATTAACATGTTAATGTACAGCAGGAAATATCAGACTGAAGTTTACCAGCGTGTTTGTAGAGGTTACACACATACCTCTACATGTTCTGATAGGAACACACATTCCTATCAGAACATGCTACTCAACTCCTTGTCCAAGCGCTTGTTTTATCCAGACTTGACTATTGTAACTCTCTCCTGGCTGGTCTTCCAGCTTGCACAGTCAAACCTCTGCAACTGATCCAGAACGCCGCAGCTAGAGTGGTCTTTAACGAGCCGCACACGTCACTCCTCTCCTCACAAAATTGCACTGGTTGCCAGTTGCCGCTCGCATCAAATTCAAGTCACTGACGTTTGCGTATACAGAACAACCACTGGTTCTGCTCCCTTTTACTTTAACTCTTTACTTCAGACTTATGTGCCTTCCAGGAACTTGCGCTCTGCAAGTGAATGGCGTCTTGTGGTGCCATCTCAAAGAGGCACAAAATCTCTTTCTCGGACCTTTACCATGACTGTTCCCTGCTGGTGGAATGATCTGCCGAACTCAACCAGAGCGGCTGAGTCTATAGCCACTTTTAAGAAACGGAAGACACTTCTTTTTCGACAGCACTTGATCCAGTAATACTAACACTTTCTCTCTACTACTCTATTCTGTTCTATAACATAAAAAAATAAAATACAAAAAAAATTGCGTTGAATTAAACTGAGAAGGGTCATAGCACTTGCATTTTGTTGTCCTACTGCTAGTTTAACTGCTTCTATTGTTCTCATTTGTAAGTCGCTTTGGATAAAAGCGTCTGCTAAATGAATAAATGTAAATGTAAATGTAAATGTACATACAGCAGGAACTTCACTGAGCATCTCAACCATGATGGAGGTGGAAACTGCTCAACACAGTGGCCAACTTCTGAAATGACATTGTTTTCATTCAATTTTAAAGTGTTCTTTTGAGAGACAAAAGCTGAAATAATCATTGTCTGACTTTCTGTATAATGAAAACAAATGTTTTTAAATTGTATCATCCTTTATTGATTGACTTTTCTTTATACATATGGATATTTTGTCATGCTGAAATAGTAAAGGACCCTCCACAAACTGCTACAGCAAAACTAAAGAGCATGCAGTTCTCTAGAATGTTATTGACAGAAAATATAAAGACAATTTAGATAAAAGTGTCTTAAATGAATAAATGTAAACTTACTGGAATAGCAAAGCCTATTACTTTAAAGTGATTTTTACATACATTAAGCTATATATAATGTATGAGGCTTTGTTTTTTGAGAACTACATTTGATCACTGACAGTGGCTTGTCAGAAGAAGCTCAATAGTCACTGCCTTGAAAATAAACCCAACAGACCCAACAATTGGTTAGATGTTGTTGGAGAGTCAGCAGAGCCATTAACTCAATAGGAGTGGTGCTGAGAGACGCAGTCGCTTAAAGAAATACAAAGAATCCTAATATCGTGTGAGATCTCAGCACCCCTACAACAAATGATAGGCTTAACTGATCTCTCTGCTGGCTCCCTATTTTTACTGCATGATGACAATTAAGCAATTATTTTAAGAATTAATGTATAAAGTGCTTAAGGAAACACATGGAACGTGATATCTAAATCTACTGTTGATGTTTCCCTGAAGTTTTTTAACAGGCCTAATTCAACCTCACACAGGTGTTACCACATATTTTATTATATTCGGGGGTGGATAGATTGTGGTTTTGATTTTGGTTTTCACTAGATCGGTTCAAAGGGAAAAGAGCTTCAGGTTTTTGTACGACATGTTTCATGACTTGTATCACTGGGCTCCACAGAGCACAATAATAGAGAGCTGAATCTGACAGACGTACATCAGTAATAGTGAGTTCAGTGGATGTTTGTGATGTAGTCGACTGAAACCGATCATCAGAGGTGTCTTCATCAGCACTCACTGACCGTGCACTTTTGTATAATAAATACTGCGGTTCTTTGTTTGGATACTGTCTGTACCAGTAAAGATAAACATAATCACTACTTGTACTATATGAGCAGCTCAGCTTAACAGTTTCTGTTTCTTTTGAGTTTTTTTCTGTCCCTTTATCTGGCTCAATGTTGTCTCCAGTCACCAAACCTGTCAACAATAAAAAAAAAAAAAATTGTTTTGATTTCTGAAAGCAAGGTTGACAAAATAATATTGCAAACACATTTCAAATCATGTTTCACAAGAATACAAATTACTAAATTAATTAAAATTTAGCCTTTGGGGATTGAGAATTAAAAAAAAAGAATTATTTATGTACAGAATTCAATTAATTATTTAATAATTAATGTACCTGTTCCTACAATGAGAATAAGTATGAGGCATCTGTCCATGTTGAATCAGATCAGCTCAGTTCTCTGTTGAGGCTCTCAGTTCTCTGAGCTGTAAGTCACTGAAGATCACACAGAAACACACACAGGAACTTCCTCCTCACTGAACTTCCTGCTGCTGTTTATGATTTTATTTGAAATATTACAGAATTTTGTATATAACACACAACATGAGAATAATGTAAATTAAACATGTCTTGATGGAGTTCTGCTGTTTGGATGTGTGCAAACATGATAGTGATGACCATGATGGTGCATACAGTATAGAGTGTGTGCAATGGGAGTATTTCTACAAAAAAACATGAATGTTCAAAAAAGTCTCAATAAGTGCCACAATAAAGTCCAACTATCGGCCAGTAAAACACACTGTACACCGAAGTACTATACCAATGTTCTTAGTTTATTAAGACTATATTGGTTTAAATACTTGATCATTGTTTTTTTTTTCACTTTGTCTAGTTTCCTTATATTTATTAAAAGCATACATATCATAATATCATATGGGTATCCGGTCTTTTTTTGTTCTTTGGGTTTTTTTTTTTTTTTTTTTTTTGCCTTTGTACTTGAATGTTTGCTTTTCTCTGACCATGAAGATTGCTGTTTTTTAGTTGTTTAGTATAATACTGTTTTATTTTATATTCCTCCACTGGGTTTTTTTTAATATAAGCATACAAAATTGTATTGTGTATGTGTGTTTTCTTTTGCTTATTAATTTATTTTACTTATTCATTTTAAGGGATTTATATTAATTCTTGAAGCATTTAGTTGTATGGCCGTAAGAAACTCAGTGGTCCTATAATCGGGGGGGGGGGGGGGGGGAATGAAGACAGTTTAGTTTAATTTGTTATTTTGCTTTTGTGTGTGCATCTTTGTGTTATTGTTTTGTTTTTGTTTGTTTTTTTAAATGTGGGTATGGTTGAGTGTGTATGTATATGGTGTTGGCTCTCATGTTCATCTCTTCTTCACTTTCACGATTTTTACCTCACAAAGTTAGTTCGCTCTATCTTCATTGATCACGAATATATATTTTATGGGTAAAGGTCTCCATGCTATCCATCTTAACATCCGTAGTTTACTCCCTAAAATTGATCAGCTTAGAGCTTGGCTGTCCTATAACAATCCCAATATAATCACTTTATCTGAAACATGGCTTACTAATGTACTACTGATGCTATTGTTCACCTTGAAAATTATGTAATGTATTGGGCTGACAGAGGATCCAGGGGAGGTGGAGTCGTTACTTACATTTCATCTAATCTGAGTTCACAGCTAATTATTCCTGAGGTGAAACCTGAGCTTTTTGAAGGCATCTTCGTTAAGGTAAATCTTCATGAAAATAAACATTTGATAATAGGCAATATTTATCGACCACCTACAACTCCTAAATTAGAGTCTGTTAAGAACATTTTAGCTACGGTATCATTATTGGGAGACTCAAGAGACTCAAGAGAAATTATTCTGTTGGGGGATTTTAATTTAAATTGGAATGATTCTTCTACATTTACAGAACGTAATATGGTTAATGGTGCTAATTTGACTCAAATCATCACTGAGCCCACTAGAGTCGGCTTTAACTCTAAATCTCTCATTGACTGGATTCTTGTTTCTCATCCAAACAGAATAATGACTTCTGGAGTTCTCTCTGACTGCTTTAGCGATCATTCCATTATCCATTGTATATGGAAAATTGCAACTCCTCATCTTCCTCCTAAATATATCAAGGTACGGGAAACTAAATTATTTAATAATAATCTATTTGTCAATGACCTTCGAAGGATAAATTGGGACAGGCTTTACTTAATTCCTGATGTTGAAGCTGCATGGGATTTTTTTCATACTGAAGTTGGGCTAGTTATTGATAGACATGCTCCATGGAAATCCATTAAGGTTAAAGCCATCATTTGCCATGGGTTAATGGTGATCTTATTAATCTTTTTAAAAAGAGGGATAGGGCCTGGGTTAAACATAAACATACACAACTGCCTGATGACTGGGAGAAATACAAACGATTACGAAATTCCTGTACAACTCAAACAAGAAATGCTAAAGCCAATTATTACCGAGATAGCTTGTCAAATGATCTAAGTAACCCAAAGCAATTCTGGAGGAGGGTTAACACCTTAGTTGGTAAGTCCAATAGTACTTCAAATAATATGATAATTAATAATGAAATAACAAATGATCCAGCCGTGATTTCCAATGCCTTTAGTTTGCTTTTTTCTCAAACACCGCATGTTCTACCTTCTGTTTTTCACGCAGACCCGTGTCTTAACAGCCAACCCTGTGGTAGCACTTTCAAATTTAGACAGGTCAGATCAACGGATGTTCAACAGGCTATTAATAAGCTTTCCAATAGCAGTGGTCCTGGCCCTGATGGCCTTGAGGGTAAGTTTATTAAACTTGCCTCGCATGTACTAGCACCACCACTAGCTGTGCTTTTTAATATGTCATTTAATACATGTGAAGTGCCCCTCGCTTGGAAATGTACCAAAGTCATTCCTTTGCACAAAGGTGGAGACTTACAAATTCTGAACAATTATAGGCCAATATCAATAATTAATAGTGTGGTTAAAGTCTTTGAGAAATTAATTTTTAATCAATTATCTGATTACCTATCTGATAATAATTTACTTACTCAATGCCAATCAGGTTTCAGAAAATACTTCTCCACTACCACTGCTCTATTAAAACTCTCTAATGATATTTTTTCTAGTTTTGATGATAATCTGTGTACCGGTGCCATTTTCTTAGATCTCTCCAAAGCGTTCGATTTAGTTGATCACTATCTTCTATTGGATAAATTGCATGCTATTGGCCTCTCGAGATCATCTTCACTCTGGTTTAGTAGTTATTTTCATCATCGTCGTCAGGGCGTGTCCTACAGGGGTTGTCAGTCTGATTATACGGGCATAGTGAAAGGCATCCCTCAAGGTTCTTCTCTGGGACCTTTATTATTTTCTATTTTTGTTAATGATATGCCCTTATGCTGTACAGACTGCAATATTCATCGTTATGCCGATGAAACAGTCATTTACTGTAGTAAACCTACCATCTCTGGGATAAACCGCTCTTTACAGCACGACTTCAATTCTGTACAGCAGTGGCTATTGGCTAATAAACTTCTCCTTAATAAATCAAAGTCCTATTCTTTATTGTTCCATAGAAAAGCCTTGGATATATGTGAAAATAATCTTAAGCTTTGTTTTCTCGACTCCTCTCCTTTAGAGTCAACTGAGACCTTTAAATATCTTGGTGTTTGGCTGGAAACTGATTTATCTTTTAAAACTCATGTACAAGCAATGACAAGCAAACTCAACTCTCGTCTTAAAATACTTTATCAATCTGTTAATTGTTTTAATTATCTGGTCAGGAAAAGAATAGTCTTTTCTGTATAGAATAGTCTACAGCTGCTTCTGCCTATTTTGGACTATGCCGATATTATTTATCAGAACACTACTGTTTCTTGTTTGCACTCCATTGATGTGGTCTACAACAGTCTTTGCCGTTTTGTTCTCCGCTGTCCATTTAGGACACACCATTGTATGTTGTACAGCCAGTTGTCCTGGTTTGCCCCTTCTGCCAGGCGACAGTATCACTGGCTACAGTTTATTTTTAAAAGTTTTTATTTTAATTATCCAGTTTATCTCAAGCAACATTTAGTGCTTTATAATTCGCCATATAGTCTGCGACACAATGATCAGATTTTTTTTGTTGTTCCTAGAGTTAAAAGACAGGTAGGGAAATACGCATTTTGTTTTAAGGCTCCATATGATTGGAATAATCTTCCATTTTCTATTCGTTCTTTAACTTCACTTACAGCGTTTCAAAGGGGTCTCGTGGAACATCTTAGGAACATTTGTCTTTGTTTCTAGTTTTGTTTGTTTGACCTTGGATTTCATTGGTCATGTGTTTACTATTTCTTACCTTTATGTCCTCTTTTTACTTTTTTTAATTTTTTTATTATTATTATTGTTATTTGTGTTCCTCTTAGTCCTTGACCTTGTGCAATGCTAATCATGTGTCTGTTTTTCTGTCAAGTTACTTGTGGGGTTCGTGTTGGGTGGGGTGGGGTTGAGCATTGTGAGCCGGTGTGTGTGTGTTGTTGTGTTTTGTTGTGCTGTCTTTGACTGTGATATTTGCTCTGCTGTTTTGGTTCTTTTTTGCTTTGATGTACTGGAGGACCCCCTCGAAAACGAGATGTTTCATCTCAAGGGGTTAATCTTTGCAATAAATATGTTTATAAATAAATAAATAAATAATATATTAACTAATGAAAATTAGATATAGAATATGTAATTTTACATAAAGAATATGTTATTTTTATTTATAAGGTTAGTTTTTTATTATACAAGTATATTTTCAATACAGTTCATATAATATTGTAAGGAAGAGGCAGCGGAGTTGGGATCCATGTGCAGTTTTTATAACAGTGCTTTGTGGTACAAACAGCAGGCAGGGGTCAAACCAGCAATAGAGATATCCAACACAGTACAGAAACGTAGTCAAAAGGCAGGCACAGGGTCAGGGCAGGCAGCAAACAATGTAGAGAATATCCAGGCAAACAAAGCAGAATCACAAAGGCATGCAGAAGAGGGTCGACACAATGAAAGCAGTCCAGGGTCAGAAATGAGTAAACAGTAGAAACTGCTCAGAAATGTCAGCATGGGCAAAACAAGACTTCACAGTGACAGAGTGGAGAGTGACTGAATAAATAGTTCAGATGATAAGCAGCAGGTGTGCAGGTAATGGGTCATGAGAAATGGAGTTTAAAGCTGGGGTAGGTAAGAATGGTCTAAAAAAAATATTTTTCAAATTTGTTTAAACTTTATGTATATATCAATACATAATTAAAATGTAAGTATTCTGAAAAAGAAAGTATAAAAATCGAGTGTATGTAGACCTCTAACGACTGTTTTAAAGACAGCTCATTATTTCCATTCAGTCCACCCTCTCCCTTCTGGGGTCCTTCCAAAGCCACGCCACCAAAACACATGAACGCGAGACTCCGACAGCTGAGCTGGAAGACGCATTATTTACCTGAGACAAGCGGAGAGGAAGGAGCGCAGTGCATGTAGCATCATGTCAGAATCACATGTAATAAAAAAATCTAACTTTATCATTATGAATATAAACAAATAAGATGTATTTTAGTACTCACTATCAAGCTATCATATCGATATGGGTAAAGTTTAAAATATAGACTCGTTTGATTCGCTAACGAGCTAGTTATAACTATAAGGCAAAGCTAAAAACAGGTTGCATTGATACACGTTTCTCCATTTCCATTTAGTTGCACTGTGATGAAGATGAATTTCATGTAAGATTCATAACATATAACGTTAGGCCTACTAGCTGTTAAACATGTATTTTGTTATGTAAAGTTCCCCCCACAGCGGAGCCTGCCGTGAACGCGCAGGCCAGTAAACATGTAGGGTCACCGATGACAATGGATAGACAGTTATGGCACATTCACTGGTAGGGACGAAATGCTTTACATTGACTGGCCTGCCCATACTTTGACTACAAACTTGGTCCTCAAATCATTACGTATTATGCAATACATGTAATGTAACTTTATAACGTTGCACTCTTTCTATGAGTTATAAATAGCTAGTAAGATAATATAACGGTAACTAATGTTGCAGTAGGCCATGTAAATAATTATTCTAGCGATATGTAATGCTAAATAAGGTTTGCTAGTACATTATTTTAGCAACATGACAAGCCAGTGAATTAGCAGGTTTCAATTGTTGCTTTGCACAGTGACATTTTATCTGTATGTTATGTGGCTAGAGTTTTAACACAGAGTCAATGGGCTCCGACGGGCTTGTTTATCGTCATCTGTCTTTTTCCGTTTACCTGTCTTTGTTGTATGAGCAGGTTCCACTCCAGAAATTGGCAGTTTTGGTTGTTTGTCCGCCATTAGCACAGCTGCTCGGCACACCGGCAATCTTGATTTTGAATGACGGTACGCGCTGTGCAAGAGAGGGGCGATCAGCGCGTACGCGAACTTGATTGACACTGCTAAGACACTCCTCCTGGCTCTGAAGGCATCTGATTAGTTCTTTACACTCGGACCGAGTGGCAGTGATTGGTCAGAGTTTTTACTGTCCTGAAGCTGCTACAGAGGTCTGATTGTTTTCATTCCTTTTTCTGAACACATAATGTATTGACTACTCTCAGGATGGAAAGATAAGTGTTTTTTAGATTGATGGATAAATCATTTTAAATTGATTGTATGATGAGCATTTTAGTTCATTTCACTTTTACCCTCAGTATGATTTTATTATAGCTTTTACATTTCAGGAATGCTTATTGTAAAAAACAATCACACACATGTTTATGCCTCAGAGTTTTTGTATGTGGTTTGACTTCAGTTTTGTCACAGTGGGCTTCAGAGCGCAGTAATACACAGCAGAGTCAGACACACACACATCCTTGATCATCAGAGGAACTGAATTTGCTGAAAGTTCAGAGTGAAATCTCTCCTGGAACTCAGTGCCATTTTCTCCTCCATATTTGCTTCTCCTCAGGATGTATTTAGGAAAGTCATTTGCTCTCTGGATATACCAGAATAAATCTTCTTGAACTGAATCTGTTTTATATTTACACTGTAATGTCACAGATCTTCCTTCAGCTTCAGTCATGTGTGCGTCTGGCTGATCAACTGTGTCCTCTGATCTGCACTCTGCAAAAGTTTAAGAAATGTTTTTATGAACAATACAAAACAACATTTAAGCAATTTAATGAATGTGTAGCTGCATTAAATGAATATTCGTACCAAAAATGAATAGTGTGAAGAGAAATATATTCTTCAACCTGTGTGACATGACTGTGTCTATGTTGAAGACACCTTGAAGTAAACCAGTGAATATGAGAGTTTTGCTTTTGCTTTTATAGTGATAATCCAAGGAGGAGCTTGTGGATATACATGAAAGGTTCTGTAGTCAAAGGTAATATTGAGTAACTACTGCCCTCTTATGGTTAACTGCAAGTATTGCATAGCTGAAACACTCGTCTCATAGAGGACTAAAGGACCTCATTGTATGGTTTTAATATTTATCGTTCATACTGCCACACAAATTCACATTGTAATTCGCTGTTTGATTCAATTTAGAATTGTAATGTTTTAAACATTGTTGCATTAGATTCATTACATATTTTTATACTATAGATTTCTTTTCACCATCTCTGTGTTTCTCTCATTAACAGGTTTTTGTACAGTGTTTCTGTGTTTCCTGTGACTGTGGGCCTCAGAGCACAGTAATACACAGCAGAGTCTGACACTGTAGCAGAGGAGATCTCCAGATCCACATGTTCCCTTCTTGTAATGTTAGCACTGAATCTTGGATCTACACCAGACACCCAAGCTTCTTTTGCAGCACTGTATGTGTGTACAAGAAATTCAGGTTTTGATCTTCCATACTGACGATACCAGAAGAGATAATCTGATCCAGAGGCAGAAAAACTACAGGATAATGTAACACTTGAACTCTCCTCAGCAAAAACATCAGTTTTGTTTGGTTTGATGACATTTCCAAATACAGCAGCTGAAACAGAAAATATACATTTGTATGTTTTTAGTGAGATGTTTTTAATAAAAAAATATCTTTTTAACAAAAAATATAACAATTAACCAAATAACCTACCAACTGAGGCACAGAACAGAATAACTGAAAGAAGATCCATTGTTCAAGTGTTCACTGTGAGAAGAGTCAGACTGAATCGTTTCGTCCTCAGTCTCTTTCAGACACGATGAGATCATGTCAGATCTGTGAACTCTGAGTCCCTCCTCTCTGAGCAACATCATGTCTATATTTCACACATGGGGAACAGAAGAAAGAGCCAATCACACTCATCAGTGTTTTCTCTTGTTTATGTGCTAGTAATGTGTGTTTTATGTGTGATTTTGGAATATGTTTTAAATAGGAAATATATTGTCCTGAAAATACATTTACAAAGAATGCTGTGTTTGAAAAGTTTGAGAAATATATTTTTTTTACTCTGGTTATTTACTGTAATTTTCCATTCCCAACATGATATATTGTGTTATTGCATATTAAATCAAATTATATCAAACAGCATTAGACAAAATTCAGAACTTAAAAAACTGGTCACACTCCACCGGAAGCTGAATTGAAATTAGAATATCAGGAAGTGGAATGACAATCCATACAATTAATGATAAATTTACACATTATTTTAATGTGTCCTTATATTAATGAACTAAATGCACTAACACTCTTTCTCAAAGGTTCAATGGGGTTCAGTAGTGAACCCTTGGGTTCTTGACTCAATTGATATAAAAGGAGAAATCTCTTAAATGATTCATGTTTAACTGGTTATTTAATTTTTTTCTCGTGATAAAATACAAGCTGTACTTTAACATCTTTACAAGAGGTTTAATTCTTTAATTTAATGATTTAATTTAAATCAATAAAATGATTCCACGAGGGTACCCTAAAATGTTCTATACAGTATATGATGTGCTTGACAGAACCCTTTAAAGTTCTATACAATATAGAACCTTTTCTTCTGAGAGTGTATAGGGTTAGAATTAGGGTTTGGTTTAGGGTTAGTTGTTTGTAATTATTCCTAATGTAGTTATTACTAGAGTAAATACATGTAACATATGTATCACGGATACTGTAAAAAAAAAAAGTGTTACCAAAGTTAATATATTAACTTTTAAGGAATTTTAAAAACTGCATTTACGTCTAAGAAATAGAGAAAGCGGTTAATTTATGTTTCTGCAAGAGAATGCAGATTATATAGAAAATGAGGAATATGATATCTGGACACTGTTAATGCTTCTTTTCTGAAGTTTCTAATTTACATGTATGCCTTACAACAATGACTTAATTCCAGGTGTTACCATTTCATTATATTTGGGACTGGATAGATTGTGGTTTTGATTGTGGTTGATTCAAAGTGTCAAATGTTTTGTATCACTAGGCTTCAACTCTCAGAGCACAATAATAGAGAGCTGAATCTGACAGACGTACATCAGTAATAGTGAGTTCAGTGGATGTTCGTGATGTAGTCGACTGATCGTGCACCTTTGCGCAATAAATATTGTGGTTCTTTGTTTGGATACTATATGAGCAGCTCAGCTTGACAGTTTCTGTTTCTTTAGAGGTCTCTGTATCTTTATCTGGCTCAATGTTGTTTCCAGTCGCCAAACCTGTCAACGATAAAATGTGATTTTTGCAAAATGTGAAAGCAAGGTTGACAAAATATTGCTGAGAATACATTTCACATAATGTTTTATAAAAATACAGATGATTAAATTAATATAAATGTAACCATTGAGGTTTGAGAATTGAAAAAAAAAAGTAAATATTTGAGTTTCATTGGTTACTCAATTAAAGTAGCCTACCTGTTCCCACAATGAGAATAAGTATGAGGCATCTGTCCATGTTGAATCAGATCAGCTCAGTTCTCTGTTGAGGCTCTCAGTTCTCTGAGCTGTAAGTCACTGAAGATCACACAGAAACACACACAGGAACTTCCTCCTCACTGAACTTCCTGCTGCTGTTCACTTTCATCCATATGATGTTGTATACTGTATAATATATTGTATTTGTTTGTATGTAACTGTGTTAATAATTGCACTATTATAGCATATTGTGTATAAAATGATCCCTTTAAAATCTAAATGTTATGATCTGACCAGCTGAAGCACATGTTAAATTTCTTGGCTGAGATTCAGCTAATGTGTTTTTTGTAAAATTAAAAAATATGAATAAATTTAAATCTCTATTTTTATAAATTTAATATAGTTTATAAAATGTTGGGTTGTTTCAACACGTTTTGGTCAAATATGGACAAACCCAACCATTGGGTTTAAAAATGTAATTCATAAATTTAAATCAGTGGTTGGGTTTGTCCATATTTGACCCAAGCATGTGCTGAAACAATCCAACATTTTTTAGAGTGTAAAATATAAATGTATAACGTAATTGTAATGTTTATCTATTAGAATTTATGTACACCTTATGTATATGATTATGCAGTCCCTACCTGCACTATATATTATGCACTACAATAATTTGAGATGTTTTAATATTTGTTACAATTGACGTGTTTTTTAAATAGATATTCTGAATTTCATTGTGAACTAAAGGGCAATATTATTGGGATTTAATGTAACACATTTCATATTGTCACACAGACACATATTGTTACGTCAGAAACGAGGACACAATATGCAAGTACAAAAACTCTTTATTTATAGTCAATAATGATGATGATGATGATGATGATGATGATGATGATGATGGTGATGAAATCCGGGTGATGCAGGCGGTGGCGCAGGGACTTTGATGGTCAGACACGGAGTGATGGATAAAGTGCAGCGTGCTCTGATGAGTGAAGACGTGATCCAGACATGAAACGTAATCCAACAAGACGTGAAACCGGAACACAGGAACTCAAGACGGGACACGAGGCACGGGAACAAGATCAGACAACACAGAGACTTCATGCAACGATCTGACAAAGGAGATGAGAAAGCGGTGAGCATTTATAGGAGATAAGATTAGTGGCAGCTGGCGATGATTAGTGATTGCAGCTGGATACTGATCAACAGTAACGATCCGGACACACCCACTCACACACTCACACACATGAAAACAACAAAGCACAAGACTAGAGAGAGACATTGGATCTATGAACCGTGACACATATTGTAATAATGAATAGAAAAAAAAACAAGCATCTAGCTCTAAATTACTGTAATTGACAGTTACAGCTTTTTTTTTCTCAATGTCATTTTCTCTGTCTCTGTGTTTCTCTCTCGTCTCTCAGTATAATAGGTTTTTGTAAAGAGCTGATGTGTTTCCTGTGACTGTGGGCTCCAGAGCGCAGTAATACACAGCAGAGTCTGACACTGTAGCAGAGGAGATCTTCAGGTACACATGTATTTGTTCCTTTTTTTCAACTTCAACAGAGAATCTTGGATCTACATCAGACACCCGAGCTTCTTTTGCACTACTGTAGGTGAGTACAAGATATTCGGGTTTTGATCTTCCATACTGACGATACCAGTAGAGATTATCTGTAGTTGTAGAGGAATAACTACAGGACAATGTAACATTTGAGCCCTTCTCAGCAACTACATTTGTTTCGCCTGGTTTGATGACATTTCCAAAGACAATAGCTGAAAAGAAAGAGGAACATTTGTAGGTTTAGCGTTTTTATTAATTTAATACAGAAATTAATCAAATAATACATACCAACTGAGACACAGAACAGAATAACTGAATGAAGATCCATTGTTCAAGTGTTCACTCTGAGAAGAGTCAGACTGAATCGTTTCGTCCTCAGTCTCTTTCAGACACGATGAGATCATGTCAGATCTGGAGTCCCTCCTCTTTTGATACTTCGAGACAAAATAAGCATTATTTTGAATGAAGAGATTTTTGGGCCTGGCTCATTAATGCTATTATGTGAAACATGTATCTGTTCATCAGTGTTGTAACAATATAGATACCACAGGGAGATACTATGGACTCAGGTGCAGGAGTTTATTCTTCAAACAAGGCAAAAACAGGTACAGTGTAGGCCTACATTCAGGTAATAAACTTCAAGTAATTCATCAGCATAAACATCAGACTTAACACAGAAAAGCACAACAAGTGCATAAAAACTCCAGAGTCCGTTATAGCCAACAAAAGCATATATAAACGACATGAACGTAGACTGTACGATGATGACACCTATTGAATCGTAGGCTACAATGCAAGTTAAGAATAAAACATCAGTATGCGCTAGTGGTAAACAAATAGAGCAAGATGAATCGCACTGCTGCCACGACGTACATCTATGACTAGGCAATAAAAATAGCTACAACATTAAATGGTGTATTGATCAACGCGACATGGAGCTAAAACTTAAAAGTACTTATTGCCATGCCAAGCTGGCCTCTTTTGCAATACTGGTGCTGTACCTCAAGAGTCACTCTCAACCTCAACATATTGGTCTATAAAGCCTTTAAAATTGATATTCATGTATTTTACAACACTTCAGCTTGTAATGCTTATTAAGTGGGGGTCATGTTTCAGGATTTGTTGCCTTAGCAAAGTCTCTGAGAACCTGACACCTTGTACTTCTGGAGACTCCAAGTATAGCTTGCAGTTCTGTAAAATTGTGGCAATCGTGTCTTTTGCAGTTAATATCTTTCCTACTTAACCTGTTTTTTTTTTGTGACCCTGTGCTTGTTCAATGGTCACACTTAAATCTTTTTCAATTTATATTGTTTTTCATCCTTTTCATGAGCATTTAATAATTTCTGACTTTTCAGTGTTTTAAATCTCTCTTTTTTTACCATTTTATGTAAAATAAAATAAAAATTTCTTTACAGAATCTAATAAATAACACACAAAAGAATGTCTAATCAACCTTGAAAATAAATATAAAGTAGTTGTAACATTTCTTTTTTGCAATTTCCAACACAAATAACCCTTGTGTTATTCTATTATTATTGTGTGTTTTTTTTTATCAGAACAGTATTACTATTTATCATTAACAAATTTGTTGATTGTCGAAGGAGCTGAATTTGATGACACTTCACAGTGAAATCTCTCTTGAAACTTGTGCCATTTTCATCAGTTTGTCCCTTGAAAGGCTGTTTCAGAAGGTCATACTCTCTGGATTTACTTGAAGAATTGTGTTAAGAATTGTGTACAGTTGTGTTAAATCTGTGCTGTATGAACCGTCTACTGATTCTCCTTCAAATCCAGTATCTGTGCATGAAGTGTAATACTGGAAGCCATTGCTATTTTTAGTTTTTTTACACAGCTGAAGTGTTCAACACCTATAGCCTATTTTAACACATTTGCACGTTTTTGAAAAGCTTTGTTTGCTCTTTTATTCCTTTTATTAAAAAATTCACCAACCTCAACTTCACAATTGTTTGCAATTATTATCTCACATTGAGGTTTTGATTTGGTTTTCATAAGAGCTTCAAAGTGAAAAAGGCTGTAAGTTTTTGTACGACTAGTTTAATGTTTTGTATCACTGGGCCTCAACTCTTAGAGCACAGTAATAAAGAGCTGAATCTGACACAGTCGCACTACTAATAATGAGTTCAGTGAATATGCGAGATGTACTTGACTGAAATCGAGAATCAGAGCTGTGCTTAGCATTGTTTGATCGAGCTCCTTCACGTAATAAATATTGAGGCTGTCCTTTGGGATATTGTCTGTACCAGTACAGACGTACATTCACTGTCTGAATCATACGAGCAGCTCAGCGTTACAGACTCTCCTTCTGTTTTCATGATATCTGTCCCTCGGTTTGGCTCAATTTTATCCACAGCCGTCACATCTGCAAACATTAAGCACAACAATATTAACTAATTTTGTCTAAAGTTAAACATTGTATATCAGTAAAGTGTATGTTGTTTTGAAGGAAAATCAATAAAATAACAGACAGTGATTTAAAAGTGTTTTTAAGCTGTTGCTAAATGATCTGAAGTAAACATAAATGACACACCTGACGCCATAATGAAAACCAGCAGCATGTATTTGTTCATGGTGAATATGATCAGATCAGTTGTGTGTTAAAGCTCTCAGTGCTCTGTGCTCTTACTGTGTGTTACTGATGCTTTCTGCTGTTCACTTATCAAGACATTCAGACACTTCCTGATCTCTGAGTGTAAAACCAAAGCTTTAAACCTTCATTAATAGTATGTTTAATAGTATAATTTATGAAGAAAAAAAAATATACAAACAATTGTCAGTTCTTTTCAGGCTCTTTATTTATAATTTAGTACAAATATAAATTTGTTATGTTGTTCATTGCTGCAGTTCCTAGTGAATGTCTGAGAACACTGACACCTTGTGGCACATTGTACTGTACTTGCACAATCTGTTACGTGATAATGAATTGAAACTACTTTTGTATGGATTTAATGTATAATTAACAATGTGAGGATGCTTCATTCACTTTTGAATGTCATATTGATTTAAATAGTTCATTTTTTTTGTCTGCTGTGATTCATAAGCTTTTTATCAGTTTGATTTTAATCCGGTAATCTACTTATTATTTATATCTGCAGTTTATAGATTCTCTTTTAGTCTTTGTCTCTTTGTATTGCTTGTTCTCATTGGATTACATAAGGAAAGGTTTTTGTACAGTGTTTCTGTGTTTCCTGTGACTGTGGGCCTCAGAGCACAGTAATACACAGCAGAGTCTGATACTGTAGCAGAGGAGATCTCCAGATCCACATGGATTTGTTCATTTTTTGTTATTTTTACAGAGAGTCTTGGATCTACTTTAGACACCTCAGGCTCTTTTGCAGCACTGTGGGTTGATACAAGAAATTCAGGTTTTGATCTTCCATTCTGACGATACTAGAAGAGATACTCTGTACCCCCAGTGGAGGAATAACTACAGGACAACTTAACAGTTTCTCCCTCATGAGCACCAACATCTGTTTTGTCTGATTTGATGGTATTTCCAAAGACAGCAGCTGAAACAGAAGAGAAATGTGTTACTTTTATAGAAAGATTTCTTTGTAAACAGTCAATCAATTTGTCAAAGAAACACATACCAGCTGAAGCACAGAACAGAATAACTGAATGAAGATCCATTGTTCAAGTGTTCACTGTGAGAAGAGTCAGACTGAATCGTTTCGTCCTCAGTCTCTTTCAGACACGATGAGATCATGTCAGATCTGTGAACTCTGAGTCCCTCCTCTCTGAGCAACATCATGTCTATATTTCACACATGGAGAATAAGAAAGAGCCAATCACACTCATCAGTGTTTTCTCTTGTTTTCTCTGTGCTATTAATGTGTTTATGTGTGATTTTGGAATATGTTTGTGATGAGATTCATTGAAAGGAAGAACTCGGCTGTGGCGAATTCGTAAATTATTTTATTGAACAATCTTTAATAAAGCAACAGTTCAAACAATAGTTCTGTTTTTTTTTTCAACAATACAGACACCACACACTAGTTTGCCGTAGTCTCTCTCCCCCTTTCCTACAGTATATAGTCAGCGGCCTTACATCCGGTCTCTCCATGCCAATTACTGCAATGAGAAACAGTAGTCAGTCTGCACTTGACTAACCGCTCGTCTCCTGACTCCCTCTCTGTGTTAACATTTACACTATTTATTATAGAGTTTTGTGAATAAATTGATTCTTCAAAAGCACTATTTCATGATCTGAGGAGGATGTAAAACTGTCTTGGCTAAGATTCAGCTCATGAGTTCTCTTACGAGAGTCCTCTCGTACTGCGTTTTATCAAAACGCTACGGGAAAAGTCTCTTTTCACGAAACACTGAAGCAAAAAATTATCCTTTAATTTTCATATATGTAAAACGCGTTGCGGCAGCAGCAGTCAGCTATGGCGAGACGGCTTGCTCGCTCATTGGCTGCTCTGCGGCAACTGCTTAAGCCTATCGAGCGAGGCCTGAGATGACATCAGGCCAATGAGGGCGCTTCGCGCCCTCCTCGCCACTTCCCGCCGAAACGGGCGTGGCTTACCTCTATAAAAGGAGCTCGAGAAGGCTGATTCACTTGATTTTAATCTCTTCAGCGAAGCGCACGCATCGCTGGATCACGGAAGCAAGCGTCGTTCGAAGCAAGCACTTCAGCGGGACGAGCCCTCGAAGCCGCTGGCCAATGCCGCCTTCTACAGCCGTACCTGCTGCGCTTTCCGACGCCTATATCCTTTATTGCTATATTGCTCTGTTTTCTGTGTGTGTGTGTGTGTGTGTTCGCTGCAACACTCACCCCTAAAAGAGCTGCGTCTTTTTCAAGACGCCTTCTCATGCAGCGCTCGCGCTCGCTGACGGCGAAACGCCCTCACTCCGAGCCAATTGCCTACGGTGACTCTGAGGACTCGCCAGGCATCCTTCCGAGGCTGCCCTTCCTGGAAGCGGACGGCGGGATTAGTTTTTCTTTACGTTACAAGAAAAGCTACCCTGCCTCCGCACGCGTCATTCACCGGCGAAGGAGAAAAGAGTGTTCTCAGTCCCACCGTTGGTCGGTCTCACCTCTTTTCTCTCATATTTCTCAGTTCCCTGTTCGGCGACTGGAAATATTATTGCAGCAAGTGAGTCTGTTATAGCACGCTTGCCTGCCAGCAAACGCCGAAGAATACATGTTGACGCCGCCTTTGCCGCCAATGCTTCACTCTGTCAGTCCGTTATATCCCCCTGTGGCTCAGTGGCGGAATTATAGGTTTTCCGCATGGGAGACCGGAGTTCAAATCCCGGTCTAGCGGCATATATTTTAATGCCGCCAATGCTTCGCTCTGTCAGTCCCCTGAAGGCGACTTCGGAGATGCATTTTGCAGCCAGCGAGCGCGTAGTACCCGCTTGCCTGCAACCGAACGCCGTTTCTACGGTTCCCGTGCGTCACTGGCGAAAGGAGAATGGAGTGTTTTCAGCCCTGCTGAAACCGGGCGATATCCACCCTTCTCACATTCTGGCATATTTCAGGCGTCTGAAAATGTTAGTATTGCATGTCGTGCTTACTCGCATGCCTGCAAGCAAACGCCAGTGTGTACTCGTGTATAATACTCGCGCTGATTTTGTCTATGTATCTTCACTGTGGTCCAGTGGTAGATTATTAGACTCTCGCGCGGGGGATCCGAGTTCGAATCCCGGGTCTGCCGGCAGAAAATATTTTGCCGCCGAATGCAAATCACTCTGTTTGTTCCCCGAGAGGCAACTGCAGACGTGTTTGTTTTCGCAGCCCACGAGCACGTGGTACATGCCTGCAAGCAAACGCCAGTGTGGATAATACTCGCGCTGACTTTGCCTATGTATCTTCACTGTGGTCCAGTGGTAGATTATTAGGCTCTCGCGCGGGGGATCCGAGTTCGAATCCCGGGTCTGCCGGCAGAAAATATTTATGCCGCCGAATGCAAATCACTCTGTTTGTTCCCCGAGAGGCAACTGCAGACGTGTTTGTTTTTGCAGCCCACGAGCGAAGTCCCGGCCACGGCCGATGATGCTATATGTGTACAGAAGATGCCCACTGCTTGTGCCCATCCCTGCACATTAGCACAGCCCTTCACACAGGGCCCGCGCTCATATATTCGACTCGGGTCGATCACGCACACAACATAGTGAACGTGCCCACTGCCTAGTGCCCACAAACACTATGTTCTGCATGCCTTGTGGTTTCTGTAAAGACGAAACCTGTGTGCATTCACACTGCTCAGGCAGACAGTGCACTCATTGCAGTAATTGTGCCCGCTCTCCCGCGCCCACACTTACTAACGGCCATTATATGTCCTACGGGACTTGCCCAGCCCTCCCTTGCTCGGTTAAACACCGCAGCGGGGTCGAGCGCAGGCATTCTGCCCGGCCACGGCCGATGGTGCTATAAATGTAGTCTCGATGCCCACTCCTCAGTGCCCATCACTACACATAAGCACAGCCCTACACTTAGGGCTCGCGCACATAAAATCGACTCAGGTCGATTGCGCTTCCAACATAGTGAGAGTGCCCGCTTCCCAGTGCCCACGAACACTATGTCTAACAGATCACAGGCTCTCTGTAAAAACGAGACCTGTGAGCGCGCGCTCTGCTCAGGCAGACACCGCGCCCAAAGCAGTAAATGTGCCCGCTCCCAGCCCACATCTACTCGCTCACATGAGTCCTATGAGACTTTCTCAGTCCTCCCTCACTCAGCTAAGCACTGTAGTAAGGTCGAGGACGAGCGTTCCGCCCGCTGTATTAAGCGCGCGCCCCGCCTCAAATGCCACAGGCATAACGCCTATGTTTTTATCCCCTGAAGCGCCTCTGTCGCACGGCGAACAGAGCGCGCTCCGTATCCAGCCCCTAGCCAGCCATGCAGAAGCATGGGCAGCGCTTCCAGGGGTTTCGGACTGGGTGCTAGGCATTATAAAGAGAGGCTTCTCGCTACAGTTTTGTCGACGCCCTCCCCGCTTCATAGCGCGCGTCGAAACTACGGTTTCGTTGGAAGTAGCACACCTACTTCGAGCCGAAATATCAAAACTGATAAGCAAAGGGGCGATAGAGCGCGTTCCCCCAGCTCTAAGCGAAGGGGGGCTATACAGCAGATACTTTCTAGTCCCCAAAAAGGACGGCGGTATCAGACCCATACTGGATCTAAGACGGCTGAACAGAGTATTAGTGAAACGCAGTTTCAAAATGCTCACAACCAGCAAAATTCTCGCGCATGTTCGCCGAGAAGACTGGTTCATGTCGATAGATCTGAAGGACGCGTATTTTCAAATACAGATAGCGTCACATCACAGGCGATACTTGAGATTCGCCTTCGAGGGTCAAACATACCAGTATACAGTGCTGAACTATTTGGACGACTGGTTGATCCTAGCTCAATCACGATCACAGCTCGTGGAGCACAGAACCATTTTACTCGATCACCTCGAGAATCTTGGTATCACAGTCAACTGGACAAAGAGTTCATTGAACCCCAGTCAAACGATTTTGTTTCTGGGCGTCGTTCTGGATTCACAGTCTATGACAGCGCGGCTGTCACCACAGCGCGTGTTGCTCATTCAGCGCGCGGCGAGATCTTTCCGCCGCGGCGCTTTCACCCCGCTCAGGAAGTTTCAAAGGATGCTGGGTCTCATGGCCTCAGCATCGTCAGTTCTCCGGCTGGGCTTGCTCCGCATGCGCCTGCTGCAGTTCTGGTTGAAAGCGCGGGTACCGCGCAGAGCGCGGTCGGCCTCAAGGTCGGTCAGAGCTGTGTTTCAGCCCTGGCGCCTTGGATGGCGGACTACGGGTACCGATCAGGTGTAAGCCTGGGGACTTCCTCGAGAGTGAGGATGGTGTCGACAGACGCATCCACCTCGGGATGGGGAGCGCTGCTTGAGGGCAGACCGTTCTTCGGCCTGTGGTCGGAACGAGAAAAGCTCCAACACATAAACTGCCTAGAAATGCTGGCAGTGCACAACGCAATGACGCGTTTTTGTCCCCACATCAAGGACGAACACGTCATAGTCCGTTCGGACAACATGGCTGTGGTGTCCTACATAAATCGCCAGGGCGGTCTGAAATCCATATTCCGCGTCCCACGAAAACGCGCACTGCCCCGCGTTCTTTTCAAAGACCGACAGCGCGCTGTCCCGAAGGTGGCCGCGCTGCCCGTTATACGCTTTTCCCCCCGTCTCCCTCCTGCCACAGGTGTTGGAACGGGTCAGGAAAACAAAATGCCCAGTGCTGCTTGTAGCTCCGTTCTGGGAGAACCAGACATGGTTCCCAGTTCTGATGCAGTTGGCAGATATCGCTCCATGGCCACTGCCGTTGAGGAGAGATCTCCTCTCGCAGGCCGGGGGCTCGATTTGGCACCCACACCCGGAACTGTGGTCCCCTCATGTGTGGGCGCTCAACGGATACCCGTTGGTCTCGCAGAGGGAGTCGTGAATACCATCACTCAGGCTAGAGCGCTGTCGACTCGGCGGCTTTATGCTTCGAAGTGGTCGGTTTTCTCCGGGTGGTTCACAGCTCGGAGCCTTTCACCCCTCGAATGTGAGGTAACGGAGGTTCTCTCTTTCCTACAAGAGCTGTTGGATGAGGGCAGATCCCCTTCCACGCTCAAAGTGTATGTGGCGGCTATTTCAGCATTCTCTGGTTCAACGCTGGGTCAGTCGCTGGGAAGGAATGATTTAGTCATCCGCTTCCTCAGGGGAGCTAGGAGACTGAATCCACCCAGACCTCCTTCAGTCCCTATGTGGGACCTTTCTACGGTCCTGGCGGCCATGAAAGGTGCCCCTTTCGAGCCTATCCAGTCTATTAGCCTCAAACATTTGTCTTTCAAAACGGTGTTTTTGATGGCTCTCGCTTCAGTGAAGCGCATAGGCGACCTGCACGCGCTCTCTGTGAGCCCGGCGTGCTTGGAGTTTGGTCCTAATGACTTTAAAGTCATACTCAAACCTAAGCACGGCTATGTGCCGAAATCCCTCAACACGCCTTTTCGGGCTCAGGTCATTTCCCTGGCTGCCCTGCCGGCATCGAGTGAGGAAGGGGACTCGAGTTTTCTTTGCCCTGTTAGGGCTTTAAGAGCTTATATGTCCCGCTCTGCTGTCTTCAGACAGACAGAGCAGCTCTTTGTCTCGTTTAGCGGACGTTCCAAAGGAATGGCTGTTTCGAAACAAAGTCTATCCAGATGGATAGTTGACGCCATAGCGCTGGCTTATACTGCCAAGGGCATTCCATGCCCGTTGGGAGTCAGAGCGCACTCTACGAGAAGCGTTGCTTCTTTGTGGGCTTGGTCCAGCGGGATTTCCCTACAGGATATATGTACGGCGGCGGGCTGGGCCTCGCCGTCTACATTTATCAGGTTTTATAACCTAGAGGTTCCCGCCTTACAGGCTAAGCTTTTGTCGGTGTAATCTGTTCAGCCGTCTAGTCAGACCGCTGAAACCCATGCGCAATGCGCTACCGACTATCTTGGGCAGAACTGTGTAAGACCCACATTTTCCACATTAGTTCAGGTTCCCTACCCTGTCTATGTGATGTTATACTTGCGTCTGTGGACATGTCTATTCTACGACGCTACAGTATAGGGAATTAAGGCTCCCACCCTTATTCCCTGACTCTGTGTGAGTCAATCTGGTGATTATGCACTGTATGCCTGAAATAGCTTCCGGTGATCAGTGTTTTTATCCCAGCACGCACGGCGTTTTGCAAGGGGTTCCCGTAGCGTTTTGATAAAACGCAGTACGAGAGGACTCTCGTAAGAGAACGTACTCGGTTACTAACGTAACCTCGGTTCTCTCTAGAAGAGGGAACGAGTACTGCGTTCTCTGCCGTGCGTACGGTTCACTCTGGTTCGCTTCGGTGATCAAAATCAAGTGAATCAGCCTTCTCGAGCTCCTTTTATAGAGGTAAGCCACGCCCGTTTCGGCGGGAAGTGGCGAGGAGGGCGCGAAGCGCCCTCATTGGCCTGATGTCATCTCAGGCCTCGCTCGATAGGCTTAAGCAGTTGCCGCAGAGCAGCCAATGAGCGAGCAAGCCGTCTCGCCATAGCTGACTGCTGCTGCCGCAACGCGTTTTACATATATGAAAATTAAAGGATCATTTTTTGCTTCAGTGTTTCGTGAAAAGAGACTTTTCCCGTACACAGCAAAAATATGTTGGAAGATTTGTTACCATGGGTGTTAAAATTATCACTTTCCAGGTGAACATACAGGTCCATCTTTGCTAGTGTTAAAACAACACTGTCGAAAGTGTTTATTTTTCAAACACCGCATTAGTGTATAATTTTATCACTCAAGGTGTTGAGAAATTATCACTCTTAAGTGTACACATTTAACACTTTATGGTGATTAATCACAACCCTAGTGTATTTGTTTTATGTTGATTTAATGTAAATAATATAAATACTTATTTTAAAATGTTAATGCAGATGAAATTAAAAAAATAAACCCGTAGATATTTTTCAAAAAAACAAGTGACTATGAATTTATTTGTATTTTTTTATATATTTTAATACATCAAGCATAGAATTGAATAAAACAACTCTGTTAGTCTCCAATTCAATAGCAACTTAACAATGGTATGAAAATACACATTCATTATGAGAAATATTACTTAAATATAAATCTCTACTGAGTTTCAATTCAAACAAATTCATTTTTTTTTTATAAAAATGTAGAAAATTGAGTCAGCACCATAGAACATAACATGTTGATATACTTAAATACTCAAATAATCTGCACGGACATTTTCAATAGAAATTGACTCAAAGTTTTTTAACAAGTAAACATACACTGCAATAACATCTTTAAATTAAAAATACAACAACAATGTAACATGTCATCAATCATTTAACTCATCAATGTTAACCATGTCTGGTTTAAACATACATTCATTCTGATAAAATATACTATTCCTTTATAGGCTATAAATAATCACAAATCTCTACTGAGTGTTTCAAACACGTTTATCTTTTGCAACTATGTAGAAAAATGAGTCAGCACCATAGGAAATCTGTGCATCAAACAGATTTCCTGTTTGAATTTTTCTGTGCAAGAAATATTCCTTAAGTTGTCTTTGTTCACTATCCATACATGTTGAGATGCTTTGTCAAATAATCTGAAGGCATGGACCTGTTCAATAAACGTAGACTCAGTCTTTTAACAACAAGAAAACTTGTTCTCTGAACATTAATATATTTAGTATTTTGCTGAAAACAGGCATTTCGTCAACAATATCAGAATTTCGAGTGCATGATGATTGGCTGGATGTGCTAGGATGGATTTTGTAGACTGTTGTCTGGATAAAGGTGAACATGTTGCTGAGAGATGGGTCATATTGTGCACCAAAGACAAAATGAGCTTTAAAAAGCTCATCAAAAGCTCCAAGTGAAGTACTTGCTTGACAGGGTATGTGGTCGACAAGAATCTCAATGTAGAACTTAAGCACATCTGCTTTGATTTGTCCAGTGGCCAGAAGATAGGGCTGTCTGTCCTCCACGAGATGGTCCTCCAAACTTCTGCAGGACTGATTAATAACAATATAAAAATTACTTAAATGCCATAAATTCTAGCATACATTTAAATTCAGAACATAGTATATTTAGCACAAATTTAGACTCTTGAGAGAAAATTACATCTTTGAAACAAAGAAAAACCCTACATGCTTTAGTTATAACAGTTCACTGTTCTTATGGTTTGGTTTACAGTTATGATATTTGCTATGTTTAAGAAAAAATACAGAACATAAGCTAACCTTTTCAAATTTCAGGAGGCGACAAACAGCATCTCTCACACTGATCTTGGCTACTCTCTTCCTTCCAGAGGGTTGGGGTGCAAGGAGGTGTAACAGCAAAAGCAGGGGTGCTATGTCACTATCCCATTCTATTATTACAGGACACAGAGAGCACATTTCGTTAGCTTTCATAAATACAAATTGTAGCATTTTCTAGAGAACTGTCAAGTACTTTTACCTTCATTACTGTTGTCTCCATTGTTTTTTTCAGCAGATTTCAGTAGCTGTAGCAGGAATGCAGATGGATTTAGAGTTTTTGCCTTCTTAATCACATTTTTCTTGAAGGAGGTATTCCACTTCTCTAAAAAACTGGATGCTGTTTCCAGGCCAAACATCAAAGCTAAGTCTTGATGGATCTGAAAAAAACAAACAAAAAAAACAGTGTGCTTACAGTACCAAATAATGACATCAGAAATTAGCACTGGTAACATTTTAGCACAGTGTAGAGTCAGAAAAAAACAAAAACAAATCAGATGTTCATAAATCATGTACTGATCTACACTGATATGGCACTTGGAAGATATGCCCCATAGTTCATATTCCATAATAGGTGAAGGTTGCAGCAGAGAAGCTAAAATCTAATACTTTGGATTGTTAAGTCAGCTAGCATGAATACTCACCAAACCCTTGGTGTCCCGGAATTGATGAAAAATGTGAAAGATGGATGTGGACTTCTTTGGGTCCTTTACAATCTCCTGACGGTACTGAAAAGTTTCAGTGTCTTTATAGTGCTGCATCACTTCTACACCAACAGGTTTGCACTTTAAGGATGTCTTCAATGATCTAAACAGACAACACCAAAATGTACACATTGTCTATAGAACAGCATTTTTGATAAACTGGAGAACATTTTCTTTAAGCTGGGTTAGATCCCTTGTCTTACCAACCTCTTTTGCAAGCTTGGAATCATCCAACCTGGGTCTTTTGGAAGGGAATGCAGATGTTTTGTTGCCTTCATTGCATTCAGTAAAGGTCGAAGACTTGCTGACAGTTCCCATCAGTCAGAAGAGGGGACAACTCATGTGCAGAAGTGGAGTCTGTATACAGTATACAAATATTACTAGCAAAAATGTAAACATCACCACAATTTTAAAATAAGACCAGAAAAGTATAAACATAATTACCATCATTAGTATGTAAACTAAAGCACATGCCCCTTTCAGCAACAAGTTCAGGAAATACATCCACGTCCACTTCTGTAGAGGTGTCATCCGTTACCTTAACAGGTGTCTGTTTTCGAATGGCAAATGCTTTTTTTGCTGTAAAACAATAACTTCATTACTACCCAAAAAAAAAAAAATTATCATCAAGAAATCAAAGTACTTTGTGCATTTACTGAATAATATAGCTTCATTAACAGACTTACCTTCAGTGTCAAACTCCAAAAAGCATGGCTCTTTGAGTTTTACATAATTTTCTAGTGTCCATGTATTGTGTTCTTGCCTTTACTGTCCAACCTGTAAAAGTTAAGCAAACTTGAATGACATTTTATACAAACAAAAATGACACAGAAAGATAAAAAATACATAAGATACAAATTCAAACAAAAAACTAATAAGAATTTAATGTGCCACCAAATGCATATGACAACATTACAGTGTGGGCACAGACGTTGGTTTATGTGTTTGCCAGTGGGTGCTTGTCCTCCATAGGAAAAAGCTAACTAACAGACTATAATCACTATAGGTCACCTTGTATTTTACTACAGATTCTGTTTAATACCCACACACAAGAACTACCACTTGCCTATGTCAATTGTCAAAACAATTAAAACTGTATATTCACACATAAGCACTAAATAATGTTAAAGATGTACAACTATAAAGCTAGAACTAAGTTGCACAGAAATACTCTCTAATTTCAGGTCACTCACTAATGCACATCTGCTCAACTAATAATTCAAAATAAGACAAAAAAATGCCTCGTCGGTCGCGAAGAGACGTTTTTGGGGCACTGTACATACGCGTATGTTATCAAAGTACCACGAGAACGATGCTAGATAGAACATACAGAGCGTTAAACGCTCTCAAGATGGCATAGGCCTCACGCGCAGCGCCGCCGTTTCCGTCAGTGCTCGGCCAAATCCGTGCTCGAGCCCCGGAGCGCTAAGTTACACACGAAAATATTATTTAAATAGCAATCAATTCGATTAACGTCTGCTTTCTCGTTTGCATGACATTTCAAAACACCAGAACTAACCCGTAGTTACTGGATGAAAGATATAAACGGTCTTATAAAGGTTGGGAACCCTTTTAACGATACTTTTGCCACATTACAAAAAAATATATAAGTTTCACCATCTAAATCCTGTCAGTTCCAAAATAACGCATAATGTCGGTATCACACAGAAAATGCTAAAACTGCAGCATTTATTTAACAAAACGATTAAAATTTGCACAAATAAAATGAAGTCACTTAACGTTACGTCTATCTCCATCGTCCTCCATTAACGAATTTAGTAGTCTCACCGCTTCACTTTCAGTCATGGTGCTGTCCTACGAATTGGAGGAGGGGAATAAAATTAGTGTCTTATCATTTAAGCTACTATACGTTAAAATGGACCAACAATTCTTTACATCTTATTTTAGGCCTAATGTAATGTTACCGTGAAATGGTAGCTAGCAGCTAAACTCAAGATGAAGGGCGGATCAAAAGAGCGCGAAACTGACTGAGGCAGAGAATGCTGACAAGTCAACGACATACCTTACTAATTATCAATATTATGTTATTTCAACACTTATTTTAATACTTAACTGTCGACTTTGTGTATTTATCTTGTGATAAATTAGAAATAACGTAGGCCTAATCATACTTTGACTGTCAATATTTGGATAAAATGAGGCAAATACTGAAGTTATTTTTCACACAAACATTATAATATAAAATTAATTCAATTTGTTTTAGTGATGATCCAAGTTCATAAATAAATCACACGCTGATAAGTTAATAATACTACAGGCCTAACTTACCTTGCTTAGAACCGTTGTTTGCAGGCAAATCCTTAAAGACGGTGTGTAGTCATGGAGACCGAAGAGCACATGATGGGCGGGGAGATTGAAAATGCTGTGCACATGCGCAGATGTTGATTATGTGTGAACACCCAAAGGAAACACTGTGCATTATCACTAAGCAAGTGATAAAGCATATAATATTTGTAAATTAACACCAGATTTTATCACTAGCTGCCCAACACTAGGTTTTTTATCACTCAGAAATTTGCTGTGTAGCGTTTTGATAAAACGCAGTACTCGTTCCCTCTTCTAGAGAGAACCGAGGTTACGTTAGTAACCGAGTACGTTTTTGTATGTGGTTTGACTTCAGTTTTGTCACAGTGGGCTTCAGAGCGCAGTAATACACAGCAGAGTCAGACACACACACATCCTTGATCATCAGAGGAACTGAATTTGCTGAAAGTTCAGAGTGAAATCTCTCCTGGAACTCAGTGCCATTTTCTCCTCCATATTTGCTTCTCCTCAGGATGTATTTAGGAAAGTCATTTGCTCTCTGGATGTACCAGAATAACTCTTCTTGAACTGAATCTGTTTTATATTTACACTGTAATGTCACAGATCTTCCTTCAGCTTCAGTCATGTGTGTGTCTGGCTGATCAATGGTGTCATCTGATCTGCACTCTGCTAAAACAAAAAAAAAAAAAAAAAAAATGAATGTACTGTACAATACAAAATGTAAGCAATTTAATGAATGTGTTGCTGTATTAAATGAAGATTCATACCAAAAATTAAAAGTGTGAAGAGAAATATATTCTTCAACCTGTGTGACATGACTGTGTCTATGTTGAAGACAGCCTGAAGTAAACCAGTGAATATGAGAGTTTTGCTTTTGCTATTATAATGATGATCCAAGGAGGAGCTTGTGGATATACATAAAAGTTGCTTTATCGTCGAAGGTAATATTGAGTAACTACTGCCCTCTTATGGTTAACTGCAAGTATTGCATAAGTGGAACTCAATCTTAATGTAATAAAAGACCTGCACCATTTCATTTCTTTTTATTATTATTATTTTTTTGTTCCTCTTTGTTTATGAGCTATGAGTCACTTCACTTGTCTGTGAAGTGACTCATTATTCCTTAGTGCACCAATCTTTAAAGAGTTTTTAAGCATGGAAATATCAGGAAATATGAATAATCTAATAATCAAATAATTTCATTTCTATTTATAGGGACATGTTTTCTGTTTATAGGGTTATTATAATACAATATAAATGTATAATGTAATTGTATAATTTATGTTTCTCTATATGTGAATTTATGTGTATGTACACGGCCATCCTGTGGCATATCTGTATGCCCTGCTTTACAGAGGTTGGACAATTCTGAAACACTGGCCAATATAATGTTGGAGCGATGGCGTAGTCTAGTGGTCAATCTTCACTGATTCTACATTCCATCAGTAAGAACAGAGTGTGAAGGTTGAATTAGCAGAACAATAGAATAGCTGTACATAACATATTGCAATCCACGCAACATAATGGGAGACATATCAGAGTTCAACACAGAAAAAAATAAATAAAAGCACAGCTGCCCAACTCACTGCAGAATTAAATGTGCACCTTGACTTCCCTGTCTCCACCAAGACTGTTCGACGGAAGCTCCACAGAGTCAATATTCATGCGGGCTGCTATAGCCAAACCTGTGGTCACTTGTGCCATTGCCAAATGTCGGTTTTATTGGTGCCAACCGTGCAAATCTTGGGCTGTGGACAATGTGAAACATTTATTGTTCTCTGATGAGTCACCCTTCACTGTCTTTCCCAAATCTGTAGGAGTTACGGTGTGGAACAGTCACCGGATCTAAATATTTTTGAGCAGCTTTGGTGTATTTTTGAAGGAGCAAGTCAGAAAATGCTTTTCTCCACCAGTATCACGTGACCTGGCCACTGTTCTGGAAGAGGAATGGCTCAAAATCCCTCTGGCCACTGAGTAGGACACGCATCTGTCATTCCCAAGACGAATTGTTGCTGTTTTGGGCCCTACATCATAAATTATTGTGGTCTAAAACCAGTTGTTTCAGTTTCATTGTCCAACCCCTGTATATCATTCATGAGAATCATTTGAGATGTTTTAATAGTTGTAACATTTGTATATATATATTTTTTTTTTATTGTGAACCAAAAGGGCAGTATTAAAGGGATGTAATATAACTCATATTTCATGTTGCCACTCAGATTACTTTTCAATTAATTACTTATTACTAATTCAAATGACTTTTTTAATTTATTTTTTTATTTTTCTGATATATTATAATTGGCAGTTACAGCCTTTTTCTCACTGTCTTGGTGTTCAGAATATGCAGAAAAGTAAGAAAAGCTTTGATCATAAGCATAAAAAAGCACCGGCAATATTAGGACTAAAATGTCTCAAAATCTACTGGTCTGAATTGTTAGTGGTTTACTAAAACACATCAATACATTACTTAGAATTCTGGTATTATGTATTTCATACACCCACCTAAAGGATTATTAGGAACACCTGTTCAATTTCTCATTATCTAATCAACCAATCACATGGCAGTTGCTTCAATGCATTTAGGGGCGTGGTCCTGGTCAAGACAATCTCCTGAACTCCAAACTTAATGTCAGAATGGGAAAGAAAGGTGATTTAAGCAATTTTGAGCGTGGCATGGTTGTTGGTGCCAGACGGGCCGGTCTGAGTATTTCACAATCTGCTCAGTTACTGGGATTTTCACGCACAACCATTTCTAGGGTTTACAAAGAATGGTGTGAAAAGGGAAAAACATCCAGTATGCGGCAGTCCTGTGGGCGAAAATGCCTTGTTGATGCTAGAGGACAGAGGAGAATGGGCCGACTGATTCAAGCTGATAGAAGAGCAACTTTGACTGAAATAACCACTCGTTACAACCGAGGTATGCAGCAAAGCATTTGTGGCACAACCTTGAGGCGGATGGGCTACAACAGCAGAAGACCCCACCAGGTACCACTCATCTCCACTACAAATAGGAAAAAGAGACTACAATTTGCACGAGCTCACCAAAATTGGACAGTTGAAGACTGGAAAAATGTTGCCTGGTCTGATGAGTCTCGATTTCTGTTGAGACATTCAGATGGTAGAGTCAGAATTTGGCGTAAACAGAATGAGAACATGGATCCATCATGCCTTGTTACCACTGTGCAGGCTGGTGGTGGTGGTGTAATGGTGTTTTCTTGGCACACTTTAGGCCCCTTAGTGCCAATTGGGCATCGTTTAAATGCCACGGCCTACCTGAGCATGGTTTCTAACCATGTCCATCCCTTTATGACCACCATGTACCCATCCTCTGATGGCTACTTTCAGCAGGATAATGCACCATGTCACAAAGCTCGAATCATTTCAAAATGGTTTCTTGAACATGACAATGAGTTCACTGTACTAAAATGGCCCCCACAGTCACCAGATCTCAACCCAATAGAGCATCTTTGGGATGTGGTGGAACGGGAGCTTCGTGCCCTGGATGTGCATCCCACAAATCTCCATCAACTGTAAGATGCTATCCTATCAATTAGTTCCTATCAGTTAGTACCACATATTACATCTAAATTACAATGCATACTATATGTTACAGTAAACAATCACAACAGGAACATGCAACACTTTCTGGTGATTATGGGTTTAATTTTTATTGCATGCTTTTAAGCTCATTTAACTAGCAAGAATTTATATTTTAGAGAAGGCAAACTATTGTATAATATATTTTATAGTATATAAGGATATAGTACTTTTTTGGGAGATTAATAGCTAATGGCTTTATGATTACAGCTGTACATGTTTCTGCACTAAAACAGTAATCTGAAAAAGCAATTAATTATAGTATAGAGCAGGGTCATGTAATTTACTCAGAAGAAGATAAAAATGATTTGAAATAGTGATTTAATTTCAACACCATTTGTTAAGGAGTGTGGTTGGATGTTTTTGTAGTGTTATCATGTTTTCTGTCACGGTGGGCCTCAGAGCGCAGTAATACAGAGCAGAGTCTGACACTTCAGCAGAGGAGATCTCCAGATCCACTTTCTTATCTCCCATGCTCATGTTGCCATCCAGTCTAGGAATTGGGGGATTTGCATATATTACAGTCTTCTTGGATGACTCAATGACAAGGAGCATAAATTCCAGTCCTGATCCAGGATATTGTCGATACCAAAATAAATTCTGTACACTGACATCATATTTGCATGAGAGAATGACTGTTTCCCCTTCAGTAACTTGTGTTCTGCCCTGCAGTGGTGTTATTGTCTGTGCAAAACATTCATCTGCAAAATGTGTAGAACATATTCATCAAAAAGAATGGTAATTGTAAAAGTATGAAAAGTCATGGAAAACTGGTGAATCACAAAATCAGACATTTGACAATAACAGGTACATTATATTTATATAGCTCTAAATATATTTATATTTAAACCAGTCACATACCCTGTATTACTATGAAGGTAAAATAGTAGCAAAACTCGAGAGCACGTAGATGTGAATTTGAGAACTTGTACAATAAATATTTGTACTTGTACATGAACATTTACACTCACAGCTCCAATGTGAAAACCTGTAAAATAAAAACCTGAAGTTGAATGTTGAAATTTGCACTCGCAAACAATAGTCACAAACCTGTATTCTGAATCTGAAGCTGCAGACAAGTAGACACAAATGTGTAAAATGCCATTCACAGAAATACAACGACAGACACAAACTTGTAATATATATTTTGCGTTTAATCTTACATTCACATTCGCGGTACTTCCTCAATTAGGCACTTGCAACTTCTCAAATCTGTCACTGCAAGTTCAAATTTCGCGCCTTGACTTTTGCTACTCTTTTCGCGATATATCAGTTGCAAAACTAACTTGTGCACTTGAAACTCAGAGTATGGCAAGCCGTTTTAGCTTAAATTGTACCAAGCGTTACTCGTCGTAATTGCATTTTTACTAGTAAGAATTCAATTAGAGAGATCTACAATTCAATTCTTACTAGTAGCAATTACAATTGGAGAGCTCTCTAATTCAATTATTACTAGTAAGAATAACAATTACAGAGCTCTCTAATTCAATTATTACTAGTAAGAATTACAATTACAGAGCTCTCTAATTCAGTTCTTACTAGTAACAATTCCAATTAGAGAGCTCTACAAATGAATTTTTGCTAGTCAGATGTCTTCATTGACTTCCATTCATTTTTAATTACGGAGCTGTACAATTGAATTGTTACTAGTAAGAATTACAATTAGAGAGCTCTACAATTAAATTGTTACTAGTAAGAATGCAATTGCAGAGCTCTTTAATTCAATTCTTACTAGTAACAATTTAAATAGAGAGCTCTCTAATCCTATTATTACTAGTAACAATTCCAATTGGAGAGCTCTCTAATTCAGTTGTTACTAGTAAGAATGCAAATGCAGAGCTCTTTAATTCAATTACAGAGCTCTGCAATTATACATATCTTTAATTCGTATTTTTACTAGTAAAAAATCAATTAGAGAGCTCTGTAATTGCATTCTTACTAGTAAGAATTTAATTAGAGAGCTCTCTAATTGCAATTGTTACTAGTAACAATTCAGTTGTAGAGCTCTCTAATTGTAATTCTTACTAGTAACAATTCAGTTGTAGAGCTCTCTAATTGTAATTCTTACTAGTAACAATTCAGTTGTAGAGCTCTCTAATTGTAATTATTACTAGTAACAATTCAATTGTAGAGCTCTGTAATTAAAAATGAATGGAAGTCAATGGAGATATATGACTAGTAAAAATCCATTTGTAGAGCTCTCTAATTGGAATTGTTACTAGTAAGAATTGAATTAGAGAGCTCTGTAATTGTTATTTTTACTAGTAAGAACTGAATTAGAGAGCTCTGTAATTGTAATTCTTACTAGTAATAATTGAATTAGAGAGCTCTCTAATTGTAATTGCTACTAGTAAGAATTGAATTGTAGAGCTCTCTAATTGAATTCTTACTAGTAAAAATGCAATTACGACGAGTAACGCTGGGTACAATTTAAGCTAAAACGGCTTGCCATAGGCGGTGAGAGAGAAAGGGGGGCGGGAGGAGGGGGGGTCAAAGGAGTCGTTTTATTGGTTGGCACCTAGCCAATGAAATGGGACTTCGATGATGTCACGAAACCCGCGTGCACTGAAATACTGTCTATCTATAGCAATGAAACGCTAACATGGCTTAATGCATTAGACTGATATTAAAAGAAATAAACGATATTATCAAACTCAGTAAACAAACACCATGCTAATAATGCATACTACAGAAAAGCAGATGAGCACAGAATATGACGATAGAAAGCAAACGTGTGTTCAGTGCAAATAAACTTGCTGCCTGTGTTTTATTAATAATGTAACGAATTATGTGGTTTTTTTTTATTTTTATTTTTATTTTTTTTTATAACTGTTGGTCCATTAAGCCTCATTAAGCGTTTTCTTGGTTTATATGGGAGGACGTACAATTAAACGCGTTGAGTTCATATTCTGTGCTCAATTGCTTTTCTGTATGCTTTGTTTGTATGGTGTTTCTTGAGTTTTGGTCTTTTAATACCACTGTCTCAATTACACGCGTTGCGTTGATATTCTGATTCTGTGCTCATCTGCTTTTCTGTAGTATGCATTATTAAGTCAATTCAAGTCAAGTCAAGTGTATTTGTATAGCGCTTTTCACAATACAGATTGTATCAAAGCAGCTTCACAGTATTAATTTAAAATAATACAACAAGGTTTGTTCTAATGGAATTTATTGATTGATAAAATTAAAATTAAATATCCCTAAAATATCCCCAAATGAGCAAGCCAAAGGCAACAGTGGCAAGGAACCGAAAAACTCCATCAGGTGATCTAATGGAGAAAATTATTAGCATGGTGTTTACTGAGTTTGATAATATCGTTTATTTCTTTTAATATCAGTCTAATGCATTAAGCCATGTTTGCGTTTCATTGCCATAGACAGTATTTCAGTGCACGCAGGTTTCGTGACATCATCGAAGTCCCATTTCATTGGCTAGATGCCAACCAATAAAACGACTCCTTTGAACACCCCAGCTCCCGCCCCCCTTTCTCTCTCATCGCCTCTGAGTTTCAAGTGCACAAGTTAGTTTTGCAACTGATATATCGCGAAAAGAGTAGCAAAAGTCAAGGCGCGAAATTTGAACTTGCAGTGACAGATTTGAGAAGTTGCAAGTGCCTAATTGAGGAAGTACCGCGAATGTGAATGTAAGATTAAACGCAAAATATATATTACAAGTTTGTGTCTGTCGTTGTATTTCTGTGAATGGCATTTTACACATTTGTGTCTACTTGTCTGCAGCTTCAGATTCAGAATACAGGTTTGTGACTATTGTTTGCGAGTGCAAATTTCAACATTCAACTTCAGATTTTTATTTTACAGTTTTTCACATTGGAGCTGTGAGTGTAAATGTTCATGTACAAGTACAAATATTTATTGTACAAGTTCTCAAATTCACATCTACGTGCTCTCGAGTTTTGCTACTATTTTACTTTCATATATTACTGTCAGCAGAAGCAGAGAGCACAGGAACATCATGACTGCACTGCAAAACACAAATGATGCTTGTGATTGAGAAATGACAATGTCTCTGAAAGCTCCACCCACACATCTCATCATCTGAGGGTTTAAATGATATTGCAACCGGCTTATTGAATGTTAAATTTGGAAGTGACATATTCAATAAGATTTTTTCTTCCATTAGAATGTTCTGCAGAGAGTTGAACATTGTAAATTTAGAACTGTTTGATAAACTGATTGATATAAAATGTCAAGCTACAAACATTGTTCATTTCATTTATATTTATATAATTAAATTTATCTTAGACACCATCAATAGTTATTTAAACCAATATTCATAAATGAATACCACATCATCATTTTTGTACAGTGCCTTTGCATTTCTATTCATTGTCTTCAGAGTGCATGCACAGAGCAGAGTCTGTTACCTGCAAGTGTTTCCACACACTCATTATGTCCTAATTGTCTGTAACTCAAATCAGGTTTGGTGATTCCTCTGCTCTTCAAAGACAGCACTAATATAGACAGAGATGTACTGTATATCAGTTCAAACTAGAACTGTGCTAAAAATAAGTTATTTTTGAACAAGAAGCAGCACAGTAACAAACAAAGCCTAGTAAGATGTGGAGACGTCGCTTAACAACATTTTACTTTGTACAATAACAGCAATAGAGATGAAGCTGGCCATAGGGGCCTGAGCAGAGGACTTGTCTGGTTCTTGTGGTCTTTGCTGAGGATCTGTGCCAATAGCTGTCGTATCAACAAGATCTTCACACAGGACTGTCTAGACCCGGTCTCTGCTGACGTTCAGGGCTGCAATGAGGTCTTGGTGCAGGTCCACCATCTGATGTGGACACGGCTCAGATCCGGCTGGCTACTGTAACCTCAGGATAAGAATGAGACAGACAGACTAACAATAGCGTAGATGCCATTCTTCTTATCGTGAACGTGAACGACCACAAGGCAAGGGCAGCCTCTGTGACCTCCGTGAAGACACAGGGAGACAGAGACGGCCCGAAGGGGAGGACCTTGTGTATGCCCGACCCTCGAAAACAATGATTACTGATGGTTACTCTTGGAACGGGTGGATCAGCTTCAGTAGTTACCCCTGAATATTCCAGTATAAGGAACTGTGGTGGTGAGCCTGCGTATTGGCGATACCAGTGAACTCCACGAACAGAACCGCTGTAGTTACAAGAGAGTGTCACGTTGTCACCCTCAAGTGCAAATACTCTCTCACTTTTTGGAGTGATGACTTCTGTGGCTCTGGAGCCTGCAAATTAAAGTGCCATTAAATGTAGTTTATGTCTAACACTTCCTATAGAATGCAGTTACACAATATTATACCTTCAGTTGATGACAGCAGTATGTAGGATTATCCTTGAACAGTCCATTTCATATTAACCCAACACCACATTCCACAAGTTCGGAACGATTCCCCAGTGAATCATTAGTAAGTCATAAAACACAGTCATGGTGCCGAGATGGCTAAAGGAGATGTCACCCCCCTTTCCCTTGTTGTGTGTGTCTAATCTCAAACCAGCGATGCCAGGACAGCAGGAAAAGATTCCTCTTTGTTCTACAAACTTAAGACCAAATGGCCAAGAACCCTGTGGTGACCCCAATGCATAAATCCACAGCCTTATCAGGAAACGAAGGATGCTAAAGCATTCTTATGGCCCAGAATCACCACAAACCCTAAACCAGGGGACACCCCCCTTTCTGCAGTTGTAAATTCCAGAGACTTTTGTCTCCAAAACCAATAGACTGAAATTAACCCACTTGTGGTTTAATACAAACAACGATCTCAAAATTGCTTCCAATAAGCTGAATTGATCACCAGTATTTACCTCACATATATCTTAAGTATCATGTATATTTTATGTAACCTGTGGAGTTCTTTCTGTGTGTTTAACTTTCATTACAGCCTATTTGTAAGGTTTTCTACCTCAGTTATAGGAACTAATCACCAGAAGTTGCCTCATACATGTGTATTCTCTGTAGTATGTATGCTGTATATTACTGAAGTTAATTTTGTGTGTTAAACACTTATCACAGCGAAATCCTTATTTAGTTCCACCTCCACTATGGGAAGTATATGTATTTTGGTACCTACTTGATGGGTAAATGATTTCTAGAATGTTGATATAAAGTAGATGTGTGTAGGATGCACCATATTTAAACTATTAAGTTTACTTATTAAAGTGTTTAACTAAACTCTCAGGAGTTTGGGCACACGTGATCATGTGGACTTTACGCTAATTACATGCAAGAACCGGAGAACGGGGCGTAGGTCCCGCCCAAGACAATATCTGATTGGCTGTCGCACTAGGAAGGACGGGTCAGATGGACACGCTTATAACCCAATGACAAGCAGCTATGAGTTGCTTTTTGCCTTGCTTTTTGCCTGCCTTGTGCCTCGCCTTTGCAGTGACGTTTGCTCTTGCTGACCTTTCCATCGTCCAGTGTGTATGCTTACATACTCTTCAAACCACCAAGAGCTCACTCAAAACTCATCAACTCTTCCGTAAGATCCTTCGTTGAACTTCGTCAAAGAAACTCCTCTCAGAGTCGCTCCAGACTCAGAGGAAACTCCGTTGCATAGCAACCCGCAATCCAGGAAATCCCGCGAACGAAGCGCCACCCGGCAAAGCCAACCAACCATTCACCATCGAGTGCTGTCCCTCAGAACGCACCATCGACCGACTGCCAGCCAATCAGCGCCGAAGAGATTCCCTCCAGCAACTGCGTCACAGACGGGAACGCACGCGCTTACAGGAGCATCCAAACGCAAGTACACAATTTCTCCTAATTCTGGCTGAACTGGTGCAAATCTTATTAAGAAAACGAACTAAGATTAAAGTGCTAGTAGATTGATTCTCTCAGGTTGCGATCAAGAAGTGTCTGACGCTAGACATTTGGGACTCCATTCACCCTCCGTTAACATCACTTTTCTCTGTAACTGTTTGAATGAATGTTTGTGTGTTTTCGTTTAGTTTAGTTTGTGTGTATTAGAGTAGTTCAATAAAGTCTTGGTTGATTTTACATACAAGCGTCTTGTGCTGTGTGCTTACAAGTTACTGCCTTAAACTGTAGATTTTGCTACCTTGCTCATATTAATCAGTTATCATAACTTTATGATATTATTACCGTAGGCCACGGGATAATATTCTGTCCAGAATTGATAAAATACCCTAATCTCAACTTATCGGTGGACGAATAGTTGATAAAGTGTTAAATATTAATTCTGAATAATTTGCATATTAATTCGGTTCTTATTCCCTGTAATTCAATCCCCTTTGAGTTATATTGATGCTATTCCCTTATTAATCTTACATATCTGGTGGAGAATATTTCGGGCAGTTTAAACTAAATTGTAAGCACAAAACAAGTCATTTGTGATTGTATCTAATCTATTGGTCCGGAAAGATAGATTAGAGACACAGGAAAACGAGTATTTTATTGTTGATGTGTAACGTTAAGAGCGCATAACAGGGCGTTGTGTGAATGAATGGAAATCTAAACTCACGTTTAGTTTGTATAAGTGTTTTGTTGTTATTGTTAAAACTGCAGTAAACGAATTTAAGATTGTCTGTTGAGACAAAAGAAAGTCGCCTTACAGCGCACCAGGAGAGAAGTAAGCGTGTTCCTTACTTTCTTTCTAAAAGGCCTTGTTATAGCTAGATTGATTAATTATTGCGTGTTCCAATATTAAATCAACTAAGCTGTCTCCCTAGGTTGACATTAGAGTAGCTAACTAATGTACCTGTTTGTATTGACTCACTTGGTGAAGTAGATACTGTTACTCGTGAAACACTACATGTGTCCGAGCCTGATTTGAATGGGAGTTTTGTTAAACTTGATCAAGTAAATTGATGCAGTAAATCCTGCATGCTGTGTTGCGTGTCCACAGAAACTGACACGAAGAATTCCGATCCGCCGAGATCGCAATAACGTTATTGTTTTAACAGTGCATCTGCAGTGCACGAAATATTTTGCCTCACTCACAAAGAGCTGAGATTTATTGAGCGCCATATCGTAAAGAATAAGCGCCCAGTGTTTGTGTAATACTGAAATGCGCCGCCATTTCATGTAATGTTTTGAACTTTGTCTGCACGCAGACATACCCACGTGCGTCTTGAACTGTTAGGCTGTGCGTCACCATAGTAACAGCCGTGACACGGAAGTCTTAAAAGATTTTCGGGTTGACCCTCAAGTGCGCATGCGCGCACTTTTGTAAACAACTCAGGTGTTCACGGAAGTCTATGCTAAAGCCATTAGCCTCGTAGGTTAGCGCAAGCATTGGTGTGGCTCGCTGAAGCTGGATGCAGTGTGTTGTGTAGCAGTGTTGAAATGATTTAACCTTTTCACATCTCCACTCTAACAATCTGTGAACATTCCCATTTTATGTTTTACTTTATTTTTTTTCACCTCCCTATCCCCATTAAAGGAATATTGACTCAGAAGTATTTAATTTGTGACGAATATACAATTAACTAGAGTTAAATCTAGGCTAATCGTAATCACCAATACCCTAAGCATTACATTGGCAATAGCTCTTCAATTGTGTAATAGGAAATCTTGACCTTCAAAGTTTAAGTAAACCAGTTACCAATTAGATCAGCCATTTTATTTTTCGTTATTTTTGTATTATTTTATTATTATTAATTTTTTTTCTTCCTTTTTTTTTATTCCTTTATTTTACTTTATTTATTCACTCTGTTTTGTTGTTTATTTCCCATTTTCATTTGTTTTCTCTCTCATTCTGTACCGTCATGGGCGGTCCCTTTGCATGTTAATTATTATTAACGCTTGGATTACACTGTTAGTCTCATTTCTTTTAAACAAATAACGAGGAACTTCATCGTTCATTTGTTTTAAATAAAGAGACTACGATAATTAAAATTTTGTTTATTTACTTTTAATTTTACATTAATTTTATTTTATTTTTATTTTATTTTATTTTCTTATTTTCTTTTTAATTAATTTTGTTTTCAAAATCTCCTATTGCCAGTATTGTTTTCCCTTCCGCTCCATTTTCCCTTCTCCTATTTTCAGTGGGAGCAGTAATGTATGTATATATTTATTGACATAAATGTATAGATAAAACACTCTGCGAGTTTAATGATAAAGTGGAAACAACTCCCTTTTGACATTGTTTTATTTAGATGTGCACCAAATAAAAGCAGCCTTTAATCGCAACAAGGCTTAGTGGATTAGCATATAACCATAGCATAACTATTGGTCAACTAGATCCACATGCTAATTGAGTCAGTATCCCTTCCCTCACTTGCATTTAACTCCTTCCTTGTCTTTTCTGCTTCTTCTCTCTTCTACCCATGATATTTCTGGAACTGAACCTGTGAGAATCAATCAGTAATTACAGGAAGTTTTCAAAGAAACTGTTCGCAAACATTCTGAAGTTTTAACAGTTGTGTGAATTCACCCTCCTTGCACCGCACGCTACCCTACATTTTGGCATCCTACACAGTCGAATAAATTGGAATAAAATTATAATAAATTTATTGGCAAATAAATAAATAAATTAATAAATAAATGGATAGGAGGAACCATAAACGACTACCGCTCACTTAACGCATTCCAAAAAAAAAAGGAGCACGTAACAGGTGTATGGTGTCGATCCTATAAGAAGGAGCACGATTATTGTCGTTAACACTTTCTTTCTACCAGGAGGAAGTTATAACGACAATAATACACAGAATTAAGAGATTCCAGGTACCTTTCAATTTGACCTTCATTGAAGTATCTCTATTGAATTATTTACAAAAAAAATTCTTCCCTTCCTTGAGAATATTACTATTATTTTATTTTTAGTTCTTTGTTTCACAGCCCTGATTGCTATCTACTGTCTTTGAATATCACCTTGCTTTGTCTGGTCTTTGCTCACTCTCCCTCCTCTCAGCTGTATCCTCCAAGCTGCACTATTTTCTCCCACAGAGACTACGAGTAGCAGTACACGTCAAAGGAGGCCCACAGCTCCAGCAAACCACACTTAACCACCCATCACATACTTAGCTCACACACACTTTCACAGATCTGTGCCAGTCTCTTTTCCAGGTTTTCCCTACCTTGTGCCAACATGTCTCGCACCGATGATCACACCACCCACTGGGAAGACTTAGAGAACTGGTTAAGTATCGTGACATGCAACTTCTTGCCCCAGGCTGCCAACAACCTACGACAGCACACGCAAGAACAACTGGATGCCAACATCTCTGACATCACAACACAGGATCCAACACGCAGCTACAACCACAAAGAGATAGCAAAGATCACTGGCTCCCTAAGTCACACGCTGATAGCCTCACTCAAACTGAGTGATGAGCAAGAAGCTCACCTCCAGGAGGAGCTGACTCGCGCAAAACAACGCATCAAGCAGTTAGAACTGGAAGCACAGGACCAACAGGAAGGGTCCGACGAGGTGGAGCCAGGCGCCAAAGAGGAAATCGAAAGGCTTCAAGAAACATTGACAACCACCAACAGAGAATTAGAACAAGCTAGGGCTGCCCAAGATGATCTGGCCAACAAGTTACAGTATGCAGAGCAGCTACTGGAAAAAGCCAAGGCTGACTTCAGAGACAAGAACAGCCGAATAAAGGCCCTTGAAAACCATCTTGAAAGGTCACGAAATCAGATCAGCGACTTGACTCAACAGCTCGACTATGTAAAAGAAGAATCCGACTCAATCAGAGAGGAACTCAAGCATGCGTATGAGCTGCACCCTGAGCCAACCAGGACAAGGCGTCCTCTGGTCTCACCCCTGCCCAGCAGAGCTGCGTCCCCTATCCTGGGACTGCCACATCAAAGAAAAAGTGAAGAATCACCACCAAAGCCCTATACAGCTGTCATGGAGGAGCGCTACCCTGCTGACAAGAGAAGGGGGTCTCTCCGAACCGACTATGAAGCTGCACATGGCCCGGAACTCAAGGACCTTGACAAGCTGGCCAGGAACATCAACAAATTCACCCCAAATGTGGCAGGAAGTCAAGATGTCCAGGCCTACCTGCAAGATATTGAATTCCACTTGGAAATGAGATCCAATGTGACAGACAGAGACAGACTTTATTTGCTTCGAACAACATCCAGTCCTGAGGTGCGAAGTTTCTTGGATAGACAGCCTACACACACCAAGTCAGACTTCCACCTCCTCCGAGAAGCCCTAATTAAAGAATTTGCAGACCCAGAGGCAGACCAAGGACTGGTGGCCGCCCTAGAAACCAAACAAGGCCGGCATGAGACACCCCAAGCCTTTTACAACAGACTCAGACGAGCTTACTTTGGTGCACGTAATGAACCTGACATGGAGGAGGACTTGAACTTCAAAACCCTCTTTCTGAGAAACCTCCACCCTGGAGTAAGCCACCACCTAGGCGTCATGGCCTGTCCTCGCACAATGACTACACAACAGTTGAGGGATTTGGCCCACAAAGCCTATGGCAAACAAAAAATGGCCTCAGAAAAGGGAACCAAACCACCAGCAGTTTATGATTTCAATACGCAACATCAAGGATTAGCCCTAGAGGGCACCCAGCATCACGAAAGCACCAAGCTGCCACCTAAAGAACAAAGACAATCCTCCTTCAGAAAAGAACGGGACTCTCATGTCAGTGTCAGACCCAAACAACCAAACAATCACTGGCACAAGCAACGAGACACGCCACACACGTCTGGACACCACTGGGAGAAATCATGGGACCAGTCATGGCCGCACGAAAACCGCTGGGATAATTCATGGAACCAGACACGGTCATATGGAAACTCAAGAGGAAAAGGTTCATGGGAGGCCAACTGGACGTCTAAAGGAAAGCGACACACGCCCCCAGGAACAACTAGCCCAAGGGGTCGACGACGAAATCCACCCAGGCATCAATCAGACCAACCCCACACTGAGTCCACACAAGAACAACAGACTGCACCAGGTATCAGTTCACAAGAAATGATGCAGATGTTCATGAAAGAATTCTTCAAACGCAATGAAGAGGACAGGAAATGGGAAAAGAAAGACAAGTCAGACTCAGCGTGACTAGAGGCGAAGCAAGGGAACAGCGACCACCTGGTACACATCAGCCAGAGCAATAACCACCTCTCTCACATTCACCACCCTCAAAACACGACAAGTAACGCTGCCATAACACCATTGTCAAGGAAACAAGAGACTGGACCTGAATGCCTAGCAACAGATTCAGAACCTGATCCGACACATGTCAACTCATACCACGGAAACCTCCAACAACCAGAGGAGGATGGACCCACTCAAGTACCAGAAAGCGCCATCTTGGTTGTCTGTCACCCCTGCGAGCAACAGCAAACAAACCACAACACTCTACCTGTCTCAACCCAAACTCCAGTTCCTCAACTTCTGGGTGACCTCATCGAGAAAGGTGTGGCAAGGAAGTTCTATCTCTCCATCACACTAGAACACCATGTCAAACTAGAGGCCCTGGTAGACACGGGAGCCGACATCACCCTAATGTCCACTCAGCTCTTAGAAGAAATTCAAGAAAGAACCAAAAGAACCAGTGGAACCCTCAGACTTCAAAAGTGTGCACTCAACGTTCAAGCCTATTCCCACACGGGACTGCGGTTGGAGCAGGTGGCCCCAATCCACCTGACCGTAGGACCAATGAGCCTTATACACCCTGTGTACATCTCGCCGTTGGACACATACCCTCTTCTCATCGGCAAAGACCTGCTGAATCGCTTTGAGCCCTTAATAGACTTTAAGCAACTAAAGATATGGGCCCAAGTTCGGGAGCCCCTTCCCTTTCACTCACAATGCTCCACAGAAGCGCAGTGTCAAGTCACAGACACTGGTTCCAGCTCACTGAGCGAAAACTCAAGCCCAAGATCAAAGCAAGTCTCTAACTTGGTGCCACATGGCAAGAGTCAAACTTCTCTTCTGTGCGCATTCAAAACCACAGAACCAGGCTTAAATGGCTTTCAACTGATGACAGCTATAGACATTCAAGGCATGACAGTACCTGACTCTGTGCTAGCCCTATGGGCCGAAAACTCAGCCATCAGCCTGAAGCTCTTCAGAGCCTTAAAGAAAGACAAGCCTGAACTGCCACATGCCAACAAGCATAACCGCTTCCCTCTGAATCCATGCTCCTTAACCATGATTACCTCTAAGACTGTCTGTGCCTTAGACATATGCTGGAATGACAGACACCTGAGTCACTACTTCCTCGTTGTCCCCGACCTGCCACACGATATCTACATCGGAGCAGACATTATGGTCAGCATGCTAAAGAAGTATGTGTCTGCGAACCAAAAGGATTGGGATATCAAGCTCCCGCTAGTGCTAATGGCTATCAGAGCAACTCCTAACAAGTCCACCGGGGTGCCACCCTTTGAGCTAATGACAGGACGGCAAATGACACTGCCGCTCCACCTGCTCTACCAGCCAGGTGACATGAGCCTTGTCACGGCATATACCACCCACCAGTATCTTGAAGAGTTGCATCGCCATCTAAGAACCGCCTTTGCTTTTACGCAACAACAACTACAGAAAAGTGCAGAAGGTCGCAAAGCCTATTACGACCAGAAGGCCTCTCACCAAGAATTCAACATCGGAGACAAAGTGTGGTACTACAGTTTTGTGCAGTCACAACAATCGGGTCCCCATCGCCTGTCAAAGAAGTTCCTGCCTCGCTGGACAGGACCCCATGAAATCGTGGACAAGCTCTCACCTGTCGCATACCGAATCAAGATGAGCCAAAAGCGCAATGAGCCAGTCCTACGTTGGGTCCACCGAAACCAGATAAAAGGGCACTTGGGCTCCAACAGACAAGAAAAGGGGGAAACCAAAAGTGACTGACACAGATCAATTACACCACACACTACACCCTATTTCATGAAACACTCAATTGTCTTCATAAACACCTTACTCAGAGTTGTTCAAATGATATGCACCCACTCTTTTGAGATTGCCCCACTAACAAGAAGTAATTACTAGAAGTCATTACTAATGCTCACTTTCTTTATTCCCTTCCTTCTCTTCCACTCTCCACTCCTCTCACCTAAACAATCTTAAACCTACAGAAACTTGGTATAGGGCCTGACGATAGGATTGACTCACTACGTCCACTGTGCAAAAACGTGGATTGCAGAGTCCCGTGAGCTACCCGTCATGGCACTCTCGCAACCGATTAAATAATTATAACCATGCAGTTGTACGTAGATCCTCCATACCGATGATTTAGCTTCGATCACCTATCAGGCGACGAATCTCATACGGAACGCGAAATTCTAGGAAAAACGCTGGCAACCAAGAGCGAGCAGAACCAGATCCCGAATCTGAGAACTCGACCAATTTAATTGGGATTACGCCCCTACCCGTGCGTCGCACACCAAAACTAGGGTAATCAAGAAAAGCCACCATCATCATCATAATTGTTAACCTGTCGCGCCATAGGCCCACAATATTCTCAAAAGCGAAATCTTGCACCAGAACTCAGCTAAGTGATGGAGTGTTGTGTTGTGTTTGTATGTGTTGTCTCTCTCTGCCTATTTTATCCAGCGCTCGCCGATGTCCTCACCTGGAACATCACCGACCGAAAGGGGGAATATGTAGGATTATCCTTGAACAGTCCATTTCATATTAACCCAACACCACATTCCACAAGTTCGGAACGATTCCCCAGTGAATCATTAGTAAGTCATAAAACACAGTCATGGTGCCGAGATGGCTAAAGGAGATGTCACCCCCCTTTCCCTTGTTGTGTGTGTCTAATCTCAAACCAGCGATGCCAGGACAGCAGGAAAAGATTCCTCTTTGTTCTACAAACTTAAGACCAAATGGCCAAGAACCCTGTGGTGACCCCAATGCATAAATCCACAGCCTTATCAGGAAACGAAGGATGCTAAAGCATTCTTATGGCCCAGAATCACCACAAACCCTAAACCAGGGGACACCCCCCTTTCTGCAGTTGTAAATTCCAGAGACTTTTGTCTCCAAAACCAATAGACTGAAATTAACCCACTTGTGGTTTAATACAAACAACGATCTCAAAATTGCTTCCAATAAGCTGAATTGATCACCAGTATTTACCTCACATATATCTTAAGTATCATGTATATTTTATGTAACCTGTGGAGTTCTTTCTGTGTGTTTAACTTTCATTACAGCCTATTTGTAAGGTTTTCTACCTCAGTTATAGGAACTAATCACCAGAAGTTGCCTCATACATGTGTATTCTCTGTAGTATGTATGCTGTATATTACTGAAGTTAATTTTGTGTGTTAAACACTTATCACAGCGAAATCCTTATTTAGTTCCACCTCCACTATGGGAAGTATATGTATTTTGGTACCTACTTGATGGGTAAATGATTTCTAGAATGTTGATATAAAGTAGATGTGTGTAGGATGCACCATATTTAAACTATTAAGTTTACTTATTAAAGTGTTTAACTAAACTCTCAGGAGTTTGGGCACACGTGATCATGTGGACTTTACGCTAATTACATGCAAGAACCGGAGAACGGGGCGTAGGTCCCGCCCAAGACAATATCTGATTGGCTGTCGCACTAGGAAGGACGGGTCAGATGGACACGCTTATAACCCAATGACAAGCAGCTATGAGTTGCTTTTTGCCTTGCTTTTTGCCTGCCTTGTGCCTCGCCTTTGCAGTGACGTTTGCTCTTGCTGACCTTTCCATCGTCCAGTGTGTATGCTTACATACTCTTCAAACCACCAAGAGCTCACTCAAAACTCATCAACTCTTCCGTAAGATCCTTCGTTGAACTTCGTCAAAGAAACTCCTCTCAGAGTCGCTCCAGACTCAGAGGAAACTCCGTTGCATAGCAACCCGCAATCCAGGAAATCCCGCGAACGAAGCGCCACCCGGCAAAGCCAACCAACCATTCACCATCGAGTGCTGTCCCTCAGAACGCACCATCGACCGACTGCCAGCCAATCAGCGCCGAAGAGATTCCCTCCAGCAACTGCGTCACAGACGGGAACGCACGCGCTTACAGGAGCATCCAAACGCAAGTACACAATTTCTCCTAATTCTGGCTGAACTGGTGCAAATCTTATTAAGAAAACGAACTAAGATTAAAGTGCTAGTAGATTGATTCTCTCAGGTTGCGATCAAGAAGTGTCTGACGCTAGACATTTGGGACTCCATTCACCCTCCGTTAACATCACTTTTCTCTGTAACTGTTTGAATGAATGTTTGTGTGTTTTCGTTTAGTTTAGTTTGTGTGTATTAGAGTAGTTCAATAAAGTCTTGGTTGATTTTACATACAAGCGTCTTGTGCTGTGTGCTTACAAGTTACTGCCTTAAACTGTAGATTTTGCTACCTTGCTCATATTAATCAGTTATCATAACTTTATGATATTATTACCGTAGGCCACGGGATAATATTCTGTCCAGAATTGATAAAATACCCTAATCTCAACTTATCGGTGGACGAATAGTTGATAAAGTGTTAAATATTAATTCTGAATAATTTGCATATTAATTCGGTTCTTATTCCCTGTAATTCAATCCCCTTTGAGTTATATTGATGCTATTCCCTTATTAATCTTACAAGTATCATAATGTAGATCAACATGTTCATTCACTAAAGCTGCTCCACAGTGTTGTACAGCTCATCTTTACACAGCTGTATAGTGTCTGTGCTAAACTCCTCCTCCTGTCATGACACTGAATCTGAATTACAAGACAGCTAAGAAAAGATCAAATGAGCATACCTGTAATAATATTGATGGTTCTTTTATTTTATTTCTTTGTTTTAGTTTTTTATGTTCTTCGTTTGTGCAGCTTACTGTTTATATTGTATTGCCATTTTGCTCATACATGTGAGTTTGTATAGTTTTTGAAGGTACTTTTTAATTACATCTTTTGGTATTACAACATAATATTAAAAAAAATGATAACAACAAACAAGATAACATGAGAATCTATGTACAAGTTACTTACACATGCCCTTATGTAACCTTTTTACCTCCCAAATTCACAGCTGTTACCACATTTCCTGTTGGCAGTTTACAGAAACTTGATGTGTTTTGATACTGATTGATTAAAGACTTTTTCAAAGAATTAATTATGTATGAGTTTTTGTTAAGCTTCTCAGGCATTTTGTATCACTGGGCTGCTACTCGTAGAGCACAGTAATATAGAGCTGAATCTGACAGAGTTACACTGTTAATAATGAGTTCAGTGGACGATTGTGATGTAGTTGACTGAAATCCATCAGGTATATTTTCATCGCTTCTCCATCGAGCACCTTTATACAGTACATATTCTGGTTCTCTGTTTGGATACTGTCTGTACCAGTAAAGCCAAACATAATTGCTGTTAGTTTCATATGTGCAGCTCAGTGTCACAGACTCTCCTTCTTCTCTGATAACATTAGTATTTCCTTCACTTGGCCCAATTCTATCAGCAAATCCACCTGAAATAAAAAATATAACATTTTTATACCATGATCTAATACAGATTTCTTGTAGGGGTTAGTTAGTGATTAATGCATTTTTACCTGAAACCTTGATGAGTATCATGAGTAGTATATATCTGTCTTCCATGTTAACTGAAAATGAATGAAAGGCTGATGGATGAATGAAGCACTGAGTTAAGTTCTGCTGTATAGAGCTGGTAAGTCCCGCCCATCCGTAAAACCCCAAGTGGACCTCTAGGTTGAAAAATCGTCAATGCAAGTGAATGGGAGAAAATAATTATTTTCTGGTCCCGTTTGAATTGTGCCATGAATGTGAACATATGTTGTCTGTGAATTTTTTATATAATTTTTCATGTAACGAGTTTGACAGTATATGGTATGATTCTTCGGCTAGCAGTTGTGGAAAAGACATAACGAGAAAGACTACATGTCGCCTATGTGACGTCACCCCATAAAGTTGACTTACCCGTGGTTTTCGTCAACCTCAACGATTTTGTCCTCTCCCTGAAATAAGGCGGTGAAATGCACCAAAGACACAGCCATGTTTAGCGGGATCCGTGAGCTAGTGTCCATGTGCGAGTGGTGATGACGTTTCAAACGCGTCGAAAGCAGCGAAGAGTTGTAGTCCACAAAGTGCTCTCACTCAAAGTCTAACCATATCAAACTTCTACCCGCTAAATTGTAGCATTCTTTACATGAAAAGTAATATAAAAAATTCACAGACAACATATGTTCACATTCATGGCACAATTCAAACGGGACCAGAAAATAATTATTTTCTCCCATTCACTTGCATTGACGATTTTTCAACCTAGAGGTCCAGTGGGGTTAGCGGAAGGGGCGGGACTTACCAGCTCTATGCTGATAATGTGGGTGTGGTTAGTGAAATATGAAACATGCTCTCTGCTTAAAATTAAATGGAAAGCATTGTTTGTTCCTCTTTTTTTTTTTTTTTTTTACTTTTTTTTGCTTACCCTAACCATATTAACACAGATTTAATATATATATCTAATGCAAAGTTTACTAACCCTAAAAAAATAAATAAAACAAAGCAAGAAAATGTATAGACTTTCACTGGGTCTACTTTATCAATTATTAATTGGAATTAACCACATTCAGTTAACTTGTTAGTCATCATAAGGGAACATCAGGTAAATACTTGTAAAATATGGATTAAACATAACTTGAGAGATTATGTTGCCCCTGTGGTAAATTTTTTCCAAAGATCGTTTCATTGGTAGTTCTCATCACGCAGACCTATGTTCATGTGTTTGTTTTCCCAATAAGTTTGGGTTTTAGTTAGGTTACGATGCTATAAAAAGGGTGTAAGGTCATGATTGACAGCTGTGCTTGCGATTGAGTCTGTGGGAGTATGGGCTGGAACCCAGAACCCTTTTCCCTGTTCCACTGCATTGTAACTCCATATTTGTCTAAACATGCGCTTAGATTGATGTCTTTGATCTTTAAGGCGAGTCTCGCGCACATGTGCTTTATGTTAAAACTTTGTTAACAATAAAATTGTTATGTACACTAGCCTAAATGTTATCAGTTAAGACAACTTATAAAAGTCGGCATGAAATGGGAGTTGGGATTGTCCTTTCTTCCGTGATGTTTATCCAAGTAAGAAAGCTTCTCCAAAAAGAAAAAATGTAGGGCGGGACTTGATTTTGTCCGCAGGAATTGATTGGTTTTCTATTGCTCTGACCTCATGTGATTGACAGGTTGATCCCACCCTCATGCTGAAAAACACATCATCAGAGAAGAGATGTCAGAGAGGGTGGGTAAGTTATTCTGGTTAAAGATAACTAGGGCTCTTGAATTAAAAACAAGAATGCACATGGATAAATCATTTATAATAAATGTTTCAATATTCCATAAAAAATAAGAAATGTCAATTTTGTTTTCATGATGACTTTAAACTTCAAAGGAACCAAAATTAATTTAGAATAATATTTTAACAATTTTATACATACCTAATTGTATGTACAGTAAATCTGTGTACTGCATAGGCCTTCGTAAATTTGATCAACTTTATTACATACATTTGTAATATTTCACAATAATTTTAGTCAAGTGTCTTATGGGCCATTGTAGAGCAGTTTCCACATTACCCTGGTGCTCTTTCATTTGTTGATGCACTTGAGACCTTCAGGATTAACTTTAACTTTTTTTTACTCGGTCCTGTCCTCGGCACACTGGAGGAGATGAAGCATAAATTAACAATCATTTACAGATACTCAAATAAAGTGTAAATGATGAAAGACTGTTCTTACCTAAATCATGTGCCATGAAGAAAAGATTATTGCAAATTTTGACATTGATGCTCTGAGTTGGAGTGTGAGAGAAAAACAATTAATGTGACTCCTTATGGCAAATCTCTCTATCCTTAGTAGCTTCTTTTGATTATTTTCAGCAACTGCACAATCACACCAGAATTTAAGAGATAGTTCCCCCTGGTGGTGAATTCATTGAATTAACCAGCTTTTTGTAACCTTTGGAATAATATGTGATTGTTTATTTATATAAACCAAAGAGTGCAATGTCCTTTTTTTCTACAATTGTTTTTTTTTTTTTTTTGGCTAAGGAGCCCTGCACATGATATGCGGGAAAAATAGGTATATTGTGGATACAAATTAACAATTCATTCCCACGACTTAATAATTCTGTGCGTCAACACATTTGACTAATTCATTACCTCGTTTTAAGTTGGCCTAAATTATGAGCACAATTCATTACCTCGATTCACTAAATCAGATAAGTTGCTTAATGTTAGTTGGCGTAAGTACAACGTGACCACAATTTACTAAATCTAGGGTACTAAAATATATTGCAATTGATTCACTTAAAACAAGGGAATGAATTCTTAATTCAATGGCACAATATATATATATATATATATACATCTCACCACCACAGTTCCATCTATCTATACATCACATACATATAAATATATTGTCAAGAGAAGATCACACTGCTGATGTGCAGACCAAAATGATCATAAATAAAAAGCCCAGTTGCATAGATTAGACAATTTTCAAATTTAAATTATTTCTTATATGCATGTTATTCCCATGGGAAAGAAGTCAACAGCATGTGGATTTGACCTTTGTCACATAATACAGCACTTCCTCTGTTTTTGTATGAGTGTTGAGTGTGTTTGAGTCACAGTGGGCTTCAGAGCACAGTAATACACAGCAGAGTCAGACACACGCACATCCTGGATTGTCAGAGGAACTGATCTTGATGTGGAGTCCAATGTTGCAGAAAATCTCTCCTTAAAATCAGGCTCAGTAGATCCACCAAATGTATATTTATTTAGAATGAATGTTGGTGATCTGTTTGGTAGCTGTTTGTACCAGAAGAGATACGGATTTTGATCAGTTGTAGTGTAATTACACCTTAAAATAACTCGATCTCCTTCACTTGCAGGCATTTCTCTTGAAGACTGTTCAACTTTGTCCTGTCCCGAAGACACTATAGAATAGATAGAAAAGGGTAAATGTGAGTCTGGAATTGGACATACAATTAAACTCACAGCCTGATGTATTTTCTCTCTGTATGTTAACATTCGCTTTCCATTAAGTGCATATATGCTTCCATGTATTGGCAAGATCTGGGTCTGGGCCGACAGTGAGTGGACCCTCATGAGAATGAGGCACAAAGCGAAATAAACTAACAATAAATCATTAACATGAAGTATCAGTAAACTTAAATCATTTAGTAACCTAAATGTTAGTAAACATTGTTCTGTTAAAATGTACCAAAAAAAGAGCTTACCATCATAATGTGCTGTGAGACACAGGGAAATCAAAGCCCATTTAAACATAGTTGTTCTGTGCTGTAAAAGAGAACTGTGCTCTCTCTGTGCTTCTCACAGCTCTACTTTAAATGTTTTCATCCAGTCACATGATATAATCATGCACAAAGAGAAAAATGTTGACCCCTTGTGGATAAAGTTTGAAATGATTAAACATGATATTATTTTGTAAACCCTGAACAAGTAGGTAGCTACCTATAGGATTGGTATAAAATGTAAAACCCTGAACAAGTTTTTTTAAGGGGAACTAGTGGCATGTTAGTTTTCCAAAAGTATGTTTGAGTCTAAATCTGCTAAGGGGCAAGTAAATGTAACAAATCTTATAAAACTGTATAAAAATGCAAATTACACAACATTTTATTAAACTTTTATAATTTCCTTAATCTTTTAAACAACTAAGATGGGATCAAACTACGATTTATAAAAATCACCTGTCAAGTTTATAATTTTACATCAATCAAAATGAGTCAAATTGGACGACTACAGGGACTCATCTCAAGATCAATCATTTAACAGTGTATCTATTGCAAAAATAATGGGGGGGAAATAACATTCAAGAACAGAAAATTAGCTGGAATGTCAGACTCAGATATTTTGGCTTGTCAAAAATGTTACATTCAGCTGGTGCAAACTCATTGACTTAAAAATCAATGTTTTTTTTTTTTTTTTTTTTTTTTTTTTTTTTTTTTTGGTGGTGGTGGTGTTGGGAAAGAAGAGGTTTCATGAGGGTTGGTGATTATTTGGTGTGACTTGATTGTATATTGACCACTTTTGTACATGTGAATATTTCTGCCATGTTTTAGACAAACATTTTCTCACTTACAATAATAATGCATTTGCATTTCAAAAATGCTCAAAATTGCATGTGGCATCTTGGTATACTGGAGGGGATCTGGGAATAATTCAAGATTCAAGGGTCCTGTTGAAGACCATTGATTCATCACCCAGAGCAGAAGCAGGTTTTTGTACAGTGTTCTAGTGTTTCCTGTGACTGTGCACCAGAGCACAGTAATACACAGCAGAGTCTTTCAGAGCAGCAGAGGAGATCTCCAGATCCACATAGTTTTTTTTTACTTTTCTGATCTCAGCAGTGAATCTGGAAGACTTCTGAGCTTCTTTTGCACCGTCTGAGATGAGCACAAGGAATTCAGGAGCTGATCCGGGATACTGACGGTACCAGTGAAGAGTAAATGCAGATGAATAACTGCAGGATAATTTAACACTTGAACCCTCGACAGCGACAGCAAACTGCTCTGTTTCAGTTGGTTTAATTTCATTTCCATACGTTGCATCTGCAAAAGAAGATCAAATCTTTAATAAACTGGTGTTTAAATTGAATCAGTCATTTGAGACGTACCAGTATAAAATACAATATACCGTACAATGTGAAGAAATACAATTTGTACTTAATTTTGATCAGAAATGAGCAATTCTGCTCAAAGATGTAATACTTTTAGATGTAATACTCAAAATACTTCAATACTTACAAACAAATGCAGAAAGCAGAATGACAGAATGGAGTATCATTGTTTTTGTTCCGAATGCTCTGTCGAACAGACTCTAACAGACGCTTAACAAGATCACATCAGATGTCAAAGCTTTAAACCCTCCCTCTCCCAGAGATCTATGAAAGAGCAGATCAGATCTGTTTCATAGTCCACAGTGTCATCACTATTCATATGCTATAGTATAGTGCTCCCTCTTGTGGTTACTTACTAACTTGTACAACACAAATGCTCAGAACACAAACAGAATGTGATCTGATTCATTCCTCAAGCATTGGTTGTTATAGTACTGTAGATCTATATATCAGGTATTCATTTTATGGTCCTCTACAGTCACCACAGCTTAGACACAAAAAAGCAAGTTAAATTGTATTTAAAACAACAACTAGTCAGTGGTTTGGAGAACATCCTAAGAGTACAGTGTGTAACGAACTGCATTAATAGCATTAAGTTATTTAAAAAAAATCTTAATCTATCATACCACTGTTGATAGTTATATAGTATGTAAACATAATATACCATTCACTCAGATAGATTTATGAAAAGGAATTAGTTGTACACCTTCAGCTGTGTCAGGTTTTTGTACAGTGTTGTAGTGTTTCCTGTGACTGTGGGCCTCAGAGCACAGTAATACACAGCAGAGTCTGACACTGTAGCAGAGGAGATCTCCAGATCCACACGTTTGATTTCTTTTTCTTTTCTAGTCTTAGTAGAGAACCTGGGATCTACCTCAGATGGCTTAGTCTCTTTCACACCCTCTATTATAATCACAAGGAATTCAGGAGCTGATCCGGGATACTGACGGTACCATAGAAGTGAATTTGCAAAGGAATAACTGCAGGATAATGTAACAGTTGAAGCCACTGCAGCAAACTCTTCACTGCGGTCTGGTGTGATTTCATCTCCAAAACTCACACCTGGAAAAGAACAAAATAACATTTTAATTTTCAAATAGTTTTAGTTTTGAAATTGATTGATTACAAGGTTTTGAATCAATTAATACTAGTTAACAATTATATAAAATGTTAATGTTACTGTCTTTGTCATTGTGAAAAAATACATTTAGGATGTAAAAATTTGTACATTTCAATAAAAAAAAAAACTAATTTAGCATTTAAGGTGAAAAATTATTTGACAAAATATATACATATATTAAAAAAAAAAAAAAAATGCAAATGCACACAAAACATACACAAATGCACTTACATGCCAAGGCAGAGAGCAGAATGACTGAATGAAGTATCATTGTACGTGTGTGTGTGTGTGTGTTCACTACAGCAGGACTGAGCTTTGTGACAGTCTAGCATGTAACATGATCATCTGAGATGTTAAACTCCTCCCCTTTTCATCCTCTGTCAGTTTGAAAAAAAATAAAAATAAAAAATAAACTCTCAAATACAATTTGTATTAAATACAATTTAAAACCAAATATTACGTTTAGTATAATAAATGCCATATCTGCTCACGTCAAGAAATAATCATTTTTATGCAGGTTTACACAAAAAAATTAAGATAGATTTTAGCATATAGACCTTACGTAAAACTAAAATGTATAGAGTGGATGAAATTATGAAATAATTTTAAATTCTTAAATATATATATATATATTTAATTACACAGTCAGTATATTATTGCTGTGGGATAGAAGTCAACAGCATGTGGATTTGCACTTTGTCATATAATTGAACACTTCAATTAGTGTGTTGAGTGTGTTTGAGTCACAGTGGGCCTCAGAGCACAGTAATACACAGCAGAGTCAGACACATCCTGGATTGTCAGAGGAACTGATCTTGATGTGGAGTCCAATGTTGCAGAAAATCTTTCCTTAAAACCAGGCTCAGTTCCTTCAGAATGTGTAATGTACTGCAGATTCAATATCAGGGTTTTTTTTTGTGTGTGTGTGTTCTTGTGTTTCCCGCACTGTGATCTGCAGAGCACAGTAATTCACAGCAGAGTCTGATACTTCAGCAGAGGAGATCTCCAGATCCACACGTTTGATTTATTCAGAGGTGGACAAAGTACACAACTTCTTTACTTGAGTGAAAGTACAGATACTACTGGTCAAATATTACTCCGTTACAAGTAAAAGTTGTAAAGACCGATTCTTACTTAAGTAAAAGTACAGAAGTACTCGTTTTTAAAAGTACTTATATCAAAAGTAAAAAGTAAATGTCAATGCATTGTTTTATTATTGTTGCATTGTTGAATGTAATACTTACAGTCACTTATGCCTCTGAATCTATGCCTGCCCTCATATCAATATCACATTTATTTCTAGAACACAGTTCCAGTCGTGGGATTGAATGAGATTGAATAAGTGCACTCAATAACGTCTACAATGGTTTCGGACACCCAAATGGCTGTTCCCTCAAATAGTGCCCTTGGCGTAGTTTTTTTGCTTTGACGTCAACCCGACTTTAATTTCCAACCAAAATCATCCCCTGACTGACGTTACTACTTTCTACTCAAGGACCTTGACAGAAACGTAGTGGTAGTGGAGTAAAAAGTATGATATTTGTCTTTCAAATGTAGTGAAGTTAAAGTAAAAAGTTTCCAGAAAAGATAATACTCAAGTAAAGTACAGATACTCAAAGTGTACTTAAGTACAGTACTCAAGTAAATGTACTTTGTTACTGTCCATTTATTTTGTAGCTTTTAAATACAGATGAAGACCTGGCTCAGATTTCCTTAAATATTCAGTGACGAGAGTAAAATTTCTGGTTTTGTTCTGAGATGCTGGCGATACCACTGGAGAGAGTTACCAGTGACACCAGTTGTACTGTAGTTACAGGAGAGAGACACATTTTCACCCTCAATAACATGTTTTTCTAAAATAAATGGTTATCATCCATAGCGTTTCTGTGTGGCTGTAGAGAAGCACACGATGATGGACATAGAAACTAAAACAGTCTTTATTATAATCCACAAAAGAAAACTTATAGGAGATCACTGGAGATAAACTTGGATAACAACCATGTTAGGCATTCACCCAAACCACACCTTTAGAGTTTGGCAGAGCGACTTCAGAAATTGACAGAAACGGAAACATAACCACAGCGTAAGATCTAACATTCAGAACAGAGTCAGAAAACTGAAGAATGACTGGTGGGTAAGAAAATCGGAGGAGTTGCAGAGACTAGCTGACATGCATCAATGGAAACTGTATGGACCATCCTCCAGCGGAGCCCGACCAATAGCTGCGAAAGATGGAACAATCTACAAAAAGAAAGGAACAGATCAGAGAAAGGTGGGGTGAGCACTTCTCCGAGCTACTCAACCAAGAAGCTCAAGTGGATGACAGTGTTCTGGATGGATTACCACAACTCAAGACTAAGATTAGTCTAGCAGACCTACCAAAGAATTACAGAAAGCAAACAAAAAAACGAAGCAAGGTAAGGCTGCATGGCCTGATGGAATCCCTGCCGAGATCTTTAAGAATGGAGGACCTGAACTCACCCAAAAACTTCTGGATCTATTCGATAAGATACGGGAGAGCGAAACACTTCCTACTGATCTCAGAGACGCCAACATTGTTACTATATTCAAGAAGGGAAACAAGGCAGAATGCGGAAGCTATCGGGGTATTTCTCTGCTTTCAATCGCTGAAAAAATACTGGCCAGAATAGTAAGCTACCGATTGGGAGAACTGACAGAGAGATGTCTACCTGAAAGTCAATGTGAATTCAGGCCCAATCGCGGGACGGTAGACATGATCTATGCTGCAAGACAGATCCAAGAGAAATGCAGAGAACAACACAGAGACCTCTATATGGCGTTTATTGACCTTACCAAGGCGTTTGACACCGTTCACCGTCCAACCCGTTGGAAGGTTTCGAACAAGATAGGTTTTCCTGAAAAGCTAATCAACATTGTGCGTACACTACATGATGGGATGAAAGCATCTGTACTAGTTGATGGAGAATACACCAAGAATTTCGAGGTGAAAACTGGAGTCAAGCAAGGTTGTGTAATAGCACCCACACTATTCTCAATATTCCTAACAGCAGTGCTGCATTTGGTCAGGAAGAATATGCCAACTGGAATAAGCCTCAGGTACAGATTTGATGACTTCTTCAATCTCCGACGCCTTAAAGCTAAGACGACGACCCCACAATCACAACAGTGTGTGAACTGCAGTATGCAGATGACAATGCCATTGTCGCCCACACCAAAGAGGACCTTCAGCATGCGATTGACGCCTTCAGTAGTGCTTACTCTGCTCTTGGCCTCAAACTAAATGCCAAAAAGGTTGTTTACCAGCCACAACCAAACTCCCAGACTCAAGGACAGCCAAACGTATCAATCAAGGTAAATGGACAAGCTCTGGAAAACATAGAGAACATCAACTATCTAAGCAATCTATCAGCAAAGGCTAATATTGATGCTGAGATCAACCGAAGGCTACAAGCCACTGGATCAGCTGTTGGGAAGCTACAGACACGTGTCTTCAGTAACAAGGACATCTATAAGAGTACTAAAATGAAAGTGTAAAAAGCTGTTATCCTTCCAACACTTGTATATGCATGTGAGACCTGGGTAACCTTTAGTCACAATCTAAAATCCCTGGAGAAATTCCATGACTGCAGCTTACGAAAGACTCTTGGAATTAAGTGCAAGATCAACAAACTGCTATTAGTGTATTCGAGCAAGCCAACACCACAAGCATCAAGGCGATGGTCATAAAGAACCAGCTGCGATGGGCAGGTCATGCAGTCCGCTTGGAGGACACTATAGGATTCCCAAGCAGATCATGTACTCGGAGCTGGAGGCTGGCAAGCGCACACAGGGAGGTCAGATGAAACGATACAAGGACACTCTACATCACAGCCTTAAACAGTGTTTCATCAAAGCCAACAACTGTGAGCAACAAGCTCGGGACAGGAAATTATGGAGGAGCACTATCCATCGTGGTGTTAAAATATTTGAAGAGCAATGAAGAAACAAAAGAGAAGAAAAGAGGGCAGCTCGTAAAGCCGAGCAACACCTGCCCTCACTGCCATAAGATATGCCGATCTCGGATTGGACTTGTCAATCATCTGAAAATACACAACTAATGCAAGCAGACATCATACTCGACTAATGAGGGATTGCAAACAATGACTGGACAAAGTAACTGAGGAGTCACAGGGTTTAAATAACAGGGAGAACCAATGAGGAACTAATAGAACAACTGGTGAACCAAATCAGTAATTAAGGAAACAAGCTGGTACACACTGGGAAACTATAGAGAACACATGGCAGGGAAACAGAACAACACAATGAGCAAAATATAATCCCGACAGTATGCGTGTCATAAAAAAATTCATTATACATTATATCAAACATTGTCATACATTTTTGCATTAGCAGTGAGCAGCACTTTATAGACATTGCAAATGTTTACTAATGTCACATTGATGCATTTAAAGAAAAGTAAATAGTTTGTTATTAATTATTTAGAATTCCTTTTCACTGCTGCTCGATCCAGTTGAGAGTTTATGGAGCATGTAAACTGGGAATCCACTGGTTTTATGTTGGTACCAATAAAGATAAGGGTGGTCACTGGTACTGTAAGTGCAGTGAAGTGTAACCACGTCATGTTCAGAAGCTGTTTGAACTCTTGTTGGCTGATTAACAGAATCTTGTGTATTGCACTCTGTCAGGAAATATGAAAGAAAGTAAAGAAACAAATCGGTTTTCAAGTGTATTCTGATGTAAGGATAATAAGGAATAATTTAAACTAAAAGCAGTTAGGCTACTTTACCTAGAACTGCAGCCAATAGAAGTAAACTCTTCTGCCAGATTAATTTATTTTACATATTTTCACATCTCCTCCCCGGCCTGATAAATTAACTTGTTCAATGTCAAAATAAAATAACTCACATAAAGAATGTAAATGCTCTTTGAAATATTGTTCTACCGGGTTACTTACTGTACATCTCCATGTCTTAAGGCACTACAGTGTTTACAAATACAGATTCTCAATTCTCTTGTATTTCACCAACATACAACAATCCACATGGGCAATGTAGAACATAAATGACATTTCATGAATTACAAGTGATGATACTTTTTATAAATATATTTTTGCCTGGATTTCTTTTATGCCTAAAATAATTTACTTCACACAGGTGTTACCACATATTTGATTATATTCAAGGCTGGATAGATTGTGGTCTGGCTCAATATTGTCTCCAGACACCAAACCTGTGAACAATAAGTAGAATATAAAATTATTTTTGATTTGTCATAGCAAGGCTGACCAAAAACATTACAAATACAAGACACAACGCAAACAGTAAAATTGACTAAAATAAGATTGTTATAACATTGGCATTTGTTAGATTTTTCAAACCTCCACTGTTTCATCATCATTTGCTGATTAATTAATGTACCTGTTCCCATTACTATGAGCAGAAAACACCTGTCCATGTTGAATAAGATCAGCGGTTCTTGTGTTGAGCCTTTCGATGTTCTGCTGCACTGCTTATGAGACACTGAAGGACGTAAAGACACCCATGAACTTCCTGCTCACTGCACACGCTCTCTGTCTGTCATAATATAAGGATATTTACAACAAATATATTTTTTGCAGAATTTTTTTGGGGGGTCAAAATTAACAGTAAATGCTTACATCTTTTCTGTCCTTCTGAGATATACAGACATGAAATATGTGTATTGTAATGTGAGTTTTATATTCTAATATTTTATGTCCTTTTTTTTACAATTCATACTGCATCAACCATGCAGCTGCTGTTTTTCTCCTTATGCAAATAAAGAAAGAGGCAAAAAAAGAGAAAAATAAATAATAGACTAATATGTGCAGTTTCTTACAGTTTTTCTGTTACTTTGGACATTTCTCGAATCATTCTTAACATCTACAAACCAGTAAGAACATTTTGCAAAGCAATTCATACAAACAGCCCCACACAATGGATTACCTGCAAAAGCATGTGACTTGCTCAAAATCCTTAGTTTTAAGTAAGTACTTACATCAATGAACATATCAGTGCCATAAGAATGACAAGTCCTTGAGTTAACAAGCAAGGTAGTCAAAATTAATTATGTGTGTGTTATAGTATAGAATGAATGTATATACTGTATAATGCAATACTGTAATATGAACTGTTATAGAAAGTATACAGTATTACCCCACAATGTACATTGTTGGATTACACACCTGTTCTGTCCACAAAACATTTGAATTTTTGAGGACACATTGTTCTCCCAACATTCGGCTGCCCTTCGGCCCGCCTCGGCCATTGTAAGGCCATGAATGAGAACATGGTCCACATAGTGGCCCTTATTTCATCAGAAACATGCATATGTCCTTGGTCTCTTACCTCTTCCTCTGTTTTGCCTCCCTACCCTTCCACTTACTTATCTTCTTCTTTCTGACTGTTGACCCTGTTTATTTTCTTGTTGTTCTTCCATTTGTCAGAAAAACACTGTCGTGCGCTGTCTATATGCTTGCCAACCGAAGGGTCTTGAGATGCACCTCTGAGCTATTTTAGAGAACTGGTTGAACATTGATTGATCTAACACTTTACATTTCCCTTATTAGGGAAATTCAAGATTCACCTGTGCTATTCATCAATTCAGGGCAAATTTACAAAAAAAAAGTCTATTAGAAATGTATAGAAAATATGCTTAATAGATTATGACAACTAGTCAAACCATTTTGCATTGAATGACTTATACAAAGTAATTGCTCATGTAGGAAACCGCAGACAATTGTACAAAATCATTTGCATGAACATACCAAAGCATTAGCAATATGTTCAAAAGAATGATAAATGGCTTTTATGACGTGCACAAGTGACTAGATGATGTGGAGGTTGAACAAGTTTTGAGAATTTCAATTGTAATCTGAGACAGAGGTTAAACTGTAAGAACATTTAACAACACTGCAGCCCTGTGGTGGAAATATGCCTGCACAATATGATTATCATTTGACACTTTATATAGCATATTTGTGTCAAAATTTAGCAGGCTGAATTACTTGGTGCATGAAAAAGTGAAGGAGTACTGTGTGTTGTATGGATGTGATATCATTTTCAACTTAAAACTGTATCAGTGATATTCTTGCTCTCTCTGGGTAAAGTGTTTTTGTATAGAGCTGATGTGTTTCCTCTGACTGTGGGCCTCAGAGCACAGTAATACACAGCAGAGTCTGACACTTCAGCAGAGGAGATCTCCAGATCCACATGGGTTTGTTCCCTTTTAGTGAGTTTACCAGACAGTCTTGGATCTACATCAGACTTTTTGGTGTTTGTTGCACCATCGTAGATGAGCACAAGAAATTCAGGAGCTGATCTGGGATACTGACGGTACCAGTATAGATAATCTGCAGAGGAATAACTACAGGATAATGTAACATTTGATCCCTCCTCAGCAAAAAGCTCTGTTTTCTTCGGTGTGATGTTTCCAGACACAGCAGCTGAAAAAATACAGAAAAGGTACATTTTTAATTAGATTTGTTTTAATTAAACTCATCATTAACAATAGATAATACATATATAACATATACATATACATACATGCCAGACTGTATATGAGAATAACTGAATAAATATCCATTGTGCAGTGCACTGTGTTCACTTTAAGATGATTCAGACTGAATTGTTTCTATAGAGTCTGAAGTGATCAGATTGTGTCAGATCTGTGTAGTCCCTCCTCTCTGAGACACATCATAAGTTTTACATTTCACACCTGAGGACAGAACAACAAGCCAGTTACAATATCTAATGTTTTTGTCTGTTTTTTCTTATGCATTGTACTACAATGAAAATTGATCTATGATCAATTTGATTATTTGAGATAAATATAGCACAATATAATTTAAACATCTAATTAGCCAATGCCAGTCACTTCAGTTTATTCCTTTTAATTTAATATATTTTGTAATATTATTAATTTTAATCATAAAGATATATTCATAAAATACATTTAATATTGTATTGCAAACTTAATAAATAAATTTTGTCTGATTTCTCAAACTGGCTGCACGTGAAGTTTATAATGTAAGTAGTCAGGCAAATAAAACACAATAACTCATCCTTATAGATTTTATATTCTCGTATAAATGTTCTCCTAAAAATAGTCTTTTCTTCTCACATGTGTCAGGTTTTTGTACAGTGCTCTTTTGTTTCCTGTGACTGTGGGCTGCAGAGCACAGTAATACACAGCAGAGTCTGATACTTCAGCAGAGGAGATCTCCAGATCCACATGATTTTGCTTTTCTTTGTTGTGTTTAGCAGTGAATCTGGGATTTTCATCAGACTTCTTATCTTCTTTTGTTCCATATACGATGGGCACAAGTAATTCAGGAGCCGATCGTGGGTATTGACGGTACCAGAATAAAGTCAGTGCAGAAGAATAACTGCAGGATAATGTAACACTTGAACCCTCAAAAGCAAACTCTTCAGGTTTGGTTGGTCTAATATCATTTCCATTTGTGGCACCTGCAAAAGTAAATCAGCTTTTAATCCTCAATGATTTTTTTTATTTATAATGAGTCAAGTGTGATCAGTGATGTATCAGTTATATGAATACCACACTAATTAAAGCTCCTCACATTGTGGTTGTTTAGAATATTTAGATGCAGTACAAGAAAATGAAATACTTACATGCAAAGACAAAGAGTAGGATAATAGATAGGAGCACCATTGTCTGTGTTCACTGTAACAGACTCTGAAAGGGTTTCACAAGATCACAGGAGTCAGTGCTTAGAGACACACCTCTTCCAGTAAATATAACTCAGACTTCGAATGTCTTGAAAGGGAAAATAATTTGAATGTATGGGGAGTTTTTTTTATTTTTTAAAGAAACTATTTATTTATTTATTTCATTTGGTCCCCGGGGGCCACCCCCCCCCCCCCCCGCGCTGGGCCCCCCCAAACCCTAAAAAATGCAGTTTTTCCTAAATAACTACCTGAACCATGGCACCGAGGATGAAGACATTTTTATGGTATGTTGGTCTACTAGACTTTTACGGAAAAATTTCGTTTGGTCCCCGGGGGCCACTTCCCCCCCTGCGCTGAGGCCCCCATAAATTTTTCGCCAACGATACCAGGGACACCGAAACACCGGGGAACATGAAATTTGGTGAGCATGTAGCCCCACTAGACTTCTACGGAAAAAATTCGTTTGGTCCCCGGGGGCCACTCCCCCCCCGCACTGGGCCCCCCCAAACCCAAAAAAATGCAGTTTTTCCTAAATAACTACCTGAACCGTGGCACCGAGGATGAAGAAATTTTTATGGTATGTTGGTCTACTAGACTTTTACGGAAAAATTTCGTTTGGTCCCCGGGGGCCACTTCCCCCCCCTGCGCTGGGGCCCCCGTAAATTTTTCGTCAACGATACCAGGGACACCGAACCACCGGGGAACATGAAATTTGGTGGGCATGTAGCCCCACTAGACTTCTACGGAAAAAATTCGTTTGGTCCCCGGGGGCCACTCTCCCCATCCCTCCCCCCCCCCCGCGCTGGGCCCCCCCAAACCCAAAAAAATGCAGTTTTTCCTAAATAACTACCTGAACCGTGGCACCGAGGATGAAGAAATTTTTATGGTATGTTGCTCTTAAGGGCCCACATCAACCTAGCCCATAATCATTCATTTGTGATTTGCGCCCCTCCCATAAAAAATGAAAATGCAATATTATTCTGCTTTAATCGCCCCTATCTTCAGTGGAGATGTTCAGAACTGCACCATATTTCATGTGTATGATTAACTTGACATCCTCTGGGGGTATCCTCTGCTAAGTTTCGTAGAATTTCATCCATGGGGGGGTATAAAATAAATTCATTTATGTGCACATTTAGTGACTGTACACTCAACGGCCTGTAGATGGTGCTGTTGAGCGAAGGGTTGCTGGTTTAGGATGATACTGTCACACACACACACACATGCAGGAATACAAACAAACGCAAGCATGCACACACACTGACATCCACACACACAGACACACACCCATACACACACATACAAATCGACATGCACAGACACACACACACACACGCGCACACATGTACGCACACATACATACACGCACAGACACACACACACACACACACACACACACACACAGACACACACATACACAAACACACACACACACACACACACACACACACACACACACACACAGACAGACATGCACATACTACTACTTTTTTTAGGTATATACATAAACACGCAATACAGCCAAATTACTCCACGTCATTTATTTTTGTGGAAAGCCAGTGCAGGCCTGAGCGGCGGTCATATTTTGTACCGCGATGCGATGTTGGGATGGGAAAGTTCTAAAAAAATAAAATGGTAGAAAAATATGAAAATATGCCGAAATGATTTGCTGTTATCATGTATCTTTTGTTATTGTTATAATTATATTAATATAGTGTTATAAATAATGTAAACATTAATTAGAAGGTAATCAGGACTTAATTTGTTTCTCATCAGTTAAGTGCAGGACTGATTTCAAGAATCATAAGACACATGATTTATTGTTGAGAGGGTTTTTGTACAGTGATGATGTGTTTCCTGTCACTGTGGGCGTCAGTGCGCAGTAGTACAGCGCAGAGTCTGATACTTCAGCATTAAAGATCTCCAGGCTCACAAGATTGTTGTCCACTTTTGGTAAAATGCGAGGAGGAAGAGGGTTATTTGTGGCTCCTTGAGGGTAAATCCAAGCCAGGAACTCTGGTTTAGATCTGGAATATTGGCGATACCAGTGCAGATTATTTATGGTTCCTTCATATGTACAGGAGAGAATGGCTTTTTGTCCCACAGATGCAAGTGTCCTGTTTGTCTGTGGTGTTATTGACTGTGCCATTGTGTCACCTGCAAACCGTAAAGTATAAAACATCTCATCAAACTGAATCTGTATCATTAACTTTATAGCATTAAAAATATTGTTGGTACAAACGTCCAAAAATCATAAGCTTCACTTACTTTTAATCAAAAATACCAGAAGAAAAGCACAAAGAATCATCATGTTTGCTCTGTGAGAAGTTAAATGATCACTCTGCTTTTACTCAAACCCACACAAGCTCCTCCTGCACAGAAGGAGAACACAGCACTGACATGAACTGCATCTGTGCGATCAATATTTGGTATGAAACAAATCTAGAAATCTCATTTAGTTTATTCACAAAATGCAGTTTATTGTATTGCTATTTAAAAAAACAAAAACTATAATAATAACCTAATGCTCATGGGAAATGGGAAATGTTGCTTTGGCAACTAGCTGAAATTTGTTTTTGTTTTTTAAATATTTTATTTCAGCTGACATTTATTATATTTCAAGTAACAAAAATGTGTTTTTATGATTTTAGTTTAAGATATAATAATAACTCTGCTTTGAAGAGCTGAATGATGTTATGATATATCGCCCTCTTCTGGTGCTCAATAGGTTTATATGTAGCAAGTGCATTATTTGACAGAAATGTGCACTGAAATGTGATTTCTGCTCATATCATAATACATTTATAGTAATAACCAAATACATTCAATGCATGTGTTTTGACAGCATATTGATCACTGTGGATTTTTTTGACAAGAAATGCCTAAATATAATTTATAGGCTTAAGTTAATGTCAAATTAAAAAATTGGGTAAATCGATTTATGATATGAAGTGGAATATTTTAAAATGATATCCAAAGACAAATCAAGAATATTTAATTTAGGACTGTATTTGCAAGTTTTTTTAGTGTGTTTGAGTCACAGTGGGCTTCAGAACATAGTAGTACACAGAGTCAGACACACACACATATCCTGGATTGCCAGTAGAAAGGAAGTAGTGCTGAGATTTGCTTGAAATCGTTCCTTGAACTCTTTATTGTCTTCGAATTTACTTGGGAATTCCATTCAGCAGCATTCTGATATTTGCTAATATTTGCCATCATCCATAGCAGTGTTGTATGTCAGTCTGCTTATCTGAGTAACTGAAACTGCCACTACTTTCAAGCCACTCGTATCACAATGTGAACTCTCACTCTCTTGTTCCAAACAGATGAAACTGGGACCATCTTGCATCTCAGTTATTGCCATGTTTGTGTTTAGTTTCATTCATGGACTGTTAGTTTGTTTTTCTTCAGTTACTGGCCACTCATTAGTTACTATGGACACTCATACCATCAACAAACCTGTTCATCATTTAGTTAGTTATCATTGTATATGTAAGTTCCTCCTTGTATTCAGTTGGTTATCGGGTATTGTCGTGTCTACATGCTGTTTTGTTGCCTTCTTGCCAGTGAATTACATTAGTTTGTTTGTTTAATAAATATTTTGTTTATTTGAACTATTTTGGGAGTCTTTCTCATCATCATCTGGCCTAAACATTACAGTTATTGATCATCTTACAATTAAATGACCTCAGATGACTTCAGTATTAATATTGCTATTATATTTTTGCAGTGTTTGACTTGTTGCTATCCAATTGTTCTGTATGTTGTTGTGGACTTTAAGATGACAGATACAGGTCAGATTATAAAATAAATTAAATGAAAACTTTAACTGTAAAATCAGTTTCGTATCCACATATTAATTTATACATGGTTGACTATAAATGATCTCTTACTTAGTAGATAGACGGGACTAAATGAACAAGCTCCTTCTAAACATTTGTTGAAACCACCATTAAGTATTTTTATAGCATGTAAAAATGGACACCTTTGTGTAATTGAAATGCAATACTGGGAATCAGGTTTTTGTACAGTGTTGTAGTGTTTCCTGTCACTGTGGGCTCCAGAGCACAGTAATACACAGCAGAGTCTGACACTTCAGCAGAGGAGATCTCCAGATCCACACGTTTGATCTCTTTTGTAGCTTTTGAAAACAGACGAAGACCAGGCTCAGATGTATTTCTATATTCATTGACAGAAAGTAGGAACTCTGGTTTTGCTCCAAGATACTGGCGATACCACTGGAGAGAGTTAACATTGCCAGTAGTGGCACTGTAGTTACAGGAGAGAGTCACATTTTTACCCTCAACAATATGTTTTTCTGAAGACAATGGTTGAATTGTATCAGCCAAAGCAGTTTCTGTGGAAAAGAAAAGTCTTTAGTCAAGCAATACAATTATATAACAGCTTTTTGTTATATTACTGTTATATAATATTGATAACAATTATTCATAATAAACATATTGAATGAATATTTCTTACCCATGCAAAGTTGTATTATTATCCATGTAAAGAGAAACATGATGTCTTCAGAGAGACAGTGATGGAACAGATTGTATTTGAATAACTGTTTGACTGTCTCACATTCTCAACCGTGTGGATCAGCTCCACCCACTGCTGGAGGATGTTGACATGAAAATAGGCTCATGTCAGAAACTGCACACTTTAGAGCTCTTAGTTTTTGTAAGGATGTCTATGTAATATATCAGTTACAGTTACAGCAGAGCACAGTAAGCACAGCAGTGTCAGATACACTGAGATTCTGAATTGACAGAGAAAAGAGTTTGAGGATTTAACATCTAGGTAGGAGAGCGGGGCACAATCTAACCCTCTTTGACTTTCTCAGTTTCTGTAAATCCACTTGGGGTTCGGAGAATTAATTTTTTCCCACATTAATTTCACACATGTCTAGTACAATTATGTGGTTTTGGTTCAATTAATACAGTTCATTAATGCTTTTTTTCTTGATATACCCCAAAAGAAAGTAAGTGAAATGTGACGACATGCCCCATAGTTGATCTTATCTGATCTATACAGTCAAACTAAAACATTTCTGTCAATAAAATACAATTATTAACTTTTTCATATGAAATAATGGAATTTATTTTTAAAAACAAAGTTTTGAGTTTGACAACAAACACACTGCAAACACAGCTATACAGCATATCAAAACATAATAATAATTCATAATTTCTAAACTTTGACTCTCAGTCTTTATTCACCTTTTTTTCATGGTTTGGATAGAATAGAATTGCGTATCATATTAGTGGCACAATGTAACGCAGTGTTACAACATGCCCCACCTGTGCAACTGGGATTTAAACTCTATTTTGCAGCTGCTTGAACCAGTTGAGAGTCTGGTTCAACAAGCAAATCAATTTTCAGATATGTGCTAAAGATAATACAGAGCATGCAAACTGGGAATCTCACCAGAATCTTGTGTATTGCACTGTCAATAAATATAAAAAAGCCAACAAATCAATTTTCAGATATGTGCTAAAGATAATACAAATTTGTTACATTTAACAAGTTACATGCCGAGAACTGCAGCCATTAAAAGCAAATTCCTCACCCAGATTAACATAGATTATAACAGTCTAATTAATAAATATTCCAGTGCATAAATGTTTGCAGACGTTACACAAATACAGTGCAAGCTTAAGCATTAGACGATCTGCAAATCCGTCGATCTGGGCTTTGTTTATAAAACAATCATCGTCGAAATGCAGGGAACAAACAGTCTTGCACATCTCCGTTTTTGCCCCGGAAAAACAAACTGCATCCACTGCTCCTGTAACACTGGGTTCTTTGGGAAGCTGAACACGGTAAGCTTTCCCTCACATCCAAAAACACACTTTGGAGACATTCTTGAACAATCCTATGCAGCGCTGCCGATGATTTCCTGTTGATGTGCGCGGTCTCGCTCTCCTCTGGTCGACGTGTGCGCGGGTGAGCTTTTCCGAGAGAAATGCTCATATAAGGAGTTCCACTCTGGTCTACGTCATTAGATCCATGATCGAAAAAAATCAGCCGAAACTTGTACCAACCCGGAAGTAAGATTTTCGGCACAGAAATTCTCTGTTATTCGTCCAAAATATATTTTTTTAAACTTTGGCCATGTTTAGCATGAGAATCCATCTCTTTAACACTGTAAACAACTCTAAATACATGAAAAACCATTGTCTCTCCCCCCCCTTTAAGTAGGAAGGAGGGAAGCTTGCAGTCGGATATGGCAAGGAAATTAGAAAAACTGTAAAACCAGAAGACATTTTTATAATAATCAAAACACGGTAAGTAGAGAAGATCCGATAATTTTATTAAGACTAAGGATGGGCCATACAAAACTTAACTCTATACCAAACATAATAGGAAAACACAGTACAGGATAATGTGAAACATGCCAAGTGAAGGGAACAGTTGATCATGGGTTGTTAAACAGGAAAGGAATGAACTACAAAGAGAACTACAGAACATAGAATACAATGAATTTACAATATGCAATTTATTAAACATAAAACAAGGATCTGGTCAAATAATAAAGAATAAAATTCATTAAAGGGGTCATATAATGCCATTTTTGTACAAGCTAATATGATTCTTTAGGGTCTAAATTAAAAGTTTGTAATATACTTTAATTAAAAATTCTCATTAGTATTGTAAGAAAACACTAATTTTACCTGGTCAAAAACAGCTCTGCTTTCAGCACGCCGTTTCAGTGCATGTGTCTTTAAATGATAATGAGCTTTGCTCACCCCGCCCCTCTGTTCTGTGGTACACCGTTTCTAACACAATAACCACGCGTTGTTCATTATAAACGTGGGATTATGAATTATATTGAGAAGGTCGTACATAGAAAACATGCCGTAATGTACCGAGTGTAAACCTTAGATGCATTCATTGTGAAGCCTGCAGCAAGGTTTGCAAATTTCGCATAGATTATTATAAATACTAATATAAAGGTTAATAAAACATTACACTCACATTTTCTGGAGGTTCAGCAGGAACACGTTGGTACCGATCCGTTTTTTTCTCGTTTGTAAAGCTGTCTGGTGTGAAAGCATGGACGATCGTGGGGAATCCCCGTGAGGGAATCCCCGCGTCAATCCTTTGGGCATATCGCTTCAAAAACAAAACTCAGCCACTGCTTCTTCAACGGCTCGGATTTAGGAACATCCAAATGACTGCTGTGTTCCTTATTTCATCTAAGAACAGAACACCACAATCGCTTAGACGCCATTCTGCTCCAGCATATCCACAATGGCGGACTACTATGACGGCTGTCACAGCTCACTCAGGGCGGGTCTTGTGTTGCAACACAGCTGTCAATCACAATAGCGGGAGGGGCGTACGATCTTATGACGTCACAATATCGAACGGCTTGATTTCAGAGAGGGTCAAACATATAAGGAGATTAAAACAAAACCACTGGATGGATTTTTATCATGATAGGATGCAGTGGCGGCTGGTGATAATTATTTTTGGGGGGGCGCATTTTTTTGTGGGGGGGGGGGGCAAAATACAAAGCATAAACTAAAAAGCTATTTTGATCTCTTTTTATTTACATTTCAGACCAACAAAGTAGTAACAAAAAGCATGTTTCCTACTTGAACATAATGTTGCTCTCCTTTATATACAGACCCTTTCCAAAAATTAGAATATCATGGAAAAGTTAAATTATTTTAGGAATTCTTCAATGTGAAACTAATTTTATAAAAAAGGCGGATTGCTTGCAAAGTGAGATATTATAAGCATTGATTTGTTATAATTTTGATGATTATGGCTTACAGCTTATGGAACCCACGAAATCAAAAATTTTGAAAATTAGAATATTACATGAAATCACACTGTAGTAGTTACACAGTAATCCCATGGTCATTGAACCAGGTTTTGGTTATTTTGGCAGTGTGGGCAGGTGAAAATCCTGCTGAAAAATGAAAATCATCTTCATCTTCATAAAGCTTTTCTGCTGAAGGAAGCCTGACGTGCTCTAAATGTCCTGGTAGACGGCTGCATTGACTCTGGACATCCAGGACATTAGAGCACTTCATGCTTCCTTCAGCAGAAAAGCTTTATGAATTGCATGGCATCTACTTTGTATTCTTCATAAAGCAATGTTCTATGCATTTGTCCCTGTCAAATAAATATTAAATAAATAAAACTCATGCTAACTTAGTGTTTAGCTAACTTAGTGAAGATTATTAGTACCAGACAAAAAGACGACGTACGTTATATGTAAAAAAAACTGCACATTGAAACATATGTTTGCGATGTCTGCCATCATATTCCTGTCTCTCTTCAACGTCTCATAAGTTAGCATTTGTTTGTTGTAACGTGGCTGTTGTACTGCGATGCCCACCGTGTCAGAGTTCATCTGCTGTCAGTCAATCCTGCATCACCATGGCACACACACTTAAAGGAGAACTTGGTCACTTTTTTTACTTAATAAAACTGTCTAGAAATCATTTGGATGGTTAAACAACCTGTTCTGGTGATTCTGGTGACTTTCCCCGCTCCCCCCAGCGTTCCCAGGCGGAAAACCAACCTTGCAACTTGGGGACTAGCGTCCCGGCAAAATAGAAATTGGAAGTCTCGTGAGAAGCGGGAACAAGAACGAGAACGAGCGCGAAACACGAATCGCTTTACGGCAATTCAACATAAACACACACGCATGTATGATGTATTACCAGATTACCCACCTCGGTAGACAAAGCTCCACACGATTCAGTTGGCTTGCTCCGATCAAAACAAACACACATGAGCAGCGGTAGAGAGGGGGAAGAGGCCGCTGCAAGTGAGTTTTTTACAACCGTGTTGTGACATATACGCCCCCCCACAGCTGTAGGGGGAGCTCATGGGGAAAACATGCGACAACAAAAGGGAAAATCAGCGAAGAAGTGACTAGAGTTCGCTAGAGTTGCCGAGTTCTCCTTTAACGTTACCATGCTTCGTCCTCTGTCACTTGCCTGCTGCTGGATGTGTAAATCTGGTTGTTCCGGTCCGAGATCCTTAATCTTTTTTTTTTTCTTCAAGCGAAAGTATTGAGAAAGGGTTTTTTTGTAAATAAATAACAGAATTTGGATTAACTGCTGCCTTTGCGTAATAAAAAGTGATCAGCGTAGTAGCAGGCAAGGATGGTTATTTTCCGCCGCGTACAGTTGAATGACAGGTGACGAGAACCAATCAGATTGGATCAAATAACATGTATCCAATTATGATTGGCCAGGGACGCAACGACTTGCGCCCCGAGGAGGATCTTTAAGAAACCAATCAGAGACCAGCTTCAGGTCACATGCTGCCCGAGAATTTGTGTACTCACATAGACACCCATGTGTCTATGTGTACTCACATAGACACATGGGTGTCTATGTGAGTACACATAGACACATGGGTGTCTATGTGTACTCACATAGACACCCATGTGTCCGGCGTCCCTCGCCCATGAAACGTATTGAAAAACATAGTAAATAGTTAATCGATTAAAGACAGTTTTTATTACATTCTGAGGCTCTTACTACCAGCCGGCACATGAGTAAAGTATTATTTTATTTTTTTTATTTCATTTTAATATAATGTTTTTACACATGTTAATTTCTGAAATGTCGATGGGGGCGGCGCCCCAGCGCCCCCTATGGACAAGCCGCCACTGATAGGATGGTTGTGTACAGGCACTGCCAACAGACATTTCAGTGCAATCAACTTGTAAAAGTGCATGTACCATTATATGACCCCTTTAAATTAATATTTCCCACTAACATCACAGATTATGCCACACTGTGGCCAACTTCTGAAATTACATTGTTTTTGTCAGATAAAAAAAGACATAGTGGAAGGTTTTTTACCTTTTTTATCTTTTGAACTGTACTGAAAATATATATATTAATTTTATTGAAATAAAATATGGTCACATATGAATGTAGAAAACACATGTGGTTTTGCATTTGCTGCGGAGGAGTTTGAATTCTGTTCGAGCAAGACAATGCCCGGTTAGTTTGTCAGTGTGAGACATTTAATGGTCAAGAATATCCAAGAAAAGAATTATTGATTATGTAAACTAAATGTTAACTAAAAGTTTTGTCAATCTCCTTTGTCATATTAAATTTTAACTTGCATGTAATTGTATTTTATTTTCTTTATGAACATTGAACAGAGGAAGATTTGTTGCAATCTGTCTTTTTTAAAATTATATTATTTTTAGAGGTGGGCATAGATTCTTTTTTTTTTATCTAGATTAATCTAGATTAATTTTGAAATTAATCTAGATTAATCTAGATTAAAATGGCTCATTTGAATTCTGCCGAAGGCATTCAGAATATGTGTGCTACCCAAATAATGACTATAAAAGTAAGTCTTTGAGAACGGGTTTCTCAAGCCAGGTGGCGCATTAGACCAGGGGCTCATCTCCTGTTTCCAAAATGCATCACAAACTGCTTGAGAAAGCTGTTCTACTCATAGACTGTAAAAAGTTACTACTGTACTGTTACCGTCCGTAGGCAACATTAGGTAGGCCTATGTTATTATCAACTACTATAGGCTATCAATTAGGGATGGGCGATATGGCCTAAAATCCATATTGTGATATACATTGCAGCCTCTTGCGATAACGGTATTATAATAAAACCATTTCAGAACAGGTTACACAGACCCTGCTAAACAACTGCTAAATGTATTTTTTTTTTAAAGGGTGCATGTAGTTTTGAGAACATATATTGTGCAAAACTGTAAGTATACAACATAATTTTGCAGATAAATAAAATTTAAGTACACTACCTGCAGAGACTTAAGTAGGTCTAATGTTTATTATGGCTTGGAGCTTATGAAACCCCAAATTTAAAATTAGAATATTCTAACTGATGTCTTTTCAGTTAAAAAGAAACACAACAACGATTCTTTAAATCGGGCGCAGACAGAGATTATGTTCTACACCACTCAGATATATTGGGAATAATACGCGCGCGCTGGTAGTCAGTGATATGTTTCGTTTTGAATTTGAGGTGGTAGAACGGATTAGTCGTGTGTTAACTTACCGAACTGTTACACCTGACCACACAGTCTACGTCGGACGGCTTAAATCCGAACCAAGTCCAAATAATGGATGTTGCACCGATCTTTTACACCAGCTTTAACTTTCAGCCGTGTTTACTTATGCCTGGCTCACACTACAGGAGTTTTAGGCCGATTTATGCCCGATTTACCCCTCCCGAGAATCTGAGAAAAAATCTTGTCGAGGACCTCGATCGGTTCCGATGTTCGGCGCAGATTATCTGGTAATGTGAGGCGTTCACAGATCGAATCTTGCCCCTCCCGATCTGCTCTCACACAAATCGGACTCGCCCCGATCATATCAAACATGTTTGATATTTATCGGGATGAGCAAGATTGTGATTACGTCAGTGCTGTCAAAAAGACAGCAGGGCTGTCGTGCTAAAGGAATTTCCCTTGAGATAATTTTAAATGACTCAACTCGATATGCGTTTTTATCTCCATTTATTTATTGCTAAATAAATAAGTATTACGCTGTGGTCAGCAGGCACAAACGTTACATGTTCAGTAATGAAACCGAAACTAAAAAGCGCGTTAAAAAGCGCGTGGATTTCAAAATCAATGCACGCATCACCGGATTTAAAAATGCACATCTAGCTTGTTGCACGCACACATATTATGCCGAAATAACGATAGTATATTATGTTAACATTATTAGCCTAATAATAATAAATCTTTAATTAATATTTGATTGAATGCTGAATGTTGTGCTTGGTCAATTTAATAAAACGAATAGGCTACTTTAATTGTGACAATAAAAATGATTGAATATTAAATATTAAGTGGACAATTTTTGCAATAGTATTTATATCTAGCACCCCCTCGTTAAAAAAATATCTCGCACCGCCCCTGGCCCACGTATTAAAAAAATGGTCAGGTTTAAATCGGGCTCGGGCTCATAATTACAGTTATGTTAATGTGTAGTGTTGTGTCGGGCCGGGCCGGGCTCGGACACAACGTGCATGGGCTCGGGTAGGGGTCGGGCTTGATTTTTTTGGGCCCGATCTAAGCTCTTAACTCAAAGTAGGTACCGGTAGGTTCAAAGTCTCTGTGCGTGTGTATGTGCGTGCATGCGTGTGTGTCTCATGGCAATGCATATCCCATATGTTTCCATGTTTTTACACTTCAGATCTGCTGCGTGAGATCACGTGAGACGCTTCCCCTGGCACGATAATCTTAATAACATTTTGTAGTGTGTGGTGCACCGCGATTTTCAAACCTTGTAGTGTGAGCATGTTTAAGATTTGGGGGAAGAAAATCTGCAAAGATTCTCCTTAAGTGTGTGCTTCAACCAGATTTCAAAATCGGTTAGGATTTTAAAACTCCTGTAGTGTGAGCCAGGCATTAAGATGACGACGAATATGATGCGTTGCAGCCGGGTGTTCCTCGCGGCCGCGGGTAGATTGCGTCATCATAGCTTGTGTAGCTTGAGCCAGCTCCCAACCCAACTTGGAGAATAGATTAACGGCGATATTTTTTTATTGCGCGATAAGAGTCGCCGATAACGGCCAACCACTAGTTTATAAGCACTATTTGATCGTGCACCTTTGTATAATAAATATTGCGGTTCTTTGTTTGGATACTGTCTGTACCAGTAAAGATAAATATATTCACTACTTGTACTATATGAGCAGCTCAGCTTGACAGTTTCTATTTCTTTAGAGTTTTTTTCTGTCCCTTTATCTGGCTCAATGTTGTCTCCAGTCACCAAACCTGTCAAAAATAAAAAATAAAAAGTGATTTTTTATTTTTATTTATGAAAGCAAGGTTGACAAAATAATATTGTAAACACATTTCACAGCACTTACAAAATTGCTTTATATATATATATATATATATATATATATATATATATATATATATATATATATATAAAATATTGTATTTAAATATGCTGTTTTAGTTCCATCAGTGATTTGTTTTCACTCCATAAATAATGTACCTGTTCCCACAATGAGAATAAGTATGAGGCATCTGTCCATGTTGAATCAGATCAGCTCAGTTCTCTGTTGAGGCTCTCAGTTCTCTGAGCTGTAAGTCACTGAAGATCACACAGAAACACACGCAGGAACTTCCTGATTTAAAAAGGCTTATACTTGATGTCTTTGCATTTGTCAGTCTGACTAATTTCCTCTCATTTCTCATGAACATGGAAATATTAACTGATGGAACTATATAAAAAAATGACTTTGTGTAGTAATATAGCTTAGCTTTTTATATATTATATAACCTTAATTTGGAAAGAGCAAGAGCTCTGAATATATTCTCTATATATTATGAGAATCATTTGAGATATTTTAATGTTTTTTTGCGACATTTTCTTGAATTACAGGATATTCTAAATTGATTTGTCAAGGTCAGTAGACACTATTGTAGGGTTTTAATGTGCTTCATCCTTATATTGCTAAATATTCACTGACTTTAGAATGTTATTTTGTTTATATTTTTATCCTTTTTACATTAAGCTGATTAAATGATTTGTCTACCTTTTGATTTTGGTAGCTACCTGTTTCCATTATTTCTCTGACATACATGTCGTTATTGGCAGTTACAGCTTTTTTTCCTCACTGTCATTTTCTCTGTCTCTGTGTTTATCATTAATAGGTTTTTGTATAGAGCTGATGTGTTTCCTGTGACTGTGGGCTGCAGAGCGCAGTAATACAGAGCAGAGTCTGACACTGTAGCAGAGGAGATCTCCAGATCCACATGGGTTTGTTCCTTTTTTTTTTCAACTTTGATCTACATCAGACACCTGAGCTTCTGTTGCACTTCCAAAGGTGAGTACAAGAAATTCAGGTTTTGATCTTCCATACTGACGATACCAGTGGATATAATCTGAACCTCCAGGGGAAAGAATACAGAATACTGTAACATTTGAACCCTCCTCATAAACAACATCTGTTTTGTTTGGCTCGATGACATTTCCAAAAACAGCAGCTGAAAAAGCAAACATTTGTTAAAATACATTTGTAACTTTTTAGTGAGAGATTTTAAATAAAACCTATTAATATATAAACAAATAATAATATCCTAATTAACCAAATAAACACACCTGCTGAGGTACAGAACAGAATAACTGAATGAAGATCCATTGTTCAAGTGTTCACTGTGAGAAGAGTCAGACTGAATCGTTTCGTCCTCAGTCTCTTTCAGACACGATGAGATCATGTCAGATCTGTGAACTCTGAGTCCCTCCTCTCTGAGCAACATGATGAGTTATGTTCTGTAAATTCAGTTCCCTTTCGAAAGGGAACTCTACACTACGTCAGAATGACGCTATGGGGAACGCCTCAGGCGTGACAGGTGTCTGAAATAAATATCAACTCACGTCAATCATGTTGACCGGCGACAGCCCGTGCATCATCAGCTTGAATGATGAGCGCGCGACCTGGATGTATAAAGGGGAGCCTTGCACACATGACAACATCTTTTCGTCTTCAGGGACTGTTTGTCTGTTTTGAGAATATCGCTGAAGCGTGCGGGAGGCTCTCTCGAGAGCCTCTTGTGCAAACTGTGAGCGTTTTTCATTTAAAGATGCTCCGCTCTCGTCGGACCCTTTTCTCGAGGGAGGAGGGTTCAGCATCTGAGCCCCGTGGTGCACGCGATTTGTGAAACAATACTGTTTGGGTACGAGGCGTTCACAGCAGTTCCTGAGGGTGCTGACAGTGTTCATTAAAAAAATCCGTGCGCTGTCGGATGTTTCAACCTCGCACCTGTTGACTTTCTTCTCGAGGGATGAAAGCCAAATATATTTTAACGGCTCGTTCTCGCGCTTGCCGAGGCAGTGTGTAGATTACGAGAACGTATAAATATTAAAACAGTATTGTCTGGTGATTATGGCTGCATTTAATTCTATGAATTAAAATGATGGTATATTATCTGACTTTTAAGAAGTTAGATATTTAGTAATTCAGCCTATCATCCAGATCGCGTTATCCAGTGTTTTTGGCTGCATTTTAATTTAGGAATTAAAATGATGAGCAGCGAACAAAAAGAGCAGGTGTAATTCTGGTCTTTTTGTAGAATGTGAAATTAACATATTTCTGTTTCTTTTCAGACCACGTCTCCTGTTTTAGAGTCTGGGGCAAAATGTTTTGGGTAAGAAAATCTTTAGATTTACTTTTTCGATGGTCAGGTAGTAGGTCTTAACAGGCCTCCTTGACCATACAGTCCCCATTTTGCAACCGGACAGCGCTTGGGCCTCCCTGAGGTGAGCTCCCAGGAATTAAGACAAGGAGTAATGTGGTTATCAGGTCATAGGCCTCACTAGGCCTTCCTGAAAATGAGCTCCCACATACTGTGGTTGAATGAGCTCCCACATTCTGTGGTTATCAAGTTATAGGCCTCACCAGGCCTTCTTGAATATGGGCTCCCACATACTGTGGTTATCAGGTCATAGGCCTCACAAGGCCTTCCTGAGTGTGAGCTCCCACATACTGTGGTTGAATGAGCTCCCACATTCTGTGGTTATCAAGTTATAGGCCTCACCAGGCCTTCTTGAATATGGGCTCCCACATACTGTGGTTATCAGGTCATAGGCCTCACAAGGCCTTCCTGAGTATGAGCTCCCACATACTGTGGTTGAATATGAGCTCCCACATACTGTAGTCGCCAGGTTATAGGCCTTACCAGGCCTTCCTGGTTATGAGCCTCCATATGTCAGGTTACAGGCCTCACCAGGCCTTCCTGAATGTGAGCTCCCACATACTGTGGTCATCAGGTTACAGGCCTCATCCGGCCTTCCTGGTTATGAGCTCCCACATACTGTGGTTGGATGAGCTCCCACATACTGTGGTTATCAAGTTATAGGCCTCACCAGGCCTTCTTGAATATGAGCTCCCACATACTGTGGTTATCAGGTCATAGGCCTCACTAGGCCTTCCTGAGTATGAGCTCCCACATACTGTGGTTGAATATGAGCTCCCACATACTGTAGTCGCCAGGTTATAGGCCTCACCAGGCCTTCCTGGTTATGAGCCTCCATATGTCAGGTTACAGGCCTCACCAGGCCTTCCTGAATGTGAGCTCCCACATACTGTGGTCATCAGGTTACAGGCCTCATCCGGCCTTCCTGGTTATGAGCTCCCACATACTGTGGTTGGATGAGCTCCCACATACTGTGGTTATCAAGTTATAGGCCTCACCAGGCCTTCTTGAATATGAACTCCCACATACTGTGGTTGAATATGAGCTCCCACATACTGTGGTTGGATGAGCTCCCACATACTGTGGTTATCAGGTCATAGGCCTCACTAGGCCTTCCTGAGTATGAGCTCCCACATACTGTGGTTGAATATGAGCTCCCACATACTGTAGTCGCCAGGTTATAGGCCTCACCAGGCCTTCCTGGTTATGAGCTTCCACATGTCAGGTTACAGGCCTCACCGGCCTTCCTGAATGTGAGCTCCCACATACTGTGGTCACCAGGTCACAGGCCTTACCGGCCTTCCTGGTGATGGGCTTCTACATGTCCGGTTACAGGCCCATCCGGCCTTCCTGAATGTGAGCTCCCACATACTGTGGTCGCAGGTTACAGGCCTTACATAGGCCTTCCTGAATATGAGCTCCCACATACTGTGGTCACCAGGTTACAGGCCTCACCGGCCTTCCTGGTGATGGGCTTCTACATGTCAGGTTACAGGCCCATCCGGCCTTCCTGAATGTGAGCTCCCACATACTGTGGCCACCAGGTTACAGGCCTCACCCGGCCTTCCTGGTTATGAGCTCCCACATACTGTGGTTGGATGAGCTCCCACATACTGTGGTTATCAAGTTATCGGCCTCACCAGGCCTTCTTGAATATGAGCTCCCAGATACTGTGGTTATCAGGTCATAGGCCTCACTAGGCCTTCCTGAGTATGAGCTCCCACATACTGTGGTTGAATATGAGCTCCCACATACTGTAGTCGCCAGGTTACAGGCCTCACCGGCCTTCCTGGTGATGGGCTTCTACATGTCAGGTTACAGGCCCATCCGGCCTTCCTGAATGTGAGCTCCCACATACTGTGGCCGCCAGGTTACAGGCCTCACCCGGCCTTCCTGAGTATGAGCTCCCACACACCGTGGTCGCAGGTCTTCCTAGTTATGAGCTTCCTCATGTCAGGTTATAGGCCTCATCCGGCTTTCCTGAATGTGAGTTCCCACATACTGTGGTCACCAGGTTTCAGGCCTCATAGGCCTTCCTGAGTATGAGCTCCCACATGCTGTGGTCGCCAGGTTTCAGGCCTCTCTGCCTTCCTGAGTGTTAAGCTCCCACATTCAGTGGTCACCAGGCTTCAGGCCTCCTAGGCCTTCCTGTTATGAGTTTGTCACATGTCAGGTTACAGGCCTCACCAGGCCTTCCTGGATGTGAGCTCCCACGCACTGTGGTCGCTAGGGTATAAGACTCACTGGTTGTGAGCGTCCACATGTCAGGATGCAGGCCTCATCAGGCCTTCCTGAATGTGAGCTCCCACGCATTGTACTATCAGGTTACAGGCCTCGTCTGGCCTCCTGATCATTGGTTCCCACATGCTGTGGTTCCCAGGTTACAGGCCTCACCGGCCTTCCTGGATACAAGCTCCCACATTCTGTGGTCGTCAGGTCACAGGCCTCAGCGGCCTTCCTGAGTATGAGCTCCCACATGCTGTGGTCGCCAGGTTAGAGGCCTCACCAGGCCCTCCTGGATTCAGAATGGATAAGTACATGCACTTTCGTTTCATGCACTTTCTAAAATCCATATTTATGGTAAGGGTTATGCGCTGTACGCTTCGTTCCCTTTTTTATGTGTGGTTCAGACTCCGGTTCTTCACCTTGGGTCCCACTCTAGATGCGTCTTCTGTCGCAATGTTTTACGACAGGCGCTTCCCTTTCAGGCTATCTCCCACATTCCGTGGTTACAGGCCTCATTAGGCCTTTCTGAAGGTAGCCCCACATTGTGTGGCTGTCAGGTTACAGGCCTCTCAGGCCTTCCTGAATACGAGCTCCCACTTACTGTGGACACCAGGTCTCAGGCCTCACAGGCCTTCCTGAGTATGAGCTCCCACATACTGTGGTCGCCAGGTTAGAGGCCTTACCAGGCCTTCCTGGATTTGGACTGGCCAAGTACACGCACTTTCGTTTCGTGTACCTTCTAAAATCCATATTTATGGTAAGGGTTATGCGCTGTCCGCTTCATTCCCTTTTTTATGTGGCTCAGACTCCGGTTCTTCACCTTGGGTCCCACTCTAGATGCGTCTTCTGTCGCAATGTTTTACGACAGGCGCTTCCCTTTCAGGCTATCTCCCACATTCTGTGGTTACAGGCCTCATTAGGCCTTTCTGAAGGTAGCCCCACATTGTGTGGCTGTCAGGTTACAGGCCTCTCCGGCCTTCCTGAATACGAGCTCCCACTGACTGTGGTCGCCAGGTCTCAGGCCTCACAGGCCTTCCTGAGTATGAGCTCCCACACGCTGTGGTCGCCAGGTTAGAGGCCTCACCAGGCCTTCCTGGATTCAGAATGGCTAAGTACACGCACTTTCGTTTCGTGTACTTTCTAGAATCCATATTTATGGTAAGGGTTATGCGCTGTCCGCTTCATTCCCTTTTTTACGTGGCTCAGACTCCGGTTCTTCACCTTGGGTCCCACTCTAGATGCGTCTTCTGTCGCAATGTTTTACGACAGGCGCTTCCCTTTCAGGCTATCTCCCACATTCTGTGGTTACAGGCCTCATTAGGCCTTTCTGAAGGTAGCCCCACATTGTGTGGCTGTCAGGTTACAGGCCTCTCAGGCCTTCCTGAATACGAGCTCCCACTTACTGTGGTCGCCAGGTCTCAGGCCTCACAGGCCTTCCTGAGTATGAGCTCCCACACGCTGTGGTCGCCAGGTTAGAGGCCTCACCAGGCCTTCCTGGATTCAGAATGGCTAAGTACACGCACTTTCGTTTCGTGTACTTTCTAAAATCCATATTTATGGTAAGGGTTATGCGCTGTCCGCTTCATTCCCTTTTTTACGTGGCTCAGACTCCGGTTCTTCACCTTGGGTCCCACTCTAGATGCGTCTTCTGTCGCAATGTTTTACGACAAGCGCTTTCCTTTCAGGCTATCTCCCACATTCTGTGGTTACAGGCCTCATTAGGCCTTTCTGAAGGTAGCCCCACATTGTGTGGCTGTCAGGTTACAGGCCTCTCCGGCCTTCTTGAATACGAGCTCCCACTTACTGTGGTCACCAGGTCTCAGGCCTCACAGGCCTTCCTGAGTATGAGCTCCCACACGCTGTGGTCGCCAGGTTACAGGCCTCAGCGGCCTTCCTGATATGAGCCCTCATGTACTGGAGCTCCCCACATGAGGGGGTCATCAGGTCTTAGGTCTCAGTAGACCTTCCTTGGTTTGAACCCTCTCTTACTTCCCCAGTGTTCGGATCGAGCACTAGGTAGACCCGTGGATTGAGTGGACGACTTCCGTCGTTTCTTGAGGTTAAGTCACACTCTCCGGGAGATCCCGTCTCTGTGATCCGGAACTGAATGGTTTCTGCCAGCTTTACAGGCCTTCAGTTTCTGGATGCCTTATCCAAGGCAACTTCCAGAGGCTCTGTCTTGGACAGACAGGCAATGGCCAGACTGTGAGTCTTAGTATAGATCACCAGGCCAGCCTGGTGGCATTTCAGGAGGCATGCTCCCCTGAATAGTGACTGGCTGGGAGTCCCTTGGGTCCCCTAGCCACACTCCCTAGAAGGGACCCCTTCTATTGGAAGTTGTGGTCCTAAGCCTTTGAGCTGGCCCAGATATACCCCCATTAACTATGTTCTGGCGGTTTCTTGGTTCATTAGCTTGGGCTATGATCGGTAGGGAGTGCTGTCACTGACAGCCCGATGTGACCTAAGGGTGAGTGGTTTCAGTGTTTCTGAATTACTGGTTAGGACAGTTGTCACTGCCTTTGGGCATGCACTCCCCTCAGCATGGTGGCGTTGGTATATCGTTCCCCATAGCGTCATTCTGACGTAGTGTAGAGTTCCCTTTCGAAAGGGAACGTCTCAGGTTACGACTGTAACCTATGTTCCCTGAGAACAGGGAACGAGACACTACGTCTTCCTGCCATGCCTCGGGGCCTGCCTGCAACAGTCCCTTCAGACGATAGGATGTTGTCATGTGTGCAAGGCTCCCCTTTATACATCCAGGTCGCGCGCTCATCATTCAAGCTGATGATGCACGGGCTGTCGCCGGTCAACATGATTGACGTGAGTTGATATTTATTTCAGACACCTGTCACGCCTGAGGCGTTCCCCATAGCGTCATTCTGACGTAGTGTCTCGTTCCCTGTTCTCAGGGAACATAGGTTACAGTCGTAACCTGAGACGTTATGTTGTCGCAGGGTTGAGTTATTGTCTGAGAACACTGCCATCTTGTGGCATGTTATACCTGCAAAATGTGTTATTTATACAAAGTACTTAAACTATAGGTTCCTGTAGACTTGGTATTGGACTCATTACATATTTATCAAATTATTTACATATTCTACTTTATGTACTGTGTTAATCACAGCTCTCTTTTTCTTTGTGTGTCTTTCTTCTTTCACTATAAGATAAGGAAAGGTTTTTGTACAGTGTTCTAGTGTTTCCTGTCACTGTGGGCTCCAGAGCACAGTAATACACAGCAGAGTCTGACACTTCAGCAGAGGAGATCTCCAGATCCACACGTTTGATCTCTTTTGTAGCTTTTGAAAACAGACGAAGATCAGGCTCAGATTTGTTAGAATATTCACTGACAAGAAGTAAAAATTCTGGTTTTGCTCCGAGATACTGGCGATACCAATGGAGAGTAACACTAGCGCCACTAGTGAGACTGTAGTTACAGGAGAAAGTCACATTTTCACCCCCAAAAGCAATTTTTTTTGAAGTAAATGGTTGTATTGTATCACCAAAAGTATTTCCTGTGAAAAAGCAAATGGCAATTAATCAAACAATTAAACAGATTTATACAATTTGTGCAATTTAACTATTTAAATTTATAAGCCTTTATATTTTTTATAATACTGTAAATATATTGATTGAAAGAATATGTCTTACCCATGCAAAGTTGCATTATTATCCAGGTAAAGAGAAACATTGTGTCTTCAGACAGACAGCGATGGCAAAAATAATATTTGAATAACAGTTTGACTGTCTCACACTCTCAACAGTGTGAATCAGCTCCACCCACTGGAGTGGTTTATTCTATAACAGTAGGAAAAAAAATTGCTCATGTTAAAAAGTCAGAGCTCTTAGTTCTGTCAGGATGTTTACCGTAAAACTTCAAATAATAGCCCGGGCTTTTATTTTCCCAAATCGCCGAACTGCACCGGCTTGTATTTGAGACAGGCGTCTATATGAGACAGGCCTTTAATTTCAGTGTTGAGATGAGCATGACAGTAGGAGGTTACCATATCTGTGTTTGTGTTCCGCACACGCACATCACGCACTGCGCGTAGGGCACCAAGTGCTTGGGGGGGCACCAAAAAATCTGGGTCGTGAAAAAAAAAGAAGCGTTTTTTTTTTTTTTTTTTTTGTGTGGTGATTTTCGTTTTTTTGCAGAATCTGATAGTTTTACAAGCCTCTGTATGTTTGAGATAGCAGTATTGGTATATTTAAAAGCGTACATTTTGATTTTGAAATCGGCTTGTTTTTCGGAGATTCTAGCACGCAGTAGGGGCGTGTCATTGTCGGTGTGTATTTCCACTGAATAAGCCGGCGTGGCTACTTATTATGCAGCGCTCTGGCCAGCTCTATCTGATTTCAAAATTCAATGACGATGGACGCAAATAACACCGCATGTACCACCAAGCATTTGTGCCTAGGGCACCCAAATGGCTAGCACCGGCCCTGAACAAATCAGTTAATGTCAGAATTAGCCTACTATATTTCCGTATGTCTAAAGGGGGTCGCACACCAGACGAGAAGCGCAGCACCACGTCTTTAAAATTCGAACCCATTATTCTCTATGAATGACTGTCTCAAATCGTCGTTAATGTATATACTGACTTCACCCTGTGCTGCAATATACATTCAGTTTTACATTCATTAACAGAAATCAGCTGCTTGAATGAAAATTGCTGATGTATCGGATTTTCAGGTGATATTCTCAATTCATTCAGTTAACGGACGCTCTGAGGTAAAGTGAATTCAGACTGCAGACTAAGCAACGATTGTATTTAATCGTACAGTACAATCATAACATACTACAGACATGATCTTAATTCCATAATATCCTTAAACATAACTATATTGCTGGCCATCAACTGACAAAGTGCGCGTCCGGTGTGCGATACCTCGAGTTGTCATAGACGCGACGCGGCGGTGTGCGACCCCCTTCAGATTATTGGCAGCATAAAAAAACTAAACGATGTGACAGCCATGGGCTGAACAATACAAGTTACCGGTAATATCCATCGAGTCTATGAACTAGTTGCCAGAAACACATCAACAAGAAAGAATGAAGGCTACCCTGTAAAACAACTGCAATCATGTGATACAAAAGGACCCTATATTCATCACTATCATCATCACCGCGATCCTCAACTACAAGTTCATTGGCGAATTCCTCCTCCTCGTCACTCTCCTCCACTTCTCCCTCTCCGGCCTCCGCTAACTCTGCCTGCCTTGCTTGCGCTAACAGCTCCCGCACAGATGTGCAGGGCTCTTTTGAGTGCGCAATCTGCTCCATAGAACTGGCTTAAACAGATGATCTGACGGGTTTTAGAAGATTAACTACAACCCGAAACTAAAAAACAGCCCGGGCCTCTATTTGAGACCGGCCTTTATTTATCCAAATCTGTAGCCACACCAGGCGTGTAAAAGAGACAGGCGTCTAATTGGGACTCGGCTATTATTTGAAGTTTTACGGTATGTGTTTTAGTCACAGTGAGCTTTAGAGCAGGGTTCTCAAGTTTTATCAAAAGCTTGGAGTGAGATCACATGCGTTTAGGGGAGGAGCCCTAATGGAGCCCCGCCCCCGCCTGTCCCCGCCCCCCAATTTTACCCATTGTTCATAATTAACCAGCACAAATTGAAATTAACAATTTGTAAATCTGATAAATGACAGAGCAATTCATCACATCAAATATACTCTTTAATGTTATATTTCAAACTTACAAATATACAAAACATTACAAAAATATAACAAATTGCTCCAAACAGTTTGTAAAAACAAATCTTTTGCATTTTGAATGTGTCTAGTCGAAATGGTATAATGATTTATTGTGTGGTGGGACATTGTGAACAAATGACATATTAGAGTATTAAGGTGTTTTTGTGTGTGTGTACACAAGACTACATACTCCATCTTATGAAATGTGTTTTGTGTTGTAAGTGTTTTTACACATTTTATAAAAATATTACCCAGAGCACTCTGCTTTAATACATGTAGCCTTAATGTAACTAGAAAGACTATTAATACAGTATAATATATAATTTAAAATAAAATGAAGAAATACATCCTTATTCCTTCCCATACCCACTAACATTTTCCTTAGTTTCAGATAACGTAAGCTAGCCAAACTGAGCCAAAGCTTCTGGCCTGGTTGCAAAGTAGTTGTAGAGTTTTTGACTGCATCAATAATGTATACGATGGGCTATATATTAAATGTTCTAGCCTAAAAATGTTAGACGAGCTTTCTTCCAACTTACCTTCTCCATCACGACGTGTGTTCGCGCGTGGTTGTTGGTTACCTAGTAACGAACGTACGGTGGCCGAGAATGTTCCGTCAATTTCCGTGTGTTCGCGCATCTATGTTGCCTAGTAACGAACGCAAACTGGCCGAGATACGTGCTGGCGGCAGGAAACTTCACTTTGTGTGCCTGCGCCTCGTATACAACGTTATATATAAAGCTTGCAGGACGACTTGGTTGACATTGCCTTTTCACGGTGAGAAATACACGGTGTGGCGTGTGAGCGTGTGAACTGGTTGAATTGCGTATGTCTCACGGCCAATGCGTGAGACTTGCCTTTAGACCCTGCCTTTAGAGAGTAGTAAACAACAGTCAGACATCCTGGATTGTCAGAGAAACTGAGCTTGAGGATTTGTTGAGATCTGCATGAAATCTTTCCTCAAATTCTTTTTCACTGCTGCTTGATCCAGTTGAGAGTTTATGGAGCATATGAACTGGGAATCCACTGGTTTTATGTTGGTACCAATAAATATAAGGGTATTGGTCATCTGACAATGTATTTGTCTATCTTTTTCTTCTATCTTTTTCTTTCTCTGATAGGATGCAGCTGAGTGAGAATCCAGTGAGAATCCTCTGCGTCATAGTTCGAATTACGTGGGAGCCAGTGGGAGCTGAGCTCCCATAGAGAGAGGATGAGCTCCCATGAAAGCAGTAAAATCATACACCTGTGGGGGTCTCTAAAAATCATCAGCCCCATTATTTTAAATTACAAATAAAGCACTATTTCCTTCAGACTACTGTAGCGTGACTTAAAAGATAGGACAAGATGCCAAACACATGGATCTCACGGGATCTCGGATCGTCATCACACTACGTCCTTATGCTTTCTGCCAGGACTTTTACTGACTTTTCTCAACTCACAGAAGTGATGTCAACGTCCGATCTAGCATTAGCATAACCCATCAGGCAAGAGTTATTTTAACCTAGGCGTAATTTGCGGGTGGGACATGTCCCCACTTTTTTTTGCTAAGGTCGATATTGTCCCCACCACTTTTGAAACATCTCGCAGCACTAATATACCAATACAAATAAATAAAACATCTCCAGTTATACAGAGCATTCATTTAAGAGGCGATCTAGCGCTGAAATGTGTTGTTTTTTAAATAAAGTGATCAAAGTGCTCGTTGTCGCTGCGATCAGTGGCGCGGATACTGTGTTCTCTTGTGGCTCCCGCACAGTCTTCACTCGGACGAGCGCTTCAATCCGTTGTGGAAACTCTCTATTCGTTCCGGTGAAATTACAAAACAAAATGCACACAAAAGTGTTCTTGCCTGATATACAACCACTGATAAACATAATCGGATTTGATAAAAAAAAAAAAAACCTATACGAGTGCAGATTAGAACCCAGAACCTCTGACATGCTTGGCAAAAGTTCTGCCACTGGACCACTCAAGTACACGCTCAAATTTGTCCTCATTTGACCTCATTAAATGACAAATTAAACCAAATGTATTTAAACTGAATTGTTAGCAACGCTTTTTTTATTAAACATTTTTATTTATTTACATTAGTAAGCTACACCGCGCCTGCTCATAGGCTACTTTTTTTTCCTTTTTTTAAAGAGACCCCCACAAAGATGAAATCATAATTCGAACCCTGCTCTGCGTTGATCAAGAAAGTCCTCAGCTAAACCCATCTAGAGTGAGGATCGATTTGAAAGGATGTTTAGTGATGGATGAACTGACCAACCTCAGGCCTTCTGTGTCCTTTTTTCGGACTGATTTACGCCCTGCCCTGGAATACCCTAACTGTTTACATTTAAATTTAAATTTAAATTTTATTCAGCAGGTAAAGCTCAGCCTGCGAAAAGGTGAGCTGGCACCTAAAATTAAACACTGATAATATTGTGAACTCATGAGTGTAAACAAACCATATAGTTACCATTACTTAATTTTATAGGGCAACCAGTGTGCTCCAATTTTTTAAGTAGATTCAACTTATCCAGGCTAACAGTGTGTAAGTGAAGTGTAACCACGTCATGTTCAGAAGCATTTTTGAACTCTTGTTGGCTGATTAACAGAATCTTGTGTATTGCACTCTGTCAGGAAATATAAAAGAAAGTAAAGAAACAAATTGGTTTTCATCTTCTCATGTAAGGATACAATTTTGTTACACTTAACAGTTAAGTTGCTTACCAAGTACTGCAGCCATTAAAAGTAAATTTCTCAGCCAGATTAACATGTTAATGTACAGCAGGAAATATCAGACTGAAGTTTACCAGCGCACAACTGTTTGTAGAGGTTATACACATACAGCAGGAACTTCATTGAGCATCTCAACCATGATGGAGGTGGAAACTGCTCAACACAGTGGCCAACTTCTGAAATGACATTGTTTCCATTCAATTTTAAAGTGTTGTTTGAGAGACAAAAGCTTAAATAATCATAGTCTGACTTTAAAGGTTTGTTTTAATTTCTGTATAATGAAAACAAATGTTTTTAAATTGTATCATCCTTTACTGATTGACTTTTTTCTGTGCACAAGGGTATTTTGTCATGCTGAAATAGTAAAGGACCCTCCACAAACTGCTGCAGCAAAACTAAAGAGCATGCAGTTCTCTAGAATGTTATTGACAGAAATTATAAAGACAATTTAGATAAGTGTCTTACATTTAGCTATATATAATGTATTAGGCTTTGTTTTTTTGAGAACTAGATTTGAGCATTGACAATGGCTTGTCAGAAGAAGCTCAATAGTCACTGCCTTGAAAATAAACCCAAAAGACCCAACAATTGGTTAGATGTTGTTGGAGAGTCAGCAGAGCCATTAACTCAATAGGAGTGGTGCTGAGAGACACAGTCGCTTAAATACAAAGAGTCCTAATATCGTGTGAGATTTCAGCACCCCTACAACCAGTGGCGGACTGGGACAATAATTCAGGCCGTGAATTTGACTCCACTGCCAGGCCACCTCTGCTGCTGCAGTCACCACCACCCTATTCATGTAATCTACTGGACTGATAAACTTGTAGGCTAACCCTATTAATGTAACAGGTAGACTACCAGATGCAATATAAATGAATAAAAAAATAACCCTTAAAAACTCACTAGGAATACACCATTTATACTACCAAACCAATGACAAATAGAAAATTGGCTTTTTAAAAGAGATAAGAGACACATTCACATGTTGAAATATTTACATTTTATGTATTTTCAGTGCTCAACTCTAGGGGTGGGCGATATGCCAAAAATATAATATCACGATTTTTTTCAGAAAAATCACGATTCACGATTTTATCACGATTCTTTTTTTAATGTTGGTTTTACTATTTTGTGACTGAGCATTACAGCCAAACTAATGTCCATATTTTAAAAACAAAGCCTTAGGTAACAAAATATAAAATAAAAAAGAATAGCAGACAGGGGCGTAGATATTTTTTTTTTGTCATTTTCTTTGTTATTAAATATTAAGATCAAAGATACACATTACTCATACACAACTTAATATACAAATTAAATAAACAGTGCTTTATGTTTTTAGCTAGGTGTATTTAACAGTAGCATTGAAGAAAGTAATTAAAATAACAAAAATAACAAATATGAAAATAAAACAAAACATAGACTTCACTGTATAAATTATACATTGATACTTATTAAAGCTACTATTAAAAGTTATCAGTCAGGAGCAGTGAGTGATTTTCTCTTTGCATTTTGTTGTTTTATCAACATTAAAGGGATAGTTCTCCTAAAAATGCTATTTGTCATAAGTTACTCTCTCAAGTTGTTTTAAACTCGAATAAGTTTCTTTCTTCTGTTGAAAATAAAAGTTATTTGGAAGAATGTGGGTAACCAAACAGTTGATGTACCCCAGTGACTTCCATAGTATATTTTTCTCCTATGGAAGTCAATGGGGACCAGCTACTGTTTGGATAGCCACATTCTTCAAAACATTAATATTAGAAAAATATTAGAAAATATTAAAAGGAAATTAATACAGGTTTGGAATAACATTAAAGTGCGTAAATAATGAGAGAATTTTTATTTTGGGGTGAACTATCCCTTTAAGGAGAAGCGGCAGCGTGTTTACTATTACTACTGTCTCTTTAAGAGTTGCGCGCGACGCGTCTATTATACACGCATTTGACAAGCAGATTTTCTCTCAAATTTCTCAAGTTTGCGTTCACTTTAGACATAACCGACTTTGTTTATGTAAACCTTGTGTGTATTTGACAGTATTAGTACAATAAGACTCAAAAGATAACTTAGTCCAGTATCCAGGCGCTGGTAGACAGGCTTTTAGTGCATGTGAACTTCACATGTACGCGCTGAGAAACGCACACGTTAGAACAGCGCATCAGCACGCGAATTAAATGTTTAACCGACAAGGCATTAAAGCACATGCAAATTATGAACTTTTGTAAACTGCAGTGTCCCGTTCCGCAGCGTGTACGTCGCGTTGTTCAGGCGCCAGAACAGCAACTGATAGAATGCACGATTCTACGATATTTCTTCAAAAGCAGATCATGGAGACATTTTAATCGTCCACGATCAAAAATCGTCATATCGCACACCTCAATGCCAAATTATTATAAATATAATGTAATGTAATCTTGACCGACCTGTTCCCTTACTGGCGAACATGGCTGGGATTTTGCAGCAGCTTGCTGCGTCTGCATTCGTAGTTGCGCACCAGCCTATCACATGCCAGGCTGATGATCTGCACAGCGGCAGCCGGCAGGCCAGTACGACCGTCAGGCCACCGGGAAATGCAACTGATCTCTCTGCTGGCTCCCTATTTTTACTGCATGATGAAAATTAAACAACTATTTTAAGAATGTATAAAGTGCTTAAGGAACCACATGGAACGTGATATCTAAATCTACTGTTGATGTTTCCCTTAATTTTTTTAACAGGCCTAATTCAACCTCACACAGGTGTTACCACATATTTTATTACATTAGATTGGGGTTGTGATTGTGGTTTTCACTAGATCGGTTCAAAGTGAAAAGAGCGTCAGGTTTTTGTACGACATGTTTCATGTTTTGTATCACTGGGCTTCAACTCTCAGAGCACAATAATAGAGAGCTGAATCTGACAGACGTACATCAGTAATAGTGAGTTCAGTGGATGTTCGTGATGTAGTCGACTGAAACCGAGGGTCAGAGGTGTCTTCATCAGCACTCGCTGACCGTGCACTTTTGTATAATAAATACTGCGGTTCTTTGTTTGGATACTGTCTGTACCAGTAAAGATAAACATATTCACTACTTGTACTATATAAGCAGCTCAGATTAACAGTTTCTGTTTCTTTAGAGTTTTTTTCTGTCCCTTTATCTGGCTCAATGTTGTCTCCAGTCACCAAACCTGTCAAAAATTAAAAATATGATTTCTGAAAGCAAGGTTGACAAATTAATACAAATGACTTTCACAAGAATACAAATGACTAAATTAATATAAATTTAGCCTTTGGGGATTGAGAATTAAAAACAAAGTAATTATTTATGTACAGAATTTCACTCATTATTTGATAAATAATGTACCTGTTCCCACAATGAGAATAAGTATGAGGCATCTGTCCATGTTGAATCAGATCAGCTCAGTTCTCTGTTGAGGCTCTCAGTTCTCTGAGCTGTAAGTCACTGAAGATCACACAGAAACACACACAGGAACTTCCTCCTCACTGAACTTCCTGTTGCTGTTTATGATTTTATTTTAAATATTACAGAATTTTGTATAATATAACACACATGAGAATAATGTAAATTAAACTGTCTTGATGGAGTTCCACTTTTTGAATGTGTGCAAACATGATAGTGATGACCATGATGGTGCATATAATAGAGTGTATGCAATGGGAGTATTTCTACAAAAAAAAAACATGAATGTTCAAAAACATCTACTCAGTAAATGCCACAATAAGTCCAACTATCGGCCAGTAAAACACACTGTACACCGAAATACTATACCAATGTTCTCAGTTTATTAAGACTATATTGGTTTAGATTCCTGTATTTTTCACTTTGTCTAGTTTCCTTATTTATTATAAGCATACATATCATAATATATTAACTAATGAAAATAAGATATGTCATTTTACATAAAGAATATGTTATTTTTTATTTATAAGGTTAGGTTTTTATTATACAAGTATATTTTCAATACAGTTATTGTAACGAAGAGGTAGCGGAGTTGGGATCCATGTGTAGTTTTTATAACAGCAGTAAGTGTGGTATAAACAGGCAGGGGTCAAACACCAGTAATAGAGATGTCCAAGACAGTACAGAAATGTAGTCAAAAGGCAGACAGCAAACAATGTTGAGAATATTCAGGCAAGCAAAGCAGAATCACAAGGGCATGCAGAAGAGGATCGACAAGTAGTCCAGGGTCAGAAATGAGGAAACGAGAAAACAGTAGAAACAGTAGGAAATGCTCAGAAATGTCAGCCTGTGCAAAACAAGACTTCGCAGTGATAGAGTGGAGAGTGACTGAATAAATAGTCCATATGATAAGCAGCAGGTGTGCAGGTAAACACACCTGTAGCTAAAGTAAAATAAAACCTGTAGCTGTTCTTCCTTCACATTTAAAATGTATTAAATATTCCCTCATATTTTGATGGTTTAATCAAACTTGTAGGATCATTAAAAATAAATATCCCCTCCGGGCATCACTTTTGGCCACTACTGTATTTTTCACATTAGAATCATTTGAGATGTTTTATTATTTGCTGCATTTGACTGTTTTCTGAATAACAGATTTTACAAGTTCATATGGATTTAATGTAATTGAACGTAATGTGAAACTTTCACATTGCCACACAAATTCAGGCCTTATAATTAAAAGAAAATAAATCTGTTTCTGCCTTTTGATTTTGGTATCTACCAGCAATCGTTGGTTCTATTACTTTTCTGGCATATAATTGTCAGTTACATCTGATAGAGTTTAGTCCTCTCATAGAGGACTAAAGGACCTCATTGTATGGTTTTAATATTTATCGTTCATACTGCTACACAAATTCACATTGTAATTGATTCTATTTAGAATTGTAATGTTTTAAACATTGTTGCATTAGATTCATTACATATTTTTATACTATAGCTTTCTTTTCACCATCTCTGTGTTTCTCTCATTAACAGGTTTTTGTACAGTGTTTCTGTGTTTCCTGTGACTGTGGGCCTCAGAGCACAGTAATACACAGCAGAGTCTGACACTGTAGCAGAGGAGATCTCCAGATCCACATGTTCCTTTCTTGTAATGTTAGCACTGAATCTTGGATCTACATCAGACACCCGAGCTTCTTTTGCAGCACTGTATGTGTGTACAAGAAATTCAGGTTTTGATCTTCCATACTGACGATACCAGAAGAGATAATCTGATCCAGAGGCAGAAAAACTACAGGATAATGTAACACTTGAACCCTCCTCAGCAAAAACATCCGTTTTGTTTGGTTTGATGACATTTCCAAATACAGCAGCTGAAACAGAAAATATACATGTAGAAAGGTTCAATATATATTTGCACGGAAGGAAGAAGACAGGGGTCGGCTTGACTGAAACACTCTATTTTATTACTCAAAATAAATAAACAAAACAAAAGGTGCACACGTAGCGCGTTCACCGTGCTCGGCACAGCACTCAGAAAACATATAACAAACAGACAATCACTCTCTCAGGACAGCAGCAAACGTGTGAGTGTTCCAGTCCAACTCTCTCTCTCATCTCCTCCCGAATGCTGGCTTATATCCAGTCTCTCCACACCAATCACTGCAATCAGACACAGGTGTTCATCATTTTGCACTTGACCTACTTACTCACCGATCGGCCCCCTCCTTTCTCTCCTGCTACAGACTTCGCAAAACCACGCCCCCCTCGCCACATACCCCCACCGCCCGACTCAGGCCGGGGAGCCATCCGGCCTGCAGCCTCCCCCCCCCTCCTCCTGGAGAGGAAGTCAGCCACAACCATCTGTACACCCGGCCTGTGGATCACCTTGAACTTAAAAGGCTGTAAAGCGAGATACCAACGAGTGATCCGCGCGTTGGTATCCTTCATGCGGTGGAGCCACTGCAGGGGAGCGTGGTCCGAACAGAGGGTGAACTCCCGTCCCAAGAGGTAGTAGCGGAGGGTGAGAACGGCCCATCTGATGGCCAAACACTCCTTCTCTATGGTGCTGTACACCGTCTCCCTCTTAGAGAGCTTCCGACTGATGTACAGCACCGGCCGCTCCTCACCCTCCACCTCCTGGGACAGGACCGCGCCCATCCCCCTGTCCGACGCGTCGGTCTGTAGGATGAAAGGGAGAGAAAAGTCAGGGGCATGTAAGAGCGGTCCGCCACACAAAGCAGCCTTTATCTGGGTAACAGCCCGCTGACACTGCTCCGTCCATTGGACCGTATCTGGTACCTCCTTTTTAGTTAGATCAGTCAGCGGGCTGGCGAGGTCCGAATAATTAGGCACAAACCTTCTGTAATAACCCGCCAGCCCCAGGAACTGTCTAACCTCCTTTTTGGTCTTGGGTCTCGGACAAGTCGCAACTGCTGCTGTCTTGTCAATTTGGGGACGCACTTGTCCATGACCCAAGTGGAAGCCCAGATATCTTACTTCCACCCGCCCAATTGCACACTTCTTCGGGTTGGCCGTGAGCCCAGCTCGTCTCAGCGTCTTCAGGACAGCCCGCACCTGCTGCATATGACGCTGCCAGTCACCACTATAGATGATGATATCATCCAAGTAGGCAGCGGCATATGCAGCGTGCGGTCGGAGAATCCTGTCCATCAGACGCTGAAACGTTGCCGGAGCCCCGAACAACCCGAAAGGAAGAGTGACAAATTGGTGTAAGCCAAACGGCGTGGTGAAAGCTGTTTTTTCTTTGGATAATGGAGATAAGGGGATCTGCCAATATCCCTTGGTTAAGTCCAATGTCGAATAAAATCGAGCAGTACCCAGCCGATCAAGCAATTCGTCAACCCTTGGCATTGGATAAGCATCGAACTTCGACACAGCATTCACCCTCCTGTAATCTACACAGAACCGGATCGAGCCGTCCGTTTTAGGAACCAAAACTATCGGGCTCGCCCAGTCACTGTTAGATTCTTCTATTACTCCCAACTCTAGCATCGACTCTAATTCGCTTTGCACAACTTTCTTTTTGTGCTCTGGCAGTCGATACGGCCGGCTGCGAACCACCACGCCCGGCTCTGTCTCAACGTGGTGCTGAATGAGGTCCGTCCGACCAGGCAGGGGCGAGAACACATCAGCAAAATCTGCTTGTAAATTATGCACATCAGTGAGCTGGGATGGTGAGAGGTGGTCTCCCCCAGCGGCCAGGGCGAGAGATTTCGTTTTTACATTCGCCTCTGGACCGAGATCCTCCTCTCCGCTCACCACCATCGCCAGCATCACTGATTCCACCTCAGACCATTTTTTAAGCAGGTTGAGGTGGTAAATTTGATGTGCCCCGCCCCTATCTGTTCGTATTACCTCATAGTTGAGATCTCCAATTCGCCGTGTAACCTCAAAAGGTCCTTGCCACTTTGCGAGTAATTTTGAGCTAGAGGTAGGAAGCAATACAAGCACTTTTTCTCCCGGTGTGAATTGACGCAGTCTAGCCCCCCTGTTGTACAGCCGACTTTGCCTGTCCTGAGCCTGTAACAAATTCTCCCGTGACAGCCGCCCCAAAGTGTGGAGTTTTGTTCTCAGGTCCAGGACATACTGAATTTCATTTTTACTAGCTGAAGGTCCGTCCTCCCAAGTTTCCCTAAGGACATCTAACACCCCGCGGGGCTGACGCCCATAGAGAAGCTCGAAGGGGGAAAACCCCGTGGAGGCTTGCGGGACCTCCCGTACAGCGAACAAGAGGGGTTCTAACCACCGATCCCAATTTTTGGCGTCTTCCTGTACGAACTTTCGGATCATGGATTTCAAAGTGCGGTTAAATCGTTCGACCAGCCCGTCTGTTTGTGGGTGATAGACACTGGTCCGGATCGATTTAATGCCCAATAATCCGTAAAGTTCGCGTATCGTTCGTGACATAAACGCCGTGCCTTGATCGGTGAGAATCTCTTTCGGGATTCCCACCCGGGAGATTAGTTGAAACAGAGCGCTCGCCACACTATTTGCGGAAATATTGCGAAGCGGAACTGCTTCAGGATATCGCGTTGCGTAGTCCACTAGGACTAAAGCAAAGCGATGTCCCCGTGCTGACCGTTCTAATGGCCCGATGAGGTCCATACCAATTCGTTCGAAGGGGACCTGCATCAACGGAATAGGGCACAATGGTGCTTTTGGGTTGGCCGGTGGATTCACCAACTGACATTCACGACAAGACGCACACCACTTGCGTACATTCTCGTGAATGCCCGGCCAAAAGAATCGGGCCATGAGACGGTTAAGTGTCGCTGTTTGTCCTAAATGCCCTGCCATTGGATTAGAATGAGCCGTCTGGAAAAGCATTTCCCGACGGCTTTTAGGTACCAACAACTGAGTTGTATCCTGCTTTGACTGGGCATCTTGGGTTACCCGATACAACTTATCTTTTATGATTGTAAAATACGGATAGGTGAGCGGTTGGTCTGTGTGGAGAAGCTGGCCGTCGATTGAGCGAACCTGATCAAAGGCATGTTTCAGCGTGTCATCCTGGGACTGTTCCAGGGGAAAATCATCGCGCTCTGTGAGGATGGTTCTCTCCAGTGCGCTCTGTTCCCCTGAACCAGTACCCAGAGGTTCCGGATCAGCTTCTCCTAACTGAGCAACCGCCACCTTCCTCTTATCTTTTTTTACCCAAGAAGCATCCGCACATAAATGACCCAATAATTCATTAAACGCTGGCCAATCTGTCCCCAAAATCAGCGGATGTCGGAGGTGCGGGTTAATCGCCACCTCCACACTATGCCTTTGTCCCCTAAATTGAATATCCACAGGCATTAACGGATAATTCACCACTTCCCCGTGCACACACCGTACCTTAACCATGCGGCCATTATCCAATGCTTTAGGTTGAATCAGGCTTTGGTGGACAGAGGTTTGGTTACAGCCTGAATCCACCAGAGCCTGAAAAGTACCCCCCTTTATACTCACAGGTATTTGGTACAGGCCAGCTTGATCAGGGGCAGCTTGCGGCGCGTCGGGGACCCGGATCAGTGTCCCCACCTCCATCACCGGACACCGATCGATAAAATGACTCGGGTCCCCGCAGCGCCAACAAGCCGGCCCGGGCCTCCCCGCCGCTCCAGTGGCAGGAAGCGGGTCAAGGGATTGGCGTGGAGAGAGAGGAGAAGCAGCTTGGGGAGAGAATCCCCCCCTTGATGGGCCCCCTCCCCGGGGAAGAGGCCTGGGGGCAGATACTGGCTCCGCAGCACCCCCCGTCCTCCACCTTGGAGCCGGCCTCGGCGGCAGATTCCCCCGGTACCTGGGAAGGGGAGAGGGCTTAGGGGGGGGGGAAGAGAGAGAGAGAGAGAGAGAAGCAGATGGTAGGGGTTCGCCGACCCCCGGGCACGCCACCATTTGATCCTCCGCCAGCTGGATGGCCTGGTTCAGCGACGTCGGGCGGTGGCACTGGACCCACTGCGCGGTCCTCGTTGGCAACCGCGCCACGAATTGCTCCAGCACCACACGATCGATGATTTCCTCGACGTCGCTTCCGTCGGCCATCAGCCACTTGCGGCACGAGTCCCGGAGCTGTTGGGCCATGATGAAGGGTCGGCCAGACTCCTCGAGGTCCAACGTCCTGAACCTCTGGCGATGTTGTTCCGGAGTCCGGCCAACCCGCTGGAGAATGGCCCGCTTTAAATCCTGATAGACCAGGAGATTCTGGACTGGCAGTTGGTGTGCGGCTACCTGCGCCTCTCCGGACAGCAGGGGTATCAGCCGCATTGGCCAGTCCGTAGAGGGCCATCCCCGGTCCTCAGCCGACCTCTCAAACAGCTCCAGAAAAGCCTCCGGATCATCCTCCGGGCCCATTTTGTTGAGAGGTATCGGCGAGGACGAGTCTTTGTATGATGGGGGGACGGCCCTAACCTCCCGGTCTATCCAGCTCCGGAACAGCTCGCGGTCTTCATGCTGGCCTCGGAGGAGCGCCTCGAACCTTTTGTCCTGCTCCTCCTTTATGGCCAGCAGATGTTGGTGTTGCTCCTGGTGAAGACCCGCGAGCGATTGAATAATGTCCGCAAATGGCGTACCTGGCGGGGTCTGCATGGCGGCGGCGATCTTCTTCCTTCCCGGGCTTCGGCACCAGTGTAGAAAGGTTCAATATATATTTGCACGGAAGGAAGAAGACAGGGGTCGGCTTGACTGAAACACTCTATTTTATTACTCAAAATAAATAAACAAAACAAAAGGTGCACACGTAGCGCGTTCACCGTGCTCGGCACAGCACTCAGAAAACATATAACAAACAGACAATCACTCTCTCAGGACAGCAGCAAACGTGTGAGTGTTCCAGTCCAACTCTCTCTCTCATCTCCTCCCGAATGCTGGCTTATATCCAGTCTCTCCACACCAATCACTGCAATCAGACACAGGTGTTCATCATTTTGCACTTGACCTACTTACTCACCGATCGGCCCCCTCCTTTCTCTCCTGCTACAGACTTCGCAAAACCACGCCCCCCTCGCCACAATACATTTGTATGTTTTTAGTGAGATGTTTTTAATAAAAAAAAAATCTTTTAACAAAAAATATAATAATTAACCAAATAACCTACCAACTGAGGCACAGAACAGAATAACTGAAAGAAGATCCATTGTTCAAGTGTTCACTGTGAGAAGAGTCAGACTGAATCGTTTCGTCCTCAGTCTCTTTCAGACACGATGAGATCATGTCAGATCTGTGAACTCTGAGTCCCTCCTCTCTGAGCAACATCATGTCTATATTTCACACATGGGGAACAGAAGAAAGAGCCAATCACACTCATCAGTGTTTTCTCTTGTTTATGTGCTATTAATGTGTTTATGTGTGATTTTGGAATATGTTTTAAATAGGAAATATATTGTCGTGAAAATACATTTACAAAGAATGCTATGTTTGAAAAGTTTGAGAAATATATATTTTTACTCTGGTTATTTACTGTAATATTCCATTCCCAACATGATATTAGATATATTGTGTTATTGCATATTAAATCAAATTATATCAAACAGCATTAGACAAAATTTAGAACTTAAAAAACTGGTCACACTCCACTGGAAGCTGAATTGGAATTAGAATATCAGGAAGTGGAATGACAATCCATACAATTAATGTTAAATTTACACATTATTTTAAGGTGTCCTTATATTAATTAACTAAATGTACTAACACTCTTTCTCAAAGGTTCAATGGGGTTCAGTAGAGAACCCTTGAGTTCTTGACTCAGTTGATGCCAAAAAGGTTCTATATAAGGAGAAATGTCTTAAATGATTGCATACTTTCATGTTTAACTGGTTATTTAATTTTTTTCTCGTGATAAAATACAAGCTGTACTTTATGTACTTTGCAATCTTTACAAGCTGTTTAATTCTTTAATTGAATGATTTAATTTGAATCAATAAAATGATTCCACGAGGGAACCCTAAAATGTTCTATATATGATGTGCTTGACAGAACCCTTTAAAGTTCTATACAATATAGAACCTTTTCTTCTGAGAGTGTATAGGGTTAGAATTAGGGTTTGGTTTAGGGTTAGTTGTTTGTAATTATTCCTAATGTAGTTATTACTAGAGTAAATACATGTAACACGGATGCTGTAAAATGAAGTGTTAGCAAAGAATTTTAAAAACTGCATTTACGTCTAAGAAATAGAGAAAGCAGTTATGTTTCTGCAAGAGAATGTAGATTATATAGAAAATGGGGAATATGATATCTGGACATACTGTTAATGCTTCTTTTCTGGAGTTTCTAATTTACATATATGCCTTACAACAATGACTTAATTCCAGGTGTTACCACATATTTCATTATATTTGGGACTGGATAGATTGTGGTTTTGATTGTGGTTGATTCAAAGTGAAAAGAGCTTCAGGTTTTTGTACGACATGTTTCATGTTTTGTATCACTGGGCTACAACTCTCAGAGCACAATAATAGAGAGCTGAATCTGACAGACGTACATCAGTAATAGTGAGTTCAGTGGATGTTTCTGATGCAGTCGACTGAAACTGAGGGTCAGAGGTGTGTGCATAACTATATGATCGTGCATCTTTGCGTAATAAATACTGCGGTTCTTTGTTTGGATACTGTCTGTACCAGTAAAGGAAAACATATTCACTACTTGTACTATATGAGCAGCTCAGCTTGACAGTTTCTGTTTCTTTAGAGGTCTCTGTATCTTTATCTGGCTCAATGATGTTTCCAGTCGCCAAACCTGTCAACAATAAAATGTGATTTTTGCAAAATGTGAAAGCAAGGTTGACAAAATATTGCTGAGAATACATTTCACATAATGTTTTATAAAAATACAGATGACTAAATTAATATAAATTTAGCCATTGAGGTTTGAGAATTGAAAACAGTAAATATTTGAGTTTCATTGGTTACTCAATAATTAATGTACCTGTTCCCACAATGTATGAGGCATCTGTGAAGTCATATGAAGTATGAGGCATCTGTCCATGTTGAATCAGATCAGCTCAGTTCTATTTCGTTCTTACTGACCGCCAGAGGCAGTGCTTCCCACTGAATACTATCTCTCTTGCTCATGCACAGGTCGAGTCTAATAACAACAAAGTCATCACATGACCAGGTACGTCATGGGGATCCCCTCTATTTAACCCCGTGACATCCTGCAAACTGTCCCTATAATCTTCTCGCATACGTGCAAAGATTGCAGGTCGAAGGAAAAACTTCAGAATACTTGGATTCCGTCTTTCACAGCCTCGTAACATTTTTGTTGGAGCTGCGCGTTGTGCGTCCTCCAGAGGCTGCGGCGGATTGAAGACAAACTTACCTGGTTGGAACACGTCTGTTTATTCCGATCGCTGCCAGAGCGCGGTAAGTTGCTTACATAAGCACCGGATGTTGTTTCTTTATGGAACATGTATATATGGCATCTCAGAGTGGTTTCGCTCCATAGAAAAGCCATAGTGATTAGTTATAGTGAACAGTAAGAGTGTGTGCGCTCCAGGAACAACAATATATTTCTTGTTACAGACCGCGGCGTGCACTGCAGCTGGTGTAATCATATAGAGCATTCAATTAGGTAAGTAATATATATATATATATATATATATATATATATATATATATATATATATATATATATATATATATATATATATATAATTATAATTACATAGTTTTACATAGGTAGCTATGTATATGACAAATAATTATTTTTTGTTTATTTTTCTTTGATATAGGCATATTATATTTCTTGCAATTGCATTATATACGAGTGTTTTCGCTCTGTGTTTTGTACTGCTACCTGGTACTTCTATCAACAGTGGGCTAAATTATTAACACCAGTTTGGCTGTTAAAAAAAAAAAAAAAAAAAAAAAAAAAAATTCGGTACCTTACCGTTATAGAATTTTTGTGGCACCCAGAGTGTTTTCGCTTGGGTTTCAGTAAAGCACTGCTGTGGCAGTATGGAACAGCTTAGCCTGACATGCACTGTGTGCAGGGCCACTTTACAGCAGGACGATGGACATGACTGCTGTCCATCCTGCTTAGGCTTGGAACATTTGAAGCAGGGTCTCACTGATGATGCCTGTATGAATTGTAGCACTATGTCGTGGGAATGGAGAACTTCCAGACTAGCTGCAGTGGAGGCACTCTTGACCTCAGATGTGCCTCGGCAGGGAAAAGTGACAGCTAAGAGGAAGAGGGTGGAAACAGTGAGTGTCTCCACCAGTAAGAGACATAGAGATGATTCGTTAGCTAATAAAGTGGAGGTTTTGACCTCAGAGTTTGCCCAGATTAAGTCTCTAATATTGAATCTGCAACCAAGGGAGGCACCATCACAGATGCTGGGAAATCCCAGTAAGGAATTACCTATTCCTGAGGAGGATATGCTGTCAATGGCAGCCTCTCAAAACCAGTTTGGTGATGAGGGTAATGAAGAATTCTTATCGGGAGTCCACTCTCAGTTCTCTCATGATGACTCTCAGAACACGGCACGGGGTTCAGCGGAAGGACTGGAATCTGATCAGGATGTAGTGAGACAAGCCATCCAGATTGCGTTGGCACGATTAAGCTTGGACACTGCCCCTATAGTGGCAGCTCCCTCCAGTGCCTTTTTCAGAGGGACGGCAAAACCATCTGCTCTTAGCATTCCCCCATCCAAAGATTATATTGAGGAACTACAGAGGTGCTGGGCTAATCCCAAGTTACTTACTCATCATACCACAGCAAGCAGGGCCCTGGCGGCTATGCACGAACCGGACTCTTATGGTCTGGGTCAGATGCCTAAAGTGGATCCATTTATCGCTTCTTTCATCATATCACCGGAAGAGGCTTGGAGACCTAATGCTCGCTGCCCGCGACCTCAGTGCAGAATCACGGACGATCTTCTTAGTCAAGCATACAATACTACAGCACGCATGGGTCGTATAGGGAATTCACTCTCTCATCTTATGCTGGCGCTATCTCAGTCTCTCCAACCTATTGGGGGTGATCCTTCAGTCCAAATCCTAAGTGATGCGTCATTGCAAGCGTTTGCATTTATGTCAAGAGAATTGGGTAGACTCATGTCAACACTCACTCAGGCACGCCGCCAAGTATGGCTGGCACAGTCTCCATTGTCAGAGCCCTGTAGGAGAACACTCCGGGATCTCCCTGTAGTCCCAGGCCAACTGTTTGGACCAGCGGCACAGCAAACTCTGGAAAAGAGCATTGAGACGAATAAGACAAGACAGCAACTGGCAGATTTAAGAGGGACTCCACCATCACAATTTAGACAAGGGTATGGGGGACGGTATCCTACTCGCTCTCAACCTTTAGTTCGCTCAAGTGCTGTTCAGAGGAGCCAGCCAAGGCAGCCAGACCAGCTTGGGCAGTACCCTAGAGCACGAGGACAACAGTTAATTCGGGCTCCAAGGGGCAGGGCGCCAGGTCAGCGCCCCCCCAGAGATAATAAAGCCCAGGCTCGCAGAGCATGAAATCCTGGGGCCAACCGTCGGATGTTTTTCACACCAGCAGCTCAATTTTTGGAAAGAAAACACCTCAGACCCTTGGATAATAGCAACGCTATCTCAAGGGTACAAGCTGCAATTCCGACGGCGGGCCCCTGCTTTCAATGGGGTCAAGATGACTACTGTCAAAGACCCCAACAGCTCACTGGCATTGGCAAAACAAATAGCCGAACTCCTAGAAAAGGACGCCATAGAACCAGTAAAGTGGTCAGCACGGCTAAATGGGTTTTATTCAATGTACTATATAATTCCGAAAAAAGATGGTGGCGTTCGGCCCATTCTCGACCTTCGTGGCCTCAATCAGTCCCTCAAGGTTTTACCATTCCACATGCTACGCACAATGGAGGTCCTCCAGGCAGTCAGACCACTACAGTGGTTCACCACAATAGACCTGAAGGATGCTTATTTTCATATTCCAATTGCACCACAACACAGACCGTTTCTCCGTTTCGCATTTCAAGGTCAGGTCTATCAGTTCCGGGTCCTACCATTTGGGCTGTCTCTGTCCCCTTGGGTGTTCACCAGGTGCATAGCTGCAGCATTGTCCCCAATACAAGCCAGGGGGGTGCAGGTGCTTCCTTATCTGGACGATTGGCTCCTCTGTGCTCCATCTCAAGAGCAGGCAACAGAACAGACCAATCTGCTGATTTCCCATGTCACTCAGTTGGGTCTCAGGGTAAACTTCAGCAAGAGTCAGTTGGTCCCATGTCAGTCGGTGAAGTTCATAGGCATCACTCTAGACTCAAGATCGATGAAAGCATTCCCATCACCTCAGAGGGTGGACAGCATCTTGCTCTTTCTCCAGCATTTCCAGAGACAGATCAAGCTTCCATTCAGAGTGGTACTCAGATTGATGGGCATGCTAGCAGCAGCAGCTGCGTTGATACCACTGGGCCTTCTTTCATTGCGCCCTTATCAGAGATGGGTAAACAGTCTTCACCTGAACCCCACATGGCACAGGAGCAGACTGGTCAAAGTTACAGATCGATGCCTCCTTACCTTGAAACCATGGAAAGAGAGGTCATTCCTGACGAAAGGGGTAGCTCTGGGTGTGATTCCCTCTCGCCGAGAGGTAATACAGACCGATGCTTCGCTAGTCGGCTGGGGGGCAGTGTGGCAACACAGGATGATCAGGGGGTCATGGAAAACCGGGCAAGCCACAAAAGACATAAATGCCCTGGAGCTACAAGCAGTGCAATTAGCTCTGAAGCACTTTGCGCCGGCACTATTGAACCGCCATATTCTCATCAGAACGGACAATACATCAGTGGTATATCATATCAACCATCAAGGCAGCACGAGGTCCAGCCAGTCTCTGAGAATAGCACAAGACCTTCTGACATGGGCCTTTCCTCGGTTCACAAGCATCAGGGCGGTGCATATACCGGGAGTGTTGAATGTGGTGGCAGACTTCTTGTCTCGCCACAAACCTTTGCCAGGAGAATGGAGACTCAATCCAGAAGTAGTTCAGATGGTTTGGCGGCAATTTGGCAGAGCACAGGTGGATCTCTTTGCCTCAGAGACCTCGACCCATTGCCCCCTGTGGTTCTCCTGGACAGAGAAGTCCAGCCCGTTGGGTCAGGATGCGTTTGCACATGCCTGGCCAAATCTTCTACTGTATGCCTATTAGAGGTCTGCTACCCGACCCGAGCCCGACGGGTCCCGAAAAATGTGCGGGTTTCGGGTCGGGTTTGGGTTAATTTTTATTGAACAGCCTCGGGTTCGGGTCGGGTTCGGGTTTGTAACTAAGAAAAACTAAATAGGCTATATAGTTTGCGTGCCGTGTGCTTTGCCTGCTTGCTGTGTGTTGTGGTGACCGACGGCACGCGAGAGAGAGAAAGTTGCGTGCGCAGATGTGCAATATATACTGCACATCTGCGCACGCAACTTTCTCTCTCTCGCGTACCGGTCACCACAACACAGCAAACAGGCAAAGCACACGGCACGCAAACTATATAGCCTATTTAGTTTTTCTTAGTTACCACCCAAAACCTGTATATATTATACAGGCTACGCAGACCACAGACACACAGGCTCTCTCTCTCTGTGTTGCCTATGCACACATTGCACATCGAGAAGAAAGCGAAAACATTGCAAAGCGAAACCGCTCTGGATGAAATGTGAATTTCAAAACAAATTAAATGAACAACAGCAATAACTTAAATAAAAGTGCTTTAAAAAACATTTCGTTTGTATAGCCTATATAATATATACAAACGAAATGTTTGTTAAGCACTTTTATTTAAAATATTATTTTAAAATATTATCGAGAAGAAACCGTTCTGGGTGAAATGTGAATTTTAAAACAAATTAAATGAACAACAGCAATAACTTAAATAAAATGCTTAAAAAAAACATTTCGTTTGTATATATATATATACAAACGAAATTATTTTTTTAAAGCACTTTTATTTTATTTATTTACTGTGAGATATAGAGTGCACCTCGGGTTCGGGTCGGGTTCGGGCTTAACATTTAAATGTAATTGTCGGGTCAGGTCGGGTCGGGTTAGATGATCGCGGGTACGGGCCGGGTTCGGGCTTCAGTTTAAAGCCCGTGCAGACCTCTAATGCCTATCCCCCGATCCCCTTAATTCTGCCAACTCTCCACAGAGTTCTTCAAGGGCACCACAGGATGCTCCTAGTGGCACCGAACTGGCCAGGCAGGCCTTGGTTCCCAATGTTATGCCGGCTTCTCAATGGGGAGCCCTGGAGCCTTCCCAGGAGGCAGGACCTGCTCCTTCAGTTGCAGGGGCAGATTTGGCACCCATGCCCAGATCGGCTACAGCTCTGTGTCTGGCCACTGAGGAGCCAGAGTTACTGTTGAAGTCTTGTGATGTTAAGGTGCAAAACACAATCCTGAATTCTAGAGCACCTTCCACCAGGAATATCTACGCTTGTAGGTGAAAGCTCTTCACGGACTGGTGTACACCAAGAGGGTTGGTCCCAGACCACTGCCCGGTGCCAATGGTGTTATGTTTTTTGCAGTCCCTTCTAGACAATAACAGGGCTCCCTCTACCCTAAAGGTATATGTGGCTGCAATTTCTGCTCAGCATGTAAAGATAAATGATCAATCACTAGGGTCACATATTCTAATCACCCGCTTTCTGAAAGGTGCTCAGCGATTGCACCCTGCTCCAACTGTTAGGGTGCCCTCATGGGACCTCAGTCTGGTTTTAAGAACACTTACACAACACCCCTTTGAACCAATGGAGCATTGTGACCTGAAGTGGCTTTCAATAAAGACAGGATTCCTTTTGGCAATAACGTCAGCCAAACGTGTTGGTGAGCTCCATGCATTGTCAACCAATACGTCCTGTATGCGTTGGAATGCAGAGGGAACAATGGTGACATTGTGGCCTAACCCCTCATTCCTACCCAAAAGGCTCTCAACATCATTTAGAAATCAACCAATTGAGTTGGTAGCACTCAATCATTCTGTGGCTGACACACAAGATAGCAATCCAACGGAACAATTATGTCCAGTGCGAGCCCTTCGGGGCTATCTGAGTGCCACAGAGAAATTGCGACAGTCAGACCAACTATTTCTCTGCTACGGCCGGCCAAGAAAAGGGCAGCCTCTGTCAAAGCAGAGGTTGTCACATTGGGTGGTGGAGGCCATTGTCCAGGCGTATAAGGCCAACAACATGACATTGCCAGCCGGCATAAAATGCCATTCGACGAGAAGTATCTCAACGTCTTGGGCAGCATTAAAAGGTGTGCCTCTAATGGACATTTGTGCAGCAGCTAATTGGTCTTCCGCTGATACCTTCTCCAGATACTACAGAGTTAATGTGGTCGCCCCTGGTGCTATGGAAGCGGCAGTCCTGTTGGGACCCTCAACTTCGGCTTAAGGTTAGGAGTAGCCTCCTCGTGACCTTGTTGTTATGAGCCATCCAGTGGGAAGCACTGCCTCTGGCGGTCAGTAAGAACGAAATAGAACGAGAGTTACGTATGTAACTACGGTTCTATGAGTTCTGGATGACCGCCAGAGCACCCTGTCACTCGGAGTCTTGCGAGAAGATTCTGTTGAGACAGTTTGCAGGATGTCACGGGGTTAAATAGAGGGGATCCCCATGACGTACCTGGTCATGTGATGACTTTGTTGTTATTAGACTCGACCTGTGCATGAGCAAGAGAGATAGTATTCAGTGGGAAGCACTGCCTCTGGCGGTCATCCAGAACTCATAGAACCGTAGTTACATACGTAACTCTCGTTCTCTGTTGAGGCTCTCAGTTCTCTGAGCTGTAAGTCACTGAAGATCACACAGAAACACACACAGGAACTTCCTCCTCACTGAACTTCCTGCTGCTGTTCACTTTCATCCATATGATGTTGTATACTGTATAATATATTGTATTTGTTTGTATGTAACTGTGTTAATAATTGCACTATTATAGCATATTGTGTATAAAATGATCCCTTTAAAATCTAAATGTTATGATCTGACCAGCTGAAGCACGTTACATTTCTTGGCTGAGATTCAGCTAATGTGTTTTTTTGTAAAATTAAAAAATATGAATAAATTTAAATCTCTATTTTTATAAAATATAAAATGTTGGGTTGTTTCAACACGTTTTGGTCAGATATGGACAAACCCAACCATTGGGTTTAAAAATGTAATTCATAAATTTAAAACAGTGGTTGGGTTTGTCCATGTGTTGAAACAATCCAACATTTTTTAGATTGTAAAATATAAATGTATAACGTAATTGTAATGTTTCTCTATTAGAATTTATGTACACCTTATGTATATGATTATGCAGTCCCTACCTGCACTATATATTATGCATTACAATGATTTGAGATGTTTTAATATTTGTTACAAATGACGTGTTTTTTAAATAGATATTCTGAATTTCATTGTGAACTAAAGGGCAGTATTATTGGGATTTAATGTAACACATTTCATATTGTCACACAGACACATATTGCAATAATGAATAGAAAAAAATCAAGCATCTAGTTCTATATTACTGTAATTGCCAGTTACAGCTTTTTTTCTCACTGTCATTTTCTCTGTCTCTGCGTTTCTCTCTCGTCTCTCAGTATAACAGGTTTTTGTAAAGAGCTGATGTGTTTCCTGTGACTGTGGGCTCCAGAGCGCAGTAATACACAGCAGAGTCTGACACTGTACCAGAGGAGATCTTCAGGTACACATGGATTTGTTCCTTTTTTTCAACTTCAACAGAGAATCTTGGATCTACATCAGACACCCGAGCTTCTTTTGCACTACTGTAGGTGAGTACAAGATATTCGGGTTTTGATCTTCCATACTGACGATACCAGTAGAGATTATCTGTAGTTGTAGAGGAATAACTACAGGACAATGTAACATTTGAGCCCTTCTCAGCAACTACATTTGTTTCGTCTGGTTTGATGACATTTCCAAGGACAGTAGCTGAAAAGAAAGAGGAACATTTGTAGGTTTAGCGTTTTTATTAATTTAATACAGAAATTAATCAAATAATACATACCAACTGAGACACAGAACAGAATAACTGAATGAAGATCCATTGTACAAGTGTTCACTCTGAGAAGAGTCAGACTGAATCGTTTCATCCTCGTTCACTCTGAGAAGAGTCAGACTGAATCGTTTCATCCTCAGTCTCTTTCAGACACGATGAGATCATGTCAGATCTGGAGTCCCTCCTCTTTTGATACTTCGAGACAAAATAAGCATTATTTTGAATGAAGAGATTTTTGGGCCTGGCTCATTACTGCTATTATGTGAAACAAATGTATCAATGTTGTAACAATACCACAGGGAGATATGTGGACTCAGGTGCAGGAGTTTATTCTTCAAACAAGGCAAAAACAGGTACATTCAGGTAATACACTTCAAGTAATTCATCAAATGCATAAACATCAGACTTAACACAGAAAAGCACAACAAGTGCATAAAAACTCCAGAGTCCGTTATAGCCAACAAAAGCATATATAAACGACATGAACGTAGACTGTACGATGATGACACCTATTGAATCGTAGGCTACAATACAAGCTAAGAATAAAACATCAGTATGCGCTAGTGGTAAACAAATAGAGCAAGATGAATCGCACTTCTGCCACGACGTACATCTATGACTAGCTAATAAAAATAGCTACAACATGAAATGGTGTATTGATCAACGTGACATGGAGCTAAAACTTAAAAGTACTTACTTCAAGCTGCATTTGCAAAATTGCCATGCCAAGCTGGCCTCTTTTGCAATACTGGAACTGGTGCTATACCTCAAGAGTCACTCTCAACCTCAACATATTGGTCTATAAAGCCTTTAAAATTGATCTTCATGTATTTTACAACACTTCAGCTTGTAATGCTTATTAAGTGGGGGTCATGTTTCAGGATTTGTTGCCTTAGCAAAGTCTCTGAGAACCTGACACCTTGTACTTCTGGAGACTCCAAGTATAGGTTGCAGTTCTGTAAAATTGAGGCAATGGTGTCTTTTGCAGTTAATATCTTTCCTACTTAACCTGTTTTTTGTGACCCTGTGCTTGTTCAATGGTCACACTTTAATCTTTTTCAATTTATATGGTTTTGCATCCTTTTCATGAGCATTTAATAATTTCTGACTTTTCAGTGTGTTAAATCTCTCTTTTTTTGGACCATTTTATATAAAATAAAATACAATTTTTTTTTCAGAATCTAATAAAAAAATTAAAAAAAAATGTCTAATCACCTTTGAAAATAAATATAAGTTGTAACATTTCTTTTTTGCAATTTCTAACACAAATAACCCTTGTTATTCTATTTTATTTATTTTTTTTTAATCAGAACAGTATTACTATTTAACAATGTATCATTAACAAATTTGTTGATTGTCGATGGAGCTGAATTTGATAACACTTCACAGTGAAATCTCTCTTGAAACTCGTGCCATTTTCATCAGGTCCATGTTTGCCCCTTGTAAGGGTGTTTCAGAAGGTCATTTACTCTCTGGATTTACTTGAAGAAGCTCGGTTGTGTTAAATCTGTGCTGTATGAACCATCTAATGATACTGATTCTCCTTCAAATCCAGTATCTGTGCATGAAGTGTAATACTGGAAGCCATTGCCATTTTTAGTTTTTTTACACAGCTGAAGTGTTCAACACCTATAGCCTATTTTAACACATTTGCACGTTTTTGAAAAGCTTTGTTTGCTCTTTTATTCCTTTTATAAAAAAAATTCACCAACCTCAACTTCACAATTGTTTGCAATTATTATCTCACATTGAGGTTTTGATTTGGTTTTCATAAGAGTTTCAAAGTGAAAAAGGCTGTAAGTTTTTGTACGACTAGTTTAATGTTTTGTATCACTGGGCCTCAACTCTTAAAGCACAGTAATAAAGAGCTGAACCTGAAACAGTCGCACTACTAATAATGAGTTCAGTGAATATGCGAGAAGTACTTGACTGAATTCGAGAATCAGAGCTGTCCTTAGCATAGTTTGATCACGCTCCTTCACGTAATAAATATTGAGGCTGTCCTTTGGGATATTGTCTGTACCAGTACAGACGTACATATTCACTGTCTGAATCATACGAGCAGCTCAGCGTTACAGACTCTCCTTCTGTTTTGATGATATCTGTCCCTCGGTTTGGCTCAATTTTATCCACAGCCGTCACATCTCCAAACATTAAGCACAATATTAACTCATTTTGTCTTAAGTTAAACATTGTATATCAGTAAAGTGTACAGTTTTTTTGAAAGGACATCAATAAAATAAAAGTTTTTTTAAGCTGTTGCTAAATGATCTGAAGTAAACATAAATGACACACCTGACGCCATAATGAAAACCAGCAGCATGTATTTGTTCATGGTGAATATGATCAGATCAGTTGTGTGTTGAAGCTCTCAGTGCTCTGTGCTCTTACAGTGTGTTACTGATGCTTTCTGCTGTTCACTTATCAAGACATTCAGACACTTCCTGATCTCTGAGTGTAAAGCCAAAGTTTTAAACCTTCATCAAAAGTATGTTTAATAGTATTATTTATGAAAAAAATAAATTGTCAGCTCTTTTCAGTCTCTTTTCTTATAATTTAGTACAAATATACATTTGTTCTGTTGTTCAACTTCATTGCTGCAGTTCCTAGTGAATGTCTGAGAACACTGACACCTTGTGGCACATTGTACTGTACTTGCACAATCTGTTACATGTGATAATGAATTGAAACTACTTGTGTATGGATTTAATGTATAATTAACAATGTGAGGATGCTTCATTCACTTTTGAATGTCATATTGATTTAAATAGTTAATTTTTTTTTGTCTGCTGTGATTCATAAGCTTTTTATCAGTTTGATTTTAATCCAGTAATCTACTTATTACTTACATCTGCAGTTTACAGAGTCTCTTTTAGTCTTTGTCTCTTTGTATTGTTTGTTCTCATTGGATTAAATAAGGAAAGGTTTTTGTACAGTGTTTCTGTGTTTCCTGTGACTGTGGGCCTCAGAGCACAGTAATACACAGCAGAGTCTGATACTGTAGCAGAGGAGATCTCCAGATCCACATGGATTTGTTCCTTTTTTGTTATATTAACAGAGAGTCTTGAATCTACACCAGACACCTCAGGCACTTTTGCAGCACTGGTGGTTGATGCAAGAAATTCAGGCTTTGATCTTCCATTCTGACGATACCAGAAGAGATACTCTGTAACCCCAGTGGAGGAATAACTACAGGACAAATACACAGTTTCTCCCTCATGAGCAGCAACATCTGTTTTGTCAGATTTGATGGTATTTCCAAAGACAGCAGCTGAAACAGAAGAGAAATGTGTTACTTTTATTGAAATATTTCTTTGTAAACAGTCAATCAATTAATCAATTAATCAATCAATCAATCAATCAATCAATTAAAGAAACACACACCAACTGAAGCACAGAACAGAATAACTGAATGAAGATCCATTGTTCAAGTGTTCACTGTGAGAAGAGTCAGACTGAATCGTTTCGTCCTCAGTCTCTTTCAGACACGATGAGATCATGTCAGATCTGTGAACTCTGAGTCCCTCCTCTCTGAGCAACATCATGTCTATATTTCACACATGGGGAACAGAAGAAAGAGCCAATCACACTCATCAGTGTTTTCTCTTGTTTTCTCTGTGCTATTAATGTTTATGTGTGATTTTGAAATATGTTTGTGATGAGATTCATTGGGAAGAAGAAGACAGGGTCGGCTGTGGCGAACTCGTTAATTATTTTATTGAGCACTCTTTAATAAAGCAACAGTTCAAACAATAGTTCTCTGTATTTTATTATTATTATTTTTTTTTCAACAATACAGACACCACACACTAGTTTGCCGTAGTCTCTCTCCCCCTTTCCCATATAGTCAGAGGCCTTACATCCGGTCTCTCCATGCCAATTACTGCAATGAGAAACAGGAGTTAGTCGCTGCACTTGACTCACCGCTCATCTCCTGACTCCCTCTCTGTGTTAACATTTACACTATTTATTATAGAATTTTGTGTATAAATTGATTCTTCAAAAGCACTATTTCATGATCTGAGGAGGATGTTAAGCTTGGCTGAGATTCAGCTCATGAGTTTTTGTATGTGGTTTGACTTCAGTGTTGTCACAGTGGGCTTCAGAGCGCAGTAATACACAGCAGAGTCAGACACACACATCCTTGATCATCAGAGGAACTGAATTTGCTGAAAGTTCAGAGTGAAATCTCTCCTGGAACTCAGTGCCATTTTCTCCTCCATATTTGCTTCTCCTCAGGATGTATTTAGGAAAGTCATTTGCTCTCTGGATATACCAGAATACATTTTCTTGTGCTGAATCTGTTTTATATTTACACTGTAATGTCACAGATCTTCCTTCAGCTTCAGTCATGTGTGTGTCTGGCTGATCAACTGTGTCCTCTGATCTGCACTCTGCAAAAGTTAAAGAAATGTTTTTATGAACAATACAAAACAACATTTAAGCAATTTAATGAATGTGTAGCTGTATTAAATGAAGATTCATACCAAAAATGAATAGTGTGAAGAGAAATATATTCTTCAACCTGTGTGACATGACTGTGTCTATGTTGAAGACACCTTGAAGTAAACCAGTCAATATGAGAGTTTTGCTTTTGCTATTATAATGTAGCCTGGCAAGCCAGACCTACATCAAGATGTTAGGTCTGGAAACTCACCACAGACACGGCTCACTCCGAGGGGCGGGATAAACGGCTGTCTTTCAAATTCCCTCTGCACGCAATAGGACAGCGCTTCAACCAACCAGAGCGTTTTCCCAACAGCGGAGCTTAGTTGATAGATTCAACTTTTGCCATATCTGGCCGGCAAAACGACGAACACATCTTCCTTTTTTTAAGAATGACTTAAGTGCCGTTCTTCGCTCTTTTCTCAAAGAAAAACTTAACTCCAAGTCCTCCAAAGTCGCGGCCAAAGCCGATTCGAAAGACCGTTGTTCGACAGCTGCAGCCGCCATTCTTTGTTTTCAAGTGGCAGCCGTCGCAACTCTCTGTCGTCATATGTTAAGCCCGCCCCGCCTGCTCTATACACGACGTGATTGGCCTGACCCAATCTGGGTTTTTGCTGCTAGAAGGTGTATTGAGAGTTGCTAGACTGTACTCTAGGCTGCGAAATACATTTTGCTCCCGCTAGGGTGCGTCTAGATTTCTAGGCTAATTATAATGATGATCCAAGGAGGAGCTTGTGATACACATAAAAGCTCCTTTATCATCGAAGGTAATCTTGAGTAACTACTGCCCTCTTATGGTTAACTGCAAGTATTGCATAAGTGGATCTCAATCTTAATGTAATAAAAGACCTGCACCATTTCATTTCATTTTTTTTTGTTCCTCTTTGTTTATGAGCTAAATTTGTCTGTGAAGTGACTCATTATTCCTTAGTGCACCAATCTTTAAAGAGTTTTTATAAGCATGGAAATATCAGGAAATATGAATAATCTAATAATCAAATTATTTCATTTCTATTTATAGGGCTATGTTTTCTGTTTATAGGGTTATTATAATACAATGTAAATGTATAACGTAATTGTATAATTTATGTTTCTCTATATGTGAATTTATGTGTATGTACACTGCCATCCTGTGGCATATGTATGCTTTACAGAGGTTGGACAATTCTGAAACACTGGCCAATATAATGTTGGAGCGATGGCGTAGTCTAGTGGTCAATCTTCACTGATTCTACATTCCATCAGTAAGAACAGAGTGTGAAGGTTGAATTAGCAGAGCAATAGCATAGCTGTACATAACATATTGCAATCCACGCAACATAATGGGAGACATATCAGAGTTCAACACAGAAAAAATTTAATAAAAGCACAGCTGCCCAACTCACTGCAGAATTAAATGTGCACCTTGACTTCCCTGTCTCCACCAAGACTGTTCGACGGAAGCTCCACAGAGTCAATATTCATGCGGGCTCCTATAGCCAAACCTGTGGTCACTTGTGCCATTGCCAAATGTCGGTTTCATTGGTGCCAACCGTGCAAATCTTGGGCTGTGGACATTGTGAAACATTTATTGTTCTCTGATGAGTCACCCTTCACTGTCTTTCCCAAATCTGTAGGAGTTACGTTGTGGAACAGTCACCGGATCTAAAAATTTTTGAGCAGCTTTGGGGTATTTTGAAGGAGCAAGTCAGAAAATGCTTTCCTCCACCAGTATCACGTGACCTGGTCACTGTTCTGGACGAGGAATGGCTCAAAATCCCTCTGGCCACTGAGCAGGACACGCATCTGTCATTCCTAAGACGAATTGATGCTGTTTTGGCAGCAAAATGAGGCCCTACATCATACTAATAAATTATTGTGGTCTAAAACCAGATTCAGTTTCATTGTCCAACCCCTGTATATTATTCATGAGAATCATTTGAGATGTTTTAATAGTTGTAACATATATAAATATTTTATTGTGAACAAAAGGGCAGTATTAAAGGGATATAATATAACTCATATTTCATGTTGCCACTCAAATTACTTTTCAATTAATTACTAATTCAAATTACTTCATTGTTCCCGTTATTTTTCTGATATATTATAATTGGCAGTTACAGCCTTTTTCTCACTGTCTTGGTGTTCAGAATATGCAGAAAATTAAGAAAAGCTTTGATCATAAGCATAAAAAAGCACTGGCAATATTAGGACTAAAATGTCTCAAAATCTACTGGTCTGAATTGTTAGTGGTTTACTAAAATACATCAATACATTACTTAGAATTCTGGTATTATGTATTTCATAGTTCTACATATGTGCCCTTTTGAAATTGGTTCAGTTCATATTTATTTTTGGGTGAACACCGCCCATTTGTGGGTCATTCCAGCCATCAAATCACAAGTTTCTATATGTACACTGTTGGTATTTCATGTAGGCCTGGAAAACACATTTCAGTAAGATAGTGAATCAAATCCAGCGAGGATAATTGTGAACATTTGAACTGGCTAATTTTGATGCTTCTAAGGAACCAGAAAATTATCTGACTCCAGTTAGTACCACATATTACATCTAAATTACAATGCATACTACATAGTGTATGTTACAGTAAACAATCACAACAGGAACATGCAACACTTTCGGGTGATTATGGGTTTAATTTTTATTGCATGCTTTTACGCTCATTTAACTAGCAAGAATTTATATTTTAGAGAAGGCAAACTATTGTATAATATATTTTATAGTATATAAGGATATAGTAAATACTTTTTTGGGAGATTAATATAGCTAATGGCTTTATGATTACAGCTGTGCATGTTTCTGCACTAAAACAGTAATCTGTAAAAGCAATTAATTATAGTATAGAGCAGGGTCATGTCATTTACTCAGAAGAAGATAAAAAACTAGATGTACCGCATCGCGGTACAAAATATGACCGCCGCTCAGGCCTGCACTGGCTTTCCACAAAAATAAATGACGTGGAGTAATTTGGCTGTATTGCGTGTTTATGTATATACCTAAAAAAAGTAGTAGTATGTGCTGTCTGTGTGTGTGTGTGTGTGTGTGTGTGTGTATGTGTGTGTGTTTGTGTATGTGTGTGTCTGTGTGTGTGTCTGTGAGTGTATGTATGTGTGCGTACATGTGTGCGCGTGTGTGTTTGTGTGTCTGTGCATGTGGATTTGTATGTGTGTGTATGGGTGTGTGTCTGTGCGTGTGGATGTCAGTGTGTGTGCATGCTTGCGTTTGTTTGTATTCCTGCATGTGTGTGTGTGACAGTATCATCCTAAACCAGCAACCCTTCACTCAACAGCACCATCTACAGGCCGATGAGTGTACAGTCACTAAATGTGCACATAAATGAATTTATTTTATACCCCCCCCATGGATGAAATTCTACGAAACTTAGCAGAGGATACCCCCAGAGGATGTCAAGTTAATCATACACATGAAATATGGTGCAGTTCTGAACATCTCCACTGAAGATAGGGGCGATTAAAGCAGAATAATATTGCATTTTCATTTTTTATGGGAGGGGCGCAAATCACAAATGAGTGATTATGGGCTAGGTTGATGTGGGCCCTTAAGACCAACATACCATAAAAATGTCTTCATCCTCGGTGCCACGGTTCAGGTAGTTATTTAGGAAAAACTGCATTTTTTTGGGTTTGGGGGGGCCCAGCGCGGGGGGGGGAGTGGCCCCCGGGGACCAAACGAAATTTTTCCTTAGAAGTCTAGTGGGGCTACATGCCCACCAAATTTCATGTTCCCCGGTGCTTCGGTGTCCCTGGTATCGTTGACGAAAAGTTTACGGGGGCCCCAGCGCGGGGGGGGAAGTGGCCCCCGGGGACCAAACGAAATTTTTCCGTAAAAGTCTAGTAGACCAACATACCATAAAAATGTCTTCATCCTCGGTGCCACGGTTCAGGTAGTTATTTAGGAAAAACTGCATTTTTTTGGGTTTGGGGGGGCCCAGCGCGGGGGGGGGAGTGGCCCCCGGGGACCAAACGAAATTTTTCCGTAAAAGTCTAGTAGACCAACATACCATAAAAATTTCTTCATCCTCGGTGCCACGGTTCAGGTAGTTATTTAGGAAAAACTGCATTTTTTTGGGTTTGGGGGGGCCCAGCGCGGGGGGGGAGTGGCCCCCGGGGACCAAACGAAATTTTTCCTTAGAAGTCTAGTGGGGCTACATTCCCACCAAATTTCATGTTCCCCGGTGCTTCGGTGTCCCTGGTATCGTTGACGAAAAATTCAGTAAGGTGACGAAAAAAAAAAAAAAAAAACTTTGACAATCCCTATATAACCGCTTTCGCTAGCTACGGGGTCCCCGGGGGCCACTCCCCCCCCGCGCTGGGCCCCCCCAAACCCAAAAAAATGCAGTTTTTCCTAAATAACTACCTGAACCGTGGCACCGAGGATGAAGAAATTTTTATGGTATGTTGGTCTACTAGACTTTTACGGAAAAATTTCGTTTGGTCCCCGGGGACCACTTCCCCCCCCGCGCTGGGGCCCCCTGTAAATTTTTCGTCAACGATACCAGGGACACCGAAGCACCGGGGAACATGAAATTTGGTGGGCCATGTAGCCCCACTAGACTTCTAAGGAAAAATTTCGTTTGGTCCCCGGGGGCCACTCCCCCCCCGCGCTGGGCCCCCCCAAACCCAAAAAAATGCAGTTTTTCCTAAATAACTACCTGAACCGTGGCACCGAGGATGAAGACATTTTTATGGTATGTTGGTCTACTAGACTTTTACGGAAAAATTTCGTTTGGTCCCCGGGGGCCACTTCCCCCCCCGCGCTGGGGCCCCCGTAAACTTTTCGTCAACGATACCAGGGACACCGAAGCACCGGGGAACATGAAATTTGGTGGGCATGTAGCCCCACTAGACTTCTAAGGAAAAATTTCGTTTGGTCCCCGGGGGCCACTCCCCCCCCCCCCCGCGCTGGGCCCCCCCAAACCAAAAAAATGCAGTTTTTCCTAAATAACTACCTGAACCGTGGCACAGAGGATGAAGACATTTTTATGGTATGTTGGTCTACTAGACTTTTATGGAAAAATTTTGTTTGGTCCCCGGGGGCCACTTCCCCCCCCGCGCTGGGGCCCCCGTAAATTTTTCGTCAACGATACCAGGGACACCGAAGCACCGGGGAACATGAAATTTGGTGGGCATGTAGCCCCACTAGACTTCTAAGGAAAAATTTCGTTTGGTCCCCGGGGGCCACTCCCCCCCCGCGCTGGGCCCCCCCAAACCCCAAAAAATGCAGTTTTTCCTAAATAACTACCTGAACCGTGGCACCGAGGATGAAGAAATTTTTATGGTATGTTGGTCTACTAGACTTTTACGGAAAAATTTCGTTTGGTCCCCGGGGACCACTTCCCCCCCCCGCGCTGGGGCCCCCGTAAATTTTTCGTCAACGATACCAGGGACACCGAAGCACCGGGAAACATGAAATTTGGTGGGCCATGTAGCCCCACTAGACTTCTAAGGAATAATTTCGTTTGGTCCCCGGGGGCCACTCCCCCCCCCGCGCTGGGCCCCCCCAAACCCAAAAAAATGCAGTTTTTCCTAAATAACTACCTGAACCGTGGCACCGAGGATGAAGACATTTTTATGGTATGTTGGTCTACTAGACTTTTACGGAAAAATTTCGTTTGGTCCCCGGGGGCCACTTCCCCCCCCGCGCTGGGGCCCCCGTAAACTTTTCGTCAACGATACCAGGGACACCGAAGCACCGGGGAACATGAAATTTGGTGGGCATGTAGCCCCACTAGACTTCTAAGGAAAAATTTCATTTGGTCCCCGGGGGCCACTCCCCCCCCCGCGCTGGGCCCCCCCAAACCCCAAAAAATGCAGTTTTTCCTAAATAACTACCTGAACCGTGGCACCGAGGATGAAGACATTTTTATGGTATGTTGGTCTACTAGACTTTTACGGAAAAATTTCGTTTGGTCCCCGGGGGCCACTTCCCCCCCCCGCGCTGGGGCCCCCGTAAATTTTTCGTCAACGATACCAGGGACACCGAAGCACCGGGGAACATGAAATTTGGTGGACATGTAGCCCCACTAGACTTCTAAGGAAAAATTTCGTTTGGTCCCCGGGGGCCACTCCCCCCCCGCGCTGGGCCCCCCCAAACCCAAAAAAATGCAGTTTTTCCTAAATAACTACCTGAACCGTGGCACCGAGGATGAAGAAATTTTTATGGTATGTTGGTCTACTAGACCAGTGGTTCTCAAACTTTTTTGGTCGCGCCCCCCTTTAAACCTTTAAAAAAATCTGACGCCCCCCCTCCCCCCCAATTTTTTTTAATTATATATATATATATATATATATATATATATATATATATATATATATGTGGAACTTTTTTTTACAATGAAAAACGTGCAATGATAAACTTACAAGTGTCTTTGATCTAGGAAATCATTGAAGGCCTGCTTTCTGTATTTCTCCTTGAAAAATGAAAAATAAAAAAATTACAAAATAAAATAATAACGTGCAATGAAAAACAGGAATAGTTTTAATTTGTCATGTCATTGAATCAACAGTAAGAGAGAATAATAAACCAGAACTTTAACTTTTAATTTATAATTAAAAGTTAATATATAGCATCTTTGGAGAGTGCCTCACGAGCTCAGCTTCTGGTTGGTCTTCTTACCAGAGCGCGCGCGGCACTTCACAATAGCAGCTCGTGATTCGGTCCGCTGAAGAGGTTTTTTTCTTTGGCGAGCAACTTCAATGTTGGGCTTGTTCCAACGGTCTGAAGAAGAACGATTCAGTGCCGTTCGTTGCCGCTTTATAAAAGAAGAGCGCTATCACTACCGCTTTCACGCACTTGAACGCGTAACGTAACGGCTGTATTTTTATTTATTTATTTTTTGCTGATCTCCCGCGCCCCCCCTGGGGGGCGCGCCCCACACTTTGAAAACCACTGTACTAGACTTTTACGGAAAAATTTCGTTTGGTCCCCGGGGACCACTTCCCCCCCCGCGCTGGGGCCCCCGTAAATTTTTCGTCAACGATACCAGGGACACCGAAGCACCGGGGAACATGAAATTTGGTGGGCCATGTAGCCCCACTAGACTTCTAAGGAATAATTTCGTTTGGTCCCCGGGGGCCACTCCCCCCCCCCGCGCTGGGCCCCCCCAAACCCAAAAAAATGCAGTTTTTCCTAAATAACTACCTGAACCGTGGCACCGAGGATGAAGACATTTTTATGGTATGTTGGTCTACTAGACTTTTACGGAAAAATTTCGTTTGGTCCCCGGGGGCCACTTGCCCCCCCGCGCTGGGGCCCCCGTAAACTTTTCGTCAACGATACCAGGGACACCGAAGCACCGGGGAACATGAAATTTGGTGGGCATGTAGCCCCACTAGACTTCTAAGGAAAAATTTCGTTTGGTCCCCGGGGGCCACTCCCCCCCCCGCGCTGGGCCCCCCCAAACCCCAAAAAATGCAGTTTTTCCTAAATAACTACCTGAACCGTGGCACCGAGGATGAAGACATTTTTATGGTATGTTGGTCTACTAGACTTTTACGGAAAAATTTCGTTTGGTCCCCGGGGGCCACTTCCCCCCCCCGCGCTGGGGCCCCCGTAAATTTTTCGTCAACGATACCAGGGACACCGAAGCACCGGGGAACATGAAATTTGGTGGGCATGTAGCCCCACTAGACTTCTAAGGAAAAATTTCGTTTGGTCCCCGGGGGCCACTCCCCCCCCGCGCTGGGCCCCCCCAAACCCAAAAAAATGCAGTTTTTCCTAAATAACTACCTGAACCGTGGCACAGAGGATGAAGACATTTTTATGGTATGTTGGTCTACTAGACTTTTACGGAAAAATTTTGTTTGGTCCCCGGGGGCCACTCCCCCCCCCCCCGCGCTGGGCCCCCCCAAAACTAAAAAAATGCAGTTTTTCCTAAATAACTACCTGAACCGTGGCACCGAGGATGAAGAAATTTTTATGGTATGTTGCTCTTAAGGGCCCACATCAACCTAGCCCATAATCACTCATTTGTGATTTGCGCCCCTCCCATAAAAAATGAAAATGCAATATTATTCTGCTTTAATCGCCCCTATCTTCAGTGGAGATGTTCAGAACTGCACCATATTTCATGTGTATGATTAACTTGACATCCTCTGGGGGTATCCTCTGCTAAGTTTTGTAGAATTTCATCCATGGGGGGGTATAAAATAAATTCATTTATGTGCACATTTAGTGACTGTACACTCATCGGCCTGTAGATGGTGCTGTTGAGCGAAGGGTTATTGGTTTAGGATGATACTGTCACACACACACATGCAGGAATACAAACAAACACAAGCATGTACACATACTGACATCCACACGCACAGACACACACCCATACACACACATACAAATACACATGCACAGACACACACACACAAACACACACGCGCACACATGTACGCACACATACATACACGCACAGACACACACACACACACACACACAGACACACACATACACAAACACACACACATACACACACACACACACACACACACAGACAGACATGCACATACTATTACTTTATTTAGGTATATACATAAACACGCAATACAGCCAAATTACTGTATTTCTATAAAAATTTCTATAAAAAGAAATTTTTATGGTATGTTGGTCTACTAGACTTTTACGGAAAAATTTCGTTTGGTCCCCGGGGGCCACTCGCCCCCCCCCCCCCCCCCCCCCCCCCCCGCGCTGGGGCCCCCGTAAATTTTTCGTCAACGATACCAGGGACACCGAAGCACCGGGGAACATGAAATTTGGTGGGCATGTAGCCCCACTACACTTCTACGGAAAAATTTCGTTTGGTCCCCGGGGGCCACTCCCCCCCGCGCTGGGCCCCCCCAAACCCAAAAAAATGCAGTTTTTCCTAAATAACTACCTGAACCGTGGCACCGAGGATGAAGAAATTTTTATGGTATGTTGGTCTACTAGACTTTTACGGAAAAATTTCGTTTGGTCCCCGGGGGCCACTTCCCCCCCCCCCCTGCGCTGGGGCCCCCGTAAATTTTTCGTCAACGATACCAGGGACACCGAACCACCGGGGAACATGAAATTTGGTGGGCATGTAGCACCACTAGACTTCTACGGAAAAAATTCGTTTGGTCCCCGGGGGCCACTCCCCCCCCCCCCGGCGCTGGGCCCCCCCAAACCCAAAAAAATGCAGTTTTCCTAAATAACTACCTGAACCGTGGCACCGAGGATGAAGAAATTTTTATGGTATGTTGCTCTTAAGGGCCCACATCAACCTAGCCCATAATCATTCATTTGTGATTTGCGCCCCTCCCATAAAAAATGAAAATGCAATATTATTCTGCTTTAATCGCCCCTATCTTCAGTGGAGATGTTCAGAACTGCACCATATTTCATGTGTATGATTAACTTGACATCCTCTGGGGGTATCCTCTGCTAAGTTTTGTAGAATTTCATCCATGGGGGGGTATAAAATAAATTCATTTATGTGCACATTTAGTGACTGTACACTCATCGGCCTGTAGATGGTGCTGTTGAGCGAAGGGTTGCTGGTTTAGGATGATACTGTCACACACACACATGCAGGAATACAAACAAACACAAGCATGCACACATACTGACATCCACACGCACAGACACACACCCATACACACACATACAAATCCACATGCACAGACACACACACACAAACACACACGCGCACACATGTACGCACACATACATACACGCACAGACACACACACACACACACAGACACAAACATACACAAACACACACACATACACACACACACACACACACACAGACAGACATGCACATACTATTACTTTATTTAGGTATATACATAAACACGCAATACAGCCAAATTACTGTATTTCTATAAAAATTTCTATAAAAAGAAATTTTTATGGTATGTTGGTCTACTAGACTTTTACGGAAAAATTTCGTTTGGTTCCCGGGGGCCACTAAGCCCCCCCCCCCCCCCCCGCGCGCTGGGGCCCCCGTAAATTTTTCCGTCAACGATACCAGGGACACCGAAGCACCGGGGAACATGAAATTTGGTGGGCATGTAGCCCCACTAAACTTCTACGGAAAAATTTCGTTTGGTCCCCGGGGGCCACTCCCCCCCCGCGCTGGGCCCCCCCAAACCCAAAAAAATGCAGTTTTTCCTAAATAACTACCTGAACCGTGGCACCGAGGATGAAGAAATTTTTATGGTATGTTGCTCTTAAGGGCCCACATCAACCTAGCCCATAATCACTCATTTGTGATTTGTGCCCCTCCCATAAAAAATGAAAATGCAATATTATTCTGCTTTAATCGCCCCTATCTTCAGTGGAGATGTTCAGAACTGCACCATATTTCATGTGTATGATTAACTTGACATCCTCTGGGGGTATCCTCTGCTAAGTTTTGTAGAATTTCATCCATGGGGGGGTATAAAATAAATTCATTTATGTGCACATTTAGTGACTGTACACTCATCGCCCTGTAGATGGTGCTGTTGAGCGAAGGGTTGCTGGTTTAGGATGATACTGTCACACACACACATGCAGGAATACAAACAAACACAAGCATGCACACATACTGACATCCACACGCACAGACACACACCCATACACACACATACAAATCCACATGCACAGACACACACACACAAACACACACGCACACACATGTACCCACACATACATACACGCACAGACACACACACACACACACACAGACACACACATACACAAACACACACACATACACACACACACACACACACACACACACACACAGACAGACATGCACATACTATTACTTTATTTAGGTATATACATAAACACGCAATACAGCCAAATTACTCCACGTCATTTATTTTTGTGGAAAGCCAGTGCAGGCCTGAGCGGCGGTCATATTTTGTACCGCGATGCGGTACATCTAGTTTGAAATAGTGATATTTGAAATTTAATTTCAACACCATTTGTTAAGGAGTGTGGTTGGATGTTTTTGTAGTGTTATCATGTTTTCTGTCACGGTGGGCCTCAGAGCGCAGTAATACAGAGCAGAGTCTGACTCTTCAGCAGAGGAGATCTCCAGATACACTTTCTTATCTCCCATGTTCATGTTGCCATCCAGTCTAGGAATTGGGGGATTTGCATATACTACAGTCTTCTTGGATGACTCAACGACAAGGAGCAGAAATTCCAGTCCTGATCCAGGATATTGTCGATACCAAAGTAAATTCTGTACACTGACATCATATTTGCATGAGAGAATGACTGTTTCCCCCTCAGTAACTTGTGTTCTGCCCTGCAGTGGTGTTATTGTCTGTGCAAAACATTCATCTGCAAAATGTGTGTAGAACATGTTGATTAAAAAGAATGATAATTGTTAAAGTATGAAAAGTCATGGAAAACTGGTGAATCATAAAATCAGACATTTGACAATAACAGGTACATTATATTTATATAATTCTAAATATTTATATTTATATATATATTTAAACCAGTCTCTTACATACCCTGTATTACTGTCAGCAGAAGCATGAGCACAGGAACATCATGACTGCACTGTAAAACACAAATTATGCTTGTGATTGAGAAATGACAATGTCTCTGAAAGCTCCACCCACACATATCATCTGAGGGTTTAAATGATATTTAAATTAAATTGGCTTAATGAATGTTAAATTAGGAAATGACATATTCAATAAGATGTTTTTTTTCCATTATAATGTTCTGCAGAGAGTCGAATATTGTAAATTTATAACTGTTGCAGATAAACTGATTGATATAAAATGTCAAACCACAAACAGTGTTATTTTCATTTATATTTACATAGTTTTTAATGAAATTTATCTTAGACACCATCAATAGTTATTTAAACCAACATTCATAAATGAACACCACATCATCATTTTTGAACAGTGCATTTGCATTTCTATACATTGTCTTCAGAGTGCATGTAGTCGGTTACTAAAGGCATTGAAAAAATATTCCTAAAGGTCATATATCTCTAGTACTTGGAGCCACACCCTTATAGTAATAATAATATACTATAGATAGAACCAAAATCAGGTACATTTTAATATTATATTGGTTAACTTAAAATATATATATATTGTTTTTGTGTACAGTAATGCTTGTTTTTCCTTTGCTTCATTTAAGTGTATTTGTAACCACTTTTAGTGTTTTCCCCTTTGCAAATAGATTGGATGTATAGCTTTAACGTTCATGTCAGTCTCCTGCAAGTGTTTCCACACACACTCATTATGTCCTAATTGTCTGTAACTCAAATCAGGTTTGGTGATTCCTCTGCTCTTCAAAGACAGCACTAATATAGACAGAGATGGATGTCAGTTCAAACTAGAACTGATAAAATCATTTTTGAACAAGAAGCAGCACAGTAACAAACAAAGCCTAGTAAGATGTGGAGACGTCGCTTAACAACATTTTACTTTGTACAATAACAGCAATAGAGATGAAGCTGGCCATAGGGGCCTGAGCAGAGGACTTGTCTGGTTCTTGTGGTCTTTGCTGAGGATCTGTGCCAATGCCTGTCGTATCAACAAGATCTTCACACAGGACTGTCTAGACCCGGTCTCTGCTGACGTTCAGGGCTGCAATGAGGTCTTGGTGCAGGTCCACCATCTGACGTGGATAGGGCCCAGATCCGGCTGGCTACTGTAACCTCAGGATAAGGATGAGACAGACAGACTAACAATAGCGTAGATGCCATTCTTCTTATCGCCGGTGTTATGGGAAATGTTCCCGTTTCCGGTTGACCTAATTTATGCAGCCTGGGTCTGCCACTTCCAGAGTACTTGCAAGTTCAATACCTGGTCCCAAAAAGTAGTGGTGGGAACTTTGGGCATGTATCTGGGCCTGGGTCTCAGGATTACATGAGAGTAAGACGGTCCAAATTCCAGGCTTGTTTCGCTGAATGAAAATGCCTGCAGGTCCTCCACCCTCTTGATAGACGAGAGCGCAGTCAGGAGCACTGTTTTGAGGGCACTCTCTGCAGGGCTGTAAGTTCTACAGAAAGGTCCCACAAAGGGATGGCCCCTCTCAGGAAACTGAATCTCGAGAGTGAGCTAGAATGAGCCAGTCGTCGAGATAGTTGAGAACGTGAACGCCCACAAGGCAAGGGCAGCCTCTGTGACCTCCGTGAAGACACAGGGAGACAGAGACGGCCCGAAGGGGAGGACCTTGTACTGGTATGCCCAACCCTCAAAAGCAATGATTACTGATGGTTACTCTTGGAACGGGTGGATCAGCCCCTGAATATTCCAGTATAATGAACTGTGGTGGTGAGCCTGTATATTGGCGATACCAGTGAACAGCACGAACAGAACCGCTGTAGTTACAAGAGAGTGTCACATTGTCACCCTCAAGTGCAAATACTAGAGATGCACCGATTGATCGGCTGGTGACCGGAATTGGCCGATTTTCACGTGATCGGCCATGACCGGCGACTGGCCGATCAGTCTGACATATCCCGATTTTATGCCGGTCAAATGCACTCGGGCGCCGCATGATTAACCTTTTGAGCGGTACACATTTAGGATGTTCAGTGACGTCGCATAACTGCCAGATTCAAACTTTGCTTGACACGTTCAGCGCTGTCATATATCACAACTAAGCAGTGTTTTCAACCTCATAATGTTTATTTTAGGTTTCAGATATTTAAATACACATAAGCACGAGTAAAACAATACATTTGGAGTTTGTAAAATACACACTGATGTCTGTGGAAGCAGCAATAACAATCTATTCAAATATAATTTGCCGACATGTGTTATTCATATCAGACAAACATAGTGGATGTAACTATAAAGTTTACTCTATTCTTTTCAGTTCACCGGCCACTTTCTTGCATTTATTTCGGGAGAAACTGATGAATTCACGTGCTGTAAATCCGACTGACAGGACAACATTGCGGCGCCCATCTCATGTTATAGATCAAAATTATTTATAAAGGTTTTTAAACGACCAAACACACTCACTCACACGTATTTGAGAATCGGAATATCAGATAGGCTAGTTGATGACATGGTAAGCAAGTCTGTGAATATTTTAAATAAAAAAGGAAAAGCGAAATAAAAGCGACACATCTGTCATACAGTATTATTGTGGCTGCGGTGTATCGCGTGACGCGTCACCATGGAAACATTAAAGGGAACGTTTGCCTTGAAAAACTCACTCTGGGGGTGGGGGGGTCAGTTAGAATATTTTAAACTTACGCGTGAAAAGGTTAAAGAAAAGATCGAAAAGAAATATTTGTGTGTGCTGTAAAGTGGTTAGAAAAAATTAAATCGTAATCGGCCAAAATCGGTATCGGCAGGTCAAACTCAATGAAAAATCGGAATCGGCCTATAAAATTGTAATCGGTGCATCTCTAGCAAATACTCTCTCACTTTTTGGAGTGATGACTTCTGTGGCTCTGGAGCCTGCAAATTAAAGTGGCATTAAATGTATTTTTCAAACACTTCCGTTAGAATGCATTTACACAATATTATACCTTCAGTTGATGACAGCAGTATCATAATGTAGATCAACATGTTCATTCACTAAACTGGCAAGAACAGCAGCTGCTCCACAGTGTTGTCTTTACACAGCTGTATAGAGTCTGTGCTAAACTCCTCCTCCTGTCATGACACTGAATCTGAAGACAGCTAAGAAAAGATCAAATGAGCATAGCTGTTTAAATATTGATGGTTATGTATTTTATTTCTTTGTTTTAGTTTTTTATGTTCTTCGTTTGTGCAGCTTACTTTTTATATTGAATTGCCATTTTGCTCATACATGTGAGTTTGTATAGTTTTTGAAGATACTTTTTAATGACATCTTTTGGAATTACAACATAATATGAAAAAGAGATAACAATAAACAAGATAACATGAGAATCTATGTACAAGTTACTTACACATGCCCTTATGTAACCTTTTTACATCCCAAATTCACAGCTGTTACCACATTTCCTTTTGGCGGTTTACAGAAACTTGATGTGTTTTGATACTGATTGATTAAAGACTTTTTCAAAGAATTAATTTTGTATGAGTTTTTGTAAAGCTTCTCAGGCATTTTGTATCACTGGGCTCCTACTCTTAGAGCACAGTAATATAGAGCTGAATCTGACAGAGTTACACTGTTAATAATGAGTTCAGTGGACGATTGTGATGTAGTCGACTGAAATCCATCAGGTATATTTTCATTGCTACTCCATGATCGAGCACCTTTATACAGTACATATTCTGGTTCTCTGTTTGGATACTGTCTGTACCAGTAAAGCCAAATAGTATTGCTGTTAGTTTCATATGTGCAGCTCAGTGTCACAGACTCTCCTTCTTCTCTGATAACATTAGTATTTCCTTCACTTGGCCCAATTCTATCAGCAAATCCACCTGAAATTAAATATATAACATTTTATACCATGATCTAATACGGATTTCTTGTAGGGGTTAGTTAGTGATAATGCATTTTTACCTGAAACCGTGATGAATATCATGAGTAGTATCTGTATGTCTTCCATGTTAACTGAAAATGAATGAAAGACTGATGGATAAATGAAGCACTAAGTGATGAGTGAGAATGAGAATGAGAATGAAGGATGAGTGAAGTTCTGCTGTATACTGATAATGTGGGTGTGGTTAGTGAAATATGAAACATGTTCTCTGCTTTAAAATTAAATTTAAAGCATTGTTTCTTTTTCTTTTTCTTTTTTTTTTTGTGCTTAGCCTAACCATATTTTGAAACAGATTTAATATATATCTAACGCAAAGTTTACTAACCCTAAAAAATAAATAACACAAAACAAGAAAATGTATAGACTTTCACTTGGGTCTAATTGGAATTAACCACATTCAGTTAACTTTATAGTCATCATAAGGGAACATCAGGTAAATACTTGTAAAATATGGATTACACATAACTTGTGAGATTATGTTGCCCCTGTGGTAAATTTTTTCCAAAGATCGTTTCTGTCATTTTAGGTAGTTCTCATCACGCAGACTTATGTTCATGTGTTTGTTTCCCAATAAGTTTGGGTTTTAGTTAGGTTACGATGCTATAAAAAGGGTGTAATGTCATGATTGACAGCTGTGCTTGCGATTGAGTCTGTGGGATTCAGTGGCGGCTGCTGGTCTTTCAAAGAGGGGAAGCTCATTTTCGGCCTACATCATAAAAATTATTCATTTATACGTAAATTCTACGTTCCTTTTCAAGAAAATGCTCTGTGAAAAATGAATGTAATAATATAATAAAAGTATAAATAATAATAATATAATAAAGTATAATAATAATAATGCTAGCCTAGTAATAATAAGATATTTTTAAAATAATTTTTGAATTATTACTAATAATAATAATATAAAAAATACAATAAGTAATAATATAATAAAGGTATAAATGTATAATTGTGTGAAATGTATTATAAAAAAATATGTGTATTCATATTAAACCCTTTTAAACGTAAATTTAAAATATCCTGGCTGACCCCTGTGAGTTTCCATGGTGACGCGTCATTGCTTGTCACGTGACAAATCTGCTTTTATTTCATTTTTTTATTCAAAATATTCACAAATTTATAAAGTTATAAATTAATTAATTAATAAAGTTAGCTATGGCATGAAATATCTGATATTCCGATTGTCAAATATATGCAAGTGGAAGTGTTATGTTGTTTAAACACCTTTTAATGATGCCGTTGCCCATCACTGCGGATACTGGAGATCATTAAACACACCATTATTTAAAACGATCGCGTTAGTTTGTGCCACTGTTCAGAGAATCGGATCTGTTGGATTTACAGCACGTGAATTCATCCACTTCTCCCGAAATACATGAAAGTAAGTGGCCGGTGAACTGGGAGAAGAATATAGTTAGCTTAAAGTTAAAGTTACTTACACAATGCTTACACAATCTGATGAATAAACTGAGTTTGCCGTTGCCCATCACTGCGGATACTGGAGCTCATTAAACACACCATTATTGAAAATTGGCTAGCAATTTCGACAAGCAAATACCAAGAAATAGGTTGCAGCAGTTTGTCTTTGAAAAATCCGCGATGGGACTGAGCTCGAACAGCTTCAACATCAGCGACTTTTTATTGTATGAAATCGCTGTCAATCAAAAGCAGACACAGCCTTTCGACAGACCCTCCAATCATCACGCGGAAGCCCGGAGTCCAGGCCAGCCCACTCCCCGTTCACCCCCAGAGAAGCTGAGCTTCCATGGGCGGGACATAATCGCAGCATTTATCCAATCACCGTCTAGTTTCGAAGCGCAGAAAAAAACTGTTTGAAGCAGCCCCATAGAAGTCAATGGAAGCTGGGCTTCAACAGGGAAATGCGCTGTCTGTGACGCTACGGGAATGTATGAGAAGGAAATCGAGTCAGCAGACCTGCTGTATGTAGCTGATTCTGAACGAACTCGTCTTTGAGACGAACGTTTTCTAACGCATTTTAGTCAATAAAATGTTAATACAATAGTACATATTTGACCGTTAATTTTTTTGACATTATAGGGGAAGCCGAGCATCCCTTGCAGTCTTAAACAAATCGCCACTGGTGGGATTATGGGCTGGAACCCAGAACCCTTTTCCCTGTTCCACTGCATTGTAACTCCATATAAACATGCGCTTAAATTGATGTCTTTGATCTTTAAGGCGAGTCTCGCGCACATGCGCTTTATGTTAAAACTTTGTTAACAATATGTTATCAGTTAAGACAACTTATAAAAGTCGGCATGAAATGGATGTTGGGATTGTCCTTTCTTCCGTGACGTTTATCCAAGTAAGAAAGCTTCTCCAAAAAGAAAAAATGTAGGGCGGGACTTGATTTTGTCCGCAGGAATTGATTGGTTTTCTATTGCTCTGACCTCATGTGATTGACAGGTTGATCCCACCCTCATGCTGAAAAACCACATCATCAGAGAAGAGATGTCAGAGCAAGAGGGTGGGTAAGTTATTCTGGTTAAAGATAACTAGGGCTCTTGAATTAAAAATAAGGATGTAAATGGATAAATCATTTATAATAAATGTTTCAATATTCCATAAAAAATAAGAAATGTCAATTTTGTTTTCATGATGACTTTAACCTTCAAAGGAACCAAAATTCATTTAGAATGATATTTTATTTTATACATACCTAATTGTATGTACAGTAAATCTGTGCACTGTATAGGCCTTCGTAAATTTGATCAACTTTATTACATACTTTTGTAATATATTTCACAATAATTTTAGTCAAGTGTCTTATGGGCCATTGTAGAGCAGTTTCCACATTACCCTGGTGCTCTTTCATTTGTTGATGCACTTGAGACCTTCAGGATTAACTTTAACTTTTTTTTACTCGGTCCTGTCCCCGGCACACTGGAGGAGATGAAGCATAAATTAACAATCATTAATAGTTTCTCAAATAAAGTGTAAATGACGAAAGACTGTTCTTCTTACCTAAATCGTGCCATGAAGAAAAGAGTAATTATTGCAAATTTTGACATTGTTGCTCTGAGTTGGAGAGTGTGAGAGAAAAACAACTAATGCAAGTCTCTCCTTATGGCAAATCTCTCTATCCTTAGTAGCTTTTTTTGATTATTTTCAGCAACTGCACAATCACACCAGAATTTAAGAGATAGTTCCCCCTGGTGGTGAATTCATTGAATTAAACAGTTTTTTGTAACCTTTAGAATAATTTGTGATTGTTTATTTATATAAACCAAAGAGTGCAATGTCCTTTTTTTCTACAATTGTTTTTTTCTTTTTAGGCTAAGGAGCCCTGCACATGACATGTGGGAAAAATAGGTATATTTTGGATACAAATTAACAATTCATTCCCACGACTTAATAATACTGTACGTCAACGCATTTTACTAATTCATTACCTCGTTTTAAGCTGGCCTAAATTATGAGCACAATAGAATAATTCATTACCTCGACTCACTAAATCAGATAAGTTGCTTATTGTTAGTTGGCGTAAGTACAACTGGACCACAATTTACTAAGTCTAGGGAACTAAAATATGTTGCAATTGATTCACTTAAAACGAGGGAATGAATTAGTAGGCCTAAATACTAAAACAAGAGAAAAAATTCTTAATGAGAAGATCTCACTGCTGATGTGCAGACCAAAATGATTATAGATAAAAGCCCAGTTGCATAGATTAGACAGTTTATTCCAAATTTAAATGATTTCTTATATGCATGTTATTCCCATGGGAAAGAAGTCAAATATGTGGATTTGACCTTTGTCACATAATACAGCACTTCCTCTGCTTTTGTATGAGTGTTGAGTGTGTTTGAGTCACAGTGGGCTTCAGAGCACAGTAATACACAGCAGAGTCAGACACACACACATCCTGGATTGTCAGAGGAACAGATCTTGATGTGGAGTCCAATGTTGCAGAAAATCTCTCCTTAAAAGCAGGCTCAGTAGTTCCTCCACCAAATGTATATTTATTTAGAATGAATGTTGGTGATCTGTTTGGTAGCTGTTTGTACCAGAAGAGATAAGCATTTTGATCAGTTGTAGTGTAATTACACCTTAAAATAACTCGATCTCCTTCACTTGCAGGCATTTCTCTTGGAGACTGTTCAACTTTGTCCTGTCCCGAAGACACTAGAAGAATAGATAGAAAAGGGTAAATGTGAGCCTGGAATTGGACATACAATTAAACTCACAGCCTGATGTATTTTCTCTCTGTATGTTAACATCCGCTTTCCATTAAGTGCATATATGCTTCCATGTATTGGCATGGTCTGGGTCTGGGCCGACAGTGAGTGGACCCTCGTGAGAATGAGGCACAAAGCGAAATAAACTAACAATAAATCATTAACATGAAGTATCAGTAAACTTAAATAATTTAGTAACATAAATGTTAGTAAACATTGTTCTGTTAAAATGTACCAAAAAAAGAGCTTACCATCATAATGTGCTGTGAGACACAGGGAAATCAAAGCCCATTTAAACATAGTTGTTCTGTGCTGTAAAAGAGAACTGTGCTCTCTCTGTGCTTCTCACAGCTCTACTTTAAATGTTTTCATCCTGTCACATGATATAATCATGCACGAAGAGAGCAATGTTGACCCCTTGTGGATAAAGTTTGAAATGATTAAACATGATATTATTTAGTAAAAGTAGGTAGCTATATACCTATAAAGGTAATTAGGCTAAAATGTATACTTATCTCTCTGTATGTACTGGATATACCCTGGGGAATTTTTTTTTTTTTTTTTTGAAGGTGAACTAGTGGCATACATGTTAGTTTTCCAAAAGTGTGTATGAGTCTAAAAATCTGCTAAGGGGCAAGTAAATGTAACAAATCTTGTAAAAATGTATCAAAATGCAAATTAAAAAAACTTTTATTAAACTTTTATAATTTCCTTAATCTTTTAAACAACTAAGATAGGGATCAAACTATTATTTATAAAAATCACCTGTCAAGTTTATAATATTACATCAATCAAAATATGAGTCAAATTGGACAACTACAGGGACTCATCTTTAGATCAATCATTTAACAGTGTATCTATTGCAAAAATAATGGGGGGAAAAGAACATTCAAGAACAGAAAATTAGCAGGAATGTCAGACTCAGATATTTTGGCTTGTCAAAAATGTTACATTCAGCTGGTGCAAACTCATTGACTTAAAAATCAATGTTTTTTTTTTTTGTTTTTTTTGTTTTTTTTTTTGGTGGTGGTGTTGGGAAAGAAGAGGTTTCATGAGGGTTAGTGATTATTTGGTGTGACTTGATTGTATATTGACCACTTCACTTGTTCATGAATATTTCTGTCATGTTTTAGACAAACATTTTCTCAGTTACAATAATAATGCATTTGCATTTCAAAAATGCTGAAAATTGCATGCAGCATCTTGGTATACTGGAGGGGATCTGGGAATAATTCAAGATTCAAGGGTCCTGTCAAAGACCATTGATTCCTCATCCTGAGCAGAAGCAGGTTTTTGTACAGTGTTGTAGTGTTTCCTGTGACTGTGGGCTCCAGAGCACAGTAATACACAGCAGAGTCTTTCAGAGCAGCAGAGGAGATCTCCAGATACACATAGTTTTGTTTTTCTTTTCTGATCTCAGCAGTGAATCTGGAATCTACATAAGAATTCTCAGCTTCTTTTGCACCGTCTGAGATGAGCACAAGGAATTCAGGAGCTGATCCGGGATACTGACGGTACCAGTGAAGAGAATATGCAGATGAATAACTGCAGGATAATTTAACACTTGAACCCTCGACAGCGACAGCAAACTGCTCTGTTTCAGTTGGTTTAATTTCATTTCCATACGTTGCATCTGCAAAAGAAGATCAAATCTTTAATAAACTGGTGTTTAAATTGAATCAGTCATTTGAGACGTACCAGTATAAAATACAATATACCGTACAATGTGAAGAAATACAATTTGTACTTAATTTTGATCAGAAATTAGCAATTCTGCTCAGAGATGTAATACTTTTAGATATAATGCTCAAAATACTTCAATACTTACAAACAAATGCAGAAAGCAGAATGACAGAATGGAGTATCATTGTTTTTGTTCCGAATGCTCTGTCGAACAGACTCTCTAACAGACGCTTAACAAGATCACATCAGATGTCAAAGCTTTAAACCCTCCCTCTCCCAGAGATCTATGAAAGAGCAGATCAGATCTGTTTCATAGTCCACAGTGTCATCACTATTCATATGCTATAGTATAGTGCTCCCTCTTGTGGTTACTTACTAACTTGTACAACACAAATGCTCAGAACACAAACAGAATGTGATCTGATTCATTCCTCAAGCATTGGTTGTTATAGTACTGTAGATCTATATATCAGGTATTCATTTTATGGTCCTCTACAGTCACCACAGCTTAGACACAAAAAAGCAACTTAAATTGTATTTAAAACAACAACTAGTCAGTGGTTTGGAGAACATCCTAAGAGTACAGTGTGTACAAATTGTGTTAAGTAAAAAAAAAAAAAAAAAAAAAAAAAAAATCTATCATACTCATACCACTGCTGGTAGTTTTCACCCTCATATTATAGTAATATAGTATGAAATTATAATCTACCGTTAATTCAGAGATTTATGGAAAGGAATTAGTTGTTCAGCTGTGTCAGGTTTTTGTACAGTGTTCTAGTGTTTCCTGTGACTGTGCCTCAGAGCACAGTAATACACAGCAGAGTCTGATACTGTAGCAGAGGAGATCTCCAGATCCACACGTTTGATCTCTTCTGTGGCCTGTTTTTCTTTTCTAGTCTTAGTAGAGAGCCTGGGATCTACCAAAGATTTCTTAGTCTCTTTCACACCCTCTATTAAAAGCACAAGGAATTCAGGAGCTGATCCGGGATAATGACGGTACCATAGAAGTGAATCTGCAGAGGAATAACTGCAGGATAATGTAACAGTTGAAGCCAGTGCAGCAAACTCTTCACTGCGGTCTGGTGTGATTTCATCTCCAAAACTCTCATCTGGAAAAGAACAAAATAACAATTGAATTTTCAAATAGTTTTAGTTTTGAAATTGATTGATTACAAGGATTTGGATCAATTAATACTAGTTAACAATTATTTTAAATTTTAATGTTACTTTGTCATTTAAAAAAATAAATAAAATAAATTAGGATGTAGTAAATGTTTGTACATAAAAAAAAACGAATTTAGCATTTAAGATGAGAAAATTATTTGACAAAATATTATATGTATATTCTAAAATTAGAAATGCAAATGCACGCAAAACATACACAAATGCACTTACATGCCAAGGCAGAGAGCAGAATGACTGAATGAAGTATCATTGTACATGTGTGTGTGTGTGTGTTCACTACAGCAGGACTGAGCTTTGTGACAGTCTAGCAAGTGTAACAAGATCATCTGAGATGTTAAACATGTTAAACTCCTCCCCTTTCATCCTCTGTCAGTTTGATGCCAAAAAACAAAAACAACAAAAAAAAACCTCACATATACACTCAGTTTAAAGCCAATAACATATACACTCAGTTTAAAGCCAATTTAGTTAATTTAGTCTAATAAATTTGATATCTGCACATGCAGGTCAAGAAATTATAGTTTTTATGCAGGTTCAAAGAAAATGAAGATGGTTTTTAGCACATATATCTATAGACCACTATAGGGATGAGCGGATGAAATGCACTTTGCACAGCACAAAAAAAAAAAAAAACTTAAATATATATATATATATATATATATATATATATATTACAGTGTACATATTGTCATGGGACAGAAGTCAACAGCATGTGGATTTGCACTTTGTCATATAATTGAGCACTTCACCTGTTTTTATGTGAGTGTTGAGTGTGTTTGAGTCACAGTGGGCTTCAGAGCACAGTAATACACAGCAGAGTCAGACACACACACATCCTGGATTGTCAGATGAACAGATTCTGATGACACTTTAGAGTGAAATCTCTCCTGAAACTGAGGGTCAGTATCTTCTGCTCCATATTTGTTTCTCCTAAGGATGTATTTAGGAAAGTCATTTGCTCTCTGGATGTACCAGAAAAGATCTGGTTGCGATGAAGCTGTTTTATATTTGCATTGTATTTTTACTGATCTTCCTTCAAATTCGGCGAGGTTCTTGTCTGGCTGATCAACACTCTCTTCTCCACGACACTCTGTAAAAAAAATTAAAAATGTACTAATAAACTGTAAAAATTGTAACCTGTAATAAGGTATAAAACTGTATGAAGTAATTAGGAAACCCCCCACTTACCATGATAAACCGATGCAAAAATGAACAACTTTAACAATCTAAGAGTTATCATTTTTTTAGGTGGTGACTGAAACTGGAGAAAAAGATGAATCATTCAACCAGTTGTGTCAGCAAGAACAATGATGGTGTGTAGCAGGGAGGGGAGATTAAACATAAAAAAGAAAAGAAATTCAAATAGACTTTAAGTGTCTACACTGCCCTCTTCAGGATATTATTTAAAAAAAAATGATCTAAGCCAGTTTTTCATTCATTATTCATGTATGAAAAAGCATGATATTTAAAATTTTGTTCCCAGTGTCAACATTGAAGTTATTGATAATGTACACTTCAAACATGTGCTGTGCAAAGTGACAGGATTAACAACATATACCCTTATTGATGTAACATATACCCTTAATATTTAGGGAAATATAGGGAATAGAAAAGTTAGACATTTTTGGTGAAATTGTAAAGCCATGTGAAAGATGTATCTGAGCCTAATGTGCTTGATGTACAAGTCCCTTTAAGACCTATATATAAAGTCTTTGGGACAGTATACAAATTTGTCTGAATTCATTAATTTATGAATTTATTACTCATTTTAAAAGGGATTATTTATTTATGGTCAGTATCAGTGGGAAATAAACTGCAGTTTGTTAAATGGAACTAAGAATACAGTTATTGGTAGCAGAAAACATTAATTAAACACTGATATTTTGAATTAACAAAAAAACAAAACAAAAAAACAAAAAAAAACAAATGACAGTTGATGCAAATGCCAGTCATTCCAATTATTTGGAAATATGGGAGCTTTATGCAGTTTATTCCCTTTACGTCTGAATATTTTATCCGCTGTAATGTGTCTCCCTAAGTTTTTGTATGAGTGTTGAGTGTGTTTGAGTCACAGTGGGCTTCAGAGCACAGTAATACACAGCAGAGTCAGACACACACACATCCTGGATTGTCAGAGGAACAGATCTTGATGTGGAGTCCAATGTTGCAGAAAATCTCCCCTTAAATTCATCCTCAGTAGTTCCTCCACCAAATGTGTATTTATTTAGAATGAATGTTGGTGATCTGTTTGGTAGCTGTTTGTACCAGAAGAGGTATGGATTATTACTAGTGGTAGTATAATTACACCTTAAAATAACTTGATCTCCTTCACTTGCAGGCATTTCTCTATAAGACTGTTCAACCCTGTCCTGTCCCGAGGACACTGGAAAAAGAAAAAAGTTAAAATCATTAACATGAATTATTTGCAAAGTAAACTTAAACATTTAATAACCTAAATGAAAGTAAACTCTTTCATCAAATTGTTTGCTTACCATCATAATGTGCTATGAAACACAGGGAAATCAACGCCCATCTAAGCATACTTGTTCTCTAAGGTAAAAGAACTGAAATTCACTCAACAGTGCTTTTAAAAAACTCTGTGTCTCTGTCCCTGTCTCACTGAGATCTACTTTAATGTATCATGTCACATGATCTACTCATACACGAAAGGAGCAATTCTGACCTCTTGTGGATAAAGTTTAAAATGACTTAAAATGTTTTTTTTTTTTTTTTTTTTTGGAAACCAAGAACAATTTTTCAAAAGTAGGATTAGCCTAAAATATTTTTTAACACATGCCCTCTTCTCATCTCTAGGTGTGCAAATTGTAAAGCCATTTACTCACTGTATATACCACTGGCATCATGCACCTGTTTTTCTTTTTTCTTTGCAGAAGATTATTGTCAATTATCTGAAGAAGGTGTGCCTTGACTGTGTAGATGCAAATGGGTGATTTATGCCATAATAGTTTAAACTAAACTAAACTAAACTAAACACTTTTCTAATATTCATGCATTTGTAGTTAATGTGGCTGCTTTGAATGGGCAAGAAGATGCTTCTATGCCAGAGGGGTCTGTATATAATTCAAGATTTAAGGGTGCCATTTCTCTTGAACTGTGGAACACTAGTAGGTTTTTGTACAGTGTTCTTGTGTTTCCTGTGACTGTGGGCCTCAGAGCACAGTAATACACAGCAGAGTCTGACACTGTAGCAGAGGAGATCTCCAGATCCACATGGTTTTGTTTTTCTTTTCTGATCTTAGTAGTGAATCTTTGATCTACTTCAGATGGCTTCACATCTTTTGCACTGTCTGAAATGAGCACAAGGAATTCAGGAGCTGATCCGGGATACTGACGGTACCAAAGTAAAGACCATGCAGAAGAATAACTGCAGGATAATTTAACACTTGAACCCTCGGCTGCAAACTCCTGTGTTTTGTCTGGTGTAATAGTATCTCCATTACTGGCACCTGCAAAGAAAAATGAAATAGATGTGAAATAGAGGGTTCAAATATTATCACTATGCTGGTAAAATGTGTGCATTTCAGAAGTTCATTCACTTAAAGTGCACTTTTATATATTAAGGCCACAAACAAGACTATATATAATTATTAAAAATTACTTGACATACTTTGTGATAATTTAAGGACATCATTGAAGTGATGGTACTTACATACTAAAGCAGAGAACAGAATAACTGAATGGAGGATCATTGTGTGTGTGCTCACAGTCTCAGCCTGAATGATCTTATGACGGTCTCTGTCAGATTCAGTAAAATACGTGAAGCTCCTCCTTTCTCACCTCCTGGGGAAAGGAGTGCATCTAAAAATCAGTTTATCACTGTCACACTGTTGCTTTATATAATGTCACAACAACAGCAAATATTTTATCTTAAGATTTTAACTTGCATTTAATTTCATAGTGAAATTGACCTTTTTAAAATTAACTAGCATACGGGGGAGCCAAATATGTGTAATGTACTGTAGATGCAATATCAGGGTTTTTTGTACACTGTAATACACAGCAGAGTCTGATGTAGAGGAGATCTCCAGATCCACAGGTTTGATATCTTTTGTAGCGTTTGAATAGCAGATTTGATTTAATACTTATTGACAAGAAGTAAAATCTCTGGTCAAACCACTGGAGAGAGTTAACAGTGACACCAGTTGTATTGTAGTTACAGGAGAGAGTCACATTTTCACCCTCAATAACATGTTTATTCTGGTTGTATCATATCAGCCAAAGACGTTTCTGTAAAAAAAAAGCAAAGGGCATCAATTAATCAAGCAATAAAGTGATTATCAGATTACAGTGTCACAGAAACTTTTTTTTTTTCGACTGACATAATGCTGAAATGATTTCTTACCAAATACCAATGCAAAGCTGGATTATTATCCAAGTAAAATGAAACATGTTGTCCAGAGAGATGATCAATGATGCCAATCTAGTTGTTTAATTCACCCTGCCATCATCTCACTCTGTCAACATCAGTGAATCAGCTCCACTCACTGCTGGAGAGTTTTATTCTGTAATAATTGAGCAAGACATCTTTGTGGAAAGAGGAAATATGACCTAATGGTTGGTGGCTGTAGAGAAGCACACGATGATGGAGATAGAAACTAAACCAGTCTTTATTATAATCCACAAAAGAAAACAGTAGGAGATCATTGGAGATAAACTTGGATAACAACTATGTTAGGCATTCACCCAAACAATACTGGACAAAGTAACTAAAGAGACACAGTGTTTAAATAAAAGGGAGAACTAATGAGTAACTAGAACAACTGGTGAACCAAATCAGTATTAAGAAAACAAGCTGGTGCACAGCACACTTGGTAACTAAGGAACACATGGCAGGAAACAACGTAATCCTGACAGTATAATGTAAAGGCCACCCGTCGGCCCAACGACGGAATCCAACGGTGTGGGTGAAGGTAATGCGTGTATGTCTTTTCAGCGCTCCCAGCACAGGGACTCCCTGACAAAGGCTTGTATGCCGAAACGGGTCGGAGTATTTTAAAGGGTTATAATGACCAAGCCATAAAAATAAAGGATTTTTAACTTTGCTATAGAGAGTGCCTTGGAGTTTCCTGTTGTTTTTCTAACTAGGAGATAAGTTTGGGCAAGACAATGAGTGCTTCTCAATTCTTATTTGTGCAACCTCGTTTCCTTTCCTCGTGTCTCAGCTCCACCCCCTGTAGGATGCGAGGAAAGGCTGCAAGGAAAAGACACGAGGACGGAGGGATCGAATGAAAGCTTTTTTTTATACATTGGAATACTTGATCACTCGAGCGTCACTTCACCGCGTCATCAGCAGTGCTCAAAGGATCTGTCCTTATGTTGTTAAAGTTTGTTTATTTAATTAATTCATAATAAATATTAATAAAGCAAAATACCCTGTTGAAATATGTGAAATGTGTAATTTATATAAACTGCAAAGGTAAAGTATAAATCAAAATTATTGTGACCAATGTGAAGGGGGAGGAGAATTTATACGTGCGTCACGTTTTAGTCGATAAAACTCTTCCGCATAGGATATACCTGTGTATCCTCGCTCATGACTCCTCAGGAAGCCTCCTTACTCCTCGATCCTTGACTCCTCGCGGTGCAATTAGAGAATTGAGATGTCCTTCAAGATGGCTGTGCTCAATCGGTTTCCGGGTCATAGGATGGAGGACGGAGGAGAGAGGAGACGAGGAGGGATGTTGAGAAGTACCCAATGTCCTGTGCTCTTTAGTTGTGATCTCTTGTCCAGGGTGCGTTTTATTGCTTTATTGCAGGTTGACTTTTATCTCAGCTGTTGTCTTAGCAGGAAAATCAAGTCTTACAATAATACATTATAACAAACATTGTCATAATAATTTTTTGCATTAGCAGTGAGCAGCACTTTATAGACATTGGGCCCTATCATACATCTGGTGCAATGCAGCGCAGGGCGCGACACATGTTTTTTGCTAATTTCAGCCCGACGCAGTTATCATTTTTAACATCCTGCGCTACGTTGTTTAAATAGCAAATGCATTTGCGCCCATTTGTGTGCCCATGGGCGTGCTGGTCTGAAATCAAGGTGTGTTCAGGCGCATTCTTGGCACGTTGCTATTTTGAGGCAACTGAAATAGAAATAGTATTTTTTTTTAGTATTGCTGTTACGGAATGTAGACATAGAGAGGAAGATGGTAGGTGAACAGTGATTTATTGAATAAACAAGGTGCAGGGATGAGTATTCTGATGCAAGGATAATACGGAATACTTTAAACTAAAAGCAGTTACTTTACCTAGAACTGCAGCCAGAAGTAAACTCATATTAACAAATTTTTTTTTTTTCCTGGTTTTATTACCTAAAATAATCTATTTCACACAGGTGTTACCACATGTTTTATTACATTAGATTAGGGTTTTGATTGTGGTTTTCACTAGATCACTTCAAAGTGAAAAGAGCTTCAGGTTTTTGTACGACATGTTTCATGTTTTGTATCACTGGGCTCCAACTCTCAGAGCACAATAATAGAGAGCTGAATCTGACAGACGTACATCAGTAATAGTGAGTTCAGTGGATGTTTGTGGATTTTTTTTTAGTATTGCTGTTACGGAATGTAGACATAGAGAGGAAGATGGTAGGTGAACAGTGATTTATTGAATAAACAAGGTGCAGGGATGAGTATTCTGATGCAAGGATAATACGGAATACTTTAAACTAAAAGCAGTTACTTTACCTAGAACTGCAGCCAGAAGTAAACTCATATAACAATTTTTTTTTTTTTTCCTGGTTTTATTACCTAAAATAATCTATTTCACACAGGTGTTACCACATGTTTTATTACATTAGATTAGGGTTTTGATTGTGGTTTTCACTAGATCACTTCAAAGTGAAAAGAGCTTCAGGTTTTTGTACGACATGTTTCATGTTTTGTATCACTGGGCTCCAACTCTCAGAGCACAATAATAGAGAGCTGAATCTGACAGACGTACATCAGTAATAGTGAGTTCAGTGGATGTTTGTGATGTAGTCGACTGAAACCGATCATCAGAGGTGTGTGCATAACTATTTGATCGTGCACCTTTATATGCTAAATACAAAGGTTCTGCATGTGGATACTGTTTGTACCAGTAAAGCCGAACATTATCGCTGGTTGTACTATATGAGCAGCTCAGCTTGACAGTTTCTCTTTCTTCTGTGAAAACATTTTTTTCTTTATCTGGCTCAATATTGTCTCCAGACACCAAACCTGTGAACAATAATAATATAAAATTATTTTTGATTTGTCATAACAAGGCTAAACAAAACATTGCAAACACAAGACACAATGTAAACAGTAAAAATGACTCAAATAAGATTTTTGAAACATTGGCATTTTTTAGATTTTCAAACCTCCACTGTTTCATTATCATTTGCTGATTAATTAATGTACCTGTTCCCAAAATTACTATGAGCAGAAAACACCTGTCCATGTTGAATAAGATCAGCTGTTCTTGTGTTGAGCCTTTCGATGTTCTGCTGCTGCTTATGAGACACTGAAGGACGTAAAGACACCCATGAACTTCCTGCTCACTGCACACGCTCTCTGTCTGTCTGTCTATTTGTCTGCGTGTCTAGGATTTTTACAACAAATACAATTTTTGTATAAAAAATTACTAGTAAATTGACCATTTTGTGGTCAAAATTGTCAGTGAATGCTTACATCTTTTCTGTACTTCTTTGATATATAGACATGAAATATGTGTATAATGTGAGTCTTTTAAATTCTATTATTTTGTGTCCTCTCTGATCTGAAAGAAAGAAAGACTAATGTGTGTAGTTTCTTAATTTTTCTCAGTTGCTTTGGACATTTCTCGAATCATTCTTAACATCTGCAAACAAGTAAGTACATGTTGCGAAACAATTCATTCAAACAGCCCCACACAATGGATTGCCTGCAAAAGCCTGTGACTTGCTCAAAATCCTAGTTTTAAGTGTGTACTAACATCAATGAACATATCAGTGCCATCAGAATGACAAGTCCTTGAGTCATTGTTCACAAGCAAGGTAGTCAAAATACTTAGTCATGTTATCAATATAACAGTGTACTCTGACAGTATTGATGTCAGAGTTTAGTTACTGATGTACACTTTTTTTTAGTAGCCTAAACGTTTTGATACAAAAAATGTGCACACGGCTTATCTGTTTGGCATATATCAATTTCAACATTACAAATTAGTGTATTTTTGCAAAAATCCTATTTTTGACAGAATTTACTTATGATATAGTGATATTAAATTAGTTATAACAATGGTTTATAGAGTTTGACTACTACGCTGCAACGTGATCTCATGAAGAATACGTGTGTATTTTTATGTAAAGTGTAGTTCTACCACACGTACATTCACTTATGTTTTATACACACAGAAACGTATAGGCCCAATACTGACGTATTTACAGCACTAAAACGTAAAATATTTACTTACTGACAGCACAAAAACGTAAAATATTTACGTATGAACATCTCTACCGACACGTATACCTATTTATGCATATTAAAATAGTGGCATTAATGTTTTGACTCTATTGCATTCAATTGTCTTATCAATTACGTTTTCAGTCGCTTATTAAATGCAGTTTACTCTTTTAAGAAATAATAACATTTCGTGCCTTCTGCTGCAAACTCGTTTCGGAGGATTAGCCTACATGGTGTTAAACAAGACAACACTTTAAAACCTTAAAAATACCTTCTTTAATCATTTAATCGTTTAATCATTTTGTAATATTTAGTTTATTTACCGTGAGACACAAAAGGCGTTTTCTCCTAGAACCATAATACACCAAAACACAACATAAATTCACAAAAGACATCAATTTTATTAGCTTGATGTAATCAAAATCTTTAGAATCCATACGTCTGCAACAAACAAATCCAAAATCAGACCTTTATCCAGCGATCTTCATCTCCATTCTCAGCAGCGACCGTACGTCAAATCTCGCGCTCGTGATGAATTCAAATTCAAAAATTGTGCCCTCAAGAAGCGTTACGACCGGTTACGACATGTTTACGGCAGTGATTAAACGCTCTCGCCTGCTTCGTCACCATGTTCGTCACAGATTGCGACATGCCTTGTTTCAGTCGGTGAACTGGAGAAACGTACAAAACTATATAACGTTACTACCAGAGAGGACTGCGACTGCAACACATCGTCATGTGAATGACTTTTGGTACCGGTTTTGACATTTTCGCAATAAATAAATTATTGTGTTTTCATAAATGTAGGCTACGTAGTTTTAAGAAATGGTTATGGGTATGTTTAGGGGAATAGAATGAGTCGGATTAGTGGCTCAAAGTATATTTTAATGCTTAATTAAACTGCCTTTTCCCTACATATCTATGTCCATTACGTTTTATCCTTTTTATATTCTGTATAAAATGGATATGTTTAGGTTTGGGAGTAACGTTAGAGTTAAAGGATATTACACTTCTTCTCTATAAAACGGTAAAAGGGAAATTATACAGATATCTTTATAATATGACAGATTCGTAAATAGTTTACGTTTTGTAGCTGTAAAATCGTAATAATGTTTTAATGTTGCAGATACGTCCATATCATACGTTTCAGCATCTATCCATCCAAACGTGCAAAAAGTACGTTTCTACCTTTGAAAATTACGTTACATAGCCTACGTATTAACAATGAGACCAGGCTGTACAACCAGTGGCTATTGATATTTTTATTCTTTTGTTATTTTTTCACCAACACATGACACCAGATGTCACCAAAGTCACCACATTTTTAGGTTTTAGCTGTCTGAACTTACTGGAATGATTTTTGTTTTTACTGAAGTTAAAGAAATATTAAATATAACATAAAAATAAGCATATAATTTACATAGAATTTTTTTTACTTTTAGAGGTAAATTAATTCTAAAAATGTTTGTATAGAGCTGATGTGTTTCCTGTGACTGTGGGCCTCAGAGCACAGTAATACACAGCAGAGTCTGACACTTCAGCAGAGGAGATCTCCAGATCCACGTGGTTTTGTTCCCTTTTAGTGATTTTAACAGACAGTCTTGGATCTACATCAGACTTTTTGGTGTTTGTTGCACCATCGTAGATGAGCACAAGAAATTTAGGAGCTGATCTGGGATACTGACGGTACCAGTATAGATAATCAGCTGAGGAATAACTACAGGATAATGTAACATTTGATCCCTCCTCAGCAAAAAGCTCTGTTTTCTTCGGTGTGATGTTTCCAGACACAGCAGCTGAAAAAGAATACAGAAAAGGCACATTTTTAACTAGTTTTGTTTTGATTAAACTCATCATTAACAATAGATAATACAAATAACATTTATACATACATGCCAGACTGTATATGAGAATAACTGAATAAATATCCATTGTGCAGTGCACTGTGTTCACTTTAAGATGATTCAGACTGAATTGTTTAGAGTCTGAAGTGATCAGATTGTGTCAGATCTGTGTAGTCCCTCCTCTCTGAGACACATCATACGTTTTACATTTCACACCTGAGGACAGAACAACAAGCCAGTTACAATCTCTAATGTTTTGTCTGTTTTTTGTGTGTGTGTGTGTGTGTTGTACTACAGCGGAAATTGATCTATGAACAATTTGATTATTTGAGAATAAACATAGTATAGCACAATATAATATTTCTATCAATTTTAAACATCTAATTATCCAATGTCAGTCACTTCAATTTATTCATTTAATTTTTTTTATTTAATATGTTTTTATTATTATTAATCTTAATCATAAAGATATATTTCCTCTATCCTCTATTATTCTGTTTATTGTAGGGCTATTAATTTTTTTTTTTTATAATAACCTAACACTCTTGGGAAATGGCAACTATCTGAATTTGTATTTATTTATAATTTCAGTTTACGTTTACTTTGTTTCAAGTAACAAAAATGTGTTTTTATGATTTTAGCTTTAGTTTAAGATATTATAATAACCCTGCTTTGAAGAGCTGAATGATGTGTATATCGCCCTCTTCTGGTGCTCAATAAATAGGTTTATAAGTGCATTATTTGAAAGGTGAAGAGTTTTATTTCTGCTCATATCATAATAAATGTATAGTAATAACCAAATACATTCAATGCATGTGTTTTAACAGCATATTAATTACGCTGGATTGTTTTGACATGAAATGCTTGTCTAAATATAATTTAGGATAAAGTTAATGTTAAATTTAAAATTTGGGTAAATCTATTTATGATATGAAGTGGAATATTTTAAAATGATAGACTTAATCCAAATACAAATCAAGAATATTTAATTTAGGACTGTATTTGCAAGCTTTTTGAGTGTGTTTGAGTATAGTTCTGAAAATCGTGTTACAATTAACCCCTCTGTCTGTTACAATTAACCCCGCATATGGGGTAAGTTGTAACATTTGCACTTCTGTCACTTTCAGTACAACTGTATGAAAATGGTAGGTCCTAGAAAAAAACTTTACAACAGAGATGTGTATGTTGCTTGTGTAAGTACTTATTTTTATATTTTTTTCGAATAATTCCAAAATGTGTTAGGTTGTGCCCCGCTCTCCCCTATCTCTTAGGTTGACGGGACTAAATAAACAAGCTCTTTCTAAACATTTGAGACCACCATGAAGTGTAGTTTATTATAGCATGTAAAGGTGGTCACCTTTGTGGAATACAAACCGAATCAGGTTTTTGTACAGTGTTGTAGTGTTTCCTGTCACTGTGGGCACCAGAGCACAGTAATACACAGCAGAGTCTGACACTTCAGCAGAGGAGATCTCCAGATCCACACGTTTGATCTCTTTTGTAGCTTTTGAAAACAGACGAAGACCAGGCTCAGATTTATTTCTATATTCAGTGACAAAAAGTAGGAACTCTGGTTTTGCTCCAAGATACTGACGATACCACTGAAGAGAGTTAACACTGCCAGTGGCACTGTAGTTACAGGAGAGAGTCACATTTTTACCCTCAATAACATATTTTTCTGAAGACAATGGTTGAATTGTATCAGCAAAAACAATGCCTGTGAAAAAAAAGTCGCTATTAATCGAGCAATAAAATAAAAGAGCTATACAAAGCCTCAGTTTTTAATTTTAAATTTCTATTGATTACAATTTTTCATAATAAACATGTTGAATTAATATTTCTTACCCATGCAAATTTGTGTTATTATCCAGGTAAAGAGAAACATGATGTCTTTAGAGAGACAGTGATGGAACAGATTGGTATTGTATTTGAATAACTGTTTGACTGTCTCAGTCTCAACCGGTTGAATCAGCTCCACCCACTGCTGGAGTGCTTTTCTTTTTTAACAATAGGGGGGAAAAAGGCTCATGTCAGAAACTGCACACTTTAGAGCTCTTAGTTTTTGTAAGGTTGTCTATATATCAGTTACAGTGGGCAGCAGAGCGCAGTAAGCACAGCAGTGTCAGATACACTGAGATTCTGAATTGGCAGAGAAAAGAGTATTTATTAACATCTGCTTGAAATGAATTTCAAAGTCTATTTTGCAGCTGCTTGATCCCGTTAAGAGTGTACAGAGCATGTAAACTGGGAAATTTTACCAGAATCGTATGAATTTTACTCAGATATGTTCTGAAGATAAATGTATTTAACAGTTAAGTTATACCAAGAGCTGCAGCCATTAAAAGTGAATTCCTCAGACAGATAAGTCTAATAAGTATTCCAAATCAAGATTATTACAGTCTAATAATTATTTAGCATTTGCTGCTCAAATGTTTGCAGACATACATTACACACAAATAGTGGAGTTTAATATTTCCCACCAACATCACAGATTATGCCACACTGTGGCCAACTTCTGAAATGACATTGTTTTTGTTAAATTAAAAAAGTGTTCAAAGCCAAAGTGATAGTAGCTCCTGTTTGACTTTTAAGGTTTTTCCTTTATATATATATATATATATATTTTTTTTTTTTAAAGAGGCTGCATATGAATGTAGCAAACGCATGTGGTTTTGCATTTGAATTATATTCAAGCAAGACAATGTCATGTTAGTTAGTCAGTGTGAGACATTTAATGGTTGAGAATAACCAAGTAGTATTAATTATGTATACTTTATGTAAACTAAGAGTTTTATCAAAGTGATCTGCTTAGTCATATTACATTTTAACATGCAATCATTTATTTTATTTTATTTATGAACCAGAGGAAGATTGGTTGCGATCTGTGCTGTTTTTCAAATTATCTTATTTCATTAAATAATTGCATTCTAACAAAAGCAGAGTATTTTACAGATGAGTTTTAATGTCATATAAATTTCTTACCAGGCCTAATTCCAACTCACACAGTTGTTACCACATATTTTATTACATTCTGGATAGATTGTGGTTTTGATTGTGGTTTTCAAAGTGAAAAGAGCTTCAGGTTTTTGTACGACGTATTTCATGTTTTGTATCACTGGGCTTCAACTCTCAGAGCACAATAATAGAGAGCTGAATCTGACAGACGTACATCAGTAATAGTGAGTTCATGTGATGCAGTCGACTGGAACTGAGGGTCAGAGGTGTGTGCATAACTATATGATTGTGCACCTTTATACGTTAAAAATAAAAGTTCTGCTGCATGTGGATACTGTCTGTACCAGTAAAGCCGAACATAATTACTACTTGTACTATATGAGCAGCTCAGCTTGACAGTTTCTGTTTCTTTAGAGTTTTTTTCTGTCCCTTTATCCGGCTCAATGTTGTCTCCAGTCACCAAACCTGTCAACAATAAAAAGTTATTTTTATGATTTGGGAAAGCAAAGTTGACAAAATAATATTGCCAATTTTTGCAGACCTTACAATATATATATATATATATATAAAAACATTTTGTGATCTTTCAAATAGACTGTTTCATTTGTTTTCACTCCAAAAATAATGTACCTGTTCCCACAATGAGAATAAGTATGAGGCATCTGTCCATGTTGAATCAGATCAGCTCAGTTCTCTGTTGAGGCTCTCAGTTCTCTGAGCTGTAAGTCACTGAAGATCACACAGAAACACACACAGGAACTTCCTCCTCGCTGAACTTCCTGCTGCTGTTTATGATTTTATTTGAGATATTACAGAATTTTGTATATAACACACAACATGAGAAGAATGTTAATTAAACTGTCTTGATGGAGTTCCGCTGTTTGAGTGTGTGCAAACATGATAGTGATGACCATGATGGTGCATATAGAGTGTATGCAATGGGAGTAGGCTATTTCCTGATTTATATTGTCTGATGACACCATTTAAAAAATTACGTTATATTTATATATAAAATATAAAGTTATTAGCCTTCTATATATTAAATAATTTGGAACAAGCAAGAGCTCCATATATGTATGTATGTAATATGTATGTAATATGTAATATAATATATATGCTATATATTACACATGAGAATCATTTGAGATATTTTAAAGTTTTTGACAGTTTCTTTAATTACATGATATTCTAAATTGATTTGTCAACTGGACAGGTTTTGTAGGGTTTTAATGTGTTTCATCTTTATATTGCCAACTATTCACACTGACTTTTACATTTCGATTTTGGTAGCTACCAGTTTCCATTATTTCTCTGACATACATATTGTTGTTATTGGCAGTTACTTTTTTCTCACTAATTTTCTCTGTCTCTGTGTTTCTCTCTCGTCTCTCATTATAACAGGTTTTTGTATAGAGTTGATTTGTTTCCTGTGACTGTGGGCTGCAGAGCACAGTAATACACAGCAGAGTCTGACACTGTAGCAGAGGAGATATTCAGGTACACATGGTTTTGTTCCTTTTTTTCAACTTCAACAGTGAATCTTGGATCATCAGACACCTTAGCTTCTTTTGCACCACTGTAGATGAGTTCAAGAAATTCAGGTTTTGATCTTCCATACTGACGATACCAGTGGAGATAATCTTGACCTCCAGAGGCAGAAAAACTACAGGATAATGTAACACTTGAACTCTCCTCAGCAAAAACATCAGTTTGGTTTGGTTTGATGACATTTCCAAATACAGCAGCTGAAACAGAAACATTTGTAAAAGTAAATTTGTTACGTTTTAGTGAGAGGTTTTAAATAAAATTAAGAAATAAAATTCCTTGATATAAAAAACTAAACAAATAAACACACCTGCGGAGGCACAGAACAGAATAACTGAAAGAAGATCCATTGTTCAAGTGTTCACTGTGAGAAGAGTCAGACTGAATCGTTTCGTCCTCAGTCTCTTTCAGACACGATGAGATCATGTCAGATCTGTGAACTCTGAGTCCCTCCTCTCTGAGCAACATCATGAGTTCTGTAAATTAAATTCTGTTGTTCATTGTTGCAGTTCCTTTAGTTATTGTCTGAGAACACTGCCATCTTGTGGTACGTTATAGCTACCTACACAATGTGTTACACGTGATAATGCATTGAAACTAAACTACAGGCTACTTTTTTTGGACTTGAAAAATTAACAATATTACACAACTTAATACACTTTTAATGTCACATTGATTTAACTTTTTTTACTTTCAATTTTGCTCCTGTAGACTTGGACTCATTAGATATATTTATCAAATTATGTACCTATTCTACTGTATTAATCACAGCTCTCATATATCAATTGTGTATCTTTCTTCTTTCACTAAATAAGATAAGGAAAGGTTTTTGTACAGTGTTCTAGTGTTTCCTGTCACAGTGGTCACAAGACCAAATCTCACGACCAATTCATACGAATTCGTAAGATTGAAAGGTGGCTAATTCGTACGATCTCACTCATACAAATTCGTACAATTTGTCTAAACCCACGTGATGGGTTAGGTTTAGGGGCGGGGTCAGGGGTAGGTCATTCGTACGAATTCATACGAATTTGGCAACTCGTAAAATATGTACGATTTAGCAAAAATCATACGAATTAATTCGAGTGAGGTTATATGAATTCGAGTGAGGTTATATGAATTCATACGAATTATTCACCTCGTAAAATTCGTAAAATGTATAGGCCTTTATACTTTTTATAATACATATATTGATTGAATTAATGTCTTACCCATGCAAAGTTGCAATATAGACCCTTTTACAGTTGGTAAACACGGTGATGTATTTGTGTGGGCGGAGCTTAGCTGGAGGCAGAAAGATCCCTCTGGCCGCTTCACTAACGTTAGTTTGCAAGTTTTGTTAGCTTGTTTTTTAACAATGACTGGAGAAAATCCGATTTTGTCTTAATGTGCAAGGTCACTCACTGTCCAGGACCGCGATTGTTATTTGCAAAAGTTAATTTTAACGGACGGAACCAGATGACCGTACACGCTCAGTCAATGGACGAACTGACAGGATTAACGTTAACGCTCCCTCCGGTTGAGTGGCCTGACTTCTACACCTACCCGATAGAGAAACCGAGGGTGAAGAGAAACTGAGGACATATAAATATATTTAGATGCCTATAATATAACTATGTGCTGAATGGCCATGTAAAGACTTGTGTGGTTCAATCCGCAGTTCTGCCTAGCCAGCGCCAAGACGACAATGTAAAGAGTGACACTACGGTGCAATTTTAATGATATGAATATTTTCTAGAAATAAAAATTCCAGATACAGCATACTCATTTTTCATCGATTCTTGCACCCAAGAACACAACAAGATGACTTTTAATAATAAAAATAATAATTTAAGCTCCTTATTATGTAGCCGAATCTGTGCTGGTTTGTATTGGCCGCCTCCAGTTTTCCGTTTGTTTTGCCTCCAGCTAGCGCCGTGACGTAACTGTGACGTCGGCGCAAAAGGGGTCTATTATCCAGGTAAAAAGAAACATGATGTCTTTAGACAGACAGCGATGGCAAATAATATTTGAAATAAATGTTTATATTAAATGTTATCCCTGACATTGTCAGGATGTGTGTGTGTGTGTGTGTGTGTGTGTGTTTCAGTCATAGTGGGCTTCAGAGCACAGCAGTACACAGTCAGACACACACATCCTGGATTGTCAGAGAAACTGAGCTTGAGGATTTGTTGAGATCTGCAAGAAATATTTCCTTAAATTAATTTTCACCTTTGCTTGATCCAGTTGAGAGTTTATGGAGCATGTGAACTGGGAATCCACTGGTTTTATGCTGATACCAATAAAGATAAGGGTATTTGTCACTGGTACTGTAAGTGCAGTGAAGTGTAACCACGTCATGTTCAGAAGCTGTTTGAACTCTTGTTGGCTGATTAACAGAATCTTGTGTATTGCACTCTGTAAGGAAATAAAAAAAAAAATAAATAAAATAAAATCGGAATTCATATATCTTCTCATGTAAGGATAAAATTTTGTTACACTTAACAGTTAAATTACTTACAAGTACTGCAGCCATTAAAAGTAAATTCCTCAGCCAGATTAACATGTTAATGTACAGCAGGAAATATCAGACTGAAGTTTACCAGCGCACAACTGTTTGTAGAGGTTACACACATACAGCAGAAACTTCATTGAGCATCTCAAACATGATGGAGGTGTTTTCATTCAATTTTAAGAAATTTTTGAGAGACAAAAGCTAAAATATCATTGTCTGACTTTCTGTATAATGAAAACAAATGTTTTTAAATTGTGTCATCCTTTATTGATTGACTTTTCATTATATTTTGTCATGCTGAAATAGTAAAGGACCCTCCACAAACTGCTGCAGAAAAACTAAAGAGCATGCAGTTCTCTAGAATGTTATTGACAGAAATTATAAATATCATTTAGATAAAAGTGTTTTAAATGAATAAATGTAAAATTACTAGAATAGCAAAGCCTTTTACTTTAATGTGTTGATATATAATGTATGAGGCTTTGTTTTTTTGAGAACTAGAGAATTGACAGTGGCTTGTCATAAGAAGCTCAATAGTCACTGCCTTGAAAATAAACCCAACAGACCCAACAATTGGTTAGATGTTGTTGGAGAGTCAGCAGAGCCATTAACTCAATAGGAGTGGTGCTGAGAGACGCAGTCGCTTAAAGAAATACAAAGAGGCTAACTCATGTTATTATCTAACTGAAATACTTCAGATCGTCTGTCGTTCTCACAACTTTGAGTAAAGATTAAGCATGGAGCAATACCAACGTTTGTTACATCAGTCATTCACGCTAGAGCTCAGCTAATGTATGCACTGTTATTGATACAGTTCCCACATTCACCATAATTAGAAAAATACTCTGTAAATAAATAAATAAAATAATCAGTTTGTTAATGGACATACACTTGTTAATGCTGATGGTGAGGAATTACAGTTGCAACATCTTGTAAGATTAATAAGGGAATTAAGATCAATATAACTCAAAGGGGATTGAATTACAGGGAAGAACCGAATTATTATGCATTATTCAGAATTAATATTTAACACTTTATCAACTATTCGTCCACCGATAAGTTGAGATTAGGGTATTTTATCAATTCTGGACAGAATATTATCCCGTGGCCTACGGTAATAATACCATAAAGTTATGATAACTGATTAATATGAGCAAGGTAGCAAAATCTTTTTAGTTTAAGGCAGTAACTTGTAAGCACACAGCACAAGACGCTTGTATGTAAAATCAACCAAGACTTTATTGAACTACTCTAATACACACAAACTAAACTAACAAAAACACACAAACATTCATTCAAACAGTGACAGAGAGTGATGTTATTAACGGAGTGTGAATGGAGTCCCAAATGTCTAGCGTTAGACACTATTTCTTGACCGCAACCTGAGAGAATCAAACTACTAGCACTTTAATCTTAGTTCGTTTTCTTAATAAGATTTGCACCAGTTCACTTCAGCCAGAATTAGGAGAATTGTGTACTTGCGTTTAGATGCTCCTGAGCGCGTGCGTTCCCTGTGACGAAGTTGCTGGAGAGGGAATCTCTTCGGCGCTGATTGGCTGGCAGTCGGTCGATGATGCGTTCTGAGGGACAGCACTCGATGGTGAGTGGTTGGTTGGCTTTGCCGGGTGGCGCTTCGTTCGCGGGATTTCCTGGATTGCGGGTTGCTATGCAACGGAGTTTCCTCTGAGTCTGGAGCGACTCTGAGAGGGGTTTCTTTGACGAAGTTCAGCGAAGGATCTTACGGAAGAGTTGATGAGTTTTGCGTGAGCTCTTGGTGGTTTGAAGAGTATGTAATACACGCTGGAAGATGGAAAGGTCAGCGAGAGCAAAAGTCACTGCAAAAGCGAGGCACAAGGCGGGCAAAAAGCAAGGCAAAAAGCAACTCATAGCTGCTTGTCATCAGTGTTGCCAACTAATTTACAGGAGAAGTTGCTAAAGCAAGATCAATTTGTTGCTAAAAGTTGCTAAATGACGTAGTGACGTCATTGCGCTATGACGTCATTACGTAATCGCAACGCAACACTACGCCATTATGTCACACGTTTATTATTTGAAATGCTAATTTAGATTTGTTTGTAAAAAATAAAAATAATAATAAAAAAATATATATAAATAGGCATATATATATATATATAAAATATATATATATATATATATATATATATATATATATAATTATATATAATGTATACATAGGCCTACATGCATACAGTATTTGTAAAAGTAGGGTAATACAAACAACACTTTTTCATGATCAGATTTTTTCATTTTTAAATACAACATTGATATTGTACAGTTAAACACTTTACAACTACATTTAATGTAGGCTATTTTCTTATCAACCAGTGAAACATGAAATGTGTTTAAACTATTTTGCCAAAAATGCAAAATGCATGCTACTGCTGCTGCTGCCGCCCGCAGCCTCTCTGCCTGGCTATATAGACCAGCCCCGCCCCTGCGCTCGTTGTCTTTTGTTTTCCGGTTTTCACAGCGATTTCCACAGGAATTATGAATGAACCGCTCTGTCTATTTAGCTAGCTTGTACGTGTGTTGTTTGGATTAGAATCACTTTCCAAAAGTTGCTAAAAGTTGCCAAATAAATAAAAAAAATTGCTAAATTTGTTGCTAGGTGCTTTTTAAATAAAAAGTTGCTAGGGTAGTCTGAAAAGTTGCTAAATCTAGCAACAAAATTGCTAAGTTGGTAACACTGCTTGTCATTGGGTTATAAGCGTGTCCATCTGACCCGTCCTTCCTAGTGCGACAGCCAATCAGATATTGTCTTGGGCGGGACCTACGCCCCGTTCTCCGGTTCTTGCATGTAATTAGCGTAAAGTCCACATGATCACGTGTGCCCAAACTCCTGAGAGTTTAGTTAAACGCTTTAATAAGTAAACTTAATAGTTTAAATATGGTGCATCCTACACACATCTACTTTATATCAAAATTCTAGAAATCATTTACCCATCAAGTAGGTACCAAAATACATATACTTCCCATAGTCGAGGTGGGAGTAAATAAGGATTTAGCTGTGATAAGTGTTTAACACACAAAATTAACTTGAGTAATATAAAGCATACAGACTACAGAGAATACACATGTATGAGGCAACTTCTGGTGATTAGTTCCTATAGCTGAGGTAGAAAACCTTACAAATAGGCTGTAATGAAAGTTAAACACACAGAAATAACTCCACAGGTTACATAAAATATACATGATACTTAAGATATATGTGAGGTAAATACTGGTGATCAGTTCAGCTTATTGGAAGCAATTTTGAGACCGTTGTTTGTATTAAACCACGAGTGGGTTAATTTCAGTCTATTGGTTTTGGAGACAAAAAGTCTCTGGAATTTACAACTGCAGAAAGGGGGGTGTCCCCTGGTTGAGGGTTTCTGGTGATTCTGGCCCATAAGAATGCTTTAGCATCCTTCGTTTCCTGATAAGGCTGTGGATTTATGCATTGGGGTCACCACAGGGTTCTTGGCCATTTGGTCTTAAGTTTGTGGAACAAAGAGGAATCTTTTCCTGCTGTCCTGGCATCGCTGGTTTGAGATTAGACACACACAAAAAGGGGAAGGGGGGTGACATCTCCTTTAGCCATCTCGCCACCATGACTGTGTTTTATGACTTACTAATGGTTCACTAGGGAATCGTTCCGAACTGTGGAATGTGGTGTTGGTTTCATATGACATGGACTGTTCAAGGATAATCCTACAATCTCATAATGTACCTCAAACTGAGTAGTGTATCACTGAGAAACGTCCTGCTCGAGTCTTCCTTGCGATGGAGGTTCGGGTTGAATGACTACTTCCAGTGTTTCATCGGACTCGCACTTGGACTAATATGGTAAAATCGACGGCATTGTTTGTTACTGTCTTTAGTTTACTGTCTAGACTAGAGCTGACGTTCAGTTATGGCAATGGCCGTTTTTGTTTTCGACCCGTGCGCTGTACGTGGTAGACCAATCACAACAGACTGAGCTGTCTGGCCAATCAGAGCAGAGTAGCTCGCGGAATAGAGGGATTTAGAGAGACTGATTCATTTGAAGAGTCTTTGAAAATCATTGAAAAATGTGGTGATGTGCAAATATATTTTATGAGAAAATTAAACAGTTTTTTTTTACCTTTGATGCATGTAAACCTGTTGTAGGAGACTCCAAAACAACATTAGGAAACTTTAAAATAGCATAATAGGGGCACTTTAATAATGTATTTGTGCTTAAGGAACCACATGGATGATATCTATAAATATTGTTATTGTTTTTCTGAAGTTTTTTAACAGGCCTAATTCAACCTCTAACAGGTTTTTTCACTAGATCGGTTCAAAGTGAAAAGAGCTTCAGGTTTTTGTACGTCAGGTTTCATGTTTTGTATCACTGGGCTCCAACTCTCAGAGCACAATAATAGAGAGCTGAATCTCACAGACGTACAGCAGTAATAGTGAGTTCAGTGGATGTTCGTGATGTAGTTGACTGAAACTGAGGGTCAGAGGTGTGTTCATAAGCATTCGCTGACCGTGCATTTTTGAGTAATAAATATTGCGGATCTTTGTTTGGATACTGTCTGTACCAGTAAAGCCGAACATAATCACTACTTGTACTATATGAGCAGCTCAGCTTGACAGTTTCTCTTTCTTTAGAGTTTTTTTCTGTCCCTTTATCTGGCTCAATGTTGTCTCCAGTCACCAAACCTGTCAACAAAATATATATATATATATGATTTGTAAAAGCAAGGTTGACAAAATGATATAGCAAACAAATTTCAAATCATGTTTTACAAGAATACAAATGATTAATATTAATAATACACATTAATATACATTTAGCCTTTGGGGATTGAGAATTAAAAGCAAAGTAAATATGCATGTACAGGATTTATGCACAAAGTTTAATCAGTTACTCAGTAAATAATGTACCTGTTCCCACAATGAGAATAAGTATGAGGCATCTGTCCATGTTGAATCAGATCAGCTCAGTTCTCTGTTGAGGCTCTCAGTTCTCTGAGCTGTAAGTCACTGAAGATCACACAGGAACTTCCTCCTCACTGAACTTCCTGCTGCTGTTTATGATTTTATTTGAGATATTACAGAATTTTGTATATAACACACAACATGAGAAGAATGTTCATTAAACTGTCTTGATGGAGTTCTGCTGTTTGAATGTGTGCAAACATGATAGTGATGACCATGATGGTGCATATAGAGTGTATGCAATGGGAGTATTTCTACAAAAAACATAAATGTTAAAAAAAAGTCTACTCAATAAGTGCCACAATAAAGTCCAACTATCGGCCAGTAAATATTGTAGAATGACCATATCTTCTCTTATTATATAAGATTTGAAACAGCAGTATCTTTATGTGAATGTGTGAGAAAACTGCCATCCTGTGGCATATATGTACCTGCACTACAGTAGTGGCCAAAAGTGATGTCCAGCCTAGGAAAATCATATCTTCACTCTCTATTTAAATATTATTACATTTTTTTTAAAGATTTTGTAAGCATATTGCATAGTTGTGCTTGGAGTGAGTGGTTTTGTTTGTGATAACGCAATGATATGTCAAATGTCAAATTGTGCGGACGTAATTATTGGCCAGACTGTCATACAAATAAATTATGAACACATGCAAAAACAAGAGAAAACTAACAAAATTTTAAATTACTGATTATGTTGTAGTCAATGTATGTTTTTTCCTGTGAGCTTTTTGTTTTTTGCATTTTTTAAATAATTTTAATATCTTTTTTTTTTTGCATAGTAAAATAACACATGTAGCTGTTCTTCCTTCATCTTTAGAATATATAAAATATTTTCCTCATATTTTGATGGTTTAATCAAACTTGTAGGATTATTAAAAATAAATATTCCCTCCGGACATCACTTTTGGCCACTACTGCGTATTTCACATGAGAATCATTTGAGATGTTTTATTGATTGCTGCATTTGACCGTTTTCTGAATAACAGATATTACAAGTTCATATGGATTTTATGTATAACTACATTTTTCACATTGCCACACAAATTTAGGCCTCATAATTAAAATAAAAATCAATCTGTTTCTGCTTTTGATTTTGAATATCTGAACCCTTGTCCTCAAAAATGACTTGTTTGATGACATTTCCAAAGACAACAACTGAAAATGAAAATGTTCTTTTGTAACTTTTTATTGAAAGGGTTATAGTAAAATGTAAAAAAAAAAAGGGGGACATTATCAACCAAGTTAATATACATAACCTACCAGTTGAGATACAGAACAGAATAACTGAATAAAGATCCTGACAGGTGTGGGGGTGGTGAAAGGAGGTGCAGAGTTGATTTATGAAGAAACAAGAAAAAACACACATCAAGGAAGAAACAAGAGACTTGGACTTGGACTTGACACAAGAGGTAACATTAACGATCCAGCACAAGACTGCAAACACAGGGAGAATAAATATGGGAGAGCAAACAAAGCAGGAGGGAGGACAGGTGGGGCAAATTAATCAATAATCAGGAAACAAGATGGGCGGGGTTAGGCAATCGACAGGAGAGCACATTGCACAAGGAAACAAATCACAATGTGCTCACACAAAACGAGACATGAACACACAGCTAATGAGAACTCAGCACGTGTTCATACAAAACATGACAACATGAAAGCACACAGCTAGTGTAAAGCACAAGCTGTGTGCTACACAAAACACTCAACAAATAATCAAATAACTCTGCAGAGGAAGAATAGTAAAGTTGTAGATGTTAGTGACAGTCGTAAATCGCGGGCTGTTTATTCCAGTGGACGCAACCAAACCAATAGGAGGCAATGGCGCAACGCTACCCAGCAACAGCTCAGTAATGGCGCCCGCTTACTTCCGGTAGTTTCGCCGGATTCGTCTATAGATAATATTGTAGGTTTTTAATGTGTTTCATCTTTATATTACCAACGATTCACAATGACTTTCTACATTTTGATTTAGTTTCCATTATTTCTCAGACATAGCCTACATATTGTTGTTATTGGCAGTTACTTTTTTCTCACTAATGTAGCCGGGTGGTATCTGAATTTATAAGCTAGAGAGTACTTCCCCTTTAAGAAAAGCGAGCCCTTATGATGACGTCATAATAGCGCGATACAGAGAAAGACGGCTATAAAGCAGTGCATGAGAGAGACGCATTCAGTCGTGTGCAAAGATGATGAACACGCAGCGCCAGATCGGATATGGGAGATGGAATGAGATGGAGCATCAAAAAATTATATATAAGGATTAATATGTGAGGAAGAGACAAGTGAGAATGAAAAAAGAAAAAGAAAAGAGAAAAGGTAAAACTGACTATAAGAAATCATGACTGCATAACAGCAAAGGTAGGTGGCGCTATGCACTGAGAATGCAATGCGCCAAAAAACGAAAGAAGAAGAAGAAAGATGATTATCATCCTTGATTTAATCGATGTTCTATTCACCTTATTCCGCCCCGCCCACTTTTAATACTTCGCGCTTCCGCATTTTGTCATCCGACTTCCGTTAAACTGACACGGCACATCCGGTAGCTATTTCAGTCGTTAGAAGATTGTTTATAGTTAGCCAAAACTTTATCAAAATGACAAATAACGTTAATACCGTAAATGTTTTAAATTGGGAGCACGGAGAAAACTTCGTACTACTATCAGTTCGTCACACATTGTCTCATCCATCGTCATTGTTAACGTGGCCAGAGGTAACGTTAACCTATGGGAATATTTAACTACGTCCTGTCAGGAGGAGTTGATGGAGCAGCAATAAAAAAATATTTGTAAAAAATAAGGAATTAGAATATTTAGGGTTAAGGATAGGAGATTAGGTAATTGGTTAAATGAACGATTAAATAAGTTGTATAAAATCAGTTGTAAGAAGTGTTTGATGTTTTCAGGAAGCTAGATACACCTTCTACTGACCTTCATGTAGATACATTTCACCATTTAAATTTCATAAGTAATAAACCAAGATGGTATTTATTTGCAAACTTGACGTGACTTATTCCTTCTAACTAGAAGACTTAATTCATTTAAGTTTTAAGGGGAATCTACAGAGCTCACATTATATTGTTTTATAATAAATAACTGACAGGTAACATCTGGTCACATTGTAAAGGTTTATTAAAAAAACTTCATAACAGGTAACATCTGGGCACATTGTAAAGGTTTATAAAAATAACTATATTCACAACAGGTAACATCTGTTTTACAAGATTCACAAGGAGGACAAGTTTCACCTTCCTTTCATAGAGGAGATCAGTAATGGTGAAGCCTCTGTCTGCCATTATTTCATTGCCTGGACTAAGTTAAGTTATTGAAGAAAAATGCGATATGCGATAACTCATTAAACAATGCTATATTCGATATGCGATGCGATAATGCTTAAAGTATATAAAATTAACTTAAATTAGATTTAAAATTATATAACCTACATATGTGTTTCACATTCTTTTTGTAACAAGAAAACATCCCTTCAACTTGTGAAAGTGAACATCAGTGTTTTACTGTATATAAGATGTGTTATTTTAACATCAGTGTAAACCACAGGGTTCAGGTTATCCTACATTAGGTCTATTTAACAACAGAAACTGAATAATCAAATGTAAAAGTAAAACACTGCATAGTTTTTCACTGTATGAATTATATAAACTGATTAAAGCTTATTAAAGCAAAAAAAAATTATGCATATTGCAATATATACATTTGCGATATTTTGATATATTGTGCTCTACATGTTGTGTTTGGAAACTGCTCTCTGAAACACTTCTCCTCCATGATGTCACGCAAACACGAAATCACCTTGCTTACAATGGACTGAGAAACACCAAACCTTTCAGCAAGATCACCCTGCAATAAATTAAAGGGTTAGTTCACCCAAAAATGAAAATTCTGTCAGTAATTACTCACCCTCATGTTGTTCCAACCCCGTAAGACCTTCGTTCATCTTCGGAACACAAATTAAGAAAAAAAAAAATGGAGGAGTGAGACAGCTCTCTGTTTAATCAAAAATATCTTAATTTGTGTTTCGAAGATGAACGAAGGTCTTACGGGGTTGGAACAACATGAGGGTGAGTAATTACTGACAGAGTTTTCATTTTTGGGTGAACTAACCCTTTAAGACGCAGCTTCATCAGAGTCATCAGGAGCAGGTGGAATGCATCAATGTCGACCCTGTGTAGAGCTGACAAAGGTGGTCGTTTCTCAGCAGAGTTATGTACTATGGCACTGGCTCAACGCATTGTGTTCCCATTTCAGATGTAGGTGGCTTCAGGTTGAGTTGAGATTTTGAAGTGTCGTTGTGGTCAGAGACGGATGGGTCCTCCCATTGTGTGTCTGCATCACAGGTCTGGGGCGTGTGGCTGTGATCATCCTCACAGTTGTCCATTGCAACACTGACGCTCATCGATGATCTAAGGAAATAATATAACCATAAACATTTTTACATTAGTACTTAAAATAGATCATGAGAATTAATTAATTTATGATGGCACTCATACTTAGAACAGTGTGAAAAAGAGAGATGCATTAAAAACGAGACAGTATACACACAATCTCATAACTCTATGTAGGTCAATATCAATATCTGAATGAGAGATGAAGCTAGCTGGCCTCCTTACAGGAATAATGTGAGCTATTGTAAGACTGTAATGTACCATAATATACTGTACTATCGTGAATAATCATTCATTCTTTATTTCAGACCCTTAGGTCCATATAACAAAGTAAACGAAATATAAGAAATATGACATATAGGTGGCCAATGGTAATCATGCAAGATTCGTTGTATTTTGTGAACAGCTCGTTACTAATCTTAAATGTATTCATAGAACGGACTTCATCTAACGTTAGGCTAACAAGCACATAGATAGGTAAGTTAGGTAACAACAGTTAACGTTAGGTAACGTTAGCTTACCTGAATCTGACAACCTGTTCAGCACCTGGCGGGACTTCTTTACCAGAACATCGTAGCCGAGCCTTTACTCGGGGTTAGGCCAGGGTGTTCGTTCGTCAGTCTGCACCCCGTCCATAAAGTGGTACGAACACACAGAACACACATGGTACGAACACACAGCGCTTGGGTGAGCACTTCAAGTTTAGCGCCTTCCGCCATTGCCTAAGATGCTCCTCGTGTAAATCGTAAAGCACACCACAACACTCCGATCGCTTTAGCCTACATTGTGTTCGTAACACCGTTGGTTAAATCGTTCTATCCTCTTAATCCAATTGTTATGTCAGCCCCTAACTGAGCATATAATACTTAACATATTTTACCGTTACAACTATAGAATTATGCTAGAAATAGCGTAGGTCCTTTCAGCCGGAAGTTGAAGTCCCGCTCAGCCGGAAGTAAGATGACAAAATGAGCGTAATGGCGCCGCCCTTGTTGTCATGGAAAATAAGGTGAATAGTTCGAGATGGCTGGAGATGTTTGATTGATGCACGTTTGATTGATGCACGTGACCAGCATTACGAAGTCTTTATTCACCTTATTTTTAACGGAAATACGGACGCAGCCAGTTGACGGTATTTTGTGCGAGACTTCCGGTCACTGGCGCGCTGATCACTTTTCACCATATCGGTTAATTAAACAAGTGTTCCTAACAACTAACTCATCGTCATGGCTTCGGGGAAGACCGGGATTGTTTGTGCAGTTAGAGGTTGTCATAAACTGATACAAAAGAAAGGTTTACTTGGAGCAGGAGTGTTTTAATCATCGAAATCATTTACATTTTAATCAGGCGCCCTACGACCAGAGACACACTGGCTGAGTGGCGTTTCTGTTGCGTGGCGTTTTACATGTCTTTGCACACCAGAAACGTGTCTGACGCGGCACTGCTAGGTGACATATGATAAGCCTCATTCATTGGTGATTATATTCGACATAATGGGGAGAGAGTTGTGGAAGGCCTTTAATGTTAAACATATATATATAGCAGCAAAGACAACGTCGGCAGTATTGACGGCAAAACAGGCTACAGAATATTTCGTTCTGTATTGACAGGTGCAATATTAGAAAATCGATTTTTTTTCATTGCATTTATATCTGCATTTGTCAAAACCTAAAATTTCAAACATCAAAATGTAATTTATTAATATGTATTCATGTAAAATTAAATACAAAGATCTTTTCCTATTCTATTTTGTCTGGAAACGCTTCCAAAACGCTTGCGTGTCGCGTGAAAAATAGGCGTCGATTCTATTCATGCACGCGTTTTCCGCGCCTGTGAGACGCGCATGTCACGCAGGCAGTGTGCACGTTCTAACCTGTTAACATGGGAGCCGAAATAAAAACGGACACGCAGTGTGTCGCCGGCCTGAGGAATCCCTTCGCCTGTGGTTAAAAGCTTTACATTTGAAGAAACCATCGAAACGACCGTATGTTTGTTCTTTTCATTTCGTGAGCACCTATAGAAGACCACCCGATACCAGAAAAGTGGCTGGGCTATGAAGTCTCAATAAAAACCATGATAAAAACTCCAAGGAGAAACAAAATCATTATAGTAACCCCTGTATAAAATCTAGTGATCATGGCATAATGGCATGATCATGGCATTTATTTTGTATGATTTACAACTATTTATAGCCATCTACTTATTGCTATCCATCCTATGCTTTGGTTGCATTCTTATGGCATTATTAATACATTTGACATGACAAAATACCTCCATATTAGTCCAGCGTTGGCTCGACTATGTTTAGGGCGGGGCTGAAGGAGCCGGTGAAGTTTTGGCACTCTGCCAGCTAGATGCATGGGTGTTTTCAACCAGGTCCGGTACCCTAACTAAGTGAGGCGGGGCTTTAGTTCTTTGTAGTATTCATCTGCTACGGCATGTGTAACATTTTTCTATCAACTCTGCATAATCCTTCGCGATCGATATGTTATTTAGCCCAGGGAAGCGAGGAAACGGAAGTGCCGCACAAAAACCGGATATTGGACCCATGTTTACTTCCGCGTTCGAAAATAAGGTGGATAAAAGAGTTCGGTAAGTTCTTAATGCAATGTGTATGTGCTAAACAAATGTGAATGAGGTGCATAATGTCTTGTGTATGTTATATTTGATTTTGTTTTGTGAAATAGTGCTTTAATGCACATGATGAAAATGCTGACAGCAGTGGCGCAAAAAGTGGGTATGCGCTATATGCAGCGCATAGGGGCGCGCAGCACCAGGGGGGCGCCAAAGCGATGGTAATTTTTTTTTTTTTAAATCTATATGTAGCTGCTGTTGTGCGTTTCTAAACGCCGTGAGCGCTGAGCGACCAGGTACGAGTCGATAAAGATGGATAAAGCAAAAAAGCTGTCGGGACTAAAAATAGAAAAAGAAAGAGGGAAAAGGAGATGGCATGTCAACTGATGCGCCAGCAGCTAAATAAGTGGATGGTCAAAGGCAACAGGTAGGATTTAAAGTGTGACGTCCATGCATGTAGGCTAGGAGATTCCCGGTGGGCCGACGTGCTTTTTGGGCCGATACATCTAATAGGCTATTTTTTTTTTGTCTTTGTCTCAATGGCCCACAAAACTAGTACATCGGCGGCCCATTCGTTTTGTTTTGCTTAATTGGCGGCGCTGGGTAAGTGCCGTTGTAATACATTAGTAAAAAAAAAAACCTTTTTTTTTTTTTTTTTTTTTTGTTGTTGACATTTTTCATTAAACACGTAGGCTAGATCAGCGGCCCATTGGTTCTTTTCTTGATTGACACTGGGCTGGCCCAATCACATCTAAGTATAGAAATTAGTACAAAACTAATTGTGAAAGTTTCCTTTATTTTTCAGTGCATTTGTTTTACAAAATATGGCTATTACTATCATGGGACTAATATTATATTATTATGTAGCAGTCTAATGTAGACAGACACTGTTACTAAAAAAGGTTTGAATTTTTCTTTGTTTAATTTGCACACTGAATATGGGTTGGAGCTTTTAATTTTAAACTCTCAAAGTGCACCAGATTGATGAATTCAACACTAAAAAGCACAACATTTTCTTACGGGGGGCATGCCCCCGAACCCCCCTAGAGGGACAGAGGTCTCAGCAGTGGATTAATCACTGTGAAATATACTTCAAATTTATTAATCAATGACAATTTTGTACTTATTTCATCTGTTAACTATCACTCGTTCACTCATTAGACTACATGGCACAGTTCTTTATTTCTTTGGGTTTTTTTTTTTTTGGGGGGGGGGGGGGGGGGCGCCAAAATTGTTGCTGCATACCCCTCTGAAACTAGGTAGTTGCGCCCCTGGCTGACAGTGGTTTTGTGTTTTTGTAGGGTGCCACTACCGTGTTTGTTTGCTTTCAAAGTGTATTGTTTCACCCCGAAAGTGTGCCCTAACATTTGTAATAATTTGTACTTCAAGAAATTGACAATTTATAAGGCTTTACTGGTACTTCTGTAAAGATATTTTGTTAACTATTCATTTTGAGTTTCTACACTTGAATAGTGTAATCTAGTATTTGAGGTTGAGTGATACCAAACAATCACCTGTTATTTGTTGAACCATTCAGTTCAGAGCATTGAAAAGCTTAAGGGAATTTAAACAAGTGATTAAATTAAATAGAGAATAATAAGCCAATCTAAAACGTGATTCAGTGTCATTTAATTTATTTTGTTAACTGGCAACACTAATTTTCTCTGTCTCTGTGTTTCTCTCTCGTCTCTCAGTATAACAGGTTTTTGTATAGAGCTGATGTGTTTCCTGATTTTGAAAATATGTTTTATAGCAAATATGTTTATGCCCTGCAAATTAAAATTCTTTGAAATTTCCTTTCAGTTTCCACTGAATTTACAAAGAATGCAACATTTGAAAAGTAAAAAAATATATATAAATTTTCACTCTGGGTATGTAATTTTCCAACCCCAACATATTAGGTATATAGTGCTTATTTTCTATTAAATTAATATCAGCATTAGGCAAAATTCAGAATTTAAAAGAACTCCCTTTCATGAATTTGAATTGAATTGGTCATTGGCTGAATTGGAATTTGAATTAGAATATCAGGAAGTACAATTAAAGTTAAGGTTACTCTTTATTTTAAGGTGTCCTTGTGGAAATTATACATTTAAGTAGAAAGAGTAATATTGATTAACTAAATTTATTTACTATAGGGTTAGGATTAGGTTTTGTTAGTTGTAATTATTCCTAGTTATTACTAGTAACAAGTAACAAGAACACTGTCAAATAAAGTGTTATTAAAGTTAATATATTCCCTTTAATACATTTTAAAAACTGCATTTATGTCTATGAAATAGAGAACGCGTTTTAACAAATGTATGTTTCTGCAAGAGAATGCAGATTATGTCACGGTTCATGGATCTATGTTCATCCCATGTGTCTCTCATTGTAACAGGTTGTTGTACAGTGTTTCTGTGTTTCCTGTGACTGTGGGCTGCAGAGCGCAGTAATACACAGCAGAGTCTGACACTTTAGCAGAGGAGATCTTCATATACACATGGGTTTGTTCCTTTTTTTCAACTTCAACAGTGAATCTTGGATCTACATTAGACACCTGAGCTTCTGTTGCACTCCCAAATGTGTGCACAATATATTCAGGTTTTGATCTTCCATATTGACGATACCAGTAGAGATAATCTGAACCTCCAGAGGCAGAAAAACTACAGGATAATGTAACACTTGAACTCTCCTCAAAAACAACATCAGTTTTGTTTGGTTTGATGATATTTCCAAAAACAGCAGCTGAAACAGAAACATTTGTAAAAGTAAAAATTAAGAATTTATTTAATTTAATTAAAAAATATTAAAAATTAAGAAATAAAATACATATATAAAAAAGAAAACAAATAAACACACCTGCTGAGGTACAGAAAAGAATAACTGAAAGAAGATCCATTGTTCAAGTGTTCACTGTGAGAAGAGTCAGACTGAATCGTTTCGTCCTCAGTCTCTTTCAGACACGATGAGATCATGTCAGATCTGGGAACTCTGAGTCCCTCCTCTCTGAGCAACATCATGAGTTCTGTTCTGTAAATTCAATTCTGTTCATTGTTGCAGTTCCTTTAGTTATTGTCTGAGAACACTGCCATCTTGTGGTACGTTATAGCTACCTACACAATGTGTTACACGTGATAATACATTGAAACTAAACTACAGGCTACTTTTTTTGGACTTTTAACAAAAATTAACAATATTATACAACTTAATACACTTTTGATGTCACATTGATTTAACTTTTTTTTTACTTTCAGTTTTGCTCCTGTAGACTTGGACTCTAGATATATTTATCAAATTATGTACTAAGCTCTCTTAGTCTCTGTGTATCTTTCTTCTTTCACTAAATAAGATAAGGAAAGGTTTTTGTACAGTGTTGTAGTGTTTCCTGTCACTGTGGGCACAAGACCACATCTCACGACCAATTCATACGAATTCGTACGAGTGATTAAAAGGTGGCTAATTCGTACGACCTCACTCATACAAATTCGTACAATTTGTCTAAACCCACGTGATGGGTTAGGTTTAGGGGGCAAGGTCAGGGGTAGGTCATTCGTATAAATTCATCAGAATTTGGCAACTCGTAAAATATGTACGATTTAGCAAAAATCATACAAATTCATACGAGTGAGGTTGTATGAATTCATACGAATTAGCCACCTCGTAAAATTCGTATTGATTGCTATGTGAGATCTGGTTGTTAATACAGAGCAGAGTCTGATGCAGATTTGTACAATTTGTGCAATTTATCTATTAAAATTTATAGGCCTTTATACTTTTTTATTATACATATATGGATTGAATTAATGTCTTACCCATGCAAAGTTGCATTATTATCCAGGTAAAAAGAAACATGTCTTTAGACAGACAGCGAAGGGAAAAATAATATTTGAAATAAATGTTTATCTTAAATGTTATCCCTGACATTGTCAGGATGTGTGTGTGTGTGTGTTTCAGTCATAGTGGGCTTCAGAGCACAGTACAGTCAGACACACACACACATCCTGGATTGTCAGAGAAACTGAGCTTGAGGATTTGTTGAGATCTGCATGAAACCTTTCCTCAAATTCTTTTTCACTGCTGCTTGATCCAGTTGAGAGTTTATGGAGCATGTGAACTGGGAATCCACTGGTTTTATGTTGGTACCAATAAAGATAAGGGTATTGGTCACTGGTACTGTAAGTGCAGTGAAGTGTAACCACGTCATGTTCAGAAGCTGTTTGAACTCTTGTTGGCTGATTAACAGAATATTGTGTATTGCACTCTGTCAGGAAATATAAAAATATATTAAAAAAACGGTATTCATATATCTTCTCATGTAAGGATAAAATTATGTTACACTTAACAGTTAAATTACTTAAAAGTACTGCAGCCATTAAAAGTAAATTCCTCAGCCAGATTAACATGTTAATGTACAGCAGGAAATATCAGACTGGGCCCGTATTCATAAAGATTCTAAGAATCCTCTCAGAAAACTCTTAATTTAGCTTAAAAACTTTTATGTAGGAGTCTTAGCTTAAGAGCGATTCGGGACCGATCTGAGAGCAACTCTGAGTAAGGAAAATACAAACACTTTTATCTTAGTGAGGAGGCGGGGTTGACCCCGTTGCTATGTATGACACAATCTTTTGAAGACTGTGATTGGTTGGTTGTCCAAGAAGGAACAAAAAAGTGATTTTAAGTATAGGGTCTATTCTAAGCCACTTTATAGGGTCTCCACTTTGAACTTACATGCGTAATTTTTCCTATTTGATCGTTTTCTCTCACACACACACACACATTATATATGTGTATATAAATCCTTTTTTTATTTACCATGCTGTTGATTTCCTATAAGGTATTTGATTGCTTAAAATGATAAAAATTGTTCCACTCTTTCCAGTTACACTGATTGCTGGCATGTCTATTTAAGCGGTGGTTTGAATTGGTTTTAATGTATCAAACATGGAATTTTCCCAGTTGCCAAATATCGTAATGTAGTGATTACTTTAATTTCAGGCGCTATGGTATTTCTGCGCTGTGTCGGAGATATTAGCGTGTCTCTAAAAAGATCAGTCACAAACATGATCCCTGCACAATCTAATCTATAGCGTCTTATTAACTCACTGTCATCCATTGTCTGCAACACATTTCCTCTCCCTCTTCGTCTTTCTGCCATTTTCTCCTCTGCTAAAGAAACTCTTAAGCCTCTTAAAAGTCCTCGTCTGGGATCCTAACAATTTTGACCTTAAGACCTCTTTTAAGGGTTAAGATGCTTTCTGAATTACTTTTTTCTTTACTAGGAGTTTTTCTTTAATTTTAAGAGTAAACGCCCACATTTCTAAGAATTTTCTTAGAATTTTGTCACTAGGAGCTACTCTTTGCATTAAGATTCTTTATGAATACGGGCCCTGAAGTTTACCAGCGCACAACTGTTTGTAGAGGTTACACACATACAGCAGGAACTTCATTGAGCATCTCAACCATGATGGAGGTGTTTTCATTCCATTTTAAAGTGTTCTTTTGAGAGACAAAAGCTAAAATAATCAATATTTGACTTTCTGTATAATGAAAACAAATGTTTTTAAATTGTGTCATCCTTTATTGATTGACTTTTCATTATACATGTGGGTATTTTGTCATGCTGAAATAAAATAAAGGACCCTCCACAAACTGCTGCAGAAAAACTAAAGAGCATGCAGTTCTCATTTAGCTATATATAATGTATGTGGCTTTGTTTTTTGAGAACTAGAGAATTGACAGTGGCTTGTCAGAAGAAGCTCAATAGTCACTGCCTTGAAAATAAACCCAACAGACCCAACAATTGGTGCATGTAAACCTGTTGTAGGAGACTCCAAAACAACATTAGGAAACTTTAAAATAGCATAAAAGGGGCACTTTAATAATGTATTTGTGCTTAAGGAACTACATGGAATGTGATATCTATAAATATTGTTATTGTTTCCCTGAAGTTTTTTAACAGGCCTAATTCAACCTCACACAGGTGTTACCACATATTTTATTATATTCAGGGCTGGATAGATTGTGGTTTTGATTGTGGTTTTCACTAGATCGGTTCAAAGTGAAAAGAGCTTCAGGTTTTTGTACGACATGTTTCATGTTTTGTATCACTGGGCTCCACAGAGCACAATAATAGAGAGCTGAATCTCACAGACGTACATCAGTAATAGTGAGTTCAGTGGATGTTCGGGATGCAGTCAACTGAAACCGAGGGTCAGAGGTGTGTTCATAAGCACTCGCTGACCGTGCATTTTTGAGTAATAAATATTGCGGTTCTTTGTTTGGATACTGTCTGTACCAGTAAAGCCGAACATATTCACTACTTGTACTATATGAGCAGCTCAGCTTGACAGTTTCTGTTTCTTTAGAGTTTTTTTCTGTTCCTTTTTCTGGCTCAATGTTGTCTCCAGTCACCAAACCTGTCAACCAAAAAAAAAAAAAATATATATATATATATATATATATATATATATATATATATATATATATATATATATTTGATTTGTAAAAGCAAGGTTGACAAAATGATATTGCAAACAAATTTCAAATCATGTTTTGCAAGAACACAAATGACTATATACATTTGGGGATTGAGAATTAAAAACAAAGTAAATATGCATGTACAGGTTTCATGCACAAAGTTTCATCAGTTACTCAGTAAATAATGTACCTGTTCCCACAATGAGAATAAGTATGAGGCATCTGTCCATGTTGAATCAGATCAGCTCAGTTCTCTGTTGAGGCTCTCAGTTCTCTGAGCTGTAAGTCACTGAAGATCACACAGAAACACAAACAGGAACTTCCTCCTCGCTGAACTTCCTGCTGCTGTTTATGATTTTATTTGAGATATTACAGAATTTTGTATATAACACTCAACATGAGAAGAATGTGAATTAAACATGTCTTGATGGAGTTCTGCTGTTTGAATCTGTGCAAACATGATAGTGATGACCATGATGGTGCATAGAGTGTATGCAATGGGAGTATTTCTACAAAAAACATAAATGTTAAAAAAAGTCTACTCAAGTGCCACAATAAAGTCCAACTATCGGCCAGTGAATACTGTAGAATGACCATATCTTCTCTTTTTATATAAGATTTGAAACAGCAGTATCTTTATGTGGATGTGTGAGAAAACTGCCATCCTGTGGCATATGTACCTGCACTACAGTAGCGGCCAAAAGTGATGTCCAGCCTAGAAAAATTCATATCTTCACTCTCTATTTAAATATTATTAAAAACTTGTTAAAGATTTTGTAAGCATATTGCATAGTTGTGCTTGGAGTGAGTGGTTTTATTTGTGATAACGCAATGATATGTCAAATGCCAAATTGTGCGGACGTAATTATTGGCCAGGCTGTCATACAAATAAATTATGAACACATGCAAAAACAAGAGAAAACTGACAAAATTTTAAATTACTGATATGTCGTAGTCAATGTATGCTTTTTCCTGAGCTTTTTGTTTTTTTGCATTTTTTAAATAATTTTTATTATCTTTTTTTTTTTTTTGCATAGTAAAATAACACCTGTAGCTGTTCTTCCTTCATCTTTAAATATATAAAATATTTTCCTCATATTTTGATGGTTTAATCAAACTTGTAGGATTATTAAAAATAAATATACCCTCCGGACATCACCTTTGGGCCACTACTGTGTATTTCAGTGAAAATCATTTGAGATGTTTTATTGAAAAGGGTAAATAATCAACCAAGTTAATATACAGTTGAGATTCAGAACAGAATAACTGAATGAAGATCCTGACAAGTGTGGGGTTGGTGAAAGGAGCGCAGACTCGGGTGCAGAGTTGATGGGCTTTTATTTAAAGGTGCCATGTGTAAAAATTGAGGTAAAAATATCCCAAAAATGAGCTACACGCATCAAAAGAATGAGAAGAAATAAGGGCGATGATGTCATTAAAAAAATGTCAAGTTATAGTGCTGCAGAGATATCAACCTTAATTAGCATTAGCATTACTAGCCACGGCCCGACAGGTGTCGTAATACCAGTTTCGGCCATGGGAGGCGGTATACGGGCAACATAACCACCAGCCAAACATGCAATCCACGAATAACTCGCACGGCTTGTGGGCGTACTTGAACCTGATGTCAATCGTGTTAAAAGTACAGCCCACTACATTTCAGTTCAGGGAAGAGAGCGGAAAGATGGCTGAAGCCCTTGGCAAGAGACCCCTACCACCACCCGCTGCAGGGAAAAACCGCACTCTGAAGCACAAATAAAATCAGATAAGAAAAGGAGCCGAACGCGAGTAAACATCGGCACTGCTTTCCATCGCTGGAGACAACTGATGGGCATGAAAGAAATTAGGTTCGACTCCGAACTTGCAACATTTCTTTTGGATTGGCAAGTAAGATGCTGTTAGTATTTCGCTAGAAGTTTGATTTATATGTTTGTGTAGTTTTTTTACGGTCAGCTAACCGTAGCTGCGTTTGATAATTAGCTCTAACTTACCCACAGATCCGATCCGGTTTTCACCTGTTATCTACCAGAGCCCGTCTCTACCAAGCTGATGCTAAAATGTAACATTACCTAACCTAAGAAGCTTGAAATGTCTTCGATGATAATGAACCCCAAATGGACGCACGCAGGGTCCAAAACTAACACCCGCCAAGCGCCATATGCGGGTAGATTTTCTGTCTGGCGAGTAAATCTCAAAAGGCTATCCGCCACACTGGCGGGTGAACATTCATATTCACATTCATTCTTCCTGTGCACCCATCAAAGCCGTGCAGAATGTCTTCAGCACTTACGGATCGCGCATACTCCGCCGCTGGCCAGGCTGCTTCTGCTTTACACACCCTGGACGCACGAAACGTAACGGAAAACATTGCAAGGTGTAATGAGACCGAATGTTTTTTGGTGACTAATGATAACTTAGCTAGAAGTGGTATTGCTAATGAAAATCAAACTTGATATATGCTGCTAAATTAGCTTCAGGCAGGCAGCATACGTAACACTCTAAATAGATGTTGTCCCTATTTTCACTTGTATATGTGCAGCTAAGAAGGTAGGGGCGGAGCATAGAGACTATGCCGTTTCTCGTTTGTTACTCTAGAGTAGACCAATTCACTTTCTGGAGGTATACTGCCCCCATCTGGTATGGAATGTGGAGTATGACTTGATTTTTTTTGCCAGACATGACACATGGCACCTTTAAGAAGAAACAAGAAAAAACACAAACAAAAACTACCTCAAGGAAGAAACAAAAGACTAACAAGCGACTTGGACTTGACACAAGAGGTAACATTAAACAACGATCCAGCACAAGACTGCAACCACAGGGAGAATAAATATGGGAGAGGAAACAAAGCAGGTAACGAGGGAGGACAGGTGGGGCAAATTAATCAATAATCAGGTAACAAGATGGGTGGGGTTAGGCAATCGACAGGAGAGCACATTGCACAAGGAAACAAATCACAATGTGCTGCCTTACACAAAACGAGACAAGAACACACAGCTAATGAGAACTCAGCACGTGTTCACACAAAACATGACACCATGAAAGCACACAGCTAGTGTAAAGCACAAGCTGTGTGCTACACAAAACACTTCAACACACTTGGACAGACGAGCCTGCAGCCCGAGCGAACTCGAAGCCCCTCGAAATGTATTGTGCCCCTCTATGATAAATGTAAATAATAATAATTATTAAAATAAAAATTACAATAAATAACAATACACTTATACACCATTGCCACTAACAATATATATATATATATATATATATATATATATATATATATATATATATATATATATATATATATATATATATATATATATATATATATATATATAAACCTTTAATTGTTAATGTTATGTCACAGTCAGTGCATTAACTAGTGTTAACAAATACAACTTTTGATTTTAATAATGTTTTAGCAAATGCTGAAATTAGTATTAACTAAGATGGTGTAGAAGTGCAGTTCATTATTAGTTCATGTTAACAAATTTAACTAATAAAACATTATTGTAAAGAGTTACTGATTTCATGATAGCTAACACTTATAAATACAATTTATAACATCAACAACTAAACATGAATTCCTCATAATTACCTACTTGATTCTCTGTTTTGTTTGGTAAAGTAAATTTCAATATTGTCACAATTTCCCTATTTTTGTTTGATGTGTTATGCATTCTGTTTGTATCAACATCTTTTCATTGGTAATGAAGAGAGGCTCTCTGACCTACTGCTGTTCTCCATCGAGCGAGATATTCCAAGAAGTCATTAAAATATATTAAAAACACAACAGACAGATGGGTACTGCTTTAAATACAGGTGATTTATTTAAAAAATAAATGATTTTTTTTCCATTTTACATGTAAAAGAAAATCTAATTTTCTTTTAAGAATCTAATAAATAAACTTTTTTTTTTAATCTACTTTGGAAATGAATATAAAGTAGTTGTAACATGTTTATTTATTGCAATTTCCAACACAAGTAATCCTTGTTATTAAATTTTTTTGTCCATATCAAAATGGTATTACTGTTTGACAATGAACTGTATCATTACCAAATTTGTTGATTGTCAATGGAGCTGAATTTGATAACACTTCACAGTGAAATCTCTCTTGAAACTCGTGCCACTTTCATCAGGTCCATGTTTGTCCCTTGTAAGGGTGTTTCAGAAGGTCATTTACTTGAAGAAGCTCGGTTGTGTTAAATCTGCGCTGTATGAACCATCTAATGATACTGATTCTCCTTCAAATCCAGTATCTGTGCATGAAGTGTAATACTGGAAGCCATTGTCCTTTTTAGTTTTTTTACACCGCTGAAGTGTTCAACACCTATAACCTATTTTAACACGTGTCTAAAGTTAAACATTGTATAGCCTATCAGTACAAGTGTATGTTGTTTTGAAGGAAAATCAATAAAATTACAGACAGTGTTTTAAAAGTGTTTTTAAGCTGTTGCTAAATGATCTGAAGTAAACATAAATGACACACCTGACGCCATAATGAAAACCAGCAGCATGTATTTGTTCATGGTGAATATGATCAGATCAGTTGTGTGTTAAAGCTCTCAGTGCTCTGTGCTCTTACTGTGTGTTGCTGATGCTTTCTGTTGTTCACTTATCAAGACATTCAGACACTTCCTGATCTCTGAGGGTAAAACCAAAGCTTTAAACCTTCATTAATAGTATGTTTAATAGTACTGTTTATGAAAAAAATACACAAAAACTTTGTCTGTGCTTTTCAGGCTCTTTTCTTGTAATATTAATGAATATGAATTCTGTTCTTTATGCTGTAGTTCCTGTGGATCTGAGAACACTGACACCTTGTGGCACATTGTACCTGCACAATCTGTTACATTTGATAATGGATTGAAATAGAAAGGTTACTTTTGTATAGATTTAATGTAATTAACAGTGTTAAGATGCTTCATTCACTTTTGAATGCCATCAATTTAGATATTCTATCTTTCTCTCTGCAATTTTACATATGTATTCATAAGCTTTTTATCAGTTTATTTATTTTCATCCAGTTATTGCTCTATTTATTAGTTGCATGTGCAGTTTACAGATTCTCCTTTAGTCTGTCTCGGTGTCTATTGCTTGTTTGTCACTGGATTAAATAAGGACAGTGATTAAATTTTTGTACAGTGTTTCTGTGTTTCCTGTGACTGTGGGCCTCAGAGCACAGTAATACACAGCAGAGTCTGATACTGTAGCAGAGGAGATCTCCAGATCCACATGGATTTGTTCATTTTTTGTTATTTTTACAGAGAGTCTTGGATCTACCTTAGACACCTCAGGCTCTTTTGCAGCACTGTGGGTTGATACAATACATTCAGGCTTTGATCTTCCATTCTGATGATACCAGAAAAGATAATCTGTACCCCCAGTGGAGGAATAACTACAGGACAACTTAACAGTTTCTCCCTCATGAGCACCAACATATGTTTTGTCTGATTTGATGGTATTTCCAAAGACAGCAGCTGAAACAGAAGAGAAATGTGTTACTTTTATAGAAAGATTTCTTTGTAAACAGTCAATCAATTTATCAATCAATTAAAGAAACACATACCAACTGAAGCACAGAACAGAATAACTGAAAGAAGATCCATTGTTCAAGTGTTCACTGTGAGAAGAGTCAGACTGAATCGTTTCGTCCTCAGTCTCTTTCAGACACGATGAGATCATGTCAGATCTGTGAACTCTGAGTCCCTCCTCTCTGAGCAACATCATGTCTATATTTCACACATGGGGAACAGAAGAAAGAGCCAATCACACTCATCAGTGTTTTCTCTCGTTTTCTCTGTGCTATTAATGTGTTTATGTGTGATTTTGGAATATGTTTGTGATGAGATTCATTGTAAGGAATAACTCAGCAGTGGCGAAATTATTTTATTGAACATTCTTTAAAGGTGCATTGCGCAACATTGCATGTTAAAAATACCTGTTTTTCTAACCCAAACATGCTTAAACAATTGCCTGATGGGCTGAATGAGCCCTTCTCTGATCACTGCGATTGCCTCTATAATTCTGTAAAGTAAAATAAATAAGAGGGATTCGGGACGGAATTTGAGACTAGGCGTGACGTCATGCGCGTTCACACTCACCTGGTAATGTCTGGCAGGTTTGTGTATTCGCCGTGACACCGCCATTCTCCGTATCAGCGAAGACAACTCGAGCGACAAAACTTTAGTCAACTTTCGAAAAAAGTAGAAAATGGATTCAAAGAGACCGGCTTGTAGTTCATTCCAAACCCCAACGCAAACTCGTAAGACAAAGAAAAGAAAACTTTTGTCTAGTGCCACAGGCGTCGGAATAAGACGAGAGTCAACATCGGGAAGGCTTTCAACAAATGGAGAGATCTCCGGACTCCGGTCTGCACACACTAGGATGCGCCCGCGCCCGCACCCTCAGATCACTTGGACGTGGCTGTGTACTAAAGGTAAAAACGATTTAAATACTGTCGTTGGAATCTCCGGTCTGCTCTAGGGCTCAAACGAGATCCTCAGTTGGCTTTTTTCTTGAATAAACGGTAAGATATAGCCCAGTCTCTAATGTCTGATACGGCAAATCTATGACAACAAATGATGTAATAATCTATGAATCAATCTATGATTACCTTGAGACATTTGAGTGTACTTTGTTGACCAACTGTATATGGTATGATTATTATTTTGAGCTTTTACAAAGTAATAACAAAGTAATAACTTATATTGTTCATGAACGTGTTTCCATAATAATACAATCATAAGTGGATACAGTAAACACATAAAACAGTTCAACATGGAGATAGATGGAAACAAAAACCGAAGTTTTCTACTACCCCCGTTTTCCCCTCACACATAAGTGTGGAATTTACTCAAATACCTTTCCTTTCACATATTTAAAATGACTTGCAGATTTATAGTTTCGCTTATCGCCAGAGGGGGCATAGTTCTGCAAAAACTCAGAAACTTGTGCAATGCACCTTTAATAAAGCAACAGTTAAAATAGTTCTCTAGGGGTTTTTTTTTTATTATTATTTTTTTTTTTTTCAACAATACAGACACCACACACTAGTTTGAGTGTCCAGACTCCACACTATCTCTCCCCCTTGCCCCCCTCTTCTTACATCTGGTCTCTCCATGCCAATTACTGCAATGAGAAACAGGAGTTAGTCATGCTGGACTTGACTCACCGTTCGTCTCTTGACTCCCTCTCTCTGTTAACATTTTCATTATTTATTATAGAGTTTTGTGAATTAGTTTACACTATTTCATGATCTGAAGAGGATGTTAAACTGTCTTGGCTGAGATTCAGCTCATGAGTTTTTGTATGTGGTTTGACTTCAGTTTTGTCACAGTGGGCTTCAGAGCGCAGTAATACACAGCAGAGTCAGACACACACATATCCTTGATCATCAGAATGACAGAGTATTAATCTGCATGTAAGATAAAACGCATAGATTGCTGGATTATATTATAAAAACTCAAAAAATGAAAAGACAGCATCTCTTCTGTCTCACTTTAAGTAATACAGTGCCACCACCTGGTAAAACTGTTTTCTGTACAATTTCAGTCATATGGGAGATGTGAACCTTTGACTATATGAATGTATGTATTTATTGTTTCAGCAAAAGGAGAGACTATTGTGGTGATTATGCACTGGCATTTAAGACCAGATGAAGCAAGTGTTTAGAGCTTCATCTTGAATGATGGCATGGGAGGTTTTTGTATGATGCTGTTAGATTTCCTGTCACTGTGGGCCTCAGGGCACAGTAATACATGGCAGAATCTGCCTGTACAGCAGAGGAGATCTTCAGATCCACTTGTTTATCTTGAACTTCAGCAGAAAATCTGTCTGGTCTATCACCCATATCTCCACCTGGGAAGATGTAAAGGAGGAACTCCGGTTTGGATCTGGGATATTGTCTGTACCATTGCAAATTCTGTACAGTACCCGTATAGTCTTTGTAACTGCAGGACAGAGTAACAGTGTCACCAACAAGTTTATTTTCATCCCCTGACAAGGGTTTTATTACATCTGCCTCTGTGTGGCCTATAAAGAAGAATAAATGCTTGGTTAGATAAATCAAACAGTTAGGCTACTAAACCGTAGAAAGTAGCAGTAAATACGTAATATTTATCTTACCAATAAACGTCCAAAACAAACTGAGGAGAGTGAATATAATCATGATAGCAGATGTCTGAAGAAGAACCTGAATGATTGAGTATCATTCAGACTGGATGCCTTTGAGTTCTGACAACCTCCTTCAGATGAAAATGCTTCTACATCATGATATTAAGCTCCGCCTTCTGGCAATATGATTTACTTCTGTAATGTAGTCTTTATGCTTAAACCAGTTCATGTTCAAAGTCTCTGGCAGTGTGTCAAAGAAAAGGCCAAAGACTGTAATACTTTCTTAAACTTCAGCTGAAAACATTAAATGGTGGAGACATTTCTCTCTCAAATATGTGTTTGAATCGCACACGCAAAATAATGACACTTACCCCTGGTTTCACAGAAAAGACTTAAGCTGGTCCCAGACTAAAATGCATGTTTGAGCTGTTTTAACTGAACAACAACTTGCACTGACATATATTAACATATTAAAATATGTCAGTGCCATTGATCTGTGTAAAGATGCACTAATGTTTTTTTCTTCTTTTTCTTTTTCTAAGGCATGTTTATAAAAGCTATATGTCCTGATTTAACTAAGGCCTACTCCTGGCTTAATCTGAGTAGTCGTCATATCTTTTTTCACTATTTTAATGAACATTTTGAACAAATATTCCTTGTAGCACCATGCACACTAAATTTGAGGTATTAAAAAACAGCATGTATAATAAAAATACAAATGAATAAGAATTAGACCATGTTGAAAAAATACATTTAGATGGAGTTTGGCATGTCACACCACAGGAGAAAATGTGTTTCAGTGTTGCATGCTTTCCTGTCACGGTGGGGTCCAGAGCACAGTAATACACTGAGTCTGATACAGCAGCAGAGGAGATCTCCAGATACACGTTTGTTATTATGGAGACTGATGGACATATGCAGTTGAGGTGGACTTGCTGGCACTAAAACTTTTTGGATTTATCAATCAAGACCAATACATGTGCTTTTTAAGCAACAAGGAAAAGCATGGCTGATCTGCAGGAAGATTATGTACTGAGGAAAAGGGTTTCCTGTCACTCTGGCTCCAGGGCACAATAATACTGTGCAGAGTCTGATACTTTAGCAGGGCTGATTTTCAGCATGAGCTTTCTGTGTTTGTCAACTTCAGCAGAAAACCAGTGGGCTGATGGATCTGCTTTAACTGGATCTCCAGATTCAGTCATGTAGAGAAGGAGTTCTGGTTTGGATCTCTGATACTGGCGATACCACAGTAGATTGTAAACAGCACCACTGTAGTTACAGGAGAGAGTAACACTGTTACCATCTTGAGCTTCTTTTTCAGGACCATGAGAAGTTATTAGATCACCAAGAGAGTCTCCTGAAGAAAAAAACATACTAAATTCACTATTGTGATCAGATAAATGTAATATTAACATGTTTAAATCAAAAGATGTGGTGATAAATAGAATAAATGAATCTCACCTGCTAGTACTGAAAATATTACAAGTGCACAGAGCAGCATGATGGAATGAAATGACAAACTCAGATCTGTCTTTTCTTCACTGGAACACTGTGATTTAAGTCTGGAGCTCCACCCTGTGGCAAGATTTGATCTTCCATGATGAGTCTTGAGCTCTTTATGTACATGAGGACTACAGAAATGAGAAGAACACACTCTTCTGGGTGAAAACACATTCATGAATCACAGAGGACTTGCAGTATCAGTATTTTTACCCTCTAAAAAGACTGTCACTTTAAAGGTTCTCACATGCATCCATCTTAAAGCTGTTCTCAAGATTTATAGATTTTTAGTCGTTAGATAGTGGGAAAAATGTAACAAATTACATTTGTAAAAACTTTCATTTTTAAGTTATTGGATATTTAAAAAGTTTTTTTTTTTTCATATTCTTGACAGATTTTTTTTTTAAGAACTGTTCACTGAAAGATTTGTTGAGGAACCCATTTTTTTTAATGGCATTTCTGAAGAAAAAAAAAAAAAAAAAAAAAAACCTTGTGGAACCTGAAGAGTGCATGTTTTTGTTTGGGGGTTTGGAATAGGAATATAAATAATAAACAGAGTTACTTCACTGGACGACCAAATCCACAATTTTGTCCTCTTATAGCCTATTGCAAAATAAACTTTTGCCATCTTACTTTTTATAGAAAAAGAAATGTAAAATGTTGTGGAGGAGATTAAAAAGGAAGAGAGACTAAATAAAATGGTGACCAGTTACAGCACAGAATATTTTCCTTGCATTTGTTTTATCAAAAAAAAATTAAACCTAAAATCTTGCCCACAAACTCATATAATTTTACCATGTACTGTATAATAGCACTGATGTGATCGTAATTATGTTAAAATATGTTTGTTAAAATATTTGTACATTATTTCTAAAGCTATTTTTAAATAATGTCTTGTTTATGAAAAGTATAGGCTATACTTGCATTTAGTCAATTCTAATCAGTTCAATCAATTTAATTTGCTCAGTCTGCAAACAAACATGAGATAAAAGACAGATATTTTCTTCTATCTCTTTCTTTAGGTTTTTGTACAGTGATGATGCGTTTCCTGTCACTGTGGGCTCCAGGGCGCAGTAATACACAGCAGAGTCTGATACTGTAGCAGAGGAGATCTCCAGATACACACGTTTTTCACTCATACTCATTTGTCCATCCATTCCAGGGATACGGGGAGTTGCATATGTTACATGTTTTGAGGATGACTCCAGGACGAGGAGCACAAATTCAGGCTTGGATCCAGGATACTGTCGATACCAATGCAGACTGTCTGCACTGCCATTATATTCACATGAGAGAGAGACCGGCTTCCCCTCAGTTACATGCATATTATTCTGCAATGGTCTTATTGACTGCGCAAATGTATCTGAATAGAAAACATTCATTTAGGAAGAATAACAAGATGAAGGCGTTCAGAAAATGTCAATCAAATAGCAAATTTTTAAATAATGTTAATTAATTACTATGAACTTACATAACATTAAATTTATTACTATTTCAGCTTTAAACAAAGCTACTTACAGTAGTACTGTATGTCACTTACATTGAGTTACTGAAAACACAAGCAGACAGCACAGGAGCATCATCTTGAACCACGAATGAAAACTGCAGACAGAATTGTGAGATTTTTGTGAGATCCTTCAAAGCTCCACCCAAAACTCTCAGTCTATCAGTCAAAACATTCAGAGATGTAACGTTATCTGTGTATCAGTGTCAGTGCAAGTTTGAAACATATACGGTTTAATTAACTGAAGAATAATATTAAAAAATGGGGCTATAATTCTGTAACTTTCAGATTTTCTGAAAATGCCAGGCTTGCAAATTTATGTAAAATCTGCCTCATTTTTGTTAAGTTTGAAAGAAAAATAAATAAATAAATAAATAAATAAATAAATAAATGATTAATTCTTCACATTCTTCTTCTTATTCTTATTATTATTTTAAATTCATGAGTCCTTGTAATCTTTAATCAAAATATAACTTCCCCTATACCTTTTACATTGACATCGCTTCTCTTCATGACTTCGGCGCGAGGGCGGGATCAACCTAACACGAGATCACTGCAATACTAGCCCTCAAAGTTCAGGATGTAACTGGGAATGTTTAATGACATTCTCAATTTTACTGGACGGTGTGACAGCCTCACATTGCGATGAACATCATTTAGGCTACACTAATTCGAGTAAGTTCTTGTAAGCAGCGACCTTGAGAAAAAACGCGGATGTGTGTGTTGACATGTAACACGATTTCCTGTTGGCGACAATGGCGTGCAATCTTGATGCGTTGATTGACAGGTAAAAAACTATTTTCGGCGCTTGATAAACTTAGGGTTGAACTTGAGCCACTGTAGTCACTTGGAATATTTTAACGATGTCTTTACTAACTTTTCTGGGCCAGCAGATGCAATTACCTTGCAGTCTATGAAGGAGAATTTACTACTGACAGAATTTTCGTTTTTGGGTGAACTAACCCTTTTTAAATTTTAATTTTTAAACATCTTTATTGTGAGTGAATCAGTGCATTTTAAGAAAATAAGACATTTAAATAACAATTTTGCTACCCTTTTTAACAAAGCTATGTTGAAGTAGTAGAGTATGGACATGTTTTGGCTCAGAATGCATTTTGAAATCCACAAGGCATTTCACTACATTTAGGCCTATCACACTGTATTTTAATAAAAAAATTGCATTTAAGAAAAATAACATTTAAATGATAATTTTGCTAGAATGTTTTGCTTGGACATGTTAAAAAATACATTATATTTATCATTGTATTTAATTTACATATTAAAATGTTGGTTTATGATATGGCAAATGTAAATTAAATGTCATTTTCATTTTGGACCAAATATTTCACTTTTCTGAGTTCATGCACTAAAATAATAATCTGTTTAGTAAAAGCAACTGATCAGAAGATGAAGAATATAGAAACTATTTGAAAGTGATTTATTTTCAACACCATTTCATTCGACGACACTCAATGACAAGTAGTGTTGCTTTCGTCAACGAAAATTATGACGAAATATTGTCGTCAACGAACCGTTATCACCTGACGAAAACGAGACGAGACTAGACGTAAATGCATGGTCATGTGACGATGACTAAAATACATGTATAATGCAATATCGTTGACGAATAAAAACGAGACTAAATGTGGTTTAAAAAAAAATAACTTTGTCGGCTTTAAATTCTGGATTGCGATCTGGTCACCCGATTATCAGCGAATTTAACAATATATTACTCCATTAGTTATTCTATTAAAATGTCTCATTGATGTATTTGACACATTCATAATCATTACTTTTGCCGGTTCTTTGTGACAGCTGCATGTTATTGGCAGCGTCTCTGGTTACATGAACACGTCACCGCATCAGCGCCAGAACATGGAGATTTTATTTTAGAGAATAATCGCACAACCTATTCGATATCCTATAATTAAATAAACTAATCGAATATCCAAAAATCGTGACTCATCCCTGCATGGAATCTCTTGTTTCTTTTCCCAAATCTTCACTCACGTCACGTCTCACCCATTTTCTAAAGGTATTATAACGTTTCTTGGTTCGCTTTTAATTAGGCCTATTATATTCGTATTCTTTACTGTGGTAAAGTAGAAAAACGCTGTAGGACAGATGGCCTACATTTGTACTTGCATGTCAAATTCTTTTTAACACAGTTTGTGCTTGTTATATAGACATAGGGCGCGTCAAGTTTAGTTGTAAAGCGCGCTTCACACGCGCGGGTGATTTTTAGTTTCACTTTCTCTGGCAGCGCAATCTCAAACATAGCCTAAATATTTACGCCTTGTGGAGGATAAAATTCGCTCTTCAAACCAATTTACATCAAGTAGAAAACACAAAGATATCATAAAGAGATCGATGGAGATCGATATCTTCGTGTTTTCCTGCGTCCCACATCCCTCTCAAAGCGCAGAGTGTAGGCTATATCACGCGTCTTTGTGTGGAAATATAAAACGAGTTTTTTTTTTTAAAATAACCCCCCAACCACCGCCGGTAGTTGGTCCATTACCGCGGTGGTAAAAAAAAAAAACCTGCCACCGTCACAGCCCTAAATATAGGCCTACTAAATAGCCTATAATAAGATAGCCTTGTTTGAAATTCTATATTGACTGGGTTAAATAGAATCACATTACTAAAAAGAGACTAAAATACAATTTTCATTGACTAAAACTAGACTAAAATGTCATCAGTTTTCGTCGACTAAAACTAGACTAAAATGTCATCAGTTTTCGTTGACTAAAACTAGACTAAAATGTTATCAGTTTTCGTCGACTAAAACTAGACTAGACTAAAAAGAGTATGAATGCGACTAAAACTAATAAAAACTAAAATGAGAGCCTGACACAAAGACTAGACTAAAACTAAAATTAAAACAGGCTGCCAAAAACAACACTAATGACAAGGAGCAGAAATTCCAGTCCTGATCCAGGATATTGTTGATACCCATTGAATTACACTCTGTACAATGCCATTGCATTTGCATGAGAGAATGACTGTTTCCCCCTCAGTAACTTGTATTCTGCTCTGCAGTGGTGTTATTGTCTGTGCAAAACATTCATCTGCAAAATGTGTAGAACATATTCATCAAAAAGAATGATAATTGTAAAGTATGAAAAGTCGTGGAAAACTGCATGGTGATTCACAAAAAAAGACATTTGACAATAACAGGTACATTATATTTATATAGTTCTAAATATATTTATATTTAAACCGGTCTCTTACATACCCTGTATTACTGTCAGCAGAAGCAGAGAGCACAGGAACATCATGACTGCACTGTAAAACACAAATGAATATTGAGAAATGTCAATTTCTCTTGAATCATTCTCAAAGCTCCACCCACACATCTCATCATCTGAGGGTTCAATATTAAAATGAAATTGGCTTGGATTATTGAATGTTAAACTTGAAAGTGACAGATTCAATAATATGTTTTTCTTCAATTAGAATGTTCTGTAGAGCTGAACAATGTGAATTTAACACTGTTACTTTAAAAAATAGTTAAACTGCTTGATTATAAAATGTCAAACCACAAACATTCTGATTTTCATTTGTATACTGTTTTTTTTTTATTATTAAATTGATCCTAGACGCCATCAGTAGTTATTTAAACCAACATTCATAAATGAACACCAAATTATAATATTTGTACAGTGCCTTTGTATTTCTATTCACTGAGGTCTTCAGAGTGCATGTACAGAGCAGAGTCTGTTACTGAAGCATTGAATAGTCCAGATCCTCATTGCATAATTTATTATTTTTTACTTTTCAGCATGTTCATGCATGTAAAGGAGGAACTGGTCTAGATCTGGGATATTTACAGAACATGGAGAATTTCAGGACTTCCACTGTAATTCAGGTCAGAGTTATGCTTTCATGTCAATAACATGATGTTATGGTGTTTGAACAAAAGATGTTAAAAATCTGCCTTGAAACAGTTCTGCTGAAACACAATTTGGTATTTGTGCTATAAGTATTAAAAAATAACTATAAAAATAAACAAACGCTTACAGACCTATATGAAGCATCACAATTATGGCATGAATAACTAACATGTTGGTTCTGCATTGAAACAAGAAAATGATTCCTAAACGTATGTCTCTTAAACTCTGTGCCACACCCTTATTGTAGTAATAATAATATACTATAGATCCAAAATCAAGTACATTTTAATATTATTTATGTTGTTTAACTTAAATATTATTTTAGAGATTATTTTTTTTTGTAGTAATGATTGTTTTTCCTTTGTTTCATTCATGTGCATTTGCAACCACTTTTTTTCTCAAGTGTTTTTCCCCTTTTGCAAATAGATTGGATGTATAGCTTTAACGTTCATGTCAGACACCTGCAAGTGTTTCCACACACTCATTATGTCCTAATTGTCTGTAACTCAAATCAGGTTTGGTGATTCCTCTGCTCTTTAAAGACAGCACTAATATAGACAGAGATGTATATCAGTTCAAACTAGAACTGTGCTAAAAATAAGTTATTCTTGAATGAAGCTTCACAAACTAAGCTTAATAAGATGTGGAGATGTGGCTTAACAAAATTTTTCTTTGTACAATAACAGTAATTAATAACATTAATAAAACATGTACAGCAATGCACAAATTAAATTAAGTGTCTCCAACTAAGCAAGCCAGAGCCAGCCAGAGCCAACCCTCGCAAGAAAGATTAACAAGTTAGAAGTCAGATTGTGGATTGGTAGCAATTATTTCAATAGAGATGAAGCTGGCCATAGGGGCCTGAGCAGAGGACTTGTCTGGTTCTTGTAGTCTTTGCTGAGGATCTGTGCCAATGCCTGTCGTATCAACAAGATCTTCACACGGGACTGTCTAGTAGACCCGGTCTCTGCTGACGTTCAGGGCTGCGATGAGGTCCACCATCTGATGTGGATACGGCCCAGATCCGGCTGGCTAATTTTTGCAGCCTGGGTCTGCGTCCTCCAGGGGAAGCACCTGCAAGTTCACTACCTGGTCCCAAAAAGTAATGGTGGGAACTTTGGGCGTATCTCCGGGCCTGGGTCTCAGGATTACATGAAAGTCAGACGGTCCAAATTCCAGGCATGTTTTGCTGACTGAAAATGTCTGCAGGTCCTCCACCCTCTTGATAGATGAGGAGTGCTTTGAGAGACAGGATCTTAAGCTTGACTGACTGTAGCAGCTCAAACGCTGTAAGTACTACAGAGAGGTCCCAAAGGAGGATGAGGCGTAGCCGAGGAGGATTTAGTCTCCTGGCCCCTCTCAGGAACCTGAATCTCAAGAGTGAACTAGAATGAGCCAGTCGTCGAGATAGTTGAGCACGCAAACACCCATTTCCCTTAGCTGGGCAAGTGCAGCCTCCGCGACCTCCGTGAAGACACAGGGAGACAGAGGCAGCCCGAAGGGTAGGACCTTGTACTGGTGTGCCCGACCCTCGAGGTAGGAACGGTCTGTGTCGAGGCAAAATCGAAACATAGAAGTACACGTCCTTCAGGACGATCGCTGCTAACCATTCTTGGGGGAGAACGCATGTGAAGATGTGTTTCTGTGTAAGCATCTTGAACGGGAGCTTGTGAAGGGCCTGGTTCAAGACACACAGATCCTAGATCAGCCATATCCCACTGCCTTTCTTGGTTAGGATGAAATACGGGCTGAAGACTTTCATGCATCTTGGTTTAAAAATATTTAGATATTTGTATCAGAAAACAAGACAAAAGACTGATTAAGAAGATCACTTTTGCAGTAAGTAAAGCCAGTGTACATTAGCAATGCTACTTGACAATTCCACTTGTATCAGTAGCAGCTCTATGTCTTTTTGTACATTTCTATGTTCAAGGCTTGAGCATATGAAAACTATTTTTGTAGTGTTATAAGGTTTCCTGTAACTGTGGGCACCAGAGCACAGTAAAACAGAGCAGAGTCTGATACTGTAGCAGAGGAGATCTCCAGATCCACATGACGTTCTTCTTTTCTGTGATTTATGGTTACTCTTGGAACGGGTGGATCAGCTTCAGTAGTTACCCCTGAATATTCCAGTATAAGGAACTGTGGTGGTGAGCCTGTGTATTGGCGATACCAGTGAACTCCACGAACAGAACCGCTGTAGTTACAAGAGAGTGTCACATCGTCACCCTCAAGTGCAAATACTCTCTCACTTTTAGGAGTGATGACTTCTGTGGCTCTGGAGCCTGCAAATTAAAGTGCCATTAAATGTATTTTTCAAACACTTCCGTTACAATAGAATGCATTTCCACAATATTATACCTTCAGTTGATGACAGCAGTATCATAATGTAGATCAACATGTTCATTCACTAAAGCTGCTCCACAGTGTTGTACAGCTCATCTTTACACAGCTGTATAGAGTCTGTGCTAAACTCCTCCTCCTGTCATGACACTGAATCTGAATTATAAGACACCTAAAAAAAGATTAAATGGCATAGCTGTTTAAATATTAATGGTTATTTCTTTGTTTTATTTATTTATGTTCTTCATTTTGCAGCTTGCTATTAATATTGTATTACCATTTTGCTCATTTAAAGAGACTTCACATTTTAAATGACATCTTTTGGAATTACAACATATTATGAAAATAAAGAGATCCAGTAACAACAAACAAGATAACACAAGAAGCATATCAAATACATGGTACATTATGTACACATGCCCTTATGTAACCTTTTTACCTCCCAAATTCACAGCTGTTACCACATTTCCTGTTGGCGGTTTACAGAAACTTGATGTGTTTTGATACTGATTGATTAAAGACTTTTTCAAAGAATTAATTTTGTATGACTTTTTGTAAAGCTTCTCAGGCATTTTGTATCACTGGGCTACTACTCTTAGAGCACAGTAATATAGAGCTGAATCTGACAGAGTTACACTGTTAATAATGAGTTCAGTGGACGATTGTGATGTAGTCGACTGAAATCCTTCTGGTATATTTTCATTGCTACTCCATGATCGAGCACCTTTATACAGTACATATTCTGGTTCTCTGTTTGGATACTGTGTGTACCAGTAAAGCCAAATAGTATTGCTGTTAGTTCTAGGGCTGTGTTGAAAAAATCGATTCACCGATTCTGAATCGATTTTCATATTAATTTCTAAAGATCGATCCGTAACTCAGAGGATCGATTTTCCCCATGAACTTTAACTTGCTGCGTCATTGAATTCACGCATGCGCGCGAGGTGGAAGGACATTAAAACAACGTCAGTAACGTTAAGCATGCGGTTGCTTTGAAAACTCCAGAAACGCTCAAAGCTGCGATCTGACACCATTTCGGGTTCAGAAGCAATGCAGAGAACGAGCTTGACAAAAGCAAAGGTTTTCTAAAGGTTTTGTAAGTTCAAATTTTATTTACATTCTGTGTAGAGATGCGCGGTTGGCGGTTACAGCCGCGGACTCCGCGGATAAACCGTGGATCGGGCGGATGTCGTGACGAAAAATTATATTTTAATTAAATTCGGATGGGTGGCGGGCGGTTAACCAATCAAATAAAAAATGTTATGTATGCATACATTAAGTGGATGGCGGGCGGGTGCGGTTTTGAAAATTGGTCAAAAACGATGGTGCGGAGACTGCGGACGGATGAGTTTTGTGATGCGGTTGAAGTAATAGCCCATCCGCGCATCTCTACTCTGTTTACTGTGAAGCCAGTAACCAACAATCTGTTTACATTTGCACTGGCTTAGAACAAATGTGTTCTAAATGTTGATCATTAAAATAAAAAATAAAGGTGCATTTGCATCTGAACTATAGCAGCTTTTTGGAAAATTCTTAATGTCATTTTTAATAATACATCAGGTTCGCGTCTAAATAATCGGTCTACTGGTGCTGATATACCTCTGCGTCCTCGGTCGTCTACACCAGTGCAAGTTTGTGAAAGCAGTTGTATCAACACTCTGGAAGGGGGATTGTTCTTTACAACCACCAATACTCCATTAATTTGCAGTTGAATGTCTATAATAATAGTATCAATATGTTGCATAACTACAGTCCTGTAATTCAGGTAACAGCTGGAAAAAAATGCTTTTTTCAAAAACCATTATCTAAATCTCGAAGATCGGATCGGATCGAATCGGATCGAATCGAATCGAATAATGATAATCGATTCAAGATCTTGAGAATCGGAATCGAATCGATTCTTGAAATTTGAATCGAAACCCAGCCCTAGTTAGTTTCATATGTGCAGCTCAGTGTCACAGACTCTCCTTCGTCTCTGATAATTTCGGGATTTCCTTCTCTTGGTCCAATTCTATCAGCAAATCCACCTGAAATTAAATATATAAATTTTATACAATGATAATAGAGATTTCATGTAGTTAGTGATCACAGTACTATTACCTGAAACCGTGATGAGTATCATGAGTAGTATCAGTCTGTCCTCCATGTTAACCATGTTAACTGAAAATGAATGAAAGGCTGATGGATGAATGAAGCACTGAGTGAAGTTCTGCTGTATACTAAAAATGTGGGTGTGGTTAGTGAAATATGAAACATGTTCTCTGCTTTAAAATGACATGGTAAGCATTGTTTCTTATAGACATCAATGAGTATATTGAGCCTTTTTTTTGTTTTGTTTTTTTGGTTTTTGCCATAACCATATTTTAAAACAGATTTATCTAATGCAAAGTTTACTAACCCTAAAAAATAAATAACACAAAGCAAGTCAATTTATAGACTTTCACTTGGGATACTTTATTAATTATTAATTGGAATTCACCACATTCAGTTCATTTGTTAGTCATCATAAGGGAACATCAGGGAAATGCTTGTAAAATATGGATTAAACATAACGTGTGAGATTATGTTGCCCCCTTCTGTTGAAACTCAGAACAGCATATTTTGTCCATTTACTTTTAAAAGGTGCTGTATGTAGGATCCAGCGGCCTCTAGCGGTGATGTTTCAGATTGCAACAACAGTGCTCGTGCGCGTGCTCAAACTCAAGAGCGCGAACTCACTACCGGCGGCCACACTGAGACTTTCAACACAACGGAGAAAGCATCACACAACATGCTGGAAACTCATGTAAACTCCCACTGCAACATTACCATAATAGGCTACTTTTATCAGCTTGACATAGAACTAATGCTCCATGCTCGTACCATGATAACGTTACATCGACTGTATTTTGCCGACATGTGGTGTTATCTAGCATTATTTTACTAACTATTTGTGTATCTTTCACAATCAGCAATGTCAACATAGGTCAATGAATGAAAACGAAAACGGTTAGTCAACTAGACTGGACAATTTCAGTGTAACAATAAGACAGTAGGAAGTAATATTACTGTACTGAACATGTCTGGAAATGTGTATTATAAACAATATGATAGTAGTGGGATGAGTGACGTTAGACAGTAGATCTAGTACATAAAATAAAAGTTACATCCTAAAGCACCTGCTTTTTGTTATCATGGAACAGTCTTTTGTATTCATTTCATGTCTTATGTATGTTATATTTTACCTTGCTATTTCAAAACGGAGGTCTCTCCATAATTCAAACGCTCTGCCGATGTTGATCCGTGTTTTCGTCCTGAGTCGATCCGATTGACGTTTGGCCTGACGAGCTTCAGCAGATATATATATATATATATATATTTTTTTTTTTTTTTTTGGGGAGTTTGTGTTGGAGTTTGTGTTGGAGTCTGTGTTGTGCTGGAGGCAGGTCGTTTTTTGGTGTTATCAGACTCCATGTCGTTAGCTGCAGTGCAGTTGCAATAGACTGTAGGCTCGGGAGCGCGCATGCACGTCACATCCGGTGGATTTCGCAGAAAATCCGACCCGGAGACTACACATAAAAATAGGAATACTGGCCTTCAGAGGTAATAGCAAAACACGAAAAGTGGATCAATGTAATGTGTGATTACAACCCCTTCACAGACGGGCAATAAAAAAAGGATTCATTTTATAAAAAAAGTTACATACAGCACCTTTAAATAACTTGTCTAGAATGGTAAATGTTTGTTACTTTTTTAGACTTTTTTTTTTAAACAATTTAGACTTATAAATAGATTTTTTTTTATCTAGCACAAACAAATGTTTACAGAAATATGCTGGAGGAATAAGTGAGGTTTTTGTACAGTGTTGTTGTGTTTCCTGTCACTGTGGGCTCCAGGGCACACACTGTAAAAAGGTTTTCAAGCAGTATTTCATCCAATTAATAATTTGTCTTTCAATTCAGTTTACCATTATTTGTTTTATTTTTCAAATAATATTTTTTTCGTTCAAAACATAGTTAAATATAAATCACTGATTCTTGAGATAAGGGACAAAAGTACTTTTGAAAAGTGACAAACAAAAAATCGATACTACATTCATTTGAATTGGATATCTTCATAAACACGGGTCTCATCTATCATACTATGAAAAGGAACAGGTTTTTTATTTAACCACTTTTTATAAAAATTGACATTTACTCACTTAGTAACCTGACATTTGTCAACTCCGTCTGACACATGAAAATGTTTTTTTTTGTGTGTTTGATCAATTCAACAACACTGTAAAGTCTTTAAGTATGTAGAAATGGTGTGCCTTAGCAAGGTTAAGTGATAAATTGCGTTGTATACACTTTTAATATTATTTTACATTGTTTTTGAATTAGCCATTTTAAATTACCTTCATTTAGTTTACTAATTTTTTAATTTTTAAAATATACATTCAGTGGTTTTGTGCACAAGACACTGATGCATGTAGATAAGTTGGTGTTTTAATGTATGAACACACTTAATCGAACAAAAGAAACATACCTTTTTATATAAAAATGAAAAACCTCCATCTTACGGTGTTGACACACAAATGACGGTGTTGACACACAAATGACGGTGTTGACAAACTAATCGAGAATAAAACTGATTAAAGATATTTACCTAGTTTTGACATGGCAAAGGGAGAGAGTATCAAGGGAAAGGGTATCAAACTTCATACAAAGAGTACCTGGTGTCAGGATCTTGGCACACATGAAAATGTCAAAATGTTCCTGGTATCAAAAGAAAAAAGCAAATGTATCTGGAGGTCCTCTGTTGGTCATCTATACTGAACAACACGTTTGTTTTTGCCCCCATTCTTCATGATCTGAACTCAAAGATCTAAGACTTTTTCTATGTACACAAAAGGCCTATTTCTCTCAAATATTGTTCAGAAATCTGTCTAAATCTGTGTTAGTGAGCACTTCTCCTTTGCGGAGATAATCCATCCACTTCACAGGTGTGGCATATCAAGATGCTGATTAGACAGCATGATTATTGCACAGGTGTGCCTAAGGCTGGCCAAAATAAAAGGCCACTAACCGATATGGATTTTTTAGTGCCGATACCGATTTTTTTTCATCAGCCTTAGCCGATGACCGATACGGGGTGCCGATTTTCTTGGGCCGATATTTGGAGCCGATACTGCTTTTGCTCACTCAATTTAAATCATAAAAATGACACAATGATGATAACAAATGTTACAAGTCTCAAATAAAAATAAGGAACATTTATTGAACTAAAAAAAACAATATTTGACAAATATTAAAAACATGTGAGGTAGAACAAGTAAAAAAAAGTTCAGTGCTAAAATTATTGAAAATAAATAATAAGCATAATTCAAATTCTTTAAGTAAATTCTGAAAATAAATATTTAAGCATGAATAAAATAATTACACTTAGAGGTCGACCGATTCATCGGTTTTGCCGATTAATCGGCACCGATAGTTGATTGGTGGAAATATCGTTATCGGCAAAAATACATACCGATAGTTTTTCCTGGTTGCGTCCGTTGCTGGAGCGGCTGAGAAGCGCGCGCTGTCATTCATTACACAGTAAGAGAGAGCTGAGAAGGCTCTGCTGGCATCATGCAGTACAAGAGCGGCCTCTAGAGGTGTAATAAAAACTTTCTCTGATGCCTCGTGTTGTTTATTTCCACACGTGATTCTGCGTGCTGCACTGAGAGCACACGCTGCGTGGAGAGCGCTCAGATGCGCGTTTAAACCACCAACAGCTAAAAGGTATTTTTTCATATCATTATAAAGCGATTAATTTGTTGACTAAATGCTGCATTAGTAGAGAAAGAACAGCACACCAGTTTGTTTGTTTGCCTTCGAGGCTGAGAGGACGCTAACATTAGTACCAGTACCTCAAGTGGTTAAAACACTCACAAAAATAAACTAAGTCCGAACCGAATGTTTAATGTCACAATTGTTAACATCTATTTGCATTAGTTTATATCCAGCTGGTCACTTTTATGCATTTAATATGCAGAGAAGTTGCATATTTAAAGCTAGAGATGTAAGATAGCAAACTGATATGTTCATACAGCCGACAGAAACATAAATCAGAAAAGCATTCGATTTCGGTTATTTTTTCCATCATCACTTTAATATGTATTTTGTTATTTTGATTAGATAATCATCAAGTGTTTATAAAATAGAAGCAAAAGTGTGAGACTATACATGTAATATTTATGTCATTTCAATGCTCTGGCGTTGTAGATATTTAAAGTTGGCCATCTTTAAGCATGACTGTTTGGATTTATATGAAATGATAACACTTACAATAAAATTCCATATGTAACATTAACTATGGTTAATAACTGCTGTATAAGGATTGTTCATTGTTTGTTTGTTAATTAACATGTACTAATACATTTTTAAATTAAGGTTTTTATTTGTTTACAATTTGTTAACCATCAAACTAACATGAATGATCAAGGTGCAATTTATTTTTATCCAGTATCAATTTTAAAAACTATCGGTTCATTAATCGGTTATCGGCAAGTATGGCCCAACCTAGCTATCGTTATCGGTAAAATCCACTATCGGTCGACCTCTAATTACACTATTGCACACAGTAGCAACAAGCAAGCAGCATAATAAACGTCTGTCGTTGCTATGCAGCCATGAACTGCGCTCTCCATGATGACATGGAGGAAGAAGGACTAATTTATTTCCTGCCCTTTACGAATATATTTATGGAGATGAGAAATAAAAACCCGCCCTGTCCAGCTATGATCAGCTGTTCGGCTGATCTTTCGATGTTGTCGTATTATTCCACCACGCTTGCGGCATTCTGAAAAGTTGAGATGTTTTTATATTGATGCGGCGCGAACGTGCTTGGAAAAAACGAGCCCGTCGCTTCCATAATGAGCATGCATACCGCGCGCCTACATTTGAAATAACGAACATGAGCACGCAAAAGACGCGATATGTGAACAGGCCCTAAAAAGTTTCGATGTTTTCATCTCACCACGGCATAGGAGCGCCTGGACAAACGAGCGCGATGTGTCGCAACCGCGTCGCTGCTTTTATGATCACACGTCCAAACCTCAGCCAGGTGGTCGCTGAATAAAACTCCCACAAATATCACGGAACAACGTCGGCATTATTTAATCCTATGACCAGTGTTCGTAACAGCTGCCGTATGCATATGGATAGCCTCAAACTTAGCTATTTGCAGCTCCCTAAATAGAGCTCGGGCGTAGACGTTATGGAATGATGCATTGTGGGTAACGGCGGCCATTTTAGAGGCAACGCAGAAGCGTTCGGAATAAAGTAATAGCGTAGCCGACCGGTCTCCACCGGCACCGAGAAAGAAAGAGAAAAAGTTATGGGCCGTGACAAAAAAAAGTTGGCTATACTGTATACTGACAAACTTAATAATGAAGCCAAACAACGCTACTTAAAAAAAAAATTAGATTATAGGCGAATCGATCCCTATGAATAAAGTCTGGAGTAGGCTAATACCAAGCCTCAGTTTCCCTGATATTTTCCTACCTGGTCTGTGGAGTGAGCGCTTACACCTCCGATCCAGAGCCGGATTTACAATTTCCTGTGCCCTCGGCAACAACATTCACACACACATTTTAATTGTTTAATAAACAAATGGGGTTTTTTTTGTCACAGTCGGCTGCAAAGATGAGGTTGACGATGCTGATTGGCGATCTTCGCTGTACGCGCCAGAGAGAAATGCAAATTGCATACTGATTAACTTACATAAGCAGAGAGCTGTCTGTTTTCTTTCGTTTTGAATTGTTTGTTTAAAAGTAGACACTTTTAGAAAAGTAGAAACTTGTCACTGGAGGCTCACTTGCAGTTCACAAATGGATGAGTGCAAGATCTGCATATCTACAAGGTATAAACGCGGAGAAAACAATCGTTCGCACCGTGAACCAAGCATCAGTGGTGACACACACACACACACACACACACACACACACACACACACACACACACACACACACTTGTCAGATTCTGTGAGCTATGAAGCTTGTCTATGCGGGTTTGTTACACTTCAGGAGTAATTTATCATACGTGCAATAATCCACTGTTTTCGTCCGGTTGACGACCAGCGGCGACCCAAGCCATTCAACGAAAATAGGGAAAACTATTATGATTTATGAGGCGTTTCCCCTGTCGATCATGAGACCGATTACAGCAGTTCACAATACAGCAATACTGAACCATTTGCCAAAAAATAACCTAAATTAATGACCAAATGATCAACGTTACCTACTGCCTAATATACGCTACTATGCAGTACATCTACTTCCGTACCGTGATTCCCACAATGCATTGCGGCGTGACGCAACGATCCCGAGCTCTATACAATGACAAGCAGTTTTATAGATGAGGCATTCGCGTTTTCCATTTGGACCCACAAACTTGCTTAGTTGCACGCACATATAGAGCAACGTGTTTCCACTTTTAAAGTGTATGTCAATATTTCAGCTAAGTCAAACAGTTAAAAGATGCTTTGAAAGTTTAAAACTTGCCATTGTCTTGAAGAGGCTTCCAGCACTCTGCTAGTGTGGGAGGGGCAGTGCATGGGCTGTGCGTGAACTGCAGCGTCTCCAGCAACACAGAGCTGCCCACGGACGCCTGTCTGTAAATAATGCCGGGAAAAAACTATCGGCGAACGCAGCAGCCGCGTATCGGCCGATGCCAATACACGTCAAACCCGCAAATATCGGCCCGATTTATCTAAAATGTGCAGTTTTACTGTATTGAGGGGGTCTGAAAACCAGTCAGTATCTGGTGTGACCACCATTTGCTTCACGAAGTGCAACATCTCCTTCACATAGAGTTGATCAGGTTGTTGATTGTGGCATGTGGAGTGTTTGTCCACTCCTCTTCAATGGCTGTGTGAAGTTGCTGGATATTGGCAGGACCTGGAACACGCTGTCGTATACGCGATCCAGAGCATCCCAAACATGCTCAATGGGTGACATGTCCAGTAACTATGCTGGACATGCAAGAACTTGGATGTTTTCAGCTTCCAGGAATTGTGTACAGACCCTTGCAACATGGGGCCGTGCGTTATCATGCTGCAACTTGAGGTGATGGTCGTGGATGAATGGCATAACAATGGGCCTCAGGATCTCGTCACGGTATCTCTGTGCATTCAAAATGCCATCAATAAAATGCACCTGTGTTCGTTGTCCATAACATACGCCTGCCCATACCATAACCCACCGCCACCATGGGCCACTCGATCCACAACGTTGACATCAGCAAACCGCTCACCCACACAATGCCATACAATGCTGTCTGCCATCTGCCCTGTACAGTGAAAATCAGGATTCACCCGTGAAGAGAACACCTCTCCAAAGTGCCAGATGCCATCGAATATGAGCTCTTGCCCACTCAAGTCGGTTACAACGCGGACTGCAGTCAGGTCGAGACCCCGATGAGGACAACGAGCATACAGATGAGCTTTCCTGAGACGGTTTCTGACAGTTTGTGCAGAAATTCTTTGGTTATGAAAACCGATTGTTGCAGCAGCTGTCTGGGTGGCCGGTCTCAGAAGATCATGGAGGTGAAGATGCTGGATGTGGAGGTCCTGGGCTGGTGTAGTTACACGTGGTCTGCGGTTGTGAGGCCGGTTGGATGTACTGCTAAATTCTCTATAATTCTCTACGGTTAATGGTAGAGAAATGAACATTCAATTCACAGGCAACAGCCCTGGTGGACATTACTGCTGTCAGCATGCCAATTGCACGCTCCCTCAAAACTTGCAATATCTGTGGCATTGTGCTTTGTGATAAAACTGCACATTTTAGGCCTAGTCCACACGGACAGGGGTATTTTTATAACTGGAGTTTTTCCTCCTGTGTTTTAAAAAAAAAATCCCGTCCACACATACTCTGTTTAAAAGAAATGTCCGCCTAAATGAAAACGCAAAAACACGCTATCAAGCACTGTCAAGAGCATGCCACACCAGCAGGCGGCGATATAACCCTAATCGTAAAGCCACGTTGACCAATCAGAAGCCTGAATCTGAAGCAAAAACCCCGGTTTTACTGTCTACACACAACACTGCAACCGGCGTTTCTGAAAATCCTCACCCCGGCAGGGGTTTTCAAAAATGTTCGGTTTCAGTGACCTGATACTGTGTTTCCGTGTGGACGAACGGCCGAACCGCGTAAAAAAAAAAAGTCACGGTTATAAAAATACCCGTGTCCATGTGGACAAGGCCTTAGAGTGGCCTTTTATTGTGGCCAGTCTAAGGCACACCTGTGCAATAAACGTGCTGTCTAATCAGCATCTTGATATGCCACACCTGTGAGGTGAATGGATTATCTCCGCAAAGGAGAAGTGCTCACTAACACAGATTTGTGAACAATATTTGAGAGAAATAGGCCTTTTGTGTACATAGAAAAAGTCTTAGATCTTTGAGTTCAGCTCATGAAAAATGGGGGCAAAAACAAAAGTGTTGCGTTAATAATTTTGTTCAGTGTATATTTGAACTAAAATGTAAATCTAACAAATGATTTGCAAGAGGACACAATAGGCTGAGAGCTAACTAAAAATACTTTTTTATTAAAGTTATTATGTGGCATTTGGGTATATTAAGATATTTTAAGTCAATTAACATGTATACTTAGATCATATTATCATGTTATGTAGTTGTTATACATTACTTAATGAGTCCTTGGAAGCACTTTTCCACTCCGTCAGCTTGCATGTCAACACCGTCAGACAAAATATCTGACAGAGTTGACATCTGACGGAGTTGACAAAACAACATGTTTTTTCAACTTAATCACGTCTAATAAATGGTAGCCATTTTTATTTTCCTCAGTTGCCAGCTGCCATTAAACTAAACAAAACTACCAATTTTTATTTCAAAATTCTTGATTGAAATCATCCCTACTTTGAAGACAGTGTTGACACATAAAAGCTGTGACCACAGGGATTTCAACTTGTTTGCTGAATATATATATAAAAAAGTAAACTTACGAGACCATGTGTTGGACTGCTGCATTCATCAACAGATAGAAGTCAAAGGGGGTCCTCAGGGTTAAGTTGACCAAAATATGCCTGATTTATTTAGAATTTGAAACATTTCTGACGGAGTTGACATGAATTGATGACAGATTTTGAAAGGCTATTGTCAATGTATAAAATAATGCAATGTTCACTTTAAGTATTTTGTGATATTTTATTAAGCCATCCAATTAACCTCATATTCATATTTGTGCATTTTGGGCATTTTAAAACACTTTTTTTTTGCATTTTGATTTTGTGACCTCTATGGAGGACGAGTTCATTTGCATGGGCTTTCATAGTGCAGTGCCGGTATTTTATAAAATTCTATGAAATAATATAAATATATACAAAACTAAGGGTCTAAACATACACAAGTCTTTCATATCCAACTTTTAAAGCCTTTTAAATTAAATAATTTATTGTTTTTTAAGGCAAATTGCAACATTTTGATGGGGGACATGTTTTGTCCCTTATCTCAAGAATCAGTGAAATATTTTTCATTAAGAGCTCAAATAAGAAATATTTGTTTCGACGAATGTACAATTTCAAGGTTACACACAGGATTGCGCATGGGCATTAAACACAAATCTTCTCGACGACCACGACCAGTCAGCAGACCGATGTAACCGCTCTTCTACGTTCCGTGGATCACTTTGCTGCTCCAGAGAGAATCAGATTTCATCGCGGATAAACTGAAGTAAGTGAAGCAAACAACCATTTAAATGTGCTGCTGCATATTTAGTAGTCTGTACAAGACATGTTGCTCTGCCGAATTTATCTGGTAGATATCGTTATGTAACTTACATTAGTTTAAAAATGTGTTAGCTAGCTTAGTTTACACTAGGCAAGTTAACGTTAATGTGTCGACGTTAATTCCTGACCGATTGCAAAAGGGAACATATACGTTTACCCCTGGCTTATTTTGATTTTACAATGATAAGAATGACGTTCTCTGATTAAAACCGTAGAAACCTGATCAACAACTAGGTCGGAGCTAACGTTAACTTACATGTAAAAGGACTGGCGTTCACTTGTGATTAATGGTAACGTTAACTAACATTTATGACTGTCGACACTCACAATGGTCATCTATTTATGGATTGTATGCTTTTTATTTATGGAAGTATTGCTCCATTGGCGCCAATCGGTTGATGTCAGTTGGTTTTCAAAAAAGTGTAGTACTAGCCAGAGGACACTGGGGGCAGACATTTTTTCGTGGCGTTAGTAATAGGATTGACACACTATTGAATCATATATTGTAATGATTATTATATCAACTGATAACGTATATTGTGCTAAAGTTTGTTGACCATAATGTACCCTCATGCCAAATTTGTACTATCTTGATGCAGGATACTGACACCGCTACAAAGAGCACTTAAATATCTCATCCTTTATGGGAGAAACACCTCATCAAAGATTTCCTGGTAAGGCCAGATTACTTTAGAGATGTGAAAACGCTAGATATGGCTGTCCACAGACTATGTTCAGATATATGTCTGAAAACAGTCTGAAGGCTAATTTCAAATATAGAAACAATTAAGTTACTTTCAGCTAAAATCAGAGTCCCATGTGCTGGAAAGTTTGTGCAACTTATATTTATGTCAACAACAAATTGGAGTAAATTTTATAATTAGTTATAAGTATTAGTATTATGTAAACTAATTTGGGGGGAAACCCAAGTGGTATTGATTCCTTATTCTTTTTTTTCTTTTTCTTTTCTCCTTCCTAAATTCTTTTCCAGGTGTTGGAGAAGGAAGAGGCTGAAAAAACTCTTCAGCAGAAACCATGGAAATCTTTGTCATCAGAGATGCACAAGCGTATACCCACAAACATTGGAATCATACTTGAGGGTCAAGAGGTTCTGAGGGACTTGCCGTCTGTCACAAATGTTGAAAATCTGACACAAAATTGTGGATGTGTGGAAGTAATGTATATAATAATTCAATAAATATCGATTTAATGAAAATTATGTGTCTTTTTTATTTGATTTTGGACAAGATTAATTAATGTTCCTTAATGGGAAATATGTTTTATTGGATCCATATCTTTTTGTTTGTTTAAAATAAATAATTTCTATTAACTTGTATTTTTAAAAATGAGAAATATTGTATTATTAAATCAATATCTATTTAATTGGAGAAAACAAATAATTTCTAATACATATTTATTAAATGAGATTTTTTGTTTTGATTAAATCTATATATTTTTGTTTAGATCAAAAATAGAATTTAAATTAATTGATTTTTTTCAACAAGAAAAGTATGCTTTGTGCCAAGTGTTATAAAATAGTTTTCATTGACATAGAAAATATTGGTAAGGGCAAGTTATTTATTTTTCATTGGCTCAAGTTATAAAATATAGATGTGAACCATTACCCTAAAATTTTTTAATTGGATGAATGAAAATCTTTTATCAGTGCAGTAGTACATCGCAGAGTCTGTCACTTTAGCAGAGGAGATCTCCAGATCCACATGGGTTTTCTTTTCATTCACTTTTCCAGAAAATCGAGGATCTAGATCTACAATTTTAGACTTTTGTGAAACTTTTCCTGTCCCATGTAGTATTATTAAAAGAAATTCAGGGGCTGAACCATGATATTGGCGATACCACTGTAGACTAACCGCTGAGGAGTAGTTACAGGACAGAGTTATATTGTCCCCCTCTGTCCCAGACATCTCAGTTTGGGCTGGTGTGATGACATTGCCAAAACTCAAACCTGCAGATAAGATTTAACCATATACTTCATTGTGATGAAAAAACAAAACAAACAAACAAACAAACAAACAAACACACACACACACACAAACAAAAAATCTATATAATGGATAATATAAAAAAACAAGAATAAACATATGAAATACTTACATGCCAAAGTACAGAACAAAACCAAAAAACAGAGCACCATTTTGCAGAATGATGTATTAGTTCCTCTGCTGAACAAACTGTTACTCAGACAGCAAACACTCACTGTCAGAGGAGGACTCCAGAAAGCACCACCCCTGAAAGATGCACTCCCATTAAAACAATCATCTTTTTGCATTTACTAAAATAGACTCACTTTTAACCTCTATTCTTAATGGACTGGTTGAACTATTGACTTAAATAAAATATTTAATCTATTATAACTATGCAATAAAACATCTTAACCATCATTTAAGAACAGCAAGAACCATTAAGTGGATGTCTACACACATTACAACAGTCACATTGTATGTTTATGTTTCAGTTTAAATAACTTCATATATTTTTGTTGTTCATTTTATATGAATTACACTGAATTTCTACACTGTCTTAATTTTTATTTTAAAATGTCGATGATGACATTAAAATATCCCCTCATGTCAGAGATGGTATTATTGGAAGATGCAAGGGTTCGTGGCTCTATCAATGGAAAAACGGCTAACTTGGATCACATGTGCCTTGATAACCAATCACATTAAACCCTTGACATAATTTAATTTCATTCAGAGTTATGCAACGGTCAATCACTGTTTGTGGATACCGTAGAAATGAATCGTCCGTACTTTTTTTTTGGTATAAACTCTAAAAATAGATCAATCCAAAACTAATGTTTAAGAGCAAACGTGGAAGATTAGCCGATGGGCTCTTGATTCATTGAAGATAAGCTATTTCCTCATAAAAGAGGTTTATTCAGCATAGTGAAGCCTCTCCTTCATTGACATCCATAAAAAAAGGTCTCTTGTTCCCTGCGTATCCCGTAGCATGAGCAGGCCTTAACTGCTTTTTTCGGCTAAGGTTGCAGGCTTGCCTTCAAGTGGCTTTGCCGTCTGTTTTTTTTTTTTTTTTTTTTAAACAAATAACATGGTTTAGCCATTCAAAGGCTTTTCATTATTTTGCGCGTTCACAGCGGTCAGTCCATATACTGTATGTCAAGCCGGAAAAGCGACCGATAAACTGGGAGCGGAACATCATCATGAGGTTGCGAAAAGTTTGCTATCTGTCAACAACGGCTCACAAAGCCAAACACCCTAAAAAGTAACAATTAGAGGAATATGAAGATGTACAAAAAATAGGTCCCTAAGCAAGACAAAAGTGGACATTACTAAAGTTTTTATCGCTGGAGGACTAATTTCAAAGCTAGCTTTTTTAGCTAACCTGGTGATGAAAAAAATAACTATATCCTAAACATATAGACTAATGCGTTAAACAAGCGTATTGCATCTCTTCTGCTTTTTCAGTTTCTCGGAAGTTAAAAGTTCCACTTTTGAAAACACATCTCGACACCTGCGCTCTTTTCTATTTTGTTTGCGTTTTAAAAGCACAAGCACGTTCCTTAAAGGTATAGCGGAGGATCTTTCTGAATTTTAGATAAGACCCGCCCTCTCCACTTTTTGAAAAGTTTGATTGATTCACCAGAATGATTGACAATTAGGAGGACCAATAGTATAGGTGATCCACCCGGAAGTAAAAAATCCTCCGCTATACCTTTAATTTAGCTTAGCCTACTGCAGTTTTAAAGCACTCACTATCTCTTATAATATAGGCTATAGGCCTACATGGACATAATGGTACACCTATAGGCTGTATGTCCATATGGGACTGCATGTCGACAAGTTTCAATAAACCGTTATTGATTCAAAGCCCCGTTAGGGTACTGGGATAAGGTAATAAGTGTTAAGCAAAATTGAAAAAGTAAATGCTCAGTAATACCTTTGGCTTCCAAATATTACAAATTGCACACTTTGTCTTCAAAAACAAATGCACATTAATAAACAAATATTACTTAGCTACACTTAGTTCAATATACTAGGGTAAACGTACCTATTAAGCTCACCAAAATCTACATTGAGACATTTTTAGTGCACAAGATATTGGTTTTAGTACAAGAAGTTATTTTAAAATAAAATATTAATCTCTCACACTATAATATTTCATTTTATTTTAAATGACAAAAGTATTTCAATTAAGATGTACATCATTAAATATAAAAAGTCTGGCTGTGCTTAATGGGTACGTTTTGTACCCTTTAAGCACACCCCTGTTCCCAATAAGCTCACAACAAGTTTTATTAAAAATTCTTGTTTATTTTAAACAACCTTTTTAAGGAATAATTGAAAAAAGTTTTATTTGAAGGTACAGAGTCAATCACAAAAAAACAGAACACTAAAATCAAGCAACAAGGCATTCAATTTGATCAGGTAGCCTATCCTATTCATAGTGACGTGTCATTCAAACTCATTGCAACATCTAGACTAGTTCACGTTCTGGTAACACATATTGAAAAATCAAATAACAAAACAAACCAATGTGCTCCTTAAAGGGATACTCCACTTTTTTTTTGGAAATAGGCTCATTTTACAAATCCCCCAGAGTTAAACAGTTGAGTTTGACCGTTTTCGAATCCATTCAGCCGATCTCCGGGTCTGGCGGTACCACTTTTAGCATAGCTTAGCATAGATCATTGAATCGGACAAGACCATTAGCATCTCTCTCAAAACAATGACCAAAGAGTTTCTATATTTTTCCTATTTAAAACTTGACTCTTCTGTAGTTACATCGTGTACTAAGACCAACGGAAAATGTAAAGTTGTGATTTTCTAGGCTGATATGGCTAGGAATACTATACTCTCAAAATCGCTACTTTTCATTTTCTGTTGGTCTTAGTACACGATGTAACTACAGAAGAGTCAAGTTTTAAATAGGAAAAATATAGAAACTCTTTGGTCATTTTTTTGAGAGAGATGCTAATGGTCTTGTCCGATTCAATGATCTATGCTAAGCTATGCTAAAAGTGGTAGCGCCAGACCCGGAGATCGGCTGAATGGATTCGAAAACGGTAAAACTCAACAGTTTAACTCTGGGGGAGTTGTAAAATGAGCCTATTTCCAAAAAAAGTGGAGTATCCCTTTAACTCTCTGGATCAGAGCTTTCCTGTCTACTCTAGGGCTGTCAAAATTGTTCAAAAATGACGTTCGAATATTCCCTCTAAAACACATACGAATATTCGAACTATTCGAACATCTGGTTGCGCATTTTGTCAATGACGCGCCTTACGTCAATAACAGGACAAATTAATACAAAGAGACATAACTACTTGTATAGGTAGTTAATTTAAGTTTAAACATATTTGACAATGTATTACCAACACAAAATCAAGTAAATAAACTAATGGCCAAGACCGCAGACCTCACTCTCGCTCACTCGCAGGCACTCTCTCCCTCCCTCGCCCTCGCGCTCGCGCTCTCTGCGCATAACGGTTTAAAAATGAACAACAACAATAAGCACATGTTGAGTGCTGATCAAGAGTTTTGTGCAAGCAATTTAAGGTTGCGACTCTTGTCCCAAATATAGCAGGCTTCATTCAGTGATTGAAACAAATTTATTAACATTAATTGAAGTTTTACAGTATAGAACCGACATTGAACGCTCCGAGCGAGCTGTGCTGTGGTAAACGTGGAACTTTTCTGTTTAACGTTAAATAAAATGAGGCACACAATTTTCGAGATGTGACCTCATGTTGCTAGTGGTCGAATGGTATGCTATCTGTATCTTACATAGATAGCTTGCATACTACTTTATCTCGCGGGAGTCGTGGCTCCACAATTTTACGTTCTACCGACCAAAATCCAAAGTACTTCCAGACATGGCTTAAAATCACTTTCTCTGCTGCGGTCGAGTTGAACTTGGGCTCTGCACTTTCTGCCATCTTCCATGCAAGTCAACTTTCAGCAGTGACGCTGTGCTAGACAGGGCGACCCTGACGAGACAGCGCGCGCGCCAGTGGCGTAGGCAGAAATTGTATTTTGGGCGGGCCAGTGAAAAAGTGAGTGGGCCAATAGGTTTTCCTAGAAAAAAAATTACTTAAATAATAATTAATAAGTAAATAGTAATAATATATTAATAAGCACGGTTTGAAATGAATAACAACACACTCCCCAATTTATGTTAAATCAACCATATACAATGCAATCAGCCTGGTGGAAATTAAGCTTTTGTGCCAAAAAAATTGCAACTAATTTAAACTAAACAATGTACAGTAGGCTAGCCTATAAGGCATTCAGCTATACAGTACACAACACACCAGTAACTTAAGGCGAGACAGGTGAATAGGGTAACATTTTAAAATAATAGATATTACCATAAAACTTCCTCAGTTATTCTGGAGAATGACAAACAACTAATTTTGAGAAAACAGCATTTAAAGATTTGTAATGTAAAAAATCATATCTTTTAGCAGAAACAACTATTTACAGACACAATATCTTATCAAATCATCAGCAACAACAATACAAACCACCTAAAACACATCAAAACTTATAACACAGAATTTATGGCCAACAACTGAACAGAACCCCAGTCAAAAACAGTCAAAAACACACATCAAAATGTCAGAGCACGTCACGTGATGCATCTGAACGAATCATATTGTCAGAAATTGACATCAGCCAATGAGATTTCGCTTTTAGAGTTAAATGCCCCATTGTACTTTCACGATTGGTTGCTGATTAAAGGAAATTACCATATTTGGATCCGACAGCATTGTGTACAGGAGAAAGTAGAGAACTTTTCAACGGTGTTTGTGTTATGACAGGTGTAGAAAGCGATCGCGGTGCAGCATATTGATTAACAACGCCAACTTTTGTTGAATTTAGGAGAAATATACAGACGCAAATAGACAAAATGTAGTAAAATAAAGACCTAAATGTGTATTTTGGATTTTTTTTTTTCACCACAAGTCTGAAATAAAGCATTGAAGAAGACAAATAGCCCAAAATCTTAAAATTGACCAGTGAAAAAAAACCCCGATGTTTTTGCCGTGTCTCGCCTTAAATCACTTCACGGGCAAAAATTAAGGAAATTAGTTAAACAACTGGCCTACCTTTGTTGTTTTCATTCTACAAAACAAGATGCAAGTGCCTGGGTTTAGTATTAAAAACAGAAATGATCTCATCATAGTCCAAAGAGTCACAGAGTTATTTTTCAAAGAACTAAAGGCCGCCAGAGCCCAAGTACAGCTCGGAACCCCTAGCAACCATAGCAACCAATTACGTTCCGGAGGGAGGCTTTCACGCATTTTATTCGGAAACAGAATTAAACACACACACCAGTCAACAATAAATCAGGTTTATATTTATATATTTTCTTAAATACATTTGAATAATAAAAATAAACTAAAAATGTATTTTGATCAAACTTGCCTGGGCGGGCCAGTGAGTTATGTGGGTGGGCCAGTGCCGCCCTGGCCCATTACTGGCTACGCGCCAGGCGCGCGCCCACTCGCAAAGCAGACAGCCGCGCCTCTGCTTCCGCGGGCGTGTTTTTCCATATTCGAAATTCACATTCGAATATTAATTTTCACTTTCGAATTTCTGTTTTTTAAAACTATTCGAATATATATTCGAATTTAGAATATTCGTTGACAGCCCTAGTCTACTCCAAACTTCTTGGACAGATACGACAGGTTTCTGATGGCTCCTTCTTTGTATAGATGACATGCCTCTTTCATCTTTGGGCATACACTATAGTTTCGTCTAGCTTTTGTCATCTTAAGACTGTGAAAATATGTTTATTAATCATTTTTTTGAAGATTAACATAGTGACAACCATCAGTTAATATTTAAATTCTGATTATGAAGTATTTACATAGACGTTCAATGTGGATGAGCTTAAAGGGAGCACACACTGTGCTTAATTGGAGCAAAAACAATTTTTAATTAATAAATATTAAATTAAATTTAAAGGAAAATATTTAGCTAAATTAATAATCTAGGTAATGTATTAAGTTTATACCAATTTTAATATGAACAACTATTATTGACAATATCTATGAAATTATGCTTTTTCTAATTGATGTCACACTGAAGCTGTGTGATTGTCATAGTAGTGCACCCTTTAAGCTCACCTAACAATAATAGGAATTCTTTAAAAATTACAGCAGTTTAAAACCACAGACTATCAATAAAATGTAAAATTATAATATTATGGATTTAAAAGTACAAGCCATTAATGCCTGTGAAGTAATATATTAGTGTAGCACACAATCTTATACAGCTAGTAAGCTAGCTATGTTCGTAGCATCTGGGCTATGTTGCTAAAACTATCTTTTAGATCTAACTGTAAATATTTCCCACATCCAGGTTCCAGGTTATAATATGCAAAAGTCTAAACATTAATCTCTTAATTTTGCAATAAGATGATGTACTTCTTCAAAATAAAGGCTTAAACATATAAAAAATGCACATTTGAGGGGCACCTCTTCTGGTGAAAGTTTTCAGACAGCTTTCAAAATAGCCGCCAGACAGTGTGAACACATGGATACACATATCTCAGTGTGCAATGGTCTGATTGGTTTAAAATTACAGGAGGTATATAGTAACAAACACATCAATTGGTTAATACATCAAATAGGATAATACATTGCTCATTCTTTTTATAATCTGAGCTCCAAGATGGTAGTGTGCTTAATGGGTACTTGAGCTTAATAGGTACGTTTACCCTATTCAAGTCAAGTCAAGTCAAGTTTACAGTATTTATATAGCGCTTTTCACAACATAGGTTGTATCAAAGCAGCTCCACAGTCATAAATTAAAACAATACATCAATGTTTGTTTCTAGTGGAACATCCACGTTTGGTAATGCTGATCAATAGTATTGTTGATTGATTAATTAAATTAAATATCCCCAAACTATTGTATACTATAATGCAGAATTTTCACTTCAAGTATATTTTTCTAAAATATATTTTCTGAAAAATTTACTAAAGTACAATTATTTTAAAGTGTGTTAAATGTTGTATTGTGAAAATGGGTAAAAGCATGATGCTAATATACTTTTAATATACTGTATTTAAAGAAAGTACAAAAATGTGTAAGTATATTTGCAATGTAGGCTGCTTATCGGTTCAAAAAAAACGCCCACAAAACCTCTCACAATACAATTTTAACATAGTAGGATGTCCTGTTACTTTATCCTCTACAGTAAAAGACCTGGGTGTTATAATTGACCGCAACCTGTCTTTTGAAAATCATATTTCATATGTTACAAAAACAGCCTTTTTCCACCTTAGAAACATTGCTAAGCTACGTAACATGCTATCAGTTTATGATGCAGAAAAGTTAGTTCGTGCATTCATGACCTCGAGACTAGATTACTGTAATGCTTTATTAGCTGGTTGTCCTGCATCCTCAATAAACAAGCTACAGTTAGTCCAAAATGCCGCCGCAAGAGTTCTAAAATTTGACCATGTAACACCGATTTTATCATCACTGCATTGGTTACCTATAAAGTCCCGTATTAACTACAAGGTATTGCTACTGACTTATAAAGCCCTAAACGGCTTAGCTCCAGTCTATTTAACGGATCTTCTATCGCCCTATAATCCATCGCGCTCTTTAAGATCAATAAATTTGAGGCTTTTGGTCATAACCTAGGATATCCAGATCAACCAAAGGAGGGAGATCATTTTCACATTTAGCTCCAAAACTCTGGAATAGACTTCCTGATACTGTTCGTTGCTCAGACTCGCTCTCCCAGTTTAAAACTAGATTAAAGACGCATCTCTTCAGCCAGGCATTCATATAATATTTTTAATCTTACAGTTAAATCCGGTCTCTAGTTCATAAACGCCAGAGGAGAACTGGCCCCCGACTGAGCCCGGGTTCTCCCAAGGTTTTTTTTTCTCTCCATTAGGTCACCTGATGGAGTTTTTCGGTTCCTTGCCACTGTTGCCTTTGGCTTGCTCAGTTGGGGATACTTAAATTAATTAATCAATCAACAATACTATTGATCAGCATTACCAAACGTGGATGTTTTACACTAGAAACAAACACTGATGTACTATTTTATTTAATGCTGTGAAGCTGCTTTGATACAATCTGTATTGTGAAAAGCGCTATATAAATAAAGTTGACTTGACTTGACTTGACTTGACTATTGAAAAAGGGAATATATTTCAAATACAATAAAGTATACTTTTTTCATAGGGATTGATTATTCTTAGCGCCCCCTTTGAACTGTTAAGCCCCCCTTAGCACCCCCTAGAAAAAAATCCTGGAGCCGCCACTGTTCAAAGCACTTGAAATCAGATGTCACACTTGCTTTCCTTCTCCTTGACAGGTAGGCCTACCTAAAAGCGTATTTGGTGAATGACGGGTTCACACCCAAGTGTGCCACACAAGTCCTGAAAAGTGAAGACAAAGCATTTCGATCACTCATGGTGGCTGGCTGAAGTATTGGTTTGAAACCCCGCAATCTCTGTGTAATCGAATTGGACGTGAGCCAAACTAATCCAATTACATTACAAATCTATTTTTTTCCAAAGATTGTTTCTGTCATTGTGGGTATAGTTCTCACCACGCAGACCTATGTGCATGTGTTTGTTTTCCCAATAAGTTTGGGTTTTAGTTAGTTTACGATGCTATAAAAACGGTGTAATGTCATAATTGACAGCTGTGCTTGCGATTGAGTCTGCGGGAGCATGGGCTGGACGCTGATGCCAGAGCTCCACTACAGGGTCACTAATGCGCAGACTCAGGGCTCTGAACGACGTAATTGGCAACGACCATTACTGGGATATTTTTGGCTTAGTTTTTCTAGAGAAGTGGAGACGTGCTGTCCATCTTTTATATAGTTTATAGTTCACACAGATTTTTCCCTTTTCCCCATTCCACTGCATTGTAACTCCATATTTGTAAACAAGCGCTTATATCTTTAAGGCGAGTCTTGCGCACATGCACTTTAAAAACTTTGGTTACAGTAAAATTTTTATGTACACATAAATGTTTTCAGTTAGGACAACCTATTGAAGTCGGCATGAAATGGAAGTTGGGATTGTCCTTTCTTTCCTATTGTGACGTTTATCCAAGTAAAACAGTTCCTCCAAAAAGAAAAAATGTAGAATGGGACTTGATTTTGTCTGCAGTAATTGATTGGATTGGTGTGGTTTTCTATTGCTCATGTGATTGACAGGTTGATCCCACCCTCATGCTGAAAAACACTTCATCAGAGAAGAGTCAGAGCAAGAGGGAGGGTAAGTTATTTTGATTAAAGATTACCTGGGCTCTTGAATTAAAAATAAAGATGTACACGGATAAATCATTTATAATAAATACTGCAATATTCCATAAAAAATAAGAAATGTCAATTTTGTTTTCACGATGACTTTAACCTGCATAAGTACCAAAATACATTTAGAATGATATTTTCACAAATATATACTTACCTACATTTATATGTACAGTAAATCTGTGCACTGTATAGGCATTCGTAAATTTGACTTTATTGCATGCATTTATAATATTTCACAATACTTTTAGTCAAGTGTCTTTATGGGCCATTGTAGAGCAGTTTCCACATTACCCTGGTGCTCTTTCATTTGTTGATGTTCAAGATTGTAACTTTTAATTTTTTTAAGCACTTGTCTAATTTGTCGCATGCCTACGTTAGAAGCTCAGGAAGGTTTTTTGTTCAAGCACTGAATCTCCTGTTGTCACAGTGGGCTTCAGAGCACAGTAATACACAGCAGAGTCAGACACGCACACATCCTGGATTGTCAGAGGAACTGATCTTGTAATAGAATCGTGTCTGGAGTGAAATCGTCCCTTGAACTCGGTGGCTTCGTCTCCATCTCCAAATTTATGTCTCCGTAAAATATATTTTGGAGAGTCATAACTATGTTGTCTGTACCAGATTAGAGTAGGGTTTGAGCTTGTAGTATTATATTTACAATCCAGAGTTACAGCATCCCCCTCTTCATATGCTGGCTGGAACCTTTTGGGCTGATTAACAAAGTCTTGTCCTCTGCATTCTGTAAGGAGAGTAAATTATTTCAGTAAATGTATTCCTACATACAGATAAAACTGACAGTAAGGAACAAATGCATGCATTAAAGATGGTATATTACCCATGCAAGTTGCAAACAGGATTAAAAGAGTTTCCACACAGCTTCTCATGGTAATCATGATGCAAAAGTCCCACAGAAGTAAACAATGTTCTCTTGAATTTAACTGGAACTTGCTGAGATGCTCAAAGTCCTCATTTGAGAAACTTGTGAAGTCTTGACTGTAAGAGTGAAGCTGCATATATTTGTTAAAACATCTCCCCCAAGTGAGGAGAGCAGATATATGAACACATATGACTCATATGAGGTTTTCTACTGAAAGTACCACCCCCACAATTGAATTGCACTGTCTGCAGTGAGTATGAAATGTTTATGCATTCTCACAAGTTATAGCTGAAGAAATCACAATTATTTAGTCTCTTAATAATGAAAAAAGATATCTATTTTTGACTAATTGGCTTAGTTCTCATCACTATTGTACTGCTAGTGGATTTGTCCTTCACCAGCTGAATAGTTTTTTTTTTTTTTTGTATTGAAGGTCTAGGACATGCAAATCTGGCTTTCTGTTTCAGACTTTCAGATATTCTGGTCAAGCCATTATTCTGAAAAAAAAGAGATTTATAGATATATGATCTTTTTTTAATGCTTTTTTAGTTGGGATAATCTAAAATGTACACATCATTATATTTATGGACATTGGACATGCTCATTCTTGCCATTATTATGCTGCATTTTCGTACTCTTGGACAGTAATTTACCCAACTCATTCACTTGACTTTTCTGCTGCTATCACCTAGAATTAGAAGTTGAACATATTAGAATGTTCAGTTATATTGGAAATTTAAATCAGAATATTAATGTGCATGTAATTAAGTCATTGCATCAGTGACTTGTACTGAGATATGTTAACAGATGCTTTGCATCCTAAAAACAGCATAATTGGCCTTGTCAATGTTTAAATTGAATACAATAAGAATGTAAGATGTTTTTGTTAAATACTACCTTTCTGAGGTCATGACAACCAAACTGTGATCACAAAGAAGCATTGAGTTAAAATTAGTCAAATCTTTTTCTATCAATAGAAGAAGGGCGAGAAAATCTGTTCTGTATATATATATCTTTACTATTGAGATCATTCTGGTTTTTGTATGGAGTCAGAGTGTTTCCTTTCACTGTGGGCCGCACAGCACAGTAGTACAGAGCAGAATATGACACTGAAGCAGAGGAGATCTCCAGATCCATGCGTCTGATGTCTTTTTTGTGGGTCATAGTTATCCCAGGAACCTGAGGAGCAGCATGTGTTATGATTCCAGACGATTCCATTATGAGGAACTGAAGTGCTGAACCAGGGAATTGACGGTACCAAAACAAATAGTAAACCGTGCCAGTGTAACTGCAAGATAGGATAACTTTTTCGTCTGCTTTAGCAATTACTGTGTCATTGTAGGGGAATATGATGTCTTCAGCAGAAGTAACACCTGAAAACAATTAGGAGAACAATGAGCAGGTTTTACAAGAAGGATTCTGCATTGCATACAGGGAAACATCTTTAAAGTAACAATTATTCTAAATCTTACCTCTAAAACTCATTAGGAGATATTCTATTAACAGGACTACAGCAAATGTCAACATGATGCTTTACTGGTCAGGAGAAAAGTGCAGGTTTGCTGAAACAAGCATTTCATATGTCATAATTTTAGAGCTGCTGTTTACTCCTCCTCCTCCAGAGCGTTTCAGTCTCATGAGAGGTATTACTCTACAAGCCCCGCACATGACATGCAGGAAAAATTGTAAGCTAAATTGTGCACACGATTTACTAATTCGTTATTAATTTGTTTACTCAAAGTTCTTTTTCTGGCAGATTAACGGCTGAAGTACGCATAGGGTCAGTTTGTACACAACAGATCAGATCAGATTTTAATGTTTAAAAGTAGAAAATCAGCCAATGCAAAAGTATTTGGTGTATATGGTGTTGTAGTTATGAGTGACCAAATGACCTTCAGTGAATGAAGCATCATCACTAGAAAGAGCATTGTTTATAAAAATAGAGAGGGGATTTTTGTCAAAGAGAAACTCAAAATAATTTGTAGAGTAACTGTTTGTCGCCCTCTTCTGCATTGCAAGAGTTATTACAAGGTTGCAAATATCATCAACCATCAGAAAGTGTAACTCAAGACCATGAGAGTTTTTGTATGAGTGTTGAGTGTGTTTGAGTCACAGTGGGCCTCAGAGCACAGTAATACACAGCAGAGTCAGACACACACACATCCTGGATTGTCAGAGGAACCGATTTTGAAGTTTTGTTGTGATTTGCAGTAAATCTCATCTCCTCAAAGTCTTTGTCATTTTGTACATTTGTAGCATATATCATCATCATGTATTTGGGGATTCCATTCATCTTTTGCTGGTACCAGAAGAGATACGGGGATGGATAACTGGTTTCATACGTACAGTTAATCGTTACTGGTCTGCCTTCAAAAGCAGTTTGAACTGTATTCTGGTCAACACTCTCCAGAGAGTCACATACTGGAAAAGAATAAGCATTATCAATTCATATTCTGCATGTTTTAATATCTTTATGGCAAATTTAGAGATTCCTACTCACCCCAGAAATGCATTATAAAGAAGATAAAATGTCTTTCCCAGTGAGCCATTATAATAACTGTTCTGTGTAAATGACTGAAATATTTCAATCCACTGGAGAGTGTGTAGTTGTTTCAGCTTGTCTTTGATAAACTGTTTTAATACTGTCACACATATATCGTCTGGGAGGAGCTTGATCTGTTGAATGTTATTCTCTTTCCTTTTGTATTTTTTCTTTTTAGTTTCAGTGGTGAAATTTCAGAATTTCAGTTGTTTTTTTGTCAATATCTCCTCTTAATATTTCTGTGATGAATATCACACTCTCTTCATCTTTTGCCATTATTATCTTTGGTATAGGGGATCATTTAAATACAAAGTTTATATTGCACTCCCCTGGTTGAGAATGTATATATGAGAGGTCTATTATTTATGAATTGTCATCACCTTTTGAGAAATCCAGATACAAATGTATTATATGTGTTAAAATATTTGCACTGTATAACATAACAGGATAACATTCACTTCAGTCCTGTTCGTTCAGCAGGGGTCGCCACATTCTGTTACAGTCTCTGTGGTTTTCCAAAAGTGATTTCAAAGCAATATTCTTGTAATATTTTTTTGGTGTGTAAAATATTTTTGCGTGTGTGTCCATATTCTGGTTCTCTATTAGGATCCTGTCTGTGCCAGTAAAGCAAAATATAACTGCTATACTTGCATCATTATGAGCATCTCAGTGTCACAGACTTTCCTTCTCTTATCATATCATCTTGGCCCAATGCTGTCTGGCGACACATCTGCAACAAAAATTAAAAATAAACTATTGTAAAAAATATTTACAAACTTTTAAATAATAGTTTAAAAGTAAAAAATATATATTAATAAAAATTCATTTGTTCTAATGTTATTTTAGGAATTTATAATTTGAAAATAAACATCAAAAAATGTTGTGCAGACGACCGTTTTCTTCCGCCTACCGCTTTCAGCTGTGACAGCTGTGAAATTACAGAACCAGACGAATTTACGATGGCCGAGAGAGCTCAACGCACTACAACTGAAGAAAAAACATTCAATCATCTTCATCAGTTTTACAACACACGTCTGCTTCAAATACTCACAACACAACCAAATGCAGAAACGCACTGCAAATACCACAGACCACAACAGCAATGTTTCCAGGGGACTGAAATAATCATAAGTGACAAACCCGTCTGGGACATGCTTATAGTTCAAATTCTACTTTTTTTTTTTTTTTTTTTTTTTTTTACTTTTTTTTGTGCAAAACATGACATGTTTATAACATTTAACTTTGTATACAATATACAAAAATGTATTAACAATATGTTCAGTGTCATCAGAATACAAATGAGAAAAGAAGAGTTAACAATGGCTGAAAAAATAAAATAAATAGAAAATAAAAAAGCTAGAGAAAAAGACCATGAGGGTAAGATATAAATCTATACATCAGTTACATTGTACAAATTTCATCATGTAATGTTTTAAATAGGTTTCATAAGAAATGTTAGGTAATGCAGGGTCCAAGAGAAGGCAAGTTTTAAAGTTGAGACACTCCTCACACACAGATATATAGCCTAACGCATATTTTAAAACCTTTTTTGTATAAAATGTATATTTATTTGCAACAGCATCATAAGGAAAGCTATTCAGCTGATGGACACTGCGTTGTCATGGGAAAATCCCAGGCGAAAATAATGAGGAAATTACGTCCTTGCTCCCTTCACCAAGTGCGTTCCAAGTGGCTATGGTTCACAAGACTAGTGCCCCCCTGCTCACTCCAAAGTCCCACTTCAAGATTTCTGGATTTGGTTGTGAACTTTTGCAGTGCGTTTTTGTATTTGGTTGTGTTGTGAATATTTGGAGCACATGTGTTGTAAAACTCATGAAGATGTTTTCTTAATTTGCGGGTGTTTTTTTATTTATTATCATGCTATTTTCAAGATTAACTTTAAAAGAAAAGCTGGAGTTAATCAGCAAAAGAAAACCTACACCAGGGTTTAATTTTGTGCAGAAAGCCAAAGATTTTTTTTAAGCATTTCAACCACAACAATTTAGCGATACCCCTGGATGACATCATCTATACTGTATATCAAAAAGTGAAAGCTTTTTTTTTTTTTTTTTTTGCTGTTTGTTTTTGCTGTTTAGGTAAATCATTTAAAATCTAATAGGTTAAGTGACTGATTTTAATTCTGGCCGCTGCTGCCACTGTTTTTATATGTTAAGCTTTAGTTGCGAAAATAGTTGTTTTGCAGAGTTACTGGTCAGTCTGTAAATTTACTAGGCTTCTTAGCGACCAGACATATGATTTATTGTCAACAAATGCGGAAGTGTCTGTCTCTAATGTGCTTTGGTTTGAGGGCTGTCATGATTGTGTTGACAACATTAAATTGTGTTAGTTTTGTGGCTATTTGTCACCATATTCTGCTGAAATGACACACCGATTGTCTGATGATGCAATTCTTTGTCATGATGATTTGAATTTTATTACTTTTTGTTTAATTTTGGTCAAAACTCTCACGCTCACTCTGATGTTTCATCTCTGATTGTGGCATTTCTTGTCTAAGTCAAAGGCAACATGCAGTATTATAGAAGATGACACAGTAAGCTAGGCTGATTTTAGGCTGTTTTTTTCCTCATTAACATCCCCCCCCCCCAGAACCTTTTTACAAAACCAGAGGTAGCCTATTATCATAGAAAATAAGAGGAGTGTGAAAATGCAATTAATGAATATTTTAAATAATCTTATTATTGTTTACTTTGATCCTTTTTCACTCTTATTAAAGCAGCTGTTACCATATTGTGGTGTAATGTATGTGTAGCTCAGTGTCACAGACTCTCCTTCTTTACTGATTATTGCTTCCTTGTCTTTTGGTCCAATGCTGTCAGGTAATACATATACATAGACAACAGAACAGTCTGTTTAATAAAACCAAAGCAAAGTCTATATTTGTAATTTCAAAGCTTGTAGAAGTTTACCTTTGCTTAAAATGTTGAACCAATTGCATATGACTTGTTTAGAGAGTGCTTTACCTGATACTGTTATAACAATCAATAGTAGATGTCTCTCCATGTTCATGCTTTTGATCTGTTCAGATTTATGTTTTGAGTTTTACTTGCTGAATTACTAAACTTGGAGAGGTGGTCTGATGTTCATTAATAATATGGGTGTGGCTAGTGACATCAGGGACATTTATATAAGAATAAACCAGAAATGAAATATTATTTTATTACATCTGATTTTTTTCTTTAATTTACCTATAAATCAGTGATTTCACTCCTGCAGCTCATTTTTAATTAATTAAATTGATACAACACAGTCTGTTTCCCCTATATACTGTAAGTTTCTTTCTTTTGATTTTGTGTGAGAGAGAGACATCCTGTTCACACTGTGGGCCTCAAAGCGCAGTAATACACAGCAGAGTCAGACACTCGCAGTCTCTGCATTATCAAGGGGACTGATTTTGATGCTTTCACTTCAGAGGAAAATCTCTCCTGGTACTCTGTCCCATTAACTCCTCCTCCATATGAATTCCTTTGTAACACAAGTTTAGGAGATTCATCTGTTCTCTGTATGTACCAGAAGAGCTCTTGTGATGTCGAGGTTGTAGTATATCAGTGTTATCAATTCTCCCTCAAATCCAGTAACATGTGTAAGTGGCTGATCAACTGTGTCTTCTGATTGACATCCTGGTAACAAACAAGAATAATTCTGTGACAATCAGCGGTATCATGTAGAAATAAAACCAAACATATTATGCTACACAAGTAACATATTTCGTTCACAAAACAAGATTAACTGATCCAAATATTATTAATGTCTCCTTGAGCCATTGTTTCATTGTTTGTTCTTCGAGATCATAGATTGGTGCCCAAAGAACAGACAAATCAATCTGCAAAAGCAGAGTAACTGAAAAAATAGTGATTCAAAGCTATTATTATATAAGGAAGGGAGGAGCTCAAAACACTGTCAGATGCTCAATGTTATCAGTATCAGAAGAGAGTAGAGGTAGAGTAGAGAATTACAAAGAAGTTATCAAGAACTGATAAAATGTGTACATTTAATGCAATGTTGTCACTTTGGATAAGAGTCTGCCAAATGCATAAATGGAAATTATATACAGTAGTCAACATTTGAAGTGGATCAAAGAAGTTAATCAAAGTTGTCCTAAGACAAGAATGGGTATTGTTCAAAATTCATGTATAATTTGATGAAAGGTTTTGATCCACTTCAAATGTTGTATTTGTAATGTAGTATTACACTATTTAGCAGTTATTCATTTTGTATAATATCTGCATTTTGTCGAGATGAAGTGCTACATGAAGTGCATTCCTTATAACGTTGGTGAGCTCAGCTGTTTAATAGAGGTGCAGTGAGGTCATACATCTTCATTTAGTTGTTAAATCTTTCTGTTAAAGTAAAAAAGAGCAAAGATAATTTGCATGCCAACTTCTGTTTGTTTTTATTTTTTATTGGACAATCATCACAAGTTGTCCATATGCATTGTGCACTACTACTTACCTTCTTATAAAAAAAATAAAAAAAAAGATTATGGTCTGAGACTCAAACCATTCCCATTGTAAATTGAAAACACCTTGAAATGTGCTCTAGAGAATTTTGTTCCAGGGAGCTCAGACCATCCTGAACTGAGATAGTGAGGCTTACACCCCTGTGTAACCAACAAAAGACGACTGCTGTGGTCAAACCAAGGCAAAACAATAATATTACATAGAGGTAATCACAAAAAAAGGAAAATGTCAATTAAAATGGCCAAGCAACCAACTTTAGAATATTGGGACCATTTGAGATGGATTGGCCCTGTTTTTATGTTTTCAACATACATTTGAGAAAATAATTCAGTTTTGATTATATCTTACTGTATGGAGCTATGGTGAGGAATAACTTTAACACATGACATAAACAAACTTTATAAACATCCCATACAGCAAGTTTGATATCATACCCTCTCTTCTCAACTGTCTTCATGTACTTTACTTTAAAATCGTTCAACAGTCTCAGTGGTTTACAAAATATATATGTGGTGTGTAAAACATTTGATAGCTGCACAGTAAAAACCCCAGTGTTAAATCAACACTGCTCAGAGCACATATGGTCCCACTCTACAGAGTGTTAAAATTAACACTGAAGCAGTGTTGAAATTAATGAGATAATTAAGTTAACACTGAAGCAGTGTTGAAGTTAATGAGATAATTAAGTGACTAATTAAGTGATGATTGAGCATTAGTGGTGACACCTGATGATAACAAGTAGACTCACTGAAGGAAAGAGAAACAAGAACAGAAAAAAAAGAGAAACACAAGAACTACAACTGACTTTCGAGCCATTATTGCACTTATTATTTTACCAGTTTGACTTTTTTTCTGTCATACATCTACACACGTTCTTATTTAGATTTAACAGAAGTTTAGACGGTAATGTTTGATGGAATGTTTTGTTTCATGTCACCATTATAGTGACCAGTGGTTGCTTTAGTTGGGCGCTTGACCCTTTACTTTTAAACATTAGTATTTCTCTGGCTGCTCCATCTCTGTGTTTATAGAGCATATGTGTTGTGGCAAGAGAAACTATGATTTGGGCTGTGTTTCCGGACAACATCGCAAGCCTAATTTGATTGTACAGACCATTTGTTGCAGTTGGTCTGCCATCATGTAAGGCTTAAGATGCTTTTGCAAATGCAGCCCTGGTTATTGGGACTGCAGCCCTGGTTATGTTTTGATGATGAAATTACTAGTGACCTGATTTCCTGATGGCACCCATCATTATAAATTGATTATCCAAAAGTTTTATTAATTTTTCACTACAGTAGTTACTTCCAGCAATATTTTAATGATCTGAAAGTATTGAAATCCCACACAGACATCAAGAATCTACATATGAATCTCAACAATGGTGACAATCAAACAAATGCTTAATGTTGCAGTGCATGATGGGAGCCACCAATCAGAACACATCAATGGCTGACATCATGCATTGCAGCATGAATAAATTATGCAGCTGAATTGTCCTGTAATTTTAATTGTTTTTTCTGTTGGCTTTTATTTTGCTATTGTTTTGTTCTGACTTTAGTAGCTTGTTTTGTGATGTCCAGAGTTGATCTGTTCATCACTAGTTTGTTTATTGTCACCATTGTTGAGATTCATATGCTGATACTCTATGTCTGTGTGTTTTAACAGAAAAACCTTCTTTGCACAAAATATGTTCAATATTTTTGATATTGCTGTTGGATCTCAAACTGTAGAATCTCAGAGCTACAATCACCAATACTAAAATGAGTCATCAAGCATATAGTCAAAGATTTAGACTCTGAATGACATCAGTGAATCAGGACACTACATGATGATATTTATCATCAAAACATATTGTCAGCAGGTCATGTTTTCTCTTGCAGTAACAAATGTGCTTTATAAACACAATGATGGAACAGTCAGAGAAAAACTACTATTAACAAAATGAAAAGAGTCAAGAGCCCAACTAAAGCAAACACTGACCACCAAAATGGTAACAGTCCATTACCGTCTAAACTTCTGTTGAATCTCAAGAACTTTTGTCGATGTATGACAGAAATAAAGTCAAACTGGTAATAATAAATGCAACAATGTGTAATGACTTTAAGTCAGTTGTAGTTCTTGTGTTTCTCTTTTTTCTGTTATTGTTTTTTCTCTTTCCGTCAATGATTCTGCTTATTAACATCAGGTGTCACCACTAATGGCCAATCACTTAATTAATCACTTAATTATCTCATTAACTTCAACACTGCTTCAGTGTTAACTTAATTATCTCATTAACTCCAACACTGCTTCAGTGTTAATTTTAACACTCTGTAGAGTGGGACCATATGTGCTCTGAGCAGTGTTGATTTAACACTGGGGATTTTACTGTGTGGCTTTTAAAGCAAGATTTCGATATGTGAGTTTTTGTAAAGCCTCTCAGGCATTTTGTATCACTGGGCTGCTACTCTTAGAGCACAGTAATAGAGAGCTGAATCTGACAGAGTTACACTGTTAATAGTGAGTTCGGTGGAGGTTTGGGATGTAGTCGACTGAAACCGATCGTCTGTTTTATCCTCTCCTCCGTATGATCGAGCACCTTTCCGCAGTAAATACTGAGGTTCTGTATTAGGATACTGTCTGAACCAGTAAAGCATAACATAACTGCTGCTTGTATCATATGAGCATCTCAGTGTCACAGACTCTCCTTCTTTACTGATTATATTAGTATCCTTGTCATTTGGTCCAATGCTGTCAGCAAACACACCTGCAATAAAATAGAGCAATTGCACACTAAACCATCAGCCCTTTTCCATAAATTATAGTTCTTGGCAAAAATGTGATATTTAAAGTGTAAAATATATTCACCTGAAATTGTGAGAATCACTAGCAGACAGGCCTCCATGCTAATACTGTACCTTAGTTTAAATATGATTTAAGTGGGTTTTTATCACAGCTTTAGGAGGTTTTGCTATTCATCATTTTTGAGATTCATACATATGCACCCCCATAAACTTTTAATTAATGAAATAAATGATGTAGATTGCATGTATTTATACTGCAGTGGGAGGTGCTCAGCTGTTTATGAATAGTGTGGGTGTGGTCAGTGACATCAGAGCCAATCCTCTATCCATTTTTATTTAGGAACAGTGCCATTAACTGATGTGAATTACTGTAATCAATACTTCTCAATCTTATGATAAGGTGACTCTTTTTATGCAATCTATTCTCACTGTGGATCTTAAAATAATCAAAAGGCAAACGGTTTCTTTCACAACGGTTCTTCCAATTTTTATTAAACAATTTATATTATTGAAACAGCTTCAAGTTTACAATTCCCCTTTCTTATTGAATATATTTTAGTTAACATGAGAAGACAAATAAAGGTTTCACTTTTTTTGTAAAATGTCAAATTTATTTAGCTGTAAAACGCATTGACGGCAACTTGTTCTAGTTCATTATCATGTCACTCCTTCTCTTCTCTCTTAACACACTCCTAAACTGTTCAGCAGGTGTTACCACATTATGATATTTACAGTCTCAGTGGTACATGTGGTATAATACACATTTGATAACGTTTTTGTAAAGCCTCTCAGGCATTTTGTATCACTGGGCTCCTACTCTTAGAGCACAGTAATAGAGAGCTGAATCTGACAGAGTTACACTGTCAATAATGAGTTCAGTGGAGGTTTGGGATGTAGTCGACTGAAACCGACGGTCTGGTCTATTATCATATCCGCTGGATGATTTAGCACCTTTATACAATAAATACTGAGGTTCTTTATAAGGAGACTGTCTGTACCAGTAAAGCAAAATATTATTGCTGTTTGTATCATATGAGCATCTCAGTGTCACAGACTCTCCTTCTCTCTTGGTTATCTTCGTATCTTCGTCACTTGGCCCAATGCTGTCAGAAAACACTCCTGGAAATAATATAAGACACTTCACAAATCCAATCCTTTCAATGAAACTAAAATGAGACATAACACATATGGATATAACTGCTTAACATGTAAGAATTGTTAAAAGTGTGATTTACCTGATATAATTATGAGGATCAATAAATACCTCTCCATGTTGATATTTCAGATCTGAACTGTTTTTAAAAGTACAATTGTACGTGAAAATTGTACTCTGTTGTTTTGAATGATAAATTATACCATAAATAATACTATATATAAATCATATACATATACGAAAATGAGATGTTACATCTCAAGGGACTATCCTTTTAATAAATTCAAATTTAAATTCAAATTTATACTGTGGGTGTGGATTGTGATAAAAAGACCCGCCCCCTTTTCTGCCAATACACATCAAGCATCGCTTTTGATCTGATGACTATAATTGAAAGATTGTGGTATCCAAGCAGTTTGATTCAGCATAGGTCTGAGAGAGAAGTCTGTTATTCAAAGCTCTGGATTTTTTTTTTTTTTTTTTTGCAAAAGTATTGAATGTTATTGAAATGTCTTTTTCTCACAATAAACATGCACTGTAGGAAATTGACTGTGCAATTCACAGTAATTAACTGGCAGAAAGTGACAAGTTACTGTAAAAACAGTAATAAACGTCAACAATTGTCAAGTAACTTCAGGATAAATGTTTTCATTTACAGCAGCAACATTGTAACTGTAAAATGAAACACAATAATCTCCAAGAAGCCTAGTGTTTTTTTGGTCACAGTACTTTTAACTTCATATTTTTACTCAAGTTTAATACTGTGATTTTAAGTCACAGTACCATAATTCAACTTGCATAAAACTATTTACAGATTACCAGTATTCTGCTGTTAAAATAAAAATGGACTGCATTTTAACATTTTTGACACACTGTGTTGACACACACCCAAGTGAGGACAGGTGTAAGCTGACACAAAATAAGACAACAAGAGATGAGGTAGTGCCGGGTGCGGTATACCGGTTTATTTTTGTTATGATATGATATATGATATTTTAATATACCGAAATACCGGTGTATGTCGCTTTAACAATGATTGAAACTGTTTGAGAGGGGTCGCTTTTCACTGTTGCACTGTGGTGAGGGCACAGCTTGTATGTGTTACTAAGCGTGACGGTGAAGATGATAGCTGTCAAATTATATTACAGTGTTTCCCATACATTGGTTCACAATATCAACACAGCCTTTTGAAAAATCTGTTTAGTTGAATAAACATGAGCACTGCACGTTTTAAACAAAACATGGCGCGGGTGTTTTTATATGAATGTATCTGAAGTGAACTGACGGTCTTTAGAAAAGTTTTGAAGTTATTTTCATTTAATCTTTCTTTATCTTTCCTGATAAAGCAGTGTGTATGAGCACTGCACTGCTTTGTGTACAGCCGTTACCGGGGAAACCGCTGTTTCTGACGCGCCTCCTGCTGGCACCTCTTTATAAACAGCCTTGCCAACCTGTATTAAAGGGGTTGAATATGATTTCACTTTTCTAACTTTAGTTAGTGTGTAATGTTGCTGTTTGAGCATAAACAACATTTGCAAAGTTACAATGCTCAAAGATCAATGCAAAAGGAGATATTTTCTTTTAAAGAAATTACTTTTTAAGGACTACAACAAACGGCTGGTTGGGACTGTAGTTATCCGTGCTTGCTCCAGGGTTAGTGACATCACTAACCCTACAATTTACATAAACCCCGCCCCCGGACACGATTTATAGATTATCAAGAAAGAATATGCTAATCAATGACTAGAAGATACTATGCATAAGCCACATAAATTCATCTACTAATCATTTAGAAATGTTGTCTAAATGTTGTCACTTCTTCTCGAGTCTCTCCATCTTTCTGACTTCGGTTTGAACATAAAAGGCTAAACGTTTTTGAAATGTTCAGTGCATGTCTGTGTGAGTTAAAAGAACACAAGCTCTTGAAGCTCCGCCCCCTGTGCCGGGAGCAGCAGCTCATTTGCATTTAAAGGAACAGGCACAAAAACGGTGCGTTTTTGCTCACCCTCAAAAACTGACAACTTTAACATGCTATATAAAAATATCTGTGTGGTATTTTGAGCTAAAACTTCACATACACACTCTGGGAACATCAGAGATTTATTTTACATCTTGTGAAAAAGACATTTTACCACCCAATGTTTACCACCCAGATTTTTTCTACAATGTTCACTCATGACCATAAAATAGGGCATTCTAAGTTAATCTAATGCAATATTTCCTCTCTCAATCCGTAGAAAATGTGGTTAACACCCAGTCATGCTTTACGGGGGGAAAAAATACCGTCATATATGGTGAAACCGGTATAATTTTGAAAAATACACTGTAAAAAATTTTCCTGTAAAATAACAGTAAAGAGCTGGCAGCAGAGACGCCAGCAGTATACCGTTATTTTTACGGTATTCAAACGTAAAATGACTTTACGGTAGTAGTCTGTAAACCAGAAAAATGGTATATTTCTGTATTTCTATAATTTACAGTAAAGAGCTGGCAGTAAAGACGCCAGCAATATACCGTAATTTTACAGTAGTAGTCTGTAAACCAGAAATACAGTATATTTCTGTAGTCACACTGTTGAATGGTTTCACAGTCTAATACAGTAAAACAAATGCATATTTCTGTGATTATTTGGAAATTACAATATTGTTTAGGTTGTTACTTTAACTTGTCACAGTTTACTGTAGTGTAGACAGTCACAGTAGATAATACAATAACTAAATTTATCAGTTTACTAAAATATCAGTCTTTATCGCAATCAGTATTGATTGCAATAAACTTCATTATTCTCAGGCCTATAGACAGTTGCTTAAGATATACATTATTGTGAATATTATGCAAAATAAGCAATACAAACTTCAAAGTCAAATACCTTTATTTCAAAGAGCAATGTTAATATCAACATGAATACAAAAAATGGAAAAGTATAGTGTCTGCTTTAGACTATGGCAATAAACTTAAACTCTTAGATTGCTCGTCAGAGACTGCCCCTAACCCTTTACCAAACGTGAAGGGCATAATCTATAGTTGACTTTTTTGTTTTATTTAAAGGGTTAGTTCACCCAAAAATGAAAATTCTGTCAGTGATCACTCACCCTCATGTTGTTCCAACCCCATAAGATTTTCGTTCATCTTCAGAACACAAATTAAGATATTTTTGATTAAATCTGAGAGCTGATCACTCCTCCATAGGCTTCTAAGGGACTGAAAATTGCCTGCCCAGAAAAGTTATTAAAGACATTGTTAAAATAGTCCAAACAATAATAACGACTTCATTCAACTATTCATTTTCTTCTGCGTGGGTCTGAGTATATTCACGTAGTGTAACAGCGCAGCGCTTCTGGGTTGTACATCACACGCATCACACACATGACCAGCGTCGGCCAATAGTGAGCCTACGTGGTGATGTACAACCCAGAAGCGCTGCGCAGTTACAATACGTGAATACTGTATACTCAGACCCACTTAGAAGAAAATGAATAGTTGAATGAAGTCATTATTTTTGTTTGTTTTTTTGTGCGCAAAAAGTATTCTCGTCACTTGATAAACGTATGGTTGAGCCACTGTAGTCACTTGGACTATTTTAACAATGTCTTTAATAACTTTTCTGGGTCGGCAAGTTTCAATCCCTTAGAAGCCTATGGAGAAGTGATCCAGCTATCAGATTTAATCAAAAATATCTTAATTTGTGTTCTGAAGATGAACGAAAATCTTACGGGGTTGGAACAACATGAGGGTGAGTGATTACTGACAGAATTTTCATTTTTGGGTGAACTAACCCTTTAAGACAAAAGTTTGAACACTTAACAAATTCTCTTGGAAAACTGCACTATTAAGACAACATTAAGACCTTTTTGATCAAATGAGTAAGAACATTTAGCATACAAGCATCTTTGGCAATGTTTTTGGGGAAAAAAGCCCACAGGCGCATGTTTTTCCTCTTAAAATGCAATGTATTGTCTGTAACAATATACTTTCATAGTAACATGCAGAATTGGCAACATTTCGAAAACAAACTTAAAGACATTTTGAAAATGTGCATTAAGGCCATTTTGAAACTATTATAGTACAGTAGAACATTTTGACAATATGCATCATATGCATCAATAAAAAAACAAAAAACATTTAGGGATGAAACTGTAAGGTAGGCATCTGTGCCACTAGACTTGCAGGTTACCTCTTAAAATTGTCCTGTGAGGTAGGCTTGTGTTTTTACGTTTTAGTTCTTGTGGATCCAGGAGAGATGACCATCACTTTGGTAGCTGTTCCTCTCTGCAGCATTATTCCAGTGTTGCCACTGTCAAAAAACAACAAATCATAATAATAAATAAACTATACAATAAGGTACAGTATGTACAGTATACACTCCAAGCTAATGTTTATGAAGTAATAATACCAGTTCTCTTGTGGCTTAATGTGGCAATGCCAGACTGTCAAAACAAAGAGAGTGAGATTAAAGAGCTCACCGATCTATATGAAGTTCCATTCAAAGTCAATGAGATTCTTCAGTAGCATGGCGACGTGTGTATTGAGAAGACTTCTTCTGGACGATCACACCTTTCTTCTTGGAGACAACCTTGCCCCTTTAGGCCTTTGTCCCTCTCTCTGGATTTATACCAATGAAGCGCCTAAAATCAAAATAGTCTAAGATCAGAGTGGGGTTGCAACAACTTACTGTTTTGTGTACATTCAATTAAATGCAATTAATTGTGTTTTGTCTTTCTTCATTGCACAAATAGAGTGGACTTGAATGACATATAGAAGTGACATCAAATGGAATTATGATAAAGCCTATATAGCCCAAAAAAATACCCTGTGTGTGTGTGTGTGTGTGTGTGTGTGTGTGTGTGTGTGTGTGTGTGTGTGTGTGTGTGTGTGTGTGTGTGTGTGTGTGTGTGTGTGTTTTGTGGCTTGAAATATACAGTACTAATACCATTTTATGCAAAAATACAAACACATACACATTAATTTAATTGTATATATCCATATAATGATGACAAGGAATGAAGGGGTTCTACCTCTGAATGAATTCCAGAGTGCAGGCTGCCTCATCTTGATATTGAAGGTTGAATATATATAGTAGATTGCAAACACAGCAGCAAGTCCCGTTGCAAATGTTGGTGTGATGCCCTCAGATATTACACGGCCCTCAAAAGTGATCATCCAACCTTTAATTGTGACTTGCCCTGTTGCACCTGAAACTTTAAGTCATAACAACATGGGAATGCATGTTACCTTGTGTAAACATTTGTAAACTCAAGATGAATGGTCGATATGATACTGTATATATAATGTGTCTATCAAGGAATTTAAATGAAATGTATACCAGGCAGTATCAGGCGAGGACTTGCAGGAAGACTAAGAGTTGTCTCAACGTCAGCTGCAGTGGCAGACACCTTTAGGGAACAAATACATATGCTTACTATAATACGATTTTTAAGAAGAAAAATTGTTAAAAGGTCAATAATAAACACTAGGTGAGAGTAACCTAGAGGTGAATGAGGTAGGCTTCTGAAGTATCTACAGTCAAACTGCTAAATAGATTTAGCATTCAAAATTGGGTAAAGGGTAACAATTTTATTTGTACAGGTCTTGGGGAGTTCTACTGCAAATGTCTAAAAAGTAGTATGCACCCTTTTGTGGCTAAATAAAAAAATAAAACTTACATCTGTAAGGAGGATCAGTATAAATAAACAAAATGCATTCACAAGGAGTCCAGAAAGGCAATATTTTCTCACCAATTTTCCGTTTAAACAGAAAAATGCAAAGCCTTGAGGATTCAAGTGTCTCTCTTTAACCGAACTACAATTAACGTTAGCTTAATTTTCTTGTTAACTGTTTGTAAAACACATTAAAAGTTGACACAAACAAAATAAAACTCACCAAAACCATCTCGGTTAGCCGATGTTCCAATAATCTTATGGTTTGGTTAAATCCTTAATCACCGGGCAAGATGTAAGCTAATTATTGCTAATTTATTTTCCTGCTGCCTCCATCTGCCGATTGCCTCTCTTACCGGTTAACAAGTGTTGTTCCTCGGATGCAGACGTTCGACTAATGTTTCAAAATTAAACAAAAAAACACCCAAAAGTAATATTGTTTTGGCTATTCAAATCTAAGCCTCGCTGATAATGACATGTTAAAATCCCTAGCAAGACAAGCTCCTGAGAATCAGTTTGATATCAAACATTCTTGGCAATATGAATAAGATTTTAATTACCTTTTAATTTGTAGAAGACCCGATGTTGATGAAGAACACTCGATGATGTGTAGCATGCACATCATTTAAATTGTGCGTCGTCTTCTGGAAAATCTCCTTTCCAAATGATGGTTCCTGAAGTCCTTTCAGGAGTTGATGGCAAATTATTTCTGTATTTTTTTTAAAGAAATTTTACCAAAACAAAAGCAGTAGGCTATAGCCTCAATTTAAAAGACTAACGTTGTATCAAACTTCTGACCGTGCTCCAAATTCTCCAGTCAACGCAGTTTCTAAAAAATACTGTAGTTTCCTGTAATTTAAAACATCATCATACTGTTTAGGTCCTCTGTCCTGTTTCTCCAAGTTAAGCAACCCACAATGCATTGCTAACTACAGTACTAAACTGTTTAACATGAAAACAGTATTTTAGTGTTGGAAATTGGCTGTAAATTTACAGCAATTGCTTACAGTGTACTGTGAAATGGATTTTTGGTCATACTGCCCAGCAATAAGATGAGGGAATAGGCTTAACAAAAATCTTTTATTCAGATAAAAGCGTGGGAAGGACAAAAGAAAGTAGCTACAGCTTCAACTGAGGTTCTTCCCAGTCCGGGGTATCAGTGGTGGCTTCCTTCCACACGCCAGTACCAAAGTTAAAGACATTAGAGAACTGCTAGCATGGTTATACAGGCTTTACTCTCTTCAGCACAGCAAAACTACCTTGAGTGAAACAGGATTCCTGGTTTTAACAACAATAATTCTATAATAATTAAATTATGTAAAATTATGTCACAGTACACATGTTATTCCATGCTTATCTGCAACACAAAATATAATCTTTTATTTATAAATTATCCCACCTCTCTGTAGAGTAAGCTTATAAATGTGGGTAAACATCTAAAACATTTTGACAACCTAATTGCTCTCCATCCGCTAGCTTAACAGCTTAGCTTCACTATATTGACTACTGCCATATAAATTATCTGACCGGGTTGAATTTAGTTAGAAAAGACAATGGATTTTTTTTAGAAACTTAGAGACTTGCATCCGAAAACTGATATATGCTCCCTTCGGAGGACGCATTTCAAGGTCGGAAGGCATCAATGCACGTCCGAATGCAATGTTAGTTTCACTTCCTTTCTCCTGAGATAACTTCATCTGATCGATTTTTGAAGGAAGCATAGATGTGTCATTCACTGCCTTTGATATCCCACAATCCTGTGCTTTCCAATATGTGACAGTTGAGCTAGTAAAATAAAGATGGCGTCTGAAATTTACTGGTTGTCAGTTTGTGTTTAAATGTACATTTTTTGATCAGTGTTTTCCTCTTATGTCATTTCTAGCGAGAAGTAACTTTTGTAGTCATTAAATATTGACTTAGTTTTCATCAAAGCTCGCTCTATTTTGCTGTAGATCATTAAAACGTAACACTGCCTCAGAAGTCTGTCCGAAATGTTGTGAGGAACGTTCGTGCGCAAACGCTACATGTGAAGTCATTGCCTGATGGCAGTAGTGTTGTTTTTGGCAGCCTGTTTTAATTTTAGTTTTAGTCTAGTCTTTGTGTCAGGCTCTCATTTTAGTTTTTATTAGTTTTAGTCGCATTCATACTCTTTTTAGTCTAGTCTAGTTTTAGTCGACGAAAACTGATAACATTTTAGTCTAGTTTTAGTCAACGAAAACTGATGACATTTTAGTCTAGTTTTAGTCGACGAAAACTGATGACATTTTAGTCTAGTTTTAGTCAATGAAAATTGTATTTTAGTCTCTTTTTAGTAATGTGATTGTATTTAACCCAGTCAATATAGAATTTCAAACAAGGCTATCTTATTATAGGCTATTTAGTAGGCCTATATTTAGGGCTGTGACGGTGGCAGGTTTTTTTTTTACCACCGCGGTAATGGACCAACTACCGGCGGTGGTTGGGGGGTTATTTAAAAAAAAAAAACTCGTTTTATATTTCCACACAAAGACGCGTGATATAGCCTACACTCTGCGCTTTGAGAGGGATGTGGGACGCAGGAAAACACGAAGATATCGATCTCCATCGATCTCTTTATGATATCTTTGTGTTTTCTACTTGATGTAAATTGGTTTGAAGAGCGAATTTTATCCTCCACAAGGCCGAAATATTTAGGCTATGTTTGAGATTGCGCTGCCAGAGAAAGTGAAACTAAAAATCACCCGCGCGTGTGAAGCGCGCTTTACAACTAAACTTGACGCGCCCTATGTCTATATAACAAGCACAAACTGTGTTAAAAAGAATTTGACATGCAAGTACAAATGTAGGCCATCTGTCCTACAGCGTTTTTCTACTTTACCACAGTAAAGAATACGAATATAATAGGCCTAATTAAAAGCGAACCAAGAAACGTTATAATACCTTTAGAAAATGGGTGAGACGTGACGTGAGTGAAGATTTGGGAAAAGAAACAAGAGATTCCATGCAGGGATGAGTCACGATTTTTGGATATTCGATTAGTTTATTTAATTATAGGATATCGAATAGGTTGTGCGATTATTCTCTAAAATAAAATCTCCATGTTCTGGCGCTGATGCGGTGACGTGTTCATGTAACCAGAGACGCTGCCAATAACATGCAGCTGTCACAAAGAACCGGCAAAAGTAATGATTATGAATGTGTCAAATACATCAATGAGACATTTTAATAGAATAACTAATGGAGTAATATATTGTTAAATTCGCTGATAATCGGGTGACCAGATCGCAATCCAGAATTTAAAGCCGACAAAGCTATGGGTTCACGCACAACTCTCTCATTCGTCGTGACGTTAACATTTCGTCTCGTCTCGTTTTGGTCAACGAAAATGAAGAGACATTTTAGCATAGTTTTTATTTTTTTTAAACCACATTTAGTCTCGTTTTTATTCGTCAACGATATTGCATTATACATGTATTTTAGTCATCGTCACATGACCATGCATTTACGTCTAGTCTCGTCTCGTTTTCGTCAGGTGATAACGGTTCGTTGACGACAATATTTCGTCATAATTTTCGTTGACGAAAGCAACACTAGATGGCAGTGAGGCAACAAGTCAGCTGTCTATGTTTTCGGATGCAGCCAATGATGCGGTCGGTGCTGCTCCACTCACTCAACAGGTCTTACAATTAGTGATGTCCCGGCTCGCGAATGAATCATACTTGAACCGATTATTTTTGGGGAACTGACTGAACCGGCTCTCAGCAGTTCCCGGTTTGAGTTATAATTGCATATACTTGATGCAATTGTGTGATGCTGTAAACAAAATGTTTTTTTTTTTGTTGTCTTTTTTAATTTGTATGATAGGAAATTGTACATATGTCATCACAAACAACGTTATATGTATATGGCTTTGTGATGTTTCCACATTATTCTTTATTATGAAAACTCATGTGAGAGCTATCACTGGTAGCACTGGCAGTGTGTGATCTGGACATACGGACAGAGCCGGATTAACGCAAAGGCAAACTAGGCACGTGCCTAGGGCCCGATTGGCGGGATGGGGCCCAGACAGAGGGACAAAAAAATAAAAAATAAAAAATAAATAAATAAATGTACAAATGTCCTATCTACAATTTATTTCAAAATTTATTAATTAACTAAAAATAGTGACGATGTTTATCTTAACCATAGACTGTTACATTACGTCACATTAACGCCAGCCCATGACTGTACAAAAGTCTACATAGGCACGCAAAGAAGCACAGCTCGTAATGCAGGTCATCGATTTTGGAGTGATTGCAATGTATTTTAAATATAAACGTGTGGGCTACTGTAGATCAGCGTCATTTCTGGAAAAATCATTCACCGCTTTGTTAGTCTACGAGTTTAAAAGAGTGCGAGCGTCATTAACGTGCCCAGACGCGACGCTTTGAATTTGCGCGTACAATGAATAACATCGCGTTGGGAGCTGACTAGTAAAAAAGCTACAAAAGTAAAAGATAAGACGTTTGTATTCAAAGTTAAAAAACCAACACACTGCAACATTTTTAAATGTTTCAAATAAAGGATCTCATATCTATGGGTCTATCTTCTATATTCTGCTGATGATTAGATAATACCCTGACATCATAGCCTATACGAATATTAGTTTAGATTTTTTTCCCTGCTCAGTAGCGATCGTATCTTTCTCTTCCACTTGATTTGTGTATAGCATATTTAAGGTAGCAATGCAATATCTGCCCATAACGCAGCTATGAAAACAATTATAAAAGCACGTTTATGTTCATCTACTGAAGTGGTATTCTGGAACTGTGAATAAACTGAATACACCAGCAAAATAACAACAAGAACAATAACATCTTCATTAAACAAAAAAGAGATTACTTTAGATAAAGTTTGATGTAGTAGGCTACCAGTAAAAAGTCTGGACCCATTACTATTTTTATTGTTTTTGAAAGAAGTTTCTTATTATGCTCTACAAGCCTGCATTTATTTGATCAAAAATACAGAAAAAAAAAAAACAGGAATATTCAGCGAGGATGTGTTAAATATATAAAAGTGATAGTGAAGACTTTTTTAAAACAACTTTTTAATAATCAAAAAATCCTGAAAAAAAGTATCACATGTTATAAAATAAATATTAAGCACCATTTCTAACATTTGATAATAAATCAGAATATTATAAAGTTTTCTGAAGGATCACGTGACACTAAATTCAGCTTTGCATCACAGAAATATATTTTAAAGTATAGTAAAATAGAAAACCATTATTTTAAATTGTAATAATATTTCACTATATTATTTTTCTGTATTTTTGATCAAATAAAATCCAGGCTTGATGAGCATAAGAGACTTCTTTCAAAAACATTAAAAATAGTAATTTGTCCAAACTTATGTACTGTGTAAGTAAAAATATACTAAATTTAAAATGAAATGTTGTATAAATAAAAAAGTTAGGAATCATATTTGTTTCAAGTGTTTTTTATTGGGGGTGGGGGGCCTCCAACATGAATTTTGCCTAGGGCCTCCAAATGTCTAGAACCGGCCCTGCATACGGAGGCTGTTCTCATTTGCCCAGAGTGCCAAGGCCATGTTTTAATACTCGTTTTCCTTCAATTCCACATAATCGTGGAGCAAATGTTTAATTTCCTTAATTACCATCTGCAAAATGAGCAAGACATGAAAGATGCCACTGTATAATGACACAGGGGTAGCTTACATAATTTTTATTATAGGCTATATCAAACATAAAATAATAAAGATGGCAATTTTGGGTTGGCACTGAAACTACACATTTGAAAAACCTTTGAATGAAAAGGTTTCTTTACCTTTTGTAAAAAAAAGAAAAAAAAAAAAAGTGTTACAAAAGGAATGAATTATGAGTCTTTCTGGTGGGTTTTTTTTTTTTAGTTCCAAAAGTTTTTTTGTTTTTATGTTTTATTAAAGAATACAGTATTTTCCTTAATTGTCTGTTCACTGCAAATATGTAACAGAATAACAGCAAAATCAGGGTAAACTAGTAATTGGTTGGGGACCCTGCTTCCAGTGCAATGTTCTGTCAGTATGTACAGTACATACAAACTATTTTCAGTGTTTATTAGGGCCCAAGCCCTGAAAGGGCGGAGGCCCTATTGTTTTCGTAAGGATTATTATTTTTTTTTTTCTTCATTATTTTTTTTTTTGCCTTTTTGCCACTTTTGGGGCCCTTAACATGCTCAAAAACTCTTGAAATTTTGCACACACGTCAGAACCCGCGGCCATCAGGGCCGGGCTGAAGCTGGTACCGGGGCGTGGCAGGGGGGCTCGACAGCGCCCCCTGGAATGGGGTCCGAAAACTTGGTCCATAAATCAAACACGCTTGCATGTAATAATATGAAACTCAGTACACATATAGATCTCATCGGGCCGAACAACTTTCGTGCTCTAAGTTTTACAAAAGCCCAACAGGAAGTCGGTTATTATACGTTGTTTGGAAAACGCATACAATGGAATGTGAAATACTCCTCCTAGGGATTTCATCCGATCGCCACCAAACTCGGTGAGAATAAAGTCAAGACATTGAGGATGAATTCTTGCGAACGGATTTTTGATATCTCAAACGGTTTGGCCGTGGCGAGGAAACAAATTTATGGCGAATAATGGGACACAGGAAGTGTGTTATAACTTCTGCATACATTAACTGATCTTGATGAAACTTCAGCAGTGTGTTTGTTGTAAGAGGCCGATCACATGGATGTGACTATTGTGAGTCAAAGTTATAGCGCCACCAACTGGCAGCAGGAAGTGTGTCACTTTCAAAATTCTTTGAATTCACCCTCTTAATTTTACCCGATTTGCTTCAAACTTTATGTGTATAATGTAGACACACGGCAGATGTAGACCTGTGAAAGAATTATTGATATCTTAGATACTGTTGCCGTGGCAACGCATCAAACTTTAATATTCTTTTCGGATGCGTTTGAGACTCTTAGCATGCTTGAAATTGGATGAAACTCGACAGATACATCACATTTATTAGCCAGTAGACATGTGAAAAGTTTCAGAAACGGGCGTGGCAGGGGGGCTCAACAGCGCCCCCTTGAACGGGGTCTGAAAACTTGGTCCATATATCAAACACGCTTGCATGAATTAATATGAAACTCGGTACACATATAGATCTCATCGGGCCGAACAACTTTCCCTCTGTCAAGTTTCACGCCAGCCCAACAGGAAGTCGGCTATTATGGGTTGTTTGGAAAACGCTTGCTGTGGAATGTGAACTACTCCTCCTAGAAAATTCATCCCATCCCCACCAAACTCGGTGTGCATGAAGTCAAGACATTGAGGATGCTAAATTGCGGACGGATTTTTGATATCTCAAACGGTTTGGCCGTGGCAAGGAAACGAATTTATGGCGAATAAGGGACACAGGAAGTGTGTTATAACTTCAGCATACATTATCTGATCTTGATGAAACTTCAGCAGTGTGTTCGTTGTAAGAGGCCGAACACAAGGATGTGACTATTGTGAGTCAAAGTTATAGCGCCACCAACTGGCAGCAGGAAGTGTGTCACTTTCAAAATGCTTTGAAATCACCCTCTTATTTTTACCCGATTTGCTTCAAACTTTATGTGTATAATGTAAACACACGGCAGATGTAGACCTGTGAAAGGATTTTTGATATCTTTAATACTGTTGTCGTGGCAACGCATCAAACTTTAATATTGTTTTTTGATGCTTTTGAGACTCTTAACATACTTGAAATTGAATGAAACTCGACAGACACATCACACTTATTAGCCCGTAGACTTGTGCAAAGTTTCAGAAACGGGCGTGGTGAGGGGCTCAGTAGCGCCACCTTTAGTCATAAATGGGGGGGGTTAGTTTTATCAACAGCAACAAAACTTGGTATGTGTATTGTTCTCATCAAGACGGACAACTTTCTAATTTACATTAACGATCTCTGACCAACAGGAAAAGAGATATTTTGGTTTGAATGTGGATTTTCTGAAGAATTTTCTCTCCCTCTCTCTGTGTCTCTGTGTGTGTGAGGGGAGGGGGGGATTTGACTATTGCTTTTATATTGTTAATCAAGGTTTCAGGGGCTTTTGGGGTCCTTAACGTGCTCAAAAACTCTTGAAACTTTACACACAGGTCAGAACCCACGGCCATCAGTGCCGGGCTGAAGCTAGTACCCGGGCGTGGCAGGGGGCTCAACAGCGCCCCCTTGAACACGGTCTGAAAACTTGGTCCATATGTCAAACACACTTGCATGAATTAATATGAAACTCGGTACACATATAGATCTCATCGGGCCGAACAACTTCCGCAGTCTAAGTTATTAGCTCCGCCCAACAGGAAGTCAGCTATTATGGGTTGTTTGGAAAACGCTTGCTGTGGAATGTGAACTACTCCTCCTAGAGAATTCATCCAATCGCCACCAAACTCGGTGTGCATGAAGTCAAGACATTGAGGATGCTAAATTGCGGACGGATTTTTGATATCTCGAACGGTTTGGCCGTGGCGAGGAAACAAATTTATGGCGAGAAAAGAGAAACACGAAGTGTTATAACTTCTGCATACATTAACTGATCTTGATGAAACTTCAGCAGTGTGTTCATGGTAAGAGGCCGGTCAGATGGATGTAACTATTGTGAGTCAAAGTTATAGCGCCACCAACTGGTAGCAGGAAGTGTGTCACTTTCAAAATGCTTTTATCAAAAGTGGGGGGGTTACTTTTACCCACAGTTACAAAAATCAGTACGCATATTGGTCTCATCGAGCCGGACAACTTTCTAATTTACAGTCATTAGCTCCGAGCAACAGGAAGTCAGATATTTTGGTTTGAATGTGGATTTTTTGGATATGTCAGACTCTGAGTTTTTAGTTACTCCTCCTAAGTGGTTTATTTTATTCACACCAAACTTTTTCAACATGATAAAAAATACATTCAAGATTATATATATATATATATATATATATATATATATATATATAGCTGCGAGCAGCGATGAAGGGCCAAAGCCGGCGGCACCGCCACCCCGGTGCCTTTAGGTAACTAAAGGCATCGTGGTTGCGGTGCCACCGGCTTGGGCCCGTAATCGCTGCTCGCAGCTATATTTATATATATATATATATATATATATATATATATTTTAATTTGTGTTATTTTAAACAGTGCATTGTTAGTTAATGTGATGTTCTACAGAGCAGTGTTGGTTACTGGGATTTACAGTATAATTAGGGCCCGAGCACCGATGGTGAGAGGACCCTATTGTTTTTGCTCCGTTTATTATTAGGGCCCGAGCACCGATGGTGAGAGGACCCTATTGTTTTTGCTCCGTTTATTATTATTCTTCTTCTCCAAAGTGAATCGCTTTTTAGAGGGCCTAAACATGCTCGAAAACTCATGAAACTTTGCACACGCTTCAGAAGTGGTGAAAATTTACGTGTGATATGGTTTTCAGAATTGGGGGGGGCAAATTCGGTAAATTATTGCCCCCACATTTTGCCCCGGCTCCTGGTTTCACGTACAGGTATGAAATTTGGTACATACATGTAATGACCCAATACCTACAGAAAAGTCTCTTGGAGCATAGCCCTAAACACAACAGGAAGTGAGCTATTTTGAACTTCCTCCTGGATTTTGGGCATTTTTCGTAATTTCCTGATGTTGTACTTTAACGAACTCCTCCTACAGATTTGATCTGATCCTCTTCAAATTTGGTGAGTGTAATCTTAAGGCCTTTGTGACGTTAAATTGCGAAGATCTAGAGTTTTCGTCGAAGGGTGTGCCCTCGGCGGCCTGACAAACATCTATCTATAAATTACAGGAACGTCTGTCTGTCTGTCTGTCTGTGTGTGTGTGTGTCTGTTCCTCGCATATCTCTCGAACCGTTAGTCCGATTAATTTCAAACTCGACAGGTGTCTTGCCACGGGCACGAGTAAGTGCAGTGCCAAGTTTGACATTGTTTGGATGAGAAATGCAAAAGATATCGTTAAATATATAATTTTTAGAAGGTTGTGGTTTAAAAATAAACATTCTGACATTAGAGAGTTGTATCGGTCAAAGAAGCCCCAAGAAGGTTGTGGTTTAAAAATAAACATTCTGACATAAACACTCAGTCAGCTACACTGTTTACTTCTGAATATTATAGTTTGGTTCCCGAACGTGATAAATCCATCTATCTATAAATTACAGAAACGTCCGTCTGTCTGTCTGTGTGTTATTCGCATATCTCTCAAATGTGAGATAACCACTAAATGTGTGAAAACCACTATTTTCTGTTTCAAACTTTCACATAGCATCTTTAGGTTATAACAACATTGAAAATCAAAATCTGGATTTGAATTTTTTTAAGATTTATTATAAAAACGGATTATTTTTTCCCAAAAATGCAATAAATTCATGACTTTTTTTTTTTCAAAATGCTATTAATCCATTGAATCAATATAAAGTTATTTTTGATCATATTGCCATCGCAAGAAATATCTCCTGAACTTTTTTGACGGCGATCAGCTCACAAAAACTGATTTTGCACGGGCACTTTGCACTGCTCCCTGAATCGAGGTGCTTATTCATTTGTGGATGTAAACTGAATCTGTAAGTCAGCTATGCTGTTAGTGTTTACTTCTGAATATTATATTTCATTCTGGTGCGCTTAACGTTGTCGCTACTGTGTAATAGTAGCCTATGCTATTCACCAACTAAACATATCCTATTCAATGCGTTCACAGTCTCTTTCACGGGCATCATTTGTAGTTGCCTATTCACAAACTGTTTGCTCAAGCATAGCGTTTTCTCGGAGTTCACTGTGTGCTTTTTACCATGCACAAATAAAAATATCACTGAACTTTTGCTGTGTAATTGTAACAATGAGCACACACCAAACCAACAATTACTAAAAACACACACAAAAACTGATTTTGCACGGGCATTTTTTGCACTAGTTCACCCAATTTCGGCCTTTTGGTGATATATGCATGATCAGATAAGTTCAATATTAATGTTGCTTGCAGTTCTGATGTTGCTAGGCAACCACAGACAGCCTGCAGTAACTCAGGCATACAATTTTCAATCTGCCCCAAACTTCACATGTTTGATAAGAGTCCTGTCCTGAACACATGCCAATGCTCATTATGATTATAGCAATAGCGCCACCTGCTGGTAGCAGGAAGTGTGGCAAATACAAAACGTGCTCGAAAAATCATGAAACTTTGCACACGCTTCAGAAGTGGTGACAATTTACGTGTGATGTGGTTTTAAAAATTGGATGGGGCAAAATGGCTTACTTATTGCCCCTACATTTTACCCCGGCTCGACGTTTCACGTACAGGTATGAAATTTGGTACACACATGTAAGGACCCAATACCTACAAAAAAGTCTCTTGGAGCATAGCCCTAAACACAACAGGAAGTCAGTTATTTTGAACTTCCTGTCAGATTTTGGGCAGTTTTTGCCATTTCCTGATGTTGTACTTTAACAAACTCCTCCTACAGTTTTGATCTGATCCTCTTCAAATTTGGTGAGTGTAATCTTAAGGCCTTTCCTAAAGGTGCCGGGTGGCGGTGGCAGGGGTGCGAGGGCCCTTTTCATCGCTGCTTGCAGCTTTAATTAGGGCCCAAGCCCTGAAAGGGCGGAGGCCCTATTGTTTTCGTAAGGATTATTAGGGCCCAAGCCCTGAAAGGGCGGAGGCCCTATTGTTTTCGTAAGGATTATTTTTTTTTTTTTTCTTCATTATTTTTTTTTTTGCCTTTTTGCCACTTTTGGGGCCCTTAACATGCTCAAAAACTCTTGAAATTTTGCACACACGTCAGAACCCGCGGCCATCAGGGCCGGGCTGAAGCTGGTACCGGGGCGTGGCAGGGGGGCTCGACAGCGCCCCCTGGAATGGGGTCCGAAAACTTGGTCCATAAATCAAACACGCTTGCATGTAATAATATGAAACTCAGTACACATATAGATCTCATCGGGCCGAACAACTTTCGTGCTCTAAGTTTTACAAAAGCCCAACAGGAAGTCGGTTATTATACGTTGTTTGGAAAACGCATACAATGGAATGTGAAATACTCCTCCTAGGGATTTCATCCGATCGCCACCAAACTCGGTGAGAATAAAGTCAAGACATTGAGGATGAATTTTTGCGAACGGATTTTTGATATCTCAAACGGTTTGGCCGTGGCGAGGAAACAAATTTATGGCGAATAATGGGACACAGGAAGTGTGTTATAACTTCTGCATACATTAACTGATCTTGATGAAACTTCAGCAGTGTGTTTGTTGTAAGAGGCCGATCACATGGATGTGACTATTGTGAGTCAAAGTTATAGCGCCACCAACTGGCAGCAGGAAGTGTGTCACTTTCAAAATTCTTTGAATTCACCCTCTTAATTTTACCCGATTTGCTTCAAACTTTATGTGTATAATGTAGACACACGGCAGATGTAGACCTGTGAAAGAATTATTGATATCTTAGATACTGTTGCCGTGGCAACGCATCAAACTTTAATATTCTTTTCGGATGCGTTTGAGACTCTTAGCATGCTTGAAATTGGATGAAACTCGACAGATACATCACATTTATTAGCCAGTAGACATGTGAAAAGTTTCAGAAACGGGCGTGGCAGGGGGGCTCAACAGCGCCCCCTTGAACGGGGTCTGAAAACTTGGTCCATATATCAAACACGCTTGCATGAATTAATATGAAACTCGGTACACATATAGATCTCATCGGGCCGAACAACTTTCCCTCTGTCAAGTTTCACGCCAGCCCAACAGGAAGTCGGCTATTATGGGTTGTTTGGAAAACGCTTGCTGTGGAATGTGAACTACTCCTCCTAGAAAATTCATCCCATCCCCACCAAACTCGGTGTGCATGAAGTCAAGACATTGAGGATGCTAAATTGCGTACGGATTTTTGATATCTCAAACGGTTTGGCCGTGGCAAGGAAACGAATTTATGGCGAATAAGGGACACAGGAAGTGTGTTATAACTTCAGCATACATTATCTGATCTTGATGAAACTTCAGCAGTGTGTTCGTTGTAAGAGGCCGAACACAAGGATGTGACTATTGTGAGTCAAAGTTATAGCGCCACCAACTGGCAGCAGGAAGTGTGTCACTTTCAAAATGCTTTGAAATCACCCTCTTATTTTTACCCGATTTGCTTCAAACTTTATGTGTATAATGTAAACACACGGCAGATGTAGACCTGTGAAAGGATTTTTGATATCTTTAATACTGTTGTCGTGGCAACGCATCAAACTTTAATATTGTTTTTTGATGCTTTTGAGACTCTTAACATACTTGAAATTGAATGAAACTCGACAGACACATCACACTTATTAGCCCGTAGACTTGTGCAAAGTTTCAGAAACGGGCGTGGTGAGGGGCTCAGTAGCGCCACCTTTAGTCATAAATGGGGGGGGTTAGTTTTATCAACAGCAACAAAACTTGGTATGTGTATTGTTCTCATCAAGACGGACAACTTTCTAATTTACATTAACGATCTCTGACCAACAGGAAAAGAGATATTTTGGTTTGAATGTGGATTTTCTGAAGAATTTTCTCTCCCTCTCTCTGTGTCTCTGTGTGTGTGAGGGGAGGGGGGGATTTGACTATTGCTTTTATATTGTTAATCAAGGTTTCAGGGGCTTTTGGGGTCCTTAACGTGCTCAAAAACTCTTGAAACTTTACACACAGGTCAGAACCCACGGCCATCAGTGCCGGGCTGAAGCTAGTACCCGGGCGTGGCAGGGGGCTCAACAGCGCCCCCTTGAACACGGTCTGAAAACTTGGTCCATATGTCAAACACACTTGCATGAATTAATATGAAACTCGGTACACATATAGATCTCATCGGGCCGAACAACTTCCGCAGTCTAAGTTATTAGCTCCGCCCAACAGGAAGTCAGCTATTATGGGTTGTTTGGAAAACGCTTGCTGTGGAATGTGAACTACTCCTCCTAGAGAATTCATCCAATCGCCACCAAACTCGGTGTGCATGAAGTCAAGACATTGAGGATGCTAAATTGCGGACGGATTTTTGATATCTCGAACGGTTTGGCCGTGGCGAGGAAACAAATTTATGGCGAGAAAAGAGAAACACGAAGTGTTATAACTTCTGCATACATTAACTGATCTTGATGAAACTTCAGCAGTGTGTTCATGGTAAGAGGCCGGTCAGATGGATGTAACTATTGTGAGTCAAAGTTATAGCGCCACCAACTGGTAGCAGGAAGTGTGTCACTTTCAAAATGCTTTTATCAAAAGTGGGGGGGTTACTTTTACCCACAGTTACAAAAATCAGTACGCATATTGGTCTCATCGAGCCGGACAACTTTCTAATTTACAGTCATTAGCTCCGAGCAACAGGAAGTCAGATATTTTGGTTTGAATGTGGATTTTTTGGATATGTCAGACTCTGAGTTTTTAGTTACTCCTCCTAAGTGGTTTATTTTATTCACACCAAACTTTTTCAACATGATAAAAAATACATTCAAGATTATATATATATATATATATATATATATATATAAATATAGCTGCGAGCAGCGATGAAGGGCCAAAGCCGGCGGCACCGCCACCCCGGTGCCTTTAGGTAACTAAAGGCATCGGGGTTGCGGTGCCACCGGCTTGGGCCCGTAATCGCTGCTCGCAGCTATATTTTTTTTTTTTTTTCTTCATTATTTTTTTTTTTGCCTTTTTGCCACTTTTGGGGCCCTTAACATGCTCAAAAACTCTTGAAATTTTGCACACACGTCAGAACCCGCGGCCATCAGGGCCGGGCTGAAGCTGGTACCGGGGCGTGGCAGGGGGGCTCGACAGCGCCCCCTGGAATGGGGTCCGAAAACTTGGTCCATAAATCAAACACGCTTGCATGTAATAATATGAAACTCAGTACACATATAGATCTCATCGGGCCGAACAACTTTCGTGCTCTAAGTTTTACAAAAGCCCAACAGGAAGTCGGTTATTATACGTTGTTTGGAAAACGCATACAATGGAATGTGAAATACTCCTCCTAGGGATTTCATCCGATCGCCACCAAACTCGGTGAGAATAAAGTCAAGACATTGAGGATGAATTCTTGCGAACGGATTTTTGATATCTCAAACGGTTTGGCCGTGGCGAGGAAACAAATTTATGGCGAATAATGGGACACAGGAAGTGTGTTATAACTTCTGCATACATTAACTGATCTTGATGAAACTTCAGCAGTGTGTTTGTTGTAAGAGGCCGATCACATGGATGTGACTATTGTGAGTCAAAGTTATAGCGCCACCAACTGGCAGCAGGAAGTGTGTCACTTTCAAAATTCTTTGAATTCACCCTCTTAATTTTACCCGATTTGCTTCAAACTTTATGTGTATAATGTAGACACACGGCAGATGTAGACCTGTGAAAGAATTATTGATATCTTAGATACTGTTGCCGTGGCAACGCATCAAACTTTAATATTCTTTTCGGATGCGTTTGAGACTCTTAGCATGCTTGAAATTGGATGAAACTCGACAGATACATCACATTTATTAGCCAGTAGACATGTGAAAAGTTTCAGAAACGGGCGTGGCAGGGGGGCTCAACAGCGCCCCCTTGAACGGGGTCTGAAAACTTGGTCCATATATCAAACACGCTTGCATGAATTAATATGAAACTCGGTACACATATAGATCTCATCGGGCCGAACAACTTTCCCTCTGTCAAGTTTCACGCCAGCCCAACAGGAAGTCGGCTATTATGGGTTGTTTGGAAAACGCTTGCTGTGGAATGTGAACTACTCCTCCTAGAAAATTCATCCCATCCCCACCAAACTCGGTGTGCATGAAGTCAAGACATTGAGGATGCTAAATTGCGGACGGATTTTTGATATCTCAAACGGTTTGGCCGTGGCAAGGAAACGAATTTATGGCGAATAAGGGACACAGGAAGTGTGTTATAACTTCAGCATACATTATCTGATCTTGATGAAACTTCAGCAGTGTGTTCGTTGTAAGAGGCCGAACACAAGGATGTGACTATTGTGAGTCAAAGTTATAGCGCCACCAACTGGCAGCAGGAAGTGTGTCACTTTCAAAATGCTTTGAAATCACCCTCTTATTTTTACCCGATTTGCTTCAAACTTTATGTGTATAATGTAAACACACGGCAGATGTAGACCTGTGAAAGGATTTTTGATATCTTTAATACTGTTGTCGTGGCAACGCATCAAACTTTAATATTGTTTTTTGATGCTTTTGAGACTCTTAACATACTTGAAATTGAATGAAACTCGACAGACACATCACACTTATTAGCCCGTAGACTTGTGCAAAGTTTCAGAAACGGGCGTGGTGAGGGGCTCAGTAGCGCCACCTTTAGTCATAAATGGGGGGGGTTAGTTTTATCAACAGCAACAAAACTTGGTATGTGTATTGTTCTCATCAAGACGGACAACTTTCTAATTTACATTAACGATCTCTGACCAACAGGAAAAGAGATATTTTGGTTTGAATGTGGATTTTCTGAAGAATTTTCTCTCCCTCTCTCTGTGTCTCTGTGTGTGTGAGGGGAGGGGGGGATTTGACTATTGCTTTTATATTGTTAATCAAGGTTTCAGGGGCTTTTGGGGTCCTTAACGTGCTCAAAAACTCTTGAAACTTTACACACAGGTCAGAACCCACGGCCATCAGTGCCGGGCTGAAGCTGGTACCCGGGCGTGGCAGGGGGCTCAACAGCGCCCCCTTGAACACGGTCTGAAAACTTGGTCCATATGTCAAACACACTTGCATGAATTAATATGAAACTCGGTACACATATAGATCTCATCGGGCCGAACAACTTCCGCAGTCTAAGTTATTAGCTCCGCCCAACAGGAAGTCAGCTATTATGGGTTGTTTGGAAAACGCTTGCTGTGGAATGTGAACTACTCCTCCTAGAGAATTCATCCAATCGCCACCAAACTCGGTGTGCATGAAGTCAAGACATTGAGGATGCTAAATTGCGGACGGATTTTTGATATCTCGAACGGTTTGGCCGTGGCGAGGAAACAAATTTATGGCGAGAAAAGAGAAACACGAAGTGTTATAACTTCTGCATACATTAACTGATCTTGATGAAACTTCAGCAGTGTGTTCATGGTAAGAGGCCGGTCAGATGGATGTAACTATTGTGAGTCAAAGTTATAGCGCCACCAACTGGTAGCAGGAAGTGTGTCACTTTCAAAATGCTTTTATCAAAAGTGGGGGGGTTACTTTTACCCACAGTTACAAAAATTAGTACGCATATTGGTCTCATCGAGCCGGACAACTTTCTAATTTACAGTCATTAGCTCCGAGCAACAGGAAGTCAGATATTTTGGTTTGAATGTGGATTTTTTGGATATGTCAGACTCTGAGTTTTTAGTTACTCCTCCTAAGTGGTTTATTTTATTCACACCAAACTTTTTCAACATGATAAAAAATACATTCAAGATTATATATATATATATATATATATATATATATATATATATATATATATATATATATATATATATAAATATAGCTGCGAGCAGCGATGAAGGGCCAAAGCCGGCGGCACCGCCGCCCCGGTGCCTTTAGGTAACTAAAGGCATCGGGGTTGCGGTGCCACCGGCTTGGGCCCGTAATCGCTGCTCGCAGCTATATTTATTCTTCTTCTTCTTCTTCTCCAAAGTGAATCGCTTTTTAGAGGGCCTAAACATGCTCGAAAACTCATGAAACTTTGCACACACTTCAGAAGTGGTGAAAATTTACGTGTGATATGGTTTTCAGAATTGGGGGGGGCAAATTCGGTAAATTATTGCCCCCACATTTTGCCCCGGCTCCTGGTTTCACGTACAGGTATGAAATTTGGTACATACATGTAATGACCCAATACCTACAGAAAAGTCTCTTGGAGCATAGCCCTAAACACAACAGGAAGTGAGCTATTTTGAACTTCCTCCTAGATTTTGGGCATTTTTCGTAATTTCCTGATGTTGTACTTTAACGAACTCCTCCTACAGATTTGATCTGATCCTCTTCAAATTTGGTGAGTGTAATCTTAAGGCCTTTGTGACGTTAAATTGCGAAGATCTAGAGTTTTCGTCGAAGGGTGTGCCCTCGGCGGCCTGACAAACATCTATCTATAAATTACAGGAACGTCTGTCTGTCTGTCTGTCTGTCTGTGTGTGTGTGTGTCTGTTCCTCGCATATCTCTCGAACCGTTAGTCCGATTGATTTCAAACTCGACAGGTGTCTCGCCACGGGCACGAGTAAGTGCAGTGCCAAGTTTGACATTGTTTGGATGTGAAATGCAAAAGATATCGTTAAATATATCATTTTTAGAAGGTTGTGGTTTAAAAATAAACATTCTGACATTAGAGAGTTGTATCGGTCAAAGAAGCCCCAAGAAGGCTGTGGTTTAAAAATAAACATTCTGACATAAACACTCAGTCAGCTACACTGTTTACTTCTGAATATTATAGTTTGGTTCCCGAACGTGATAAATCCATCTATCTATAAATTACAGAAACGTCCGTCTGTCTGTCTGTGTGTTATTCGCATATCTCTCGAATGTGAGATTAAATGAAATATGGGTTGGGTTATTGGTAAAATATTTGTTTAATGTTTGTACTTTATTCAAATAATTCTATAATTTGTATGCGCTTTAATGTTATCTGTATGTGATTGACCGGAAATCCTATGCACCTGTGATGTTGAAATTTGTCCCTTTGGTGGCACCGTAGTTTGCACAAGAGAAGATGAGCTTTTAAAAGGTAGCTGGCGGGTGTGAATGGTACGCAACTGTGTTTGAGCCTACATGGATTTTATTTGAATTGTTTGTTCGTGAACTTAAATAATTCGACGCCCGTTTCATGACGGAAGAAAGGACTATCGTATATTGTTTGCATTCCTTGGTGAGCGCAGCGAGGTACGATATGTTTTATTCATATATAAATCTGAATATTGTTTGCACATATGTATGGTTTATTTTGCTGTGTAATTAATGTTTGTCATCCTAAATGTTTGTTTACGTAATGACGTCTGTAGCCGTGAAACCAAGTGTGTGAAATGTTTGTTGTATGTATGTTTTTTAATACAGTTTTCACGGTGCTAAGGTGAGGATGAATTGAAAGTTGAACGTCATGCTGGTTTGGCGAACTAAATAAAGAAACACCTTATGCATCAGTCGAGACTCTCTCTTTTGGATCCAAGGGCTGCTACACCACTAAATGTGTGAAAACCACTATTTTCTGTTTCAAACTTTCACATAGCATCTTTAGGTTATAACAACATTGAAAATCAAAATCTGGATTTGAATTTTTTAAGATTTATTATAAAAACGGATTATTTTTTCCCAAAAATGCAATAAATTCATGACTTTTTTTTTTTTCAAAATGCAATTAATCCATTGAATCAATATAAAGTTATTTTTGATCATATTGCCATCGCAAGAAATATCTCCTGAACTTTTTTGACGGCGATCAGCTCACAAAAACTGATTTTGCACGGGCACTTTGCACTGCTCCCTGAATCGAGGTGCTTATTCATTTGTGGATGTAAACTGAATCTGTAAGTCAGCTATGCTGTTAGTGTTTACTTCTGAATATTATATTTCATTCTGGTGCGCTTAACGTTGTCGCTACTGTGTAATAGTAGCCTATGCTATTCACCAACTAAACATATCCTATTCAATGCGTTCACAGTCTCTTTCACGGGCATCATTTGTAGTTGCCTATTCACAAACTGTTTGCTCAAGCATAGCGTTTTCTCAGAGTTCACTGTGTGCTTTTTACCATGCACAAATAAAAATGTCACTGAACTTTTGCCGTGTAATTGTAACAATGAGCACACACCAAACCAACAATTACTAAAAACACACACAAAAACTGATTTTGCACGGGCATTTTTTGCACTAGTTCACCCAATTTCGGCCTTTTGGTGATATATGCATGATCAGATAAGTTCAATATTAATGTTGCTTGCAGTTCCGATGTTGCTAGGCAACCACAGACAGCCTGCAGTAACTTAGGCATACAATTTCCAATCTGCCCCAAACTTCACATGTTTGATAAGAGTCCTGTCCTGAACACATGACCATGCTCATATTTGGTTATAGCAATAGCGCCACCTGCTGGTAGCAGGAAGTGTGGCAAATACAAAACGTGCTCGAAAAATCATGAAACTTTGCACACGCTTCAGAAGTGGTGAAAATTTACGTGTGATATGGTTTTCAAAATTGGGTGGGGCAAAATGGCTTAATTATTGCCCCTACATTTTGCCCCGGCTCGACGTTTCACGTACAGGTATGAAATTTGGTACATACATGTAATGACCCAATACCTACAAAAAAGTCTCTTGGAGCGTAGCCCTAAACACAACAGGAAGTCAGCTATTTTGAACTTCCTCTCAGATTTTGGGCAGTTTTTGCCATTTCCTGATGTTGTACTTTAACAAACTCCTCCTACAGTTTTGATCTGATCCTCTTCAAATTTGGTGAGTGTAATCTTAAGGCCTTTCCTAAAGGCGCCGGGTGGCGGTGGCAGGGGTGCGAGGGCCCTTTCCATCGCTGCTTGCAGCTTTAATTGGATATTGTGTTTTCTACATTACATTGGTAATTACTGTGATTTTACAGGACATGATTAGTTATTGTGTTTTCTACAGTACATTGGCAGTTACTGTGATTTTCTACACAACATTGCTGATTACTGTGACTATCACAGTACTTTTTTCATTACTGCAATTTTGACTGAATACACAGTATTCTACTGTGAACATGTATACAGTAATTTCCTGTGCACAAACATAACTTCACATGTGTTTTGTATAGTGTGTACCTCCATTATTTATTAATTTATTCATTTTTGGTAATCTACAGAGAGGTTTGGAAATTTGAGTCTGGAAAAGTATGGAACTTTGAAATGGAAAATATGCAGGAACCCTGCATTAAACAACACTACACAGGGTTTTTGTATGAGTGTTGAGTGTTTTTCAGTGACTGTGGTCGTCAGAGCACAGTAATACACAGCAGAGTCAGACACACTCACATCCTGGATTGTCAGTGGAAATGATTTTGAAATTGTGTTGAGATCACCACTAAATCTTCCCCTGAGCTGACCAAATTTGCTCAGCATAAATTCTGGAAATCCATTCACTTTTTGCTGGTACCAGAAGATATTTCGTAATACATCAGTGGTTTCATATCGACAGTTGATTATTACAGCTGCTCCTTCAACAGCAGTTTGAAATGTTGTATTTTGTTCAACACTGTCCTGAGAATCACATCCTGTAATGTATAACATCACTGATGAGGATCCCATATTCATATTAGAGGATTATTACAGCATGTATATATTTACAGAATTTGACTTACCCCAGAAATATGTGATAAAGAAGACTACAATTTTGTGCCAGTTTGCCATCACTGTAATTGTTGAAATAATACTTTGCAAAAATGAACTTGAAGTCTACGGTAGACTCTTGTTTCAGCCTCTCTTTGATAAAGTTGTACTAACACTGTCACACATGCAGAGAACTGCAGGAGGAGTCTGACTGCACCACAGCTCCTGAATATTGAACGTCTCCTCCTCCTTAATGATTCTGGGTCTATTTTTGAGACTTTTCAATGTTCTGTTTGTTTTATCTTCACATAAGTTGATTCAATCACTGATTCAATTAGATTTTTTTCAATTTGATGAAATTGTAGAAGATCATTTGACATAGTTATTGTACTTGGGTATATTATTAGAATAAGCTGTAAAAAAAAAAAAAAAAAAAAAGACTTTTACCATTAAAAGATTGTATATTTTATGTTGTTGTTCTCTATATTATTAGTTGATTATTATTGATTATGCAGTCTTATCAATGTCAAAGAATTGTTTTTGTATGAGTGTTGAGTGTGTTTGAGTCACAGTGGTCGTCAGAGCACAGTAATACACAGCAGAGTCAGACACACACACATCCTGGATTGTCAGTATAACTGAGTTTGAGTCCAATCTGGCATCAAATCTGTCTTCAAATTCAGAATTGCTACTTGATCCAAATTTGTATTTCATCAGTATATATTCAGGAAGGCCATTAGAGCGCTGAATGTACCAGAAAAGATATGGAGCAGACTGAAGCGTTTCATATTCACAGCTCAGGGTAACCTGATGTCCTTCGGTGACAGTTTGTGTCTCACTTGGCTGATTAACAGTGTCTTTCCCAAAGCTTCCTGTGAATGCATAATAGCATAATTATACAAGTAATGTCATTTTAATAATGCAGTTATTTACAACAATAAAGGTTTGATTACTTACCATAGAAATGAAAGGCCAAAAATAATAAAACAGGCATTCTGTGAGTCATCTTTGTCTATCTTAAAGGAAATAGAAAATGTCATTGAAAGCAGTTTTCCAGCGCTGGAGGAGAAGCTTTGATTCCTGCTTGTGATGTTGATGTAGTGATGATGTTCAACAGCAGATTTGCTTTTCAATCATGGCTTACAATTGTAAATATGAGGTGATGTCCTGTGTATGTAGATATCGCCATCTTCAGGTTGAAAATATTTTATACATCTGTGTCCCAAATTCCAACTGTAACATAAAATCCACAACAAAGACTTATCAATTGCAGTTTTTTTTTCTTTTCTTCACAGTTTTGTGTTGTGTTGTTAACATGTGTTCAATGCAGATTCAATGAAGTCAATGCTGACTTGAAAGGACACCTGTATATGAATTTAGGAAAAGCTTAAAAAAGTATACTACTTAGATGGATTTTGCCATTTTAAATTTTCTGTACATTCATGTGGTCTTCAGAGGTTTTCATAAAGCATGAGGACACACACACACATTCTGGATTGTCAGAGGAATTGTTCCTATGTGGAATCCAATTTTGCATGAAACCTCTCCTTAAAATCAAGCTCTATCATTCCTTTCCCAATGGAAAAGTCACTCAGAATGAATGTTGGGGATCTGTTTAGTAGTTGTTTGTACCAGAAGAGATAAGCATTTGCAGAACTCATGAGTGTATAATTACACAATAAAGTCACTTGATTTCCCTCAGCTGAAGTCTTTTCTCTTAAAGGCTGATCAATACGGCTGAGATTATGTAAAATAATATTACATATAGGGTTCAGCCTTTTATAAAATTCGAGAAATGATACATTATTCTTAATACATTTTCTTAGCTGGACATTATTTGCTGCCAGCGTCTTGTGGTAGATTTTTCCCCTACACACCTGACTTAGGTTGAACCACGTGTCCCTGACACCTTAAAATATTATACTCAGCTGAGTTCACCTCTGAATGCGTGGGTTGACTAAGAGTAGCTATTCTTACCACATAAAATAAAATGCCTAAGAATTATAGTTACCTGACCGCAATCTAACCCCGCCTTAGAGTCTCACAAAGAGTCGAACGACGTCTTGCCCCCTTTCGACTCTATCACTCGGGAATAAGGTCTTTAGTGTCTCACATAACCTGTAACTTGTTCCACTAACTAACTTGCTGCGCAGCAATAATAACTGACAGACTTCAGACAATGCCTTCGAATATGCTTTAATCACGGCCAGAGGATCTCAGACAAATTTCAGAGAGAATCCCCCCAGCAAAAAGAATACAACCGTTTTTGTAGAAGAGGAGCATGGCGAAAATGGCATGATACATTACATCATTTCCCTACAATTTGATTCCTCATATGCAAACCCTTCTTTTAAGCAAACTCTGTTTTCTTAAATCATTGAAAAATGGAAAAGGTTAGAAGTTCAGCTGATTACTCAATATGTCATGAGACAATTCTCGACGGTTATATTTTTGATATTGTCTAGCCAGCATCTCAAAATTTTACACTGGTTTCGACACAGTCAAATGTTAGGATGTTAGGTCTAAAGGAGAAGTAAGGTTAGATGTTAGAATCATGATTAGTTTAAAATACAGTTTACTATTTTATTTATTAAAAATCCATCACAGTCTAAATCATGTTTATTTATTTTTGTTAATTTTAAAATATGATTGTTATATTGTTTTTGATATGTCCACATCTATTATGGTTAATGGTTTTGAATATTAATAACAATCCAAAAAATGCAACATTATGTTGTGAAATAATTTACCAACAGTGTAACTAGTCAGAATCGATTAATCTGAGTAAATCAGAAGTAAAATTACATTTATTGGAAAGATCATGCTTTTTCAGGCAGACTCAAGCAGAAAAAATATCAAATGATAATGTAATGTTTAATCACATTTGTCAAGCTGTAATGTACTAAAGTCATGTAGAATGGTACTTATCTTTGTTAATTTTTAGTTATTTTGATCTAGGGCTGGGTTTCGATTCAAATTTCAAGAATCGATTCGATTCCGATTCTCAAGATCTTGAATCGATTATCATTATTCGATTCGATTCGATCCGATTCGATCCGATCCGATCTTCGAGATTTAGATAATGGTTTTTGAAAAAAGCATTTTTTTCCAGCTGTTACCTGAATTACAGGACTGTAGTTATGCAACATATTGATACTATTATTATAGACATTCAACTGCAAATTAATGGAGTATTGGTGGTTGTAAAGAACAATCCCCCTTCCAGAGTGTTGATACAACTGCTTTCACAAACTTGCACTGGTGTAGACGACCGAGGACGCAGAGGTATATCAGCACCAGTAGACCGATTATTTAGACGCGAACCTGATGTATTATTAAAAATGACATTAAGAATTTTCCAAAAAGCTGCTATAGTTCAGATGCAAATGCACCTTTATTTTTTATTTTAATGATCAACATTTAGAACACATTTGTTCTAAGCCAGTGCAAATGTAAACAGATTGTTGGTTACTGGCTTCACAGTAAACAGAGTAGAGATGCGCGGATGGGCTATTACTTCAACCGCATCACAAAACTCATCCGTCCGCAGTCTCCGCACCATCGTTTTTGACCAATTTTCAAAACCGCACCCGCCCGCCATCCACTTAATGTATGCATACATAACATTTTTTATTTGATTGGTTAACCGCCCGCCACCCATCCGAATTTAATTAAAATATAATTTTTCGTCACGACATCCGCCCGATCCACGGTTTATCCGCGGAGTCCGCGGCTGTAACCGCCAACCGCGCATCTCTACACAGAATGTAAATAAAATTTGAACTTACAAAACCTTTAGAAAACCTTTGCTTTTGTCAAGCTCGTTCTCTGCATTGCTTCTGAACCCGAAATGGTGTCAGATCGCAGCTTTGAGCGTTTCTGGAGTTTTCAAAGCAACCGCATGCTTAACGTTACTGACGTTGTTTTAATGTCCTTCCACCTCGCGCGCATGCGTGAATTCAATGACGCAGCAAGTTAAAGTTCATGGGGAAAATCGATCCTCTGAGTTACGGATCGATCTTTAGAAATTAATATGAAAATCGATTCAGAATCGGTGAATCGATTTTTTCAACACAGCCCTATTTTGATCCCTTTCAATTTTTTTCTTACATTTGCCTTTATAACTTGAATAAAATTGTATTTGTAACCACACACAGGTGTTTCCACTGGTGTAATTGTATTGTGTGAATTATAGATTGTGGGTTTGATGTGGCTTGGCATCAAAGTGAGAAATACATTTGAGTTTTTGTACAGCTTCACATAGACTTTGTATCACTGGGCTCCAACTCTTAGAGCACAGTAATAGAGAGCTGAATCTGACAGAGTTACTCCGGCAATCTTGAGTTCAGTGGATGTTTGTGATGTAGTCGACTCAAAGCGAGGATCAGAGGGTCTGCCAGTACCGCTCCAATCACGAGCATATTTCCACATTAAATACCGAGGTTCTTCATTAAGATACTGTCTGTACCAGTAAAGTGTAACATAATTGCTGCTAGTATCATATGAGCAGCTGAGAGTCACAGTCTCGTCTTCCTTCTTTATGATGAGAGTTTCTTTATTTGGCCCAATCTGGTCTGCAGTCATCACACCTAAAACAAAGAAAGAAGAACTTTTCTGAGTCAAGTTGCAAAATAATTTCTTACACTGTTTTTTTTTTTGTTTTTGTTTTTGTTTTTTTCTATTTAAATTTATTTTCACTGCTTTTCACTGTTTTTATCACTACAATGAATAAAGGGAGTCATTTTGTACCTGAAGTCAGAATTAAAATCAGAAACAGGTGTTTTTCCATGTTGACTACAGTAGATCAGATCAGTTATGGTATCTGTGCTCTAATGGGAATACTTTAGTTCAGTGCTCACAGAAGAAGAGGTGTGTCTGTTTTTTTTTTTTTTGTGTGTGTGTGTGTGTGTGTTTGTTAAAACTTTGATGGTTTTAGATGCAGGAGATTGGTTGAAGGTGACAGTTTTTAACACATACACAAACTTTGAAAAAAGACATGCAGGATTGGGCTCTTTTGGTCTGTTTTTTTTTTATGGTTCCCCAGAAAGAGCACTTTATTGCTTATTACTGATATGATTCTCATTTCGTGAAATGTCATTGTACAATATGTTTCTACTTGGTTTCATGTTGCTTTGGCAAATATGGAGAGGTTTTATTTATTTAGCATATTGTAAAAGAGTTGAGTGTGTTTCAGTCACAATATTTAACTATTACTAATTTACATATAGAAACTGTGATGCTACGTCACGTTGTGTTGCATGCTGGGGCGGCGCCGACATCTTAAGAGGATCGGCCTGCTGCTTTTTTGATGTAGCCTACTTGCCCAGACCAGTTCATCTGAAATCCCGCCCTGCAGCTGATTTCATTGGATAAGGTTAGAGTGAAGGGTAGTGTTAGGGATTAGTGTCTATTATCATGCAATGCAGTAAAATAGCTTATCTTATGCAAACAAGATTAATATTGTGAATATTTAATTTCAGGGCAAAAACAGCACAAAACGTATGCAGGTATCAGTATTAATTTCAGTAGGCTATCAGTAGCACGGGGTGTGAATTTATTTTTTTTTTTTTCCCTAAACCAGTTCAGCTGAAACTCCGCCCCGTCAGCCGATTCTAAAGATTTAATTGGTCATGTCAATCCCGGTGCTGATTGCCTACACCAAACACTAATCCCTAACCCTAATTAAATTCATTCAGTCATTAATTCATACTCAAATTAAAAAGAAAGGAAATATGTTTAAAAATCTACTTGCCCGAGAAATGACATAATCAACACTAAATACATTTGCTAGTGTCATCATAATATTGTAAATATGAATTGCTAAATTAAATTAAATTAAATTGAATGAACACATCTAGAACAGCAGTTTTAACCCCCTTTTGATGCTTCAGTCTCTCTTTGCTAAAGTTACACTGGAGACATTTGCAAACACCTGAAGGACGAGGCCGACTATACCAAAGTATCTGAATACAGCATAAAGGATTTGTGGTTCATTTTGACACTTAAGTATCATAATATTGTAGAATATTTTGCATTAAGTTTGATAGAATATGATATTTCAAATTGGCCATTGCGTTCATGTGCTCAACAAATTGTAATTGGCTACGTTTAAAAAATGCGTTGTAAATAACCTTTGATGCACTTCACAGAGCGCTTACACTGATTCACACAGGAGCGTTTGATAGCAGCCGCCCATCATCAGCGGGTCCTGAATATACCTGGTACTGCAGAAATGCTGGTATCATCACATTTTTTCAATTTATACCGACTTGGTACAGAAGTACCCGTACTTTTGACAACCCTCCTTAGCTTGTTCGATCATGTCTATTTCTGTATATTATGAAATGAAAATTGTTGAATTGCTTAAAGCAATAGGTAACCCATTTACATTGTGTCGTCATTTACTCATCTCATGGTAAACGAAAGGATATTTTGAGAAATGTCTTAATGTTTTTCGTCCAAACAGTAGAAGTCAATTGTCATCAAAAATGTTTGGTTCATTTTTCAAAATATTGAAAAATGTATTTTCAAATTATTGTTAAAAATGTATTTTAAAACAATTTTTCAAAATATATCTTATTTTGTGTTCTGCAGAAGAAAAAAAGTTCTACAGGTTTAGGACAACATGAAGGTGATTTAAATCATGGCAGAATTTTTTTTCTTTTCTTTTTTTGGTGGACTGTCTCTTTAAGATCGTTATTCAGAAATTCATGGTAATGAAACTCTGTTCACAATGTAATTTATTACATTTGTTTCGGTGATTTAATTTGGTGTTTGTCAATATGCGAAACGTTTGATCTCAATGTATATGTGCTTTGTTTGTATAATAAAATACTAATTCATTAAGAAGACACAAGCCAGCGTTGATCTTTTGTTCTTTATTTGAAAGTATTGCAATTTTCACTGATCTGTGCACCCCCCCCCCAAAAAAAAATAAATAAATTAGTTGCGTGCACTGATTTTATCTTTAAAATGAATGAAACAGGGAACCAGATTTGTAATTGACATACCTGTTATTTAGTAAATGGAAAAGTAGGAGCCTGTAATGATCCTGTAATGAGGCTTGATAATATGAATATGTGGTGCATGTCGCCATCTTATGGTTATCAAAAAAAAAAAAAAAAAAAAAAAACCTTACCAAATGAGAATGAAGTTCAGTTTTTAATGTAGCTTCCTGTTACTGGTTAACAGTTTAGGACCCAAGGACCAGATGTTTGAAAGAAGACCCGGAGTCAGAATTATAATAAATTGAAGAACAAATAGACTGAAGCATATCTCCATAGATTATGCATCTGACACTTAGACCCTGAAGTTAGGCACGTCGTGACCTTCCAGGTGGCATATTTGGGTTGCTGGGTGCCAGCATGTCCAGAACAACAACTCAGTCAATCTCCAATAATGCTCCAATAAACACACACACCGACATGGTTCCGAGGTTGGATTTGGCCAGGCTCTAACTATAAACAGGAGTCTCGTCTCAAAACATCAAGATATAACAAGTTCTTTCTCTCAAGGATAAGACACTTTAGTCTAAATGGAAAATATAGGCTTTAACTGAGAAATGGTCCCTTAAACTATAGATTTCAATAACCCCTATTTGTTTTAACACGTTGAAGTTAACACAGAACATGTCCCTATTTCATTTCTGGAAGCCGGGCTAATAAACAAGCACTGTAACTGCATTCAGATATCAAATACTGACATTAAAGAATACATGAAAAAAACATTTCAGTGATCACACTGGTAACTTCTATAACAAAGTAAAATCTCCAGAGAAGGAAAAATATTGATTAATACCTTGATTATATATATTTATCACTCATTACACATTGAAGCAGCAGTGGATTCCAATCTTCTAAATCTTCTAAACTTCACTCCTAAGTTTAAAAAACAAAAATCTGCATTCTGTTTATGAATTTAGTTTATTTGTGAAATGAAGCTTTGACTTACAGCACATATAATGACTTTAATGTTGGGTTTGTACAAAGATTTTAAATCTAATTTTAAACATGGGTGTTTGGATATGTTCCATCAGACTTTTGTTCTCAGTGTCTGAGTTGGCAATTTGGGAATGTGATTCTTTCATTTATGTGCTTCAGTCTGTTTAGTAGAAGGCATAATAGTTATGCCTTTTCAGTTGTGTCAGGTTTTTGTACAGTGTTCTAATGTTTCCTGTGACTGGGCCTCAGAGCACAGTAATACACAGCAGAGTCTGACACTTCAGCAGAGGAGATCTCCAGATCCACACGTTTGATCTCTTTTCTAGTCTTAGTAGAGAACCTGGGATCTACCAAAGATTTCTTAGTCTCTTTCACACCCTCTATTATAATCACAAGGTATTCAGGAGCTGATCCAGGATACTGACGGTACCATAGAAGTGAATCTGCAGAGGAATAACTGCAGGATAATGTAACAGTTGAAGCCACTGCAGCAAACTCTTCACTGCGGTCTGGTGTGATTTCATCTCCAAAACTCACATCTGGAAAAGAACAAAATAACATTTTAATTTTCAAATAGTAATGAAATTGCTTTTTTTATATAGTAATTTGGAATTGTATATATACAATAAAAAAAATACTTATAATACTTATTACATGTTACTTACATTGTCATTGTGATATGAGATCCTAAATTGTAGCAGTTTACATTTTAAATTAAATAAAGTTCATTAAGTTAGATGAGAAAATTACTGATGAGAAAATATGTGCAAGTTCTCAAAGAAAACCCAAGCTTTTTGGAATGAATGTAGAAAAATGAACTTACATGCCAAAGCAGAGAGCAGAATGACTGAATTAAGTATCATTGTACGTGTGTGTGTGTGTGTGTGTGTGTGTGTGTGTGTGTGTGTGTGTGTGTGTGTGTGTGTGTGTGTGTGTGTGTGTGTGTGTGTGTGTGTGTGTGTGTGTGTGTGTGTGTTCACTACAGCAGGACTGAGCTTTGTGACAGTCTAGCAAATGCAACAAGATCATCACAGATCTGTGTGCCAGACTCCTCCTATTTCATCTTGAGCCCTATTCGCACTGGAGTAGTATTATCTGGGGACCACGTGTGATTTATAAATTACATAAACTGACTGATATAATACTGCTGATATACATGTCATCCATCTCCATCTAATCATTCTTTTTGTTTTTGCTCCTCTGATGGTTTTCAGCTTTCTCTTTCTGCGAATTGTATAGTTGTATGGTGTATGGCCCAGCACCCAAAATACTATCAAAACACTCCCAACGCAGCCTCCATTATTCACAAAAGATGGATAAAAAGGCGCACAGGAAACAAAAACCTTGAAAAAATTAAATATGACCCCGCTAGAATAACAATTATTACAAATTACTAGAGGTCACCAGGTAATACTTATCCCATGCGAATCGGGCTTTAGAGTTGGAACCCCCCCCCCCCCCCCCTTCTGACTTCTGAGCTTCTTTTGCACCGTCTGAGATGAGCTCAAGGAATTCAGGAGCTGATCCGGGATACTGACGGTACCAGTGAAGAGTACGTGCGGATGAATAAATGCAGGATAATTTAACACTTGAACCCTCGACAGCAAACTGCTCTGATTTGGTTGGTTTAATTTTATTTCCATATTTTGCATCTGCAAAAGTAGATCAAATCTCTAATAAACTGCTGTTTAAATTGAATCAGTCATTTTAGACGAACCAGCATAAAATACAAGATACTGTACAATGTAAAGAAATACAATTTGTACTTAATTTTGATCAGAAATGAGCAATTCTGCTCTGAACTCTTAGATGTAATACTCAAACTTCAATACTTACAAGCAAATGCAGAAAGCAGAATGACAGAATGGAGTATCATTGTTTTTGTTCCTTATGCTCTGTCGCTCAGACTCTCTAACAGACGCTTAACAAGATCACATCAGATGTCAAAGCTTTAAACCCTCCCTCTTCCAGAGATCTAAATGAAAGAGCAGATCAGATCTGTTTCATAGTCCAGTGTCATCATATTCATATAGTGCATAGCTCCCTCTTGTGGTTACTTACTAACTTGTACAACATAAATTCTCAAAACACAAACAGAATGTGATACAGCAGTTTTTGGCCCGATCATAGGCTACACCTTTTTTGCCTACTGTAGTTTCAGCCCGACGCAGTTATCATTTTCACGTCCTGCGTCACGTTGTTTTAATAGTAAATGCATTTGCGTCTGTGCGCCCATGGACGTGCTGGTCTGAAATCAAGGTGATCAGGCGCAATGTTGGTGCATTGCAATTTTGAGGCAACTGAAATAGACTGCGCCATTGAACAACTGAATCCTGGTCTAAAGTCAATGGCAGTATTCATTTATTTCTTGTTATTTAAAGAGCGCGTTAGTAATGTGTGTCTAAAGGCGGGTGCACAACGCTCGTACATTCTGCTTATTACACAAGCAGCGGCACACAAACTAGCCAAATATTAAAAATGAAAGGATTACAATGTAAAATTATTTTTGTGAACATAAAGATATGGTGGAATCCATAAGCGTTCAGTCTTTAGTTTCCGCTTACAAATTCCGCCATGTAAATCGGCGCGAGCGCAACTGGCTTTTAAAGGGAATGGGAGATGAGACTCTGATTGGTTTATGTCCGCTACGCCCAAAACACACCCGTTACTCATTAAGAGAATAGGGACAACCCTTTAAGACCATGAGCCGGGCGCGCCGACCATTTTTCCCCTTGTTAAACTAGCAAAAGTGGATTCAGACACGCCCTAAGTGCGCTTGCGCGCTGCGCTTTCGACCATGCGCTTGGATCGTTAAAATAGGGCCCCTTGTGTTGTTGGTCCACATCCTTTCTTGTGCAATTTAATTCAGTCAGTGTAAAGGACATGCAATCTTCTGTAGACAGGTGGTCAATGGATTAGTTTTATTTCAGGATCATCCGAATTTATTAATAATTTCAAAAGGGGTTATTTAATTACGGTCAATCTCAGTCTTATCAAAACTTATCAGTAGGAAATATAAACTGCATTTAGTGTAGTAATTATAAATATATATATATTTTGTTCCCTATTCCACAAGATACTTATTAAGCCCAGACAAAATCTGCAGACTTTTTTTTCATGTTTTCTTTATTGAATTTTGGGGGGAAAGTGTGAAATGGTTTTAAACTCAGTTGAAATGTGTTAAATGGAACTAAGAATAAAGTTATTGGTTGCAGAAAACATAAATTAAACTCTTTGATATTTTTAAAAAAAAGAAAGCAAGTGACAGGTGATGTGAATGCCAGTCATTCCAATTCTGTGGAAATATGGGAGTTTTATGCAGTTTATACCCTTTATGGCTTATTATTTCATCCGGTGTAATGTGTCCCCCCTAAGTTTTTGTATGAGTGTTGAGTGTGTTTGAGTCACAGTGGGCCTCAGAGCACAGTAATACACAGCAGAGTCAGACACACACACATCCTGGATTGTCAGAGGAACAGATCTTGATGTGGAGTCCAATGATGCAGAAAATCTCTCCTTAAATTCATCCTCAGTAGTTCCTTCACTAAATGTATATTTATTCAGAATGAATGTTGGTGATCTGTTTGGTAGCTGTTTGTACCAGAAGAGGTATGGACTTGTAGAAGTTGTAGTATAATTACACCTTAAGATTACTTTATCTCCTTCACTTGCAGGCATTTCTCCATAAGACTGTTCAACCCTGTCCTGTCCCGAGGACACTGGAAAAATTGTAAAAAGTAAGTCATTAACATTAACTATTTGCAAAGTAAACAAACATTTAATAACCTAAATGAAAGTAAACTCTTTTCTGTGAAAGTGGGCAGAAACGGAATAAAAGTGCTTACCATCATAATGTGCTATGAAACACAGCGAAATCAAAGCCCAGCAAAACATAGCTGTTCTGAAATAACTGAAATTCACTCAACTGGAGTAACAGTGCTCTTAAAAAAGTCTGTCTCACTGAGCTCTACTTTAACTTATCATGTCACATGATCTACTCACACACGAAGAGAGCAATTCTGACCCCTTGTGGGTAAAGTTTGAAATTATTTCAAATGTGTTTCAACCGGTTTCAACCATGAATAATTTTTCACAAAATGAAGATGTTTTTGAACACATTGATCCCCTCTGCTCGTCTCTCGGTGTGTATTTGTAAAGCCATTTGCTCACTGTATATACCACTGGGCATCATGCACCTGTTTTTTTTTTTTTTTTTTTTTGCAGTGTTAAAGTAAAAGTTATCTGAAGAAGGTGTGCCTTGACTGTGTATTGGCCACATTTGTACATGCGAATGAGTAAACTAACACTTTTCTACTTACAATAATCATGCATTTCTATTTCATGTGGCTCCTTTGAATGGGCAATGCTTCTAGAAATAAAAGAGGGTCTAATTCAAGATTTAAGGGTCCATTTCCCCTGAACTGTGGACGTGTTAGTTTACTCACACACACATACTTACAGCCAGTCTAATTTAGGCTAGTACTTCAAGTGTGTAGTTAACTTGAAATGTAATATAAAGTGCTGGGCAAGCATCTGAAAATAAAGTTTCGGTTTACATAATTAATGTGTCTGTAGCCTACTGTGTATAATTATTTAGTATAGGCCTATATAAATACACACATATGCATGTATATATTTAAGAAATATTTGCATGTATATACTGTACATATATTTATACATGATATATATTATATATAAATTTAAATATTTTATATATAAATAACACATTTTTCTTAAATTTATACATGCATATGTGTGTATTTATATATACAAAATAATTATACACAGTACACACTACACACATTATGTAAACACAAAATTTTATTTTGGATGTGATTAATCATGAGTAATCGTTGCCCAGCACTATGCGTTCCGTTGATTTAAACCTTGTGTGGTGTTCAAAACCCTATAACAACCAAAAACAGCTCTGATGTTCCCGGTCAAAAATGACCGGCCCATTAAAAATAGCTTAAATCACTTGTTATGCTATATTATCACCCAATATTGGATTCAATCTTTTTGTCAACTTGTTCTGTTTCAATTAGAACTGGTTTTATATTTTTATTTGTATGTGATGAATCGTAGGCCTCATTTATCTGAGAGTAGGTATCTCATTTTTTGAGTAAAAATAAATACTATTGTATACTATAATGTATTTTAAAAGCATACTTTCAATGCATTGTTACAATGATCATTTCCAGCACACAGTATAACTAAAATATATTTTTTAATAAAGTGCAAATAAATACACTTTTAAAAAATAAACAGAATTTTCACTTCAAGTATATTATTTTTAGAAAATATATTTTTAGAAAATAATACTAAAGTACAATTAGTTTAAAGTGTGTTAAAATTTGTATTGTGAAAATAGGTAAAAGCATGATGCTAATATAGGCTACTTTTAATATTTTAAATATAGTACAATTTTTGTTAGTATATTTGCAATGTACTATTGAAAAATGGAATATATTTCAAATACAATAAAGTATTTTTTTTTTCACTAGGGCAAGCAGGTTTTTGTACAGTGTTCTAGTGTTTTCTGTGACTGTGGGCGTCAGAGCACAGTAATACACAGCAGAGTCTGATACTGTAGCAGAGGAGATCTCCAGATCCACACAGTTCTGACTGTCTTTTCTGATCTTAGTAGTGAATCTTTGATCTACTTCAGATGGCTTCACATCTTTTACACTGTCTGAAATAAGCACAAGGAATTCAGGAGCTGATCCGGGATACTGACGGTACCAAAGTAAAGACCGAGCAGAAGAATAACTGCAGGATAATTTAACACTTGAACCCTCGGCTGCAAACTCTTGTGTTTTGTCTGGTGTAATAGTATCTCCATTACTGGCACCTGCAAAGAAAAGTGAAAAATCACTATGCTGGTAAAATGTGAGCATTTCAGAAGTTAGCCTAATTCACTTATAGTGCACTATTAATATTTATATATTAGTGTATTAATGGTTATATAATATAGTGTACTTTTAAATATGAAGGCCACAAATAAGACCATAAAATTAATTATACATACTTCATTGTGATAATTTAAGGACAGCATTGAAGTGATGGTACTTACATACTAAAGCAGAGAACAGAATAACTGAATGGAGGATCATTGTGTGTGTGCTCACAGTCTCAGCCTGAATGATCTTATGGTCTCTGTCAGGTTCAGTAAAATACGTGAAGCTCCTCCTTCCTCACCTCCTGGGGGAAAGGGAGTGCATCAGTTTATCACTGTCACACTGTTGCTTCATATAATGTCACAAAGACAGAGTAGCATCTTTCATGCCATCACTTTAATAAAAATCAATTATAATAAAGGTCAAGACTTAAACACAAGATTTGCATTTACTTTTTTAGCTAAATTTATCTTCGAGTGAAAATCCAGGGATTCGAATGTGTAATGTGCTGTAGATGCAATACTATGTATCAGGTTTTTGTACAGTGTTGTGTTTCCTGTCACTGTGGGCTCCAGAGCACAGTAATACACAGCAGAGTCTGACACTTCACCAGAGGAGATCTCCAGATCCACACGTTTGAACTCTTTTGTAGCTTTTGAATACAGACGAAGACCAGGCTCAGATTTGCTTAAATATGAAGTAAAATCTCTGGTTTAATTTGTTCTGAGATTCTGGCGATACCACTGGAGAGAGTTAACAGAGACACCAGTTGTACTGTAGTTACAGGAGAGAGTCACATTTCTTCCCTCAACAACATGTTTTTCTGAAGTAAATGGTTTTATTGTATCAGCCAAAGAAGTTTCTGTGGAAAAAAGGGTGTCAATTAATTAAGCAATACAATCATTAAACTTTCAGAATTCATACATTCACAGAAATGTTTTTTGTTTTTATTTTGACTGACATAATGCTGAAATGATTTCTTACCAATGCAAAGTTGCATTATTATCCAAGTAAAATGAAACATGTTGTCCTCAGAGAGACGATCAATGATGCCAAAATAGTAATTCACCCTGTCAGCATCTCACACTGTCAACATCAGTGAATCAGCTCCACCCACTGCTGGAGTGTTTTATAACTGAGCAAGACATCTTTGTGGAAAAGGGAAATATGACCTATGAATATTATAACAAAAATTCATAGTTCATAATAACAAAAATATTCATTGTACATTTTTGCATTATGATCAGCACTGTACAGTCATATAAAGTGGTATATCATTGTGAATATATTTACTGATGTCACATTGATGCATTCAAAGAAGAGTTTTGTTAATTATTTGGGGGGTTATGTAAAGAAAATCCACACAGCTGGAATATGCATATTGAGGGAAACATCATGTTAAAAACATCCTGACAAGAACTAAGAGCTCTGATTCATGCAGTTTATGTGTTTCAGTCACTGTGGGCTTCAGAGCAGAGCAGTACACACACACACACACACACACACACACACACACACACACACACACACACACACACACACACACACACACATATCCTGGACTGTCAGAGAAACTGAGCTTGTGGATTTGTTGAGATCTGCATGGATTGATTATTAAACCATCATCACGTAACCATCATCACCTGATCTTGTTTCACTTTAGCTTTCTTTGCTACTGGAAAAATGTTTGACAAACACACTGTCACAGTGGCCAAAAAAAGACAAAAGATATAATAAGAGTTAAGAGCCCAACTAATGGAAACACTAATCACTGTTATGGTGACTTCAAATGAAACACATTAGAGTTAAACCTCTGTTAATTCTCAATAAAAACTTTTGTAGACCCCTGACAGAAATAAAGTCAGTCTGGTTAGTAATAAGTGAAGCTGGTAATGCTGTTTGTGGAGTTGTTTAATTCTCCTCTGCTGAGATCTTCAGAGATTTAATGTCTTCTTTTCTCTTTAGTTGATTTCATCTAAGGCTGTGGCTGAAGTCAGTTGTAGTTCTTAGGGGTGGGAGAAAAAATCGATTCATCGATGCATCGCGATTCTCTCTCCAACGATTCTGGATCGATTCTGAGAATTTCAGAATCGATTCTGAACTTAGTTTTTAACCAGATATGCGATGACGCTGAGTTTGCTTTAGAAACGCCTGTTATCTGCTTTCTTCCAATTCCTCACACACATACATACACCAATCAAACTTTCCGTAAAATAATCTTTCATAAGTTCGGAAAGGTTGAAGCGAATTACAAGGACATTCACAGGCTTCATTGCACAGGATGCGCTGTGAGAGACGCGCGCTTTGTTTTATGTTACGTTACACTTGAAGCGTGCTGTCTCGCCTTTCGGTATTTTCCTTACAAATGCTCTACGAAGTCATCATTTATGTGGTTTGGAATGCAGTGGACTTTTATATTTAAAATATGAACCTCACTAACAGAAGGCTGCGTTCAATTTCAAATGCTGACGCACACTTTGTTTGTGTAGACTGCTCGCGCATTGCGGCTGTGCGACTCCGTGTAAGTGATTTAATATACTTGTGCAAAATTAACATAAACACAGCCAGTTATGTCTTAAGCGATTAAACGGACAGGAAAAACCACTTTACTTCTTATATTTCAAAAGAGATCCGTGCGTGAATGCAGCTTAATAGATCTCTCGCAGTCTATGATGTCATAGTAAAAAACAACAGTAGGCTATAGATGAAGAAAAATCACTCACAATACTTGAATGGAAAACGTTCAGATAATCTTAAATAGGCTACTGAAAGCACTATTTGTTTGTTTGTTATGTTTCTATGCTCCTCTTTATTATTTGCTACTTAGCCTACTTGTATGTTTTGAAGTTATATTAGTTTAAAATTCTTAACATACAACTGTTTTAAATTTTTGTTTTTCATTTGTAATTTTTTTTTTTACCTTACCTATGTAAACTAATGAATTAATAGGGAGCGGAGGGGGGAGGAGTAGATAAAGAATCATTCTGGAATTGGATCAGATCGTGAGGTGACTAAAGATTTCCACCCCTAACATTTACATACTGTGAATCGTTTTTTTTTATCGAGAATCGTTTTTGAATCGAAAATCGATTTTGAATCGAATCTTGGGCCTAAAAATCGAAATCGAATCGAATCGTGTCATTTTCTGAATCGTGCACCCCTAGTTCTTGTGTTTCTGCTCGTCTCTTTTTTTCTGTTCTTTTCTTTCCTTCAGTGATTCTTTTTGTTAACAGGCTTATTAAGGCTGAGATGACTCCATATTTAATATACAAAGATTTTGTGGCTCAGATAAGGTCCAGTTCTGGTTTATTTTGCTCTTGGCTGACATGTGACATTGCTATGGCCTGCTTGTGGCCCAGATCACAATGTTGCTATGTGTGTTTACAAGCATATAAAATGGCAAAGACGATATTAGTGAAATATGATGATGATGAACATGAGCCAGCCTGAGTTTAGATGTCACTGTGTATATGTTTGCACAGGTTAAACTCATATAGGAGGAGCTTGCATGCATAATAGGGTACAATTCTGCCACAGGGTGGCCAGGTTCTGCAATTACATTTAAATAAACAAAACCTTTAAAGAAGAAATGGTGGCAGTTTTTATCTTTTTTTGTAACAAAACAGTTTTCAACATTTACTGTACACACTCAAAAGTTTAATTCTAAATGTTAAAATGATTATACCGGTAATTTAATGTACAGGAATTTGCTGACAATACTCAAATTAATTTGATGCTGCAGGAAAGTAATGAAACAATATTTTTAAGCTTTTTTTAATTATCTGTTTTTCTTTTATGTCTTAAATAATCTTCACACAGGTGTTACCACATATTTTATTATATTTGGGGCTGGATAGATTGGGGTTGTGATTGTGGTTTTCACTAGAGCGGTTCAAAGTGAAAAGAGCTTCAGGTTTTTGTACGACAGGTTTCATGTTTTGTATCACTGGGCTCCAACTCTCAGAGCACAATAATAGAGAGCTGAATCTGACAGACGTACATCAGTAATAGTGAGTTCAGTGGATGTTTGTGATGTAGTCGACTGAAACCGAGAGTCAGAGGTGTGTGCAGCACTCAGTGATCGTGCACCTCTATACGCTAAAAACAAAGGTTCTGCATGTGGATACTGTCTGTACCAGTAAAGCCGAACATTATCGCTGGTTGTACTATATGAGCAGCTCAGCTTGACAGTTTCCCTTTCTTTTGAGATTACATTTTTCTCTTTATCTGGCTCAATATTGTCCCCAGACACCAAACCTGTGAACAATAAGTAGAATGGAAAAAAGGTTAAACACAAGACACAATGCAAACAATAAAATGACTAAAAGAAGTTTGTTGGAACATTTGCATTTGTTTGATTTTTCAAACCTCCACTGTTTCATCATCATTTGCTAAATAATTAATGTATCCTACCTGTTCCCATAATTACAATGAGCAGAAAACACCTGTCCATGTTGAATAAGATCAGCGGTTCTTTGTTGAGCCTTTCGATGTTCTGCTGCACTGCTTATGAGACACTGAAGGACGTAAAGACACCCATGAACTTCCTGCTCACTGACACACGCTGTCTGTCTGTCTGTCTGTCTGTCTGTCTGTCTCTCTGTCTGTCTGTCTGTCTGTCTGTCTGTCTGTCTGTCTGTCTGTCTGTCTGTCTGTCTGTGTGTCTGTGTGTCTGCCTGTCTGTCTGTCTGCCTGTCTGTCTGTCTGTCTGTCTGTCTGTCTGTCTGTCTGTCTGTCTAATTTGTGTGTCAGAATCTGTTAAATCCCTTGGGAAAAGTATGGTGCATGAAAAGTGAAGAACAGTCTGTATGTTGTATGGATGTAAGATCATAGTCAATTTAAGGCTGTTTGACTCGCTGTATCAGTGATATTATTGCTCTCTCTCACTGGGTAAAGTGTTTTTGTATAAAGCTGATGTATTTCCTGTGACTGTTGGCCTCAGAGCACAGTAATACACAGCAGAGTCTGACACTTCAGCAGAGGAGATCTCCAGATCCACATGGGTTTGTTCCCTTTTAGTGATTTTACCAGACAGTCTTGGATCTACATCAGACTTTTTGGTGTTTGTTGCACCATCAAAGATGTGCACAATTAATTCAGGAGCTGATCTGGGATACTGACGGTACCAGTATAGATAATCTGCAGAGGAATAACTACAGGATAATGTAACATTTGATCCCTCCTCAGCAAAAAGCTCTGTTTTCTTCGGTGTGATGTTTCCAGACACAGCAGCTGAAAAAAGGTACATTTTTAATTAGTTTTGTTTTAATTGAACTCATCATTAACAATAGATAATACAAATAACATTTAAGTATACATACATGCCAGACTGTATATGAGAATAACTGAATAAATATCCATTGTGCAGTGCACTGTTCACTTTAAGATGATTCAGACTGAATTGTTATAGAGTCTGAAGTGATCAGATTGTGTCAGATCTGTGTAGCCCCTCCTCTCTGAGACACATCATAAGTTTTACATTTCACACCTGAGGAACAGAACAACGATCAAGTTACAATCTCTAATGCTTTTGTCTGTTTTTCATGTACAATTAATGGGTGTAATGTATTGTCCCGTCATTAACTGATTATTTGAGCATATAGCACAATAGTAAAGTGCTGGATGTGAGAGTGACATCATCTATAATAATTAGTTCAGTTGAGTATAGGATGTATTATGCCAAAATAAAATGTTGTTATTAGATCAACCATTTTTATGACCTATAACATCTCAATATTTTTTAAATAATAAATTTGTGTTGTTGTTGTTGTTGTTGTTGAATCAGACATGTTGTTTGTATGCACATGACTGTCTTTGAAAACAAATAAAACAGTGCTGGCCTATTACAGTACATACAGTAGATGAAGTGTGGTCAGTGACATACGCAACCCAATAGAATATATATAGTTTTTATTCGTTTTTATTTCAGTTTCAGTTTTAATCATTTTAGTTAAACTGATTGAAAATGGTAAATGTTGCTTTGGTAACTAGCTGAAATAAAAAAGCAAGTAACGAAAATGTGTTTTATTGTTTTGGTTTTAGTTTAAGATATAATAATGACCCTGCTTTGAAGAGCTGAATGATGAGTGTATATCGCCCTCTTCTGGTGCCCAATTAGTCATTATGTGCATTATTTGACAGAAATGTGCACTGAAATGTGAGTTTTATTTTTACTTATCATAATAGATTTATAGTAATGACCAAATACATTAGGTGTATGTATTTTAATAGCATATTGATCACTGTGGATTGTTTTGACATTAAATGCCTGTCTAAATATAATTTATAATAGGATAAAGTTAATGTCAAAAGTAAAAAATGGGTAAATTGATTTATGATATGACGTAGAATAGTTTGAAATTATAAACTTAGTCCAAAGACGAATCAAGAATATTTAATAGGGCTTATGTATTTGCAGGGTTTTTGTATGAGTGTTGAGTGTGTTTGAGTCACAGTGGGCTTCAGAGCACAGTAATACACAGCAGAGTCAGACACACACACATCCTGGATTGTCAGAGGAACTGATGTTGTAGAGGTGTTGAGATTGGCATCAAATCTCTTTTTAAACTGTTCATCAATCTCACCAGATCCGGGAAATTTCTTTAGCATATATTTAGGGAATCCATTAATTTCTTGCTGGTACCAGAAGAGATATGGAAATGAATCAGTGGTTGAATATGTACAGTTGATTGTTACAGATTCCCCTTCAAAAGCAGTTTGAACTGTTGTTTTCTGTTCAACACTATCCAGAGAATCACAGCCTAAAACAGAATATATAAAAAATGTTTTAAAGAAATGTAAAAATCTTGCACACATTCACACACACACACAGTGAATATAAAAAATAATCTAAAACCACACATATTTCATGATGCCACTTACCCCACAAATATGTGAATAGAAAGATAACCACCCTTTGCCAGTGTGTCATTATGTCTGTTGTGCTTTCCAATCACCAAAGTCATAAACAATACACTGAGGAGTTCTGAGCCTCTTCTTGTTTTGGCATCTCTGGGATGTAGTCGACCTAAAAACTTTCTAGGAGGAGCTTCAACTGTTTAGATCATCAGCATCATCAGATTTATAATTAGAAAAGACTAGTATGATTTTCATCTGTCTGCTGTAACCATATACATTTCTAAAGTATTTAAAAACTATTGTTGCTCTTCCCTTTTGTCTTTGTGGTTTCCGTGTTATTTTATTTTATTTTATTTTTTATTTTATTTTTACTTCTTTAAAGCAGGTTGCACAAGGATTTCAATTCCACATTAACATCTGCATCATTACTGGTTTATGGTTTTGGATCTGGAGGAATATATCAAAAGAAATGGTGTTATTAAATAATATTTGGATTATTGCATATCAACATGTAACTGTCTGTAAGGTCTGTTAAGGTCTGTTACAAAATTAGCTTAGTTTATTTTTATTATTACTGTAACATCACTTTCACTGGCTAGCTTTCTTATATCTATTTATAAATTCACGTATTTATATGCATTTCTTTATTACTTCTTTTTTTGCATTAGACGTTTAGATGCATTACTGTCTGCTACTTTTCTTTCTACATACACCACCACTGTCTGAACTGCTGTATGATATTTGAAGTGTTTTGTGATGCACTGGCCCTTTTCTGAAACCTCAGTTTGAGGATAGAGTTTTATTGTTGAGAGGGTTTTTGTGCAGTGATGATGTGTTTCCTGTCACTGTGGGTAGTACAGCATTACTACTATAACTACAGACACACACACATCCTGGATTGTCAGAGGAACTGAAGTTTTGCTGAGATTTGCTTGAAATCTCTCCTTGAATTCATCCTCATTTTGTCCGGTTTTAGAGAATTTATTTAGCATGAACTTGGGGATTTCATTTACTTTCTGCTGGTACCAGAAGAGAGTCGGGTTTGTGTAATCGGTCTGATATGTACAGTTGATTGTTACATCATCACCTTCAACAGCATATTGAATCTGTTTATGCTGATCAACTTTGTCTTGAGAATTACATCCTGAAATAGAATTGAAACAATATGAATAAAAAATTTGCCCATTGGCTGCAAGGAATGTGCACATAGACACATAAGGAAAATTCATTTTAAATATAAGCAAGAAAAGAATCATTGTTTGATATACTCACCCCAGATATATAAAAATATGATCACAATGGCACTTCTCCAGAGTGCCATCATACACAATTGAAATGACAAATTTCAATGAATTAAAAAAAAATATATATATTTTTTTTTTAAATAAATAAAAGTGATGGCAGTTCCTGTTTGACTTTTAAAGTTTTTACCTTTTTTAACTTTTGAACTGTACTAAAAATATGTATATATTAATTTTATTTTAATTAAATTTTTAATTCTTTAAATATGTTCACATGAATGTAGAAGACACATGTGGTTTTGGATTTGCTGTTAACTAAAAGTTTTGTCAAAGTAATCTCCTTAGTCATTATAATAATGATTGAAATGTAGTAATTAAAGAAGTAGAAATGAAGATGTGCACTGAAAGGAACCTCATGAAACGTGATATCCTGAACATTTTCTTGTTTCTTTGAAGTTTTATAACAGGCCTAATTCAACCTCACACAGGTGTTACCACATATTTTATTACATTAGATTGGGGTTTTGATTGTGGTTTTCACTAGATTTGTTCAAAGTGAAAAGAGCTTCAGGTTTTTGTACGACGTGTTTCATGTTTTGTATCACTGGGCTCCAACTCTCAGAGCACAATAATAGAGAGCTGAATCTGACAGACGTACATCAGTAATAGTGAGTTCAGTGGATGTTCGTGATGTAGTCGACTGAAACCGATCATCAGAGGTGTGTGCATAAGCATTATCACTATAGGATCGTGCACCTTTGCGTAATAAATACTGCGGTTCTTTGTTTGGATACTGTCTGTACCAGTAAAGCAGAACATTATCACTACTTGAACTATATGAGCAGCTCAACTTGACAGTTTCTGTTTCTTTAGAGTTTTTTTCTGTCCCTTTATCCGGCTCAATGTTGTCTCCAGTCACCAAACCTGTCAACAATTAAAAACAATATTTTTGATCTGTGAAAGCAAAATTGACAAAATACTTTTGCAAACACATTTCAAATAATGTTTTACAGGAATACAAATTACTAAAGTAAAATAAATGTTGCCTTTAGGGTTTTGGAATTAAAAACAAAGTAAATATTTATGTACAGAATTTCATTAATTATTTAATAATTAACGTACCTGTTCCCACAATGAGAATAAGTATGAGGCATCTGTCCATGTTGAATCAGATCAGCTCAGTTCTCTGTTGAGGCTCTCAGTTCTCTGAGCTGTAAGTCACTGAAGATCACACAGAAACACACACAGGAACTTCCTCCTCACTGAACTTCCTGCTGCTCTTTATGATTGTCATTTAACTATAACTACACAATTTTTATTTTATTTATTAGACATGTTTGTATAGAAAGATGTTTGAAGATTTACAACAAATGTAACATGAGAAGCAAGTTATTTTAACTGTCTTGATGGAGTTCAGCTCTCTCAGTGTGTGTAACATGAAAGTGTTGATGATGATGAAGAGTGTATTTGAATTTCTACAAAAATAAGTTGACAATAAAGTCCATCTATTGGCCAATGAAATACACTGTATTCTGTACACTGACCTTTATACCAAAGTTCTTAATTTATTAAGGCAAAATGGCTTAAATATTTAATGGCTGTTTTTTACTTTGTCTAATTTTCTCATATCATAAGCATGGCTATATTAACTAATGAAAATATAAAAAAAATTGTCATTTGTAGAGTTATGTTTTCTTTTATAGCTAAGTATCAGTTCAATATAATTTGTACAATATAAATGTATAAAATAATACTATGAATGACTGTATCTCTGAATGTGTGAACACTGCCATCCTGTGGCAGACATGTACTGTACTGCACTATATATTGCACAATGAGACTCATGTGAGATGTTTTATTGTTTGTTTGACAGTTTTCTGAATTACATAAATGGCAAGTGAATAGCGATTTAATGTATCTCTAATTGAATGTAATGTAAATCTTTCACATCGCCACACAAATGTACACCTTAATTAAAACAAAAGAAAATAAATCTGTGTCTACCTTTTGTTTTGTTACCTGTGATTTATTAATTGTTTCTATTACTTTTATAACATCACACTTAAATTGTCAGTTACAGTTTCTTTCTTTCTTCATCTGTCTCTGTTTTTCCTCTTGTTTCTCATTGTAACAGGTTTTTGTACAGTGTTTCTGTGTTTCCTGTGACTGTGGGCCTCAGAGCACAGTAATACACAGCAGAGTCAGACACTGTAGCAGAGGAGATCTCCAGATACACATGGGTTTGTTCCCTTTTTTCAACTTTAACAGAGAATCTTGGATCTACTTCAGACACCTTAGCTTCTTTTGCACCACTGTAGATGAGTTCAAGAAATTCAGGTTTTGATCTTCCATACTGACGATACCAGTGGAGATCATCTGAAGCTCCAGAGGCAGAAAAACTACAGGATAATGTAACACTTGAACTCTCCTCAGCAAAAACATCAGTTTTGTTTGGTTTGATGACATTTCCAAATACAGCAGCTGAAACAGAAAAGATACATTTGTACATTTTTTAGTGAGATGTCTTTTAAGAAAATGTATGTTTCACAAACAAAACAAAATAATATCTATCTATCACCTACCAACTGAAGCACAGAACAGAATAACTGAAAGAAGATCCATTGTTCAAGTGTTCACTGTGAGAAGAGTCAGACTGAATCGTTTCGTCCTCAGTCTCTTTCAGACACGATGAGATCATGTCAGATCTGTGAACTCCGAGTCCCTCCTCTCTGAGCAACATCATGTCTATATTTCACACATGGGGAACAGAAGAAAGAGCCAATCACACTCATCAGTGTTTTCTCTGTGCTATAAATGTATTTTATGTGTGATTTTGAAAATATGTTTTATAGCAAATATGTTTATGCCCTGCAAATTAAAATTCTTTGAAATTTCCTTTCAGTTTCCACTGAATTTACAAAGAATGCAACATTTGAAAAGTAAAAAAATATATATACATTTTCACTCTGGGTATGTAATTTTCCAACCCCAACATATTAGGTATATAGTGCTTATTTTCTATTAAATTAATATCAGCATTAGGCAAAATTCAGAATTTAAAAGAACTCCCTTTCATGAATTTGAATTGAATTGGTCATTGGCTGAATTGGAATTTGAATTAGAATATCAGGAAGTACAATTAAAGTTAAGGTTACTCTTTATTTTAAGGTGTCCTTGTGGAAATTATACATTTAAGTAGAAAGAGTAATATTGATTAACTAAATTTATTTACTATAGGGTTAGGATTAGGTTTTGTTAGTTGTAATTATTCCTAACATATAGTTGTTACTAGAGTACATGTAACATATGTAACAAGAACACTGTCAAATAAAGTGTTATTAAAGTTAATATATTACCTTTAATACATTTTAAAAACTGCATTTATGTCTATGAAATAGAGAACGCGTTTTAACAAATGTATGATTCTGCAAGAGAATGCAGATTATGTCACGGTTCATGGATCTATGTTCATCCCATGTGTCTCTCATTGTAACAGGTTTTTGTACAGTGTTCTTGTGTTTCCTGTGACTGTGGGCTGCAGAGCACAGTAATACACAGCAGAGTCTGACACTTTAGCAGAGGAGATCTTCATATACACATGGTTTTGTTCCTTTTTTTCAACTTCAACAGTGAATCTTGGATCTACATTAGACACCTGAGCTTCTGTTGCACTCCCAAATGTGTGCACAATATATTCAGGTTTTGATCTTCCATATTGACGATACCAGTAGAGATAATCTGAACCTCCAGAGGCAGAAAAACTACAGGATAATGTAACACTTGAACTCTCCTCAAAAACAACATCAGTTTTGTTTGGTTTGATGATATTTCCAAAAACAGCAGCTGAAACAGAAACATTTGTAAAAGTAAAAATTAAGAATTTATTTAATTTAATTAAAAAATATTAAAAATTAAGAAATAAAATACATATATAAAAAAGAAAACAAATAAACACACCTGCTGAGGTACAGAAAAGAATAACTGAAAGAAGATCCATTGTTCAAGTGTTCACTGTGAGAAGAGTCAGACTGAATCGTTTCGTCCTCAGTCTCTTTCAGACACGATGAGATCATGTCAGATCTGGGAACTCTGAGTCCCTCCTCTCTGAGCAACATTATGAGTTCTGTTCTGTAAATTCAATTCTGTTCATTGTTGCAGTTCCTTTAGTTATTGTCTGAGAACACTGCCATCTTGTGGTACGTTATAGCTACCTACACAATGTGTTACACGTGATAATGCATTGAAACTAAACTACAGGCTACTTTTTTTGGACTTTTAACAAAAATTAACAATATTATACAACTTAATACACTTTTGATGTCACATTGATTTAACTTTTTTTTACTTTCAGTTTTGCTCCTGTAGACTTGGACTCTAGATATATTTATCAAATTATGTCTCTCTTAGTCTCTGTGTATCTTTCTTCTTTCACTAAATAAGATAAGGAAAGGTTTTTGTACAGTGTTCTAGTGTTTCCTGTCACTGTGGGAAGAAGACCACATCTCACGACAAATTCATATACGAATTCGTATGAGTGATTATAAGGTGGCTTATTCGTACAAATTTGTATGACCAGCAGAGCCATTAACTCAATAGGAGTGGTGCTGAGAGACGCAGTCGCATAAAAGAAATACAAAGAGGCTAACTCACGTTATTATTGTCTAACTGAAATACTTCTGCTAATCAGTTGTGGGCCACTATTACATAAAACTGTGTCTAATGCAGATCATCTGTCGTTATCATTACTTTGAGTAAAGATTAAGCATGGAGCAAGATTTGTTTTACCAACGTTTATGTTACATCAGTCATTCACACTAGAGCACGGCTAATGTATGCACTGTTATTGATACAGTTCCCACATTCACCGTAATAAATTAGAAAAATACTCTGTAAATAAATAAGTAAAATAATCAGTTTGTTACTGGACATACACTTGTTAATGCTGATGGTGAGGAATTACAGTTACAGCATCTCATAATGTACCTCAAACTGAGTAGTGTATCACTGAGAAACGTCCTGCTCGAGTCTTCCTTGCGATGGAGGTTCGGGTTGAATGACTACTTCCAGTGTTTCATCGGACTCGCACTTGGACTAATGTGGTAAAATCAACGGCATTGTTTGTTACTGTCTTTAGTTTACTGTCTAGACTAGAGCTGACGTTCAGTTATGGCAACGGCCATTTTTGTTTTCGACCCGTGCGCTGTACGCGGTAGACCAATCACAACAGACTGAGCTGTCTGGCCAATCAGAGCAGAGTAGCTCGCGGAATAGAGGGATTTAGAGAGACTGATTCATTTGATGAGTCTTTGAAAATCATCGAAAATGTGGTGATGTGCAAATATATTTTATGAGAAAATTAAACTTTTTTTTTACCTTTGATGCATGTAAACCTGTTGTAGGAGACTCCAAAACAACATTGGGAAACTTTAAAATAGCATAAAAGGGGCACTTTAGGAATGTATTTGTGCTAAAGGAACCACATGGAACATGATATATTGTTATTGTTTCCCTGAAGTTTTTTAACAGGCCTAATTCAACCTCACACAGGTGTTACCACATATTTTATTATATTCAGGGCTGGATAGATTGTGGTTGTGATTGTGGTTTTCACTAGATCGGTTCAAAGTGAAAAGAGGTTCAGGTTTTTGTACGACATGTTTCATGTTTTGTATCACTGGGCTCCATCTCTCAGAGCACAATAATAGAGAGCTGAATCTGACAGACGTACATCAGTAATAGTGAGTTCAGTGGATGTTCGTGATGCAGTCAACTGAAACTGAGGGTCAGAGGTGTCTTCATAAGCAATCGCTGACCGTGCATTTTTGAGTAATAAATATTGCGGTTCTTTGTTTGGATACTGTCTGTACCAGTAAAGATAAACATATTCACTACTTGTACTATATGAGCAGCTCAGCTTGACAGTTTCTGTTTCTTTACAGTTTTTTTCTGTCCCTTTATCTGGCTCAATGTTGTCTCCAGTCGCCAAACCTGTCAACAAAAAATATATATACATTTGATTTGTAAAAGCAAGGTTGACAAAATGATTTTTATCAATCATGTTTCAAATCATGTTTTACAAGAATACAAATGACTAAATTAATATAAATTTAGCCTTTGGGGATTGAGAATTAAAAACAAAGTAAATATGCATGTACAGGATTTATGCACAAAGTTTAATCAGTTACTCAGTAAATAATGTACCTGTTCCCACAATGAGAATAAGTATGAGGCATCTGTCCATGTTGAATCAGATCAGCTCAGTTCTCTGTTGAGGCTCTCAGTTCTCTGAGCTGTAAGTCACTGAAGATCACACAGAAACACACACAAGAACTTCCTCCTCACTGAACTTCCTGCTGCTGTTTATGATTTTATTTGAAATATTACAGAATTTTGTATATGACACACAATATGAGAAGAATGTTCATTAAACTGTCTTGATGGAGTTCTGCTGTTTGAATCTGTGCAAACATGATAGCGATGACCATGATGGGGCATAGAGTGCATGTAATGGGAGTATTTCTACAAAAAACATAAATGTTAAAAAAAGTCCAACTATCGGCCAGTGAATATTGTAGAATAACCATATCTTCTCTTTTTATATAAGATTTGAAGTATCTTTACGTGAATGTGTGAGAAAACTGCCATCCTGTGGCATATGTACCAGTAGTGGCCAAAAGTGATGTCCAGCCTAGGAAAATTCATATCTTCACTCTCTATTAAAATATTATTAAAAAATGGTTAAAGATTTTGTAAGCATATTGCATAGTTGTGCTTGGAGTGAGTTGTTTATAGTTTGTGATAACGCAATGATATGTCAAATGCCAAATTGTGCGGACGTAATTATTGGCCAGGCTGTCATACAAATAAATTATGAACACATGCAAAAACAAGAGAAAACTGACAAAATTTTAAATAACTGATAATGTTATAGTCAATGTATGCTTTTTCCTGTGAGCTTTTTGTTTTTTGCATTTAAAAAAAAAAATTATTATCTTTTTTTGCATACACTGTAAAAAAAAAACTGTAAAAAAACGGTATTATTCCGGCAGCTGGGGCGCCAGAAAATTACTGTAAAATAACGGCAAAAAACAATCTCGTTAAAATACAGTAATTTTCCATAATTAAATAACAGATTATATCATTAATATTACATTAAATCTTATGTAATTATTGGGATTTCTAATGTTTTAAAAAGTCATATACACCTTTAAAACAATTAAATACTGTAAATTTAAGGTTTTATAAAATTATTTTATATAATAATGCTGTCTATCTACAGTCATTTTCTTTTAATATAGTTTTTATGTGTAAAATAACAATGAAATTATGTATAAAAAATGCACACAAGTACATAAATTCAAATACAAATGTTTGTAAATTTACAGTTTTAATTTTTATTTGTACAGATCCAATTTCACAACATCTCTAATTAAGTTCTTAATAATAGCAAATGTACAGTCAATTTCTTTTAAATTAACTAAATGTATGAGTACAAATTACCTGCATATTTACAGTATTAGTAATTGAACAAACACTAAACATCAAGATAAGTGATTGATAGGAAATAGAAGCTTAGTATATAATTTAGAACATGTAAAAATATCCACAATAAAAAGCAATTACCGTATACCTTTACAGTATAACTTATTTTAACATTTACAATTACATTTATCCAAAGTGACTAACCAATTAAGATAATAATTAAAGATAATAAAAAGCAACAAGTACAGTGACAAGTCCCAGTTAGTCTAGCACAGTACACATAGAAAGGTGTTTTTTTTTTTTTTTTAACAAAGATTTAGTATTATTGGGTGAAGTGTTTATGAAAAAGATGGATCTTTAGCAGTTTCTTGAAAATGTGTTGCGTTGCGCCGGTCATTCCACCACCAGGAAACAGTCCAGGTAAATGTCAGTGAAAGTGGTTTTGTGTCTCTTTGGGATGATGGCACCACAAGGCGCCGTTCACTTGCAGAACACATGCTTCTGGAGGACACATCGGAAGCAGTGAGTTTAGGCATAGGGCTACCTTTAAAGACAACTCTTGCTGCAGCATCTGGATCAGTTGCAGAGGTTTGACTGACACTGGAAGAGCTGCCAGGAGAGCATTACAATAGCCCAGTCTGGATATAACAAGAGAGTTGTGTAGCTCCGATAGGAAGGGCCTGATCCTCCTAATGATAAGGCAAATCAGCAGGATCACAGCAAGTATGTTTTGGCTGAAAGCTGAACCATAAGCAGTTCTGTCTTGGCAAGGCTGATTTAAAGGTGAAGGTCATTCATCCAGCAAGAATTTTCCATCAGGTAGGCTGAGATGCGAGCAGCAACCGTCAGATCATCTAGCTGGATTAAAAGATATGTGTCATTAAGATAGTAGTGATAGGAAAAGTCATGTTTCTAAATGACAGAGCCCCACTAAGCAAAATGATGTCCGAAAGACGTCTTTTCAATGTCTTTGTTACAAAAATCCAAGGTTGAAATGCCGTCCACTGAGGAGCCAGAATGAAAGTTATGACGTCTTTTTTTGACGTGTTCTGCACGTCCGATATAGACGTTCATCGAACCTTCGTACAAGGTTAAAACTAGTTCAAATGTGGCCATTGTGGACATATTTCAACATCATTTATGGTCTCATTTAGACATAATTACTTTGATTATTGCTGTCAGATGATCTTAGTGAGAATGAACAGAGGTTTAGATGTTGATATTCGTTTAATTTGAAGTGTCACCATTGTGGTGATCAATGTTTGCTTTAGTTGGGCTCTTGGTCCCCTTTCTTTTTACTTTAACTTTTATTTGGCTGCTGTAACAGTGTGTTTGTGTAACACAATTGTTGTGGCAGAGAAAGCCTAGAAAAAGTTTGAGGTGTTATCAGCTCAATGTTGATGATGACATAATTATCACAAAAATTGGCCTTTAATATGGTGTTTAAAGTTTTGTGTTTATATTTGCCATTAATAACCAACAACCTTGTGGAACTGCATTATTGGTGCCAAAAACATTAAAATGATCACTTATTTGAAGGTGTATAAAAAGCATGTGCACATGATGTTTTGAGCAAGTGTATCATACAGTCACACACAGACATCAAGATTGTGCATATGATTTCCAACAATGGTGACAATTTAAAAAAAAGCTTCATGCTGCAATGCATGATGGGTAGCTTTCATAGTACAAAACTCATCCTTAATTCCCGAGCTTTTTTTTGGTTGTCACCGTTGTTGTGATTCATATCCAAAAACTTGATGTCTGTGTGTGACTGTATGATACTCTTGCTCAAAACATAATGTGCACATGCTTTTTATACACCTTCAAATAAATACACCTTCACCAATAATGCAGTTCCAAAAGGTTGGTGGTTATTAACGGCAAATATAAACACAAAACTTTAAACACAATATTAAAGGCCCATTTTTGTGATAATTATGTCATCATCAACATTGAACTGATAACACCTCATACTTTTTCTAGGCTTTCTCTGCCACAACAATTGTGTTACACAAACACACTGTTACAGCAGCCAAAGAAAAGTTAAAATAAAAGGAACGGGGACCAAGAGCCCAACTAAAGCAAACACGGATCGCCACAATGGTGACACTTCAAATTAAACGAATATCAACATCTAAACCTCTGTTAATTCTCAGTAAGATCATAAGACAGCAATAGTCAAAGTAATTATGTCTAAATGAGACCATAAATGATGTTGAAATATGTCCACAATGGCCACATCTGAACTAGTTTTAACCTTGTACGAAGGTTCGATGAACGTCTATATCGGACGTGCAGAACACGTCAAAAAAAGACGTCATAACTTTCATTCTGGCTCCTCAGTGGATGGCATTTCAACGTCTGATTTTTGTAACAAAGACACTGAAAAGAAGTCTTTCGGACATCATTTTGCTTAGTGGGTAGTTAAAAAAAATGAAAAAAAGAAAGAAAGATGGGTGGAATCTAACACAATCGTAATCTTGCTGTAGCAAATCCAAACCTTGTGCATACTTTTAGTGCAATCATATGGAATCAGAAGACTGTTATGAACATATGGAATCAGAACCGTTATGATTTTTATGTTTTAATGAATTCTTCACATACCTTGTTTGCCATGATCATCTGCTTTCCACGTGACCTGAAATCACACACACACACACACACACACACACACACACACACACAAGTTATTTTAAAACTCAGTATTAGATTTACACATGTCAGATGTTCCATTGGGACAATGCAAAAACTCAAATGACTATGATCTTGAAGCTGAGCTGGAAAGGCTAACAGTAATATTTTGAGCTGCCATGTGATTTTAGCTAAGTTACATTTATAGAAAGTAATGTTAAATGAATATGATTTACTGTGACCTAGCTGCACACCTAGGTCCTAGGGGTTCATCATGTTGTATTCATATTCTAGTATTCCTGTTCTAGGCTTTCCTGTATCATCAACAAGTATGTTAAGTTACAGTATTTCGATTTCTTAACGGTCTTAATAAAGTTAGTCATGTTAACTATTACGAAATAAACAAAAGAAACACGGTAGGCCTATTTTTAGTAAAACTGTGGCTATTACAATGGTAAAAAAATCAGCTAAAAACATGTTTACTAAAATTTTATTATAATAAAATAAAGTATGTTTTTTAAGAGAAAAGTTTTCAGCTTCCAGACAGTGTTTCAAAATATCCCGCCATTTATTGGTTTAATGTTACTGACTATCATAACGAAGATTTTATACACAATTATGGACTTTAATATGAATAACAAGTCTACTAAAGATTGTTTTAGGTCTTTAAGTTAACAAGTAGAGATGTGGGTTGGGTTCAACTGATCTTTATTAACACAGATCGATAATTAAAAAACGTATGCTGCATTTTCAGTGTTTTGCCCTGACCCAGTTATAACTGAACATCATTTAATAATGCTAACGTTAGCATGGAAACTGTCTAACCACTTAACACAAATGTAATATAAATTAAAGCTGCAAGCAGCATTTATCGGGGTTCAAGCAGTTAAGGCCTTTAAGGCCTTAAAGCACAAAAGCTTTAAAATCTATTAAGTTTTATTTAGCAAGCATGTAACCACTGACATAATAGATGGAAAAGACCATTTACAGCCAATACAGGCAATGTAACATAGGAAATACATGGTTTTAAAGCTGTTTAACATTTATAGGATTTCTATACATTTCTGCACTGGTTTGGTTCCGATCGGGCGAAAAACCTAGGACTAATTAGTAAAAGTACGTTGTTGACAAAATTCAAAATGGTGGAAAATTTATCATGGCGGAAATTAACATTATCTAAATCTCGAAGATCAGATCAGATAGGATCGAATAATGATAATCGATTCAAGATCTTGAGAATCGGAATCGAATCGATTCTTGAAATTTGAATCGAAACCCAGCCCTACACAACACTGTGTAGCATGTAGTGCGCAACTTGACTTGATGTGCTACACCTAGATATAGTATTCGGTAGGGCATAATTAAATCAGAAGCAAGGATCATCTACTGGAGGGAGGAAATGGTGCAACAGGAGAGCAAATAGTTGACAATTTTGTTCTGATTCAAAGAGAAAATTATATTGATAAATTAAAAAGTTCTCTTTGTAGTTTGTTTCAGAAAGATGAGTGACAAATAAGAACAATAGAGAGTTAGTAAATGAAAACAGACATCACCGACTTGTTTCTTTTTAATGATTCAACAGCCTAAAAGCTTCGATTAAATTAGGTGAAGTTCGAAAGTGGAGCTTAAAGTTAAAAATAATTACCACCTAGTTTCATCACATCTATCTTTTTAACGAATCAGTGTTTTTGAACATGTTTGTACATGTACGGTTTAATGACTCAAAGACAATCCGTTGCTGTAACAATGTGACTGTGCACTGAGTGACAGCCTTTCAATGCGCAGAGACGCTGTTTAGTTTTCGCTACATTCGTTACAAAAAATGTCCTTGATTTTTGTGCATGCTATACTGACATCGTAACACTTATTTATATAGCAACACATAAATATAAAAAACAAAAACAAACAAAAGAAAATTGTAGTTATCCTACCAGTTGGTGGTTTCAAATTACAGTTCAAATGGGAAACAGGTCCATGGGCACTGGTTAGCATTTGTGCATGTAATTGCATCCACTAGGCAGGCGATTCACCTTCACAGGATTATTTATGGCACAAAACAGGATACATTTGCCGATCACGTTCACATAGGGAAAAAAAAATAGAGAACAAGAAAACGCAGCCTTGGAAAACAGGCAAACGTACAATAATTAATTTCTGACTCAACATTTCAGTGACAAATGACATGCACAGCTCAAATGACACATTAATCCAAATTTATTTAACACATCGATTCGACACTCATAAAACAGTCACTGTCACAACTCATGATACAAAGATGTTAGCTACACGCGGTAGCTTTAGCCCACGGCTAACTAGTTCAGCTCGCGCTGTGACTGCGGCCTAGTCAACTCAGCTCATATCAAATCATTTCTGAAATAGATATCTGCCATAAGATAACATATGACAAAAAAAAGTCACTCACCAAAATGAGACTGCATCACATATTCAATTAAAGAAGATTGTTCAATAAAGATGATCACACTATAAATCTTTACTCCGATTTCACCTTTTACACCTTTCTCTGACGACAAGTTGATGCATCCAAAGTTTCCGAGTGCACACAATCACAGTTCCCGATAGATTATGATGATCATTTAGTACAAGGAGTTTCTGAAGAAAGTTTCCGTGCTGCTGTCTCATCTGATCTATTCTATTCTCTCATCATGCTGACAGCGGCAGCGCCTGCGCGAACAGTGGGCGGGCCTTAAGAATATGCCGCTACTGTTGGCTCTCAGGGGTGTCAGTCACTGCAGCACAATCAGTGATTGGACGAATCGCGTGTTTTTGCCCAGTGGTTTTTACCAGTGCATCAAGTAAATAAAAAAAATGGATGTAATTGAAAAAATAAATTTGTCCAGAACAGAGCGACAGGACTGAATTTAAACTGTTATAGAAGAGCTAATATACTGAGAATGAACTGGTGAAGGATTGTCTCTCTGCTTTATTTTATAAGAAATATTTCTGTGTCTAGAGTTCCTAATGCGCTGTACTCTCAACTTTTGTATAATAGTACTAGTCATATTTTTTTACACCAGGCATGAATAAAAGGAATGTTTTTTATTTCCTGTTTCGAAAACCACTGGAAACCAACGGACTGTAATGTATAGAGGAATGAAAATATGGAATCATTTACCATTGATATCACACATTTTTACAAGAAAAATTAGTTTTAAAAAAATATTTAAAGGAATATTTAATGGCAAAATATATTAAATTGTTGATTTTGATATTTGGAATGGATGATGGGTTAGTGCGTTTCATTGACTTGACTTTTTATTGTTGTTGATTAAATGTAGTTTTGTATGATTTACTTTTTGGGACCCCAGGAAGAGTAGCCACTGCCTAGAAAGAGGCTAATGGGGATTCAAATAAACAAATAAACTTATATCATTGATGAAAAATACCATTTACAGCCAATACAGGCAATTTACTGAGGAAAGTTTTTTTGACAGTTATAGCACCACATCTTGCCTGATCTCCACCACTTTTGTTAAGTGTCCTCAAAGTGTGCCCATGCATGTCTGTCAAATTTGTTGTAAATATCTCATTTTGTTTTGAAGTTTAGACACTTCTGTTTATGAGAGAATAAAAATGATCCATGGGTGACAATGATTTAAAAAATTTATTTGTTTATTTATTTTTGTCAGTTCCTATCTTAATTGTGACATTTGGGCGTTATTGTTTAGCTATTGATCTATGTTTTCAAATTTCAAGAAATTTGGACTATCGGTTTCGAAGATAATTGCAAGTTTTTTAAGTGCTTAATGACAATGATACACAAACTATAAGGAGAAACCTGGCATATTTGGTATTGTTGGACTCGGGAAGGATTGAGGATTTCAAAGGACTAACGGTTGGGTGCGTTTATAGCCATTTTCATAAATTTTTTTCCATGTTGTAGCGCCACCAAGTGGCCAATCGTCGCGATTTTTTTCAAGTAATCTCAGATTGAGCTCATAAACACGTTTCCCAAGATTAGCGAAAATATCTCTTTCCGTTCACGAGTTATAATTGTTTTAGTAAAAGTGGCCCTGGTGCCATCAAACATTTTGATTTCCCTTAGTGACCGTGAATTTAAATTAAGAATTTTTTTGATGATTATTGATAGTCTCTGTCCAGAGAATATTTCTGCATTGGTTTGGTTTCGATCGGGCGAAAAATCTAGGAGTAGTTCGCAAAAGTAGGTTTTTCAAAAAACCTCAATTTACTCAAAATTGGCGCGAGCAAATCCGAGGCATGCATCTGGTCCGCCTCGAGCCAAGGATTCCAGCGATATAAGACACTTGAGCCTACGCCTCACGGTTGATGAGTTATGAGCCGTTTCGTACTTTTGCACGCTGTAGCGCCCCCGTCAGGCCGATCGGGGCGGGCCTTGGTGACGCTGTAGGTGGTGTGAGTACTATCAGCCCCCAAAGTTTCAAGTCTCCACGACTTACGGTTTGGTCTGCCCGATCAGTTTTATGTCTGAATGTTGCATCATGGGAAAATTAACAATTACAATAGGTGTTCAGCACTGAAGTGCTTGAACCCCTAATAAGTGGCTAAAAAAGGGCCACAAAAAGGCCTCTAAAAAAAAAACTATAGGGTCTAGGCGCTTGCCGTCTGCGCTGCTGCGTTCCAAAAACTTTATCCAGCCTTCTAACATGTGCCTCGGAGAGGAAAAAGAACGTTTGTTGCCCTTTTAGCTCATTTATCATGGAAATGTGGTGCTTTTTTTTTTTTACCTTTTAAACTGTGACACCTCCACTGGTGGCCCGATCTCCATAAAAGTTTGCACGCTTCTTTAGAATAATATGGCGCATGTGCTCAGCTAATTTGGTGAAGCTCTGCTCTTATCCCCCCATTTTTCAGTCATTTAAATGTCATTTTGCATAGGGTAATACAGAGGCCTTCTCACCTTTATGACAGTTAAAGCGCCACCAATGGCCCGACGTCCATGAAAGTTTTCAAGCTTCTTCAGGATCACGTGACGCATGTGCATGCCCGATTTTGTGAGGTTGTATGCAAATCAGACAGCAAGATGGCCGCTTTCAGCCATTTCATGTGTTTTTTCCATAAAAAATACATCATTTTGACACCCTTTTAACAGTTATAGCGCCACCAAGTGGCCAGTCGCTGCGCCCTTTTTCACGTGACCACAGAATGAGCTCGTACATGCGTGTGCTGAGTTTGGTGCAAAAATCTCGTTCCGTTCACGAGTTATAGCCAATTAAGCAAAATGGGCTCCTCCCACTTCGAACATTTTGGCGGCCCTTAGGGACCGTGAAGCGAAATTTACACTTTTTTTGATAATTATTGACAATCAGACTCCAGAGAATCTTGCCGCACTGGTTTGGTTCCGGTCGGGCCAAAAACCTAGGACTAGTTCGCGAAAGTAGGTTTTTGGAAAAACCCCAAATACCCGAAGATTTTCCCAGGGTGACGAGCAAATCCGAGGCATGCATCTGGTCCGCCTCGAGCCAAGGATTCCAGCGATATAAGACACTTGAGCCTACGCCTCACGGTTGATGAGTTATGAGCCGTTTCGTACTTTTGCCCGCTGTAGCGCCCCCGTCAGGCCGATCGGGGCGGGCCTTGGTGACGCTGTAGGCGGTGTGAGTACTATCAGCCCCCAAAGTTTCAAGTCTCCACGACTTACGGTTTGGTCTGCCCGATCAGTTTTATGTCTGAATGTTGCATCATGGGAAAATTAACAATTACAATAGGTGTTCAGCACTGAAGTGCTTGAACCCCTAATAAGTGGCTAAAAAAGGGCCACAAAAAGGCCTCTAAAAAAAAAACTATAGGGTCTAGGCGCTTGCCGTCTGCGCTGCTGCATTCCAAAAACTTTATCCAGCCTTCTAACATGTGCCTCGGAGAGGAAAAAGAACGTTTGTTGCCCTTTTAGCTCATTTATCATGGAAATGTGGTGCATTTTTTTTTTTACCTTTTAAACTGTGACACCTCCACTGGTGGCCCGATCTCCATAAAAGTTTGCACGCTTCTTTAGAATAATATGGCGCATGTGCTCAGCTAATTTGGTGAAGCTCTGCTCTTTTCCCCCCATTTTTCAGTCATTTAAATGTCATTTTGCATAGGGTAATACAGAGGCCTTCTCACCTTTATGACAGTTAAAGCGCCACCAATGGCCCGACATCCATGAAAGTTTTCAAGCTTCTTCAGGATCACGTGACGCATGCGCATGCCCGATTTTGTGAGGTTGTATGCGAATCAGACAGCAAGATGGCCGCTTTCAGCCATTTCATGTGTTTTTTCCATAGAAATACATCATTTTGACACCGTTTTAACAGTTATAGCGCCACCAAGTGGCCAGTCGCTGCGCCCTTTTTCACGTGACCACAGAATGAGCTCGTACATGCGTGTGCTGAGTTTGGTGCAAAAATCTCGTTCCGTTCACGAGTTATAGCCAATTAAGCAAAATGGGCTCCTCCCACTTCGAACATTTTGGCGGCCCTTAGGGACCGTGAAGCGAAATTTACACTTTTTTTTGATAATTATTGACAATCAGACTCCAGAGAATCTTGCCGCACTGGTTTGGTTCCGGTCGGGCCAAAAACCTAGGACTAGTTCGCGAAAGTAGGTTTTTGGAAAAAAACCCAAATACCCGAAAATTTTCCCAGGGTGACGAGCAAATCCGAGGCATGCATCTGGTCCGTACGGTGGCCCAGTAGTGCACAACACAACGACATTTAAAAAGCAAACATAAGTTCACAACACAACGAAATAAAGCCACAACACAACGGAAATAAGCCACAACACAACGGAAATAAGCCACAACACAACGGAAAATCTACAACACAACGAAATAAAGCCACAACACAACGGAAATAAGCCACAACACAACGGAAAATCTACAACACAACGAAATAAAGCCACAACAAAACGGAAATGCTCCCGACCACTAGACGGCTCTCGGAGCGCGATAAAGTTAGTTTGACGCGCTACCACAGCGCTTGATCCCAGAGGAAACGTCTGCCAATTCCTCCAAGTTGTTAAAACGTATAATTTGTATTAATTAAAATTACTTTTAACATTCAAAAACAGACATGTTCAAAATCCAAAGCTTGATTGTATTTGATAGTAGACTGACTTAATACAGGTGACTTTTTTCCAATACCCTTCATGTATTTACAGTAAACATTTTTTTTAGGAAATTTCTGTAAAAGTTTTTTTTTTCTTTTATCATGTCACAAAGCTTGTGGTTCTAGTGACCAGACTGACTTATTATAGGTGGAATTGTGCCAATACCTTCCTATTTCAACAAATGTTTTTTATTTTTATTTATCAAATTATATTATAATAAATTATACGTTTTAACCACTTGATGGAATTGCCAGACGTTCCCTTATGGATCATGCGCTGTGGTAGCGCGTCCAAGCGTTCTCGAGTATAAATCAAATACGCAGCTATAATTCATGTAGGTTATTTTGAAGTAATATTTTATGTCTATATACACTGTTAAAACTAATCGTGGTATTGATATATTAAGACTGCTGACTCTATAGAACAATGGCTAGGAAAACTAACTTTACCGGGCTCCGAGAGCCCTCTAGTGGTCGGGAGCATTTCCGTTGTGTTGTGGCTTTATTTCGTTGTGTTGTAGATTTTCCGTTGTGTTGTGGCTTTATTTCGTTGTGTTGTGGCTTATTTCCGTTGTGTTGTGGCTTTATTTCGTTGTGTTGTGGCTTGTTTCCGTTGTGTTGTGAACTTATGTTTGCTTTTTACATTTCGATGTGTTCTGCACTACTGGGCCACCGTAGGTCCGCCTCGAGCCAAGGATTCCAGCGATATAAGACACTTGAGCCTACGCCTCACGGTTGATGAGTTATGAGCCGTTTCGTACTTTTGCCCGCTGTAGCGCCCCCGTCAGGCCGATCGGGGCGGGCCTTGGTGACGCTGTAGGCGGTGTGAGTACTATGACATGTAGGCCTACGTGCCAGCTTTGCAGTTCATGCATTCTGCTTTACACGGATCCCGACCGAAACGAAAACACGGGACTTTTCTCTGTAAATCATCTGTGAATTTACATTTGGGCTTTTTTTTTTTTTTATGCTGTTAGCTACTTGCATCTTACCTCGCACTAGAGGTGGGCGATATATCGTTTAGACGATAATATCCAAATTGTTGTCTGGACGATATGCAAAATTGGGATATCGAATATAATAATTTGTACAATCCGACCCCCCAAACATGAAAAGAGCTGAAAGAAGTTAAAGAGAAAACAAATAACGCACACTATAACATTCTAAACAATTATATGTAGCGATTTTTAATACTGTATAGGGCAGTACTATTCCCGGAAGCAACGAGTGGCCCAGCCCATGGTCGCGTGTCGTCAAAAACGCACGAAATAGTGCGCGCAGAAGCACATGCGCAAAACCGTTTTATAAAATGATATAAGAATTATTTTTATTTTATCATGTCATTTTACAAAAGGACATTTTACAAACCTACGTTTTGCGCATGTGCTCCTGCACGCACTTTTTCAGTCACAACACAGCAATCAGAGGAGGACGCGCTGAAAACTGTAATGCTGTTCTCTTCCTTCATAACTCGTACTGAGACGGTTTGAGTTGCAGAGGAATTTGTGACTGTTTCACCTGTTCAACCACATCAAAGTTTCGTAATTAGTAAGTCCGTGCTTTTTCTCTTTTTGTTCTTATGTGCTGAAGGGCCGCTGTGCCTTGGTGAAACGGTGTTTGTACGTGAAGAGCTCTTTTCCAAAACGCCATAAACCTAAAAAGCTGCCTCAAAGAACCAGCAAAAGTAATGATTATGAATATGTAAAATATTGCAATAAGACATTTTAATTGTTTATTCATTTCTGTGTCGGCTGCAAAGATGAAGTTTACGATAGGCTATTGACTCGCGATCTTTGCAGTAGGCTAGTGAACGCACCGGAGAAATGCACATTTATTAGGCTACATAGTTTTCTTTTTTCTTTTTATGTATTAAATCCAGAAATTGGTAATGAAAAAAATATTAAAATTAAGATACAATTAATACAAAACGAAATTCGTTTTAAAGAAAGGCTTTGTGCTTTCTGTTTTGAGGTATCTGTGAAAGTTTGAAAGTCTTTTAGTGACGCTTTCAGAGCGCTCGCGTCCATAATGGAGAACTGTCACGTAATATTGTTTTTTCCTCATAAATGCAAACACGAAAAATAAAAGACAAAAGACTTTTTTAAAAAGACAAACCATCAGTTTTTGAAAAAAAAAAAAAAAAGATGGATTTATAGCGTTTTGGGGAAAAAATTGATGGATAGCGTTTTGAAAAGAACATTTTTTACTTTGAATTTATCATCAACAATATTGTTGTTTGATTTAATAATCACTGTTGCAAGAGGTGCCTGGTTCCGTTTTTTTTTTATTTGTATTTTTTTGTAAGTGGAAAAAGTAGGGGCTGACCCACCTCAGATTCTGTTTAGCTCCTTTATTGTTTTTTTTTCTATAGCCTACAATAATAAGTCAAATGCAGCAAGTCAAAAGACCAACTGGGCCTTCTTTGCCAGTTTGCACACATTTCTTTGAAGTATGGCAAAAATATCGTCTGAATATCGATATCGAGATATTGGAAAAAAATATCGAGATATTCATTTTTGTCAATATCTCCCACCCCTACCTCGCACTTGACCGTACTGAAGCGTCTGAAGCGTTACCCCTCATTTACACTACAAACGTCTGCGGTGCATTACGTCTGCGACAAGGTTTTATTCCGTCCTCCACGCGGTGCCAACTCACACCAGGAGCATTTCAGAAGCGGAGCGACTAGATGCGCGAGACTACGTAATTTGCCTGTCCAACATGGTTTTTCTTGATTTTTGGGTTTCTACCATACAGTCTATGGTTTATACCAAGGATATTGGTGTGTAATTCGTTTGGGAGTTTGCACAGGGTGTTTATTTTGAATTTGACAATGTTTTTTTTACTTTTATTTTGTATTCCCGGTGCGACTTGGACGCGCGTCCGTCAAAAATAGACTAGGCGCCTATATTTAGCGAAGCGGCGCGGAGAGCCGCTTCTGGGAAGCTTCTGAAACGCGCCGCGTCGCGGTCGGTGTAAACACAAGCATTGACTAGAATGGGCGCGATCAGCTCCGGTAGCCGTGTCGCAGCCGTAAAGCCTTGTTTATACTTTCGCCCGGCTCCGCAGCGCGAGTCTCCGCAGACTGCGCGCGCACCTCCCCAAACGGACGAGGCGTTTATACTCGACGCGCTCGCCGTTGTACTATTCTTTGAAACGATAGGGGGCGACTCCAGTAATTATCCTCTAACCATCAGGAATCAGCGATGAGAAAAAGAAAGCTATACACACGTGACAATGTTTATTTTAGTACACGGCCACCAATACCACACTACAAAAAGAATCCTGTAAAACCCAGTAAACCCTGAGATTATTTCTAGTGACAATAAAATAAAATATATGGATATGAGAATGTGTATACAACATAACTAAATTAACGATCTCTTACATATTTTCTAATTTCACTAAACATTTAAGTTTTGTGAACATTTTTATTAAACATGGACCTTTATGTTCTTTAAAAATACTTTTTATGCTATTGTATGCTCATTTTTAAAATGTAAGCAACTCATTTAGACGTGCAAACTGGGTGCCAGTGTGGTGAGAAGTTCGAGCTCGGCCAGATTCGGCTCGAAGTCGTTCATCTTCGGATGCGGCGCCGCCCACTCCGCGATGACATCATTTTTGCCGTGCGCACCTTCGCGCTCGTGCGGACGCGTCGAGTATAAACCAGGCTTAAGGCCTCATTATACTTCTGCGTCGGACCTACGCCGGAGCCTATACGCCGTAGGCAACGTGTTGGTTTTAATTTATACTTCTGTGTCGTTGTCCGCGTTGACGCGCACCTAGGGAGCATGTGAAACCCCGAGGGAGGGGTTCTGGCAGACCAATCACCGCGCTTGTGTCCGCGTAGAATTGACACGTTGTTACATTTTTGGAGAGGTGCACGTCAGGGTACGCCGTAGGGTACGCGCGCTACACAAAGCCTACGACGTAGCTACGGCGGCAGTTCGACGCAGAAGTATAAAACAGGCTTTAATGCGCCACAGACGTGTGCGGTGTAAATGAGGGGTCACGGTACGTTCACACGGGGCGTCAGCGTCAACGCTTCCCATTAGGTGTGTTCGACATCGGCTGCGGCTGGATGCACCCGATCGGCGAGAGTAGCCGCGTGCAGGCGGGGAGGAGCTGCAAACGGAGACGTGAAGTCGGACACTTTCTGGTTCCAGTAGTGACCGCTCACGTGGTGTTCGCATACTTTACCACAGCTGAAGTGAAATAAATGCAATATTTGCCAAAATTTAGGCAACACAGATGTTTCAGAGACATTTTCATTCAATACTTTATGACCTGCTTCATACACCATCTGTTTGAACAAGAATAAAGTTCAAATAAGCTACTATCAATGAAGTGGAGTTTTTTAATCAGTTTTAATGACATAATATAACATCGCAACGACATGAAAAGAGTGTTTACTGTTATAAAAATCTTATTTGTGAGCTTTAGAAGAACTAAAGGTGGTCGAATAAACACGAAACACACGTGATCGTTGTCATGACTCATGCGGTGAATCCGGCCAATCGTGGAACAGCTGTGTCGTCATCAGAGTTCCTGCAGTCCAGTGCAGCCGCTCTTGAGAAGCTGCGCTGGCTGAGTTCTCCGGCTACTCTCGAATCGCTCTCGCGGTACTTTGATGGCATACGTCACAGTCACGTGGCGTCGGCGCTGTATCAAGTCGGACAAAAGTTCTAACCGGCATGCACTGCTTCAAAACGAGATGGTTCATCTCAAGGGGCTATTCCTCGCTAATAAAATAAATGTCAAACAACAACAAGTCAGCCGCCGATCGGTCTGCGGAGAGCTGCATGAAGTCGAACAAGCCTATTGACTTTGAATCGGTGACGTCAAGCGTTGCCGAAAAGAATTGTGGATCCGTCGGCGGTGCTTCACTGGCGTTGCTCGCGGCAGAAGTTGAGAATTTTTCAACTTCTGCCGTGAGCAACGCCAGTGAAGCGCCGCAGACGGAAGCGTCAGCCAATAGGATCGCTCTAGGCAAATACAGTAGCCAGGCGGCAGCCAATCACGTTCATCCTGTTCAAGAGCAGCAAACTGAGGATACATTTTAGGCTTGTTCGACTTCATGCAGCTCTGCGCAGACCGATCGGCGGCTGACTTAAAGCAGTGCATGCCGGTTAGAAATTTTGTCCGACTTGATACAGCGCCGACACCACGTGACTGTGACGTATGCAATCAAAGTACCGCGAGAGCGATTCGAGAGTAGCCGGAGAACTCAGCCAGCGCAGCTTCTCAAGAGCGGCTGCACTGGGCTGCACGTGGGCTGATGACGAAACAGCTGTTCCACGATTGGCCGGATTCACTGCATGACAACGATCACGTGTGTTTCGTGTTTATTCGACACCTTTAGTTCCTCTAAAGCTCTCAAATCAGTTTTTTATAACAGTTAACACTCTTTTCATGTCGTTGTCATGTTATATTGTGTCATGTTTATCAAATTAAAACTGCTTAAAAAACGTAGACTCCACTTCATTGATAGTAGCTTATGTTGAACTTTATTCTAAAACAGACGCTGTATGAAGCAGTACATATTAAATGAAAATGTCTCTGAAACATCTGTTGCCTATATTTGGGCAAATATTGCATTTATTTCACTGCAGCTGTGGTAAAGTATGCGAACACCACGTGTGCGGTCACTACGGGAGCCAAAAAGTGTCCGACTTCACGTCTCCGTCTGCAGCTCCTCCCCGCCTGCACTCGGCTACTCTCGCTGATCGGGTGCATCCAGCCGCAGGCGATGTCGAACACACCTTTTAAATTCATTTGGCTGACGCTCCTATGACCATGGCGTCAGTGCCAAACTTCAGCCACGCCTTCCGCCAAGCGTTGACGCTGACGCCCCATGAGAACGTACCGTCACGCTGCTAAAATTCTGGGAACGTAAAGTCCGCCTACTTTGATTTGATTGGTCATTTCAAATATTCTGACATTGACAAGCAGTGACAGACCAATGAGGCTGCGATGAACACACACACAAAGTAGGCTACACGCTTAATGGCCCAATGAAAAATAATGAAAACCAGGACATTTTCATCACTTTTTAAAAAACAGACAGGACGGCCAGGACAGGACGTGAAAACAGGACATGTACTGGGAAAACAGGACGTTTGGTCACCCTAATATAAAATAATACTATGAATGACTGTATCATGTGAACACTGCCATCCTGTGGCAGACATGTACTGTACCTGCACTATATATTGAACAATGAGACTCATGTGAGATGTTTTATTGTTTTGTTTGACAGTTTTCTGAATTACATAAAGGGCAAGTGAATAGCGATTTAATGTATCTCTAACTGAATGTAATGTAATTTTTTCATATCGCCACACAAATGCACACCTTAATTAAAACAAAAGAAAAGAAATCTGTGTACCTTTTGTTTTGGTATCTGTGATTTATTAATTGTTTCTATAACTTTTATGACATCATACTGTAATTGTCAGTTACAGTTTCTTTCTTTCTTCATCTCTGTCTCTGTTTTTCCTCTTGTTTCTCATTGTAACAGGTTTTTGTACAGTGTTTCTGTGTTTCCTGTGACTGTGGGCGCCAGAGCACAGTAATACACAGCAGAGTCTGACACTGTAGCAGAGGAGATCTCCAGATGTACGTGGTTTTGTTCCCTTTTTTCAACTTTAACAGAGAATCTTGGATCTACTTCAGACACCTTAGCTTCTTTTGCACCACTGTAGATGAGTTCAAGAAATTCAGGTTTTGATCTTCCATACTGACGATACCAGTGGAGATAATCTGAAGCTCCAGAGGCAGAAAAACTACAGGATAATGTAACACTTGAACTCTCCTCAGCAAAAACATCAGTTTTGTTTGGTTTGATGATATTTCCAAATACAGCAGCTGAAACAGAAAAGATACATTTGTATGTTTTTAGTGAGATGTTTTTTAAGAAAATGTATGTTTCACGAAAAAAAAAAAAATTATCTATCTATCTATCTATCTATCTATCTATCTATCTATCTATCTATCTATCTATCTATCTATCTAAATAGAACCTACCAACTGAAGCACAGAACAGAATAACTGAAAGAAGATCCATTGTTCAAGTGTTCACTGTGAGAAGAGTCAGACTGAATCGTTTCGTCCTCAGTCTCTTTCAGACACGATGAGATCATGTCAGATCTGTGAACTCTGAGTCCCTCCTCTCTGAGCAACATCATGTCTATATTTCACATATGGGGAACAGAAGAAAGAGCCAATCACACTCATTAGTGTTTTCTCTTGTTTTCTCTGTGCTATTAATGTGTTTATGTGTGATTTTGGAATGTTTGTGATGAGATTCATTGTAAGGAAGAACTCGTAAATAATTTTATTGAACAATCGTTAATAAAGCAACAGTTCAAACAATAGTTCTCTGTTTTTTTTTTGTTTTTTGTTTTTAACAATACAGACACCACACACTATTTTGCTGTAGTCTCTCTCCCCCTTTCCCACATAGTCAGTGGCCTTACATCCGGTCTCTCCATGCCAATTACTGCAATGAGAAACGAGTTAGTCATGCTGGATTTGACTCACCGCTCGTCTCCTGACTCCCTCTCTGTGTTAACATTTACACTATTTATTATAGAATTTTGTGAATAAATTGATTCTTCAACAGCACTATTTCATGATCTGAGGAGGATGTTAAACTGTCTTGGCTGAGATTCAGCTCATGAGTTTTTGTATGTGGTTTGACTTCAGTTTTGTCACAGTGGGCTTCAGAGCGCAGTAATACACAGCAGAGTCAGACACACACATCCTTGATCATCAGAAAGACAGAGTATTAATCTGCATGTAAGATAAAACGCATAGATTGCAGGACTATAGTTTTGGAAAAACTCACAAAATGAAAAGACAGCATCTCTTCTGTCTCACTTTAAGTCATACAGCGCCACCTCCTGGCAAAACTGTTTTCTGTACAATTTCAGTCATATGGGAGATGTGAACCTTTGACTATATGAATGTATGTATTTATTGTTTTAGCAAAAGGAGAGACTATTGTGGTGATGATGCACTGGCATTTAAGACCAGATGAAGCAAGTGTTTAGAGCTTCATCTTGAATGATGGCATGGGAGGTTTTTGTATGATGCTGTTAGATTTCCTGTCACTGTGGGCCTCAGGGCACAGTAATACATGGCAGAATCTGCCTGTACAGCAGAGGAGATCTTCAGATCCACTTGTTTAATATCTTGATGAACTTCAGCAGAAAATCTGTCTGGTCTATCACCCATATCTCCACCTGGGAAGATGTAAAGGAGGAACTCCGGTTTGGATCTGGGATATTGTCTGTACCATTGCAAATTCTGTACAGTACCCGTATAGTCTTTGTAACTGCAGGACAGAGTAACAGTGTCACCAACAAGTTTATTTTCATCCCCTGACAAGGGTTTTATTACATCTGCCTCTGTGTGGCCTATAAAGAAGAATAAATGCTTGGTTAGATAAATCAAACAGTTAGGCTACTAAACCGTAGAAAGTAGCAGTAAATACGTAATATTTATCTTACCAATAAACGTCCAAAACAAACTGAGGAGAGTGAATATAATCATGATAGCAGATGTCTGAAGAAGAACCTGAATGATTGAGTATCATTCAGACTGGATGCCTTTGAGTTCTGACAACCTCCTTCAGATGAAAATGCTTCTACATCATGATATTAAGCTCCGCCTTCTGGCAATATGATTTACTTCTGTAATGGAGTCTTTATGCTTAAACCAGTTCATGTTCAATGTCTCTGGCAGAGTGTGTCAAAGAAAAGGCCAAAGACTGTAATACTTTCTTAAACTTCAGCTGAAAACATTAAACGGTGGAGACATTTCTCTCTCAAATATGTGTTTGAATCGCACACGCAAAATATTGACACTTACCCCCGGTTTTACAGGAAAGACTTAAATGCATGTTTGAGCTGAAAACAACTTGCACTGACATATATTAAAGTATTAAAATATGTCAGTGCCATTGTTCTGTGTCAAGATGCACCAGTAATGTTTTTTTTTAAAGGCATGTTTATAAAAGCTACTTAAATGTCCTAATTTAACTAAAGGCCTACTCCTGGCTTAATCTGAGTGGTCGTCATATCTTTTTTCAACATTTTTAATGAACATTTTGAACAAATATTCCTTGTAGCATCACACTAAATTTGAGGTATTAAAGAACAGCATGTATAATAATAAAAATACAAATGAATAAGAATTAGACTTGAAATTGTGATGAATAAAATTGTTTTAGATGGAGTTTGGCATGTCAAATCACATGAGAAAAATGTGTTTCTGTGTTGCATGCTTTCCTGTCACGGTGGGGTCCAGAGCACAGTAATACACTGAATCTGATACAGCAGCAGAGGAGATCTCCAGATACACGTTTGTTATTATGGAGACTGATATGAGGTGGACTTGCTGGCACTAATCTTTTTGGATTTATCAATCAAGACCAATACATGTGCTTTTTAAGCATCACTGAAAAGCATGGCTAATATGCAGGAAGATTATGTACTGAGGAAAAGGGTTTCCTGTCACTCTGGCTCCAGGGCACAATAATACTGTGCAGAGTCTGATACTTTAGCAGGGCTGATTTTCAGCATGAGCTTTCTGTGTTTGTCAACTTCAGCAGAAAACCAGTGGGCTGATGGATCTGCTTTAACTGGATCTCCAGATTCAGTCATGTAGAGAAGGAGTTCTGGTTTGGATCTCTGATACTGGCGATACCACAGTAGATTGTAAACAGCACCACTGTAGTTACAGGAGAGAGTAACACTGTTACCATCTTGAGCTTCTTTTTCAGGACCATGAGAAGTTATTAGATAACCAAGAGAGTCTCCCTAAGGAGCCACACCCTTATTGTAGTAATAATAATATACTATAGATCCAAAAATCAAGTACATTTTAATATTGTTTATGTTGTTTTAACTTAAATGTTATTTTAGATACATTTTTATATTTTATACTTTAAATATTATTATTTTTTTGTAGTAATGATTGTTTTTCCTTTGTTTCATTCATGTGCATTTACAACCACTTTTTTTCTCAAGTGTTTTTCCCCTTTTGCAAATAGATTGGATGTATAGATTCTATAAGATGTTTTTCTTCAATTAGAATGTTCTGTAGAGCTGAACAATGTGAATTTAACACTGTTACTTTAAAAATAGTTAAACTGATTGATATAAAATGTCAAGCCACAAACATTCTGATTTCCATTTATATACTGTTTTTTTTTATTACATTTATCCTAGACACCATCAGTAGTTATTTAAACCAACATTCATAAATGAACAACAAATCATAATATTTGTACAATGCTTTTGCATTTATATTTACTGAGGTCTTCAGAGTGCATGTTGTACAGAGCAGAGTCTGTTACTGAAGCATTGAAAAAGTCCAGATCCTCATTGCATAATTTATTATTTTTTACTTTTCAGCTTTGCAACATGTTCATGCATGTAAAGGAGGAACTAGTCTAGATCTGGGATATTTACAGAACATGGAGAATTTCAGGACTTCCACTGTAATTCAGGTCAGAGTTATGCTTTCATGTCAATAACATGATGCTATGGTGTTTGAACAAAAGATGTTAAAAATCTGCCTTGAAACCAACACGGTCTCACCCCTATTCGTCACATACTGCCGTTTGGTCATTTCCCCCTCACGTCCATATGCCGACGTTGAGGGTACCCCCTATTCGTCGCTTGACAACGGAGAGGGTCGTCCGATAGATTTGAGTGCAAATCCCTCATCTTTGAATTCTGACGAAATGGGGTTACACATCCAGTGGTTTGCCTGCGCTGGAAAGAATGGTTTTAGGCGACTGATTTTATGCTGCAAACGTGTATTTTGCAGTAGCGTGCAGCGCATATTGTTACAATCATTCATTGGTGCGGTGAGCATACATTTTCGTGGTCAGAAACCCTTGTCTGAATGGGTATCACGACCTTTTCTTTTCTCTGTTTTATATCATTTTGGGCTACTTTAAAATTACATAATTACAGGACTTTATATTTGCTGTATGCTTAACACATGCCTTAATTTAGGTGGGATATTTTATAATTTTAGATCACATAGTTTGATCATTTCCCCCTCACGTCCATATGCCGACGTTGAGGGTACCCCCTATTCGTCGCTTGACAACGGAGAGGGTCGTCCGATAGATTTGAGTGCAAATCCCTCATCTTTGAATTCTGACGAAATGGGGTTACACATCCAGTGGTTTGCCTGCGCTGGAAAGAATGGTTTTAGGCGACTGATTTTATGCTGCAAATGTGTATTTTGCAGTAGCGTGCAGCGCATATTGTTACAATCATTCATTGGTGCGGTGAGCATACATTTTCGTGAGGCAGAAACCCTTGTCTGAATGGGTATCACGACCTTTTCCTTTCTCTTTTTTTATATCATTTTGGGCTACATTAAAATTACATATTTACAGGACTTTATATTTGCTGTATGCTTAACACATGCCTTAATTTAGATGGGATATTTTATAATTTTAGATCACATAGTTTGATCATTTCCCCCTCACGTCCAAATGCCGACGTTGAGGGTACCCCCTATTCGTCGCTTGACAACGGAGAGGGTCGTCCGATATTTGAATGCAAATCCCTTATCTTTGGATTTTGACGAAATGGGGGTTATCCATCCAGCTGGAAAGTATGGTTTCAGGTGATTAATTATGCTGAAAATGTGTATTTCACAGTAGCGTGTGGCGCATAGGCTACTGTACAATAATTGGCGCGGTGACCATACATTTTCGTGGGGCAGAAATCCTTGACTAAATCGGTATCACGACTTTTTCTATCTCTCTATCCTTTTTATTTATTTATTTTTTTAAATATAATTTTAGGCTACATTAAAACGACATAATTGCAGGACTGCATATTTGCTGTAGGCTTAAAACATGCCTTAATTTAGGTGGGATTTTGCCGATGGTATTTCAATTTGCAATTGCTTATACTATAGTGATCCTATAGCCTACAACTTTGCTTTTTATGCGACAAAAAAAAAAAAAAAAAAAAAACCTTAGCCTACTTTTATAGAACTTTCTTCTCATTACTGATTATGATGTTGTAATAAATTAAACAGCCTACTGCAGAAATGTTTTTATTGCTTAATATGGACATATCCTTTGGCAAAGTGATGGATGCATTCTGGGAAGTTGTGTGTTTAAATGTAATATACCCGTGTTTCCTTCACTTAGACATTTATGCTGACCCCTTTAAAATTATATAAAAAAATATTATAAAAAAATATTAAGACTGTGCTTTTTAATTATGCTTGATATTTTGGCGCAATTTTGTGCAACACGTCACTGTGTGCGACCATCGCAGAAACCATTGCCCAGCGCGATTCCACCACGGTAAGTCGCTTACAATAGTCTCATAAGAAAGAGAAATAAATACAACAGTCTCATAAGAAAGAGAAATGAATAAGCATTTACACGGCCAAAATTAATAAAATTACGAGTTTATAGGCTAGCCTATATGCCTACAACATGTTTTTTTTTATAAACTCGTAATTGTATTAATATTACATATAATATATAATATGACGAGTTCAGATGCAAAAGCCTTTAAGTGCCATCTGAAATTTTCTTCTAGAATTCTAGAATTTTCTTATTTTTTATAAACTCGTAATTTTATTATATATATATATATATATATATATATATATATATATATATATATATATATATATGACGAGTTCAGATGCAAAAGCCTTTAAGTGCCATCTGAAATTTTCTTCTAGAATGGTCATTTTTATCATGCTTGTATATTTAAGTTTAATAATTTCACTTAAATGCAATGCAAATTACCTATTAATTGTCATTTAAGTGAAATTACTCAACTTAAAAATACAAGCTTTATATACTGTAAATGATCATTCTAGAAGAAAATTTCAGTTGGCACTTAGAGGCTTTTGCATCTGAACTCTTCATATATACAGTGTGTGTATATATACACATATATATATATATATATATATATATATATATATATATATATATATATATATATATATATATATATATATATATAATAATTTTGGCTTTGTCATTCTAAAATGTACACACATACAAAAAATATAAATATTAAATATCATACAGTTTACATTTACATTTACATTTACATTAATTAGTGTAGTTATTGTAATATGTAGTTTGGTGATCTATTCTTTTTTGATTTGTTCTTCTCTTTCTCTACAGGTTCCTTAACCATCTGAGTGGTGGTAGCTTTTTAGAGGGACGGAGGACCTGGGTTGCTGCCTCTTCTTCACTCACTGTAATCAACTGAAAGTGTAAAGGTCGGGATCAGAGAATATAGATTAATTTGTTGGTGTTGTTTTAATATGTAGTTTGGTGATCTATTCTTTTTTGATTTGTTCTTCTCTTTCTCTACAGGTTCCTTAACCATCTGAGTGGTGGTAGCTTTTTAGAGGGACGGAGGACCTGGGTTGCTGCCTCTTCTTCACTCACTGTAATCAACTGAAAGTGTAAAGGTCGGGATCAGAGAATATAGATTAATTTGTTGGTGTTGTTTTAAGTACATCATTTACCAATTTAATGAATATAGACTGGCATAATACCTGGTTATTGCACCAAATTAAATTTGCAGGAGTCTGCACAATATAGGCCAACCTTTAAAATAAAGATTGCTGTTGGCATGAGGTACTGTAAATCAAACTTAAGTTTTGTGAGGAATGTCAGTATTCAAAGATGGTTTATGACTACAGGAAAGCAAATAGCTCGCTTGGCGACTTTGTTTCACACCTTTTCTGCACTTAAATAATTTGCCAGCTTGCAAGCATCCAGATCTAGTATTGCCTTTGATAATGTTAGAAAAGTGATACGTTAAGCATAGCCTACTGCTGTATGACACGTGCTAATAGATTGACTAGCTCTGTCTTTCTTGTACTTACTGTATGTGTGTTTGGATCCCTGTATGATATTTAATATTTATATTTTTTGTATGTGTGTACATTTTAGAATGACAAAGCCAAAATTCAGGCCTTGCCCAAGCTGCCAGGTCTGTCAGCAGGCCAACCGCAAAACCTGCAGTGCTTGTTTTGCCACACTGCCAAGCAAGCGGTTATTCAAAAAAATTAATGATGACTGGGGCCAGAGGGTCATCAAAAACAAAAATGCATCTCGGGTGGTGGCCTCTGCCCAAATAGCTGTAAGTAAAAATGCTTATGCTTCATTAATTGAGTGGTAATCAATATTAAGCCCAAAGTACATACAGTATTTGGTATCATGTTTGTTGATGGACAGAAGACATAGCAGCCATGCTGTGTGCTGTGTACCAGGATTCACATTCGTGCCTGGATGTTGGAAGTTGGCACATCTTGTCAGTATGAAATTTGAGTATGAACAGCATGAACAGACAATCGTTTAAAAACCACACCATACTGTACATCCCTATTAAATTGCTTTGGCAGCACACATGATGCTCAAGTGATAAATGTACATCACATACAAGTTGCTCTGATAAACAGTTTGTCAAAAAGCTCTCCTTACACAATATGTAAAGATACTTTCATTTTATGCAGGTGTACTTCTGTTGTGAAAAAAAAAATCTTGAAAATACATTGGTGTATGTACATAAGATGGAAATATTCTAGACTACACTTATCTTTAAAATACTTGTGTAACTGATGGCAGGGATAGCAGGGATAGGGATGAACTATGAATCAAATAGTAGCTAGTTTATACACCAAGTAAACTGCCCTCTGTTTCTGATTCAAAGTCAGTGTGGAGTAGACGCCATCTTCATTACTGTAACAACATCTGATTAATTATCTTCAAACAAAATCGAGCACTGACAGTTGCAATTTAAGAAATACTCATGAATTAATATTTCTGTGTATTAATTTTACAACATGTCTTTAATAATACTTAACACTTGTTGAAAGTGTGAACAAATATTTTTTGCCAGATTAGGTCTTTAAATTGTAGACGGACTGCCATATATGTGACCCTGGATCACAAAACCAGTCTTATGTTGCACGGGTATATTTGTGGCAATAGCCAACAAAACATTGTATGGGTCAAAATTATCGATTTTTCTTTTATGCCAAAAATCATTAGGATATTAATTAAAGATCATGTTCCATGAAGATATTTTGTAAATTTTCCACCTTAAATATATAAAACATTTATTTTTGTGAATGGATGCAGCACTATCGGCAATAGAAATGGACAACTTTAAAGGCGATTTTCTCAATGTTTCGATTTTTCTGTACCCTCAGATTCCAGATTTTCAAATAGTTGTATCTCGGCCATATATTGTCCGATCCTGACAAACCATACATCAATGGAAAGATTATGTATTCAGCTTTCAGATGATGTATAAATCTCAATTTAAAAAAAATTACACATAAGACTGGTTTTGTGGTCCAGGGTCACATATGTAGTAATGTAGCAATATAATATATTGGAAATGTGTTAATTATTTTGTTTCATTTCAGGTCCAAAAACTTTCTGCCTTGGGCTATATGCCCATATTATTTATAAGCCAGAGGCGCAAGGGCACAGGCAAGTTGATGGCAGATGTAGTCACGCATCTGCCACCAATGCAAAAACACACGCCTTTCTTAACCAGCATGAAGAGGGCATATGACTTCATAATCAAACTGAATGGTAAGATAATTTTATGTATAGTTCATTAGTGTTTGTTGTTGATTTCCTTGACAATGTGTACTGAATTTATATTTTTGCAAACTTCACAACAGATGTGCCCCAGCCCCAGCAAGACCAGCCCCAGCAAGACCAGCCCCTGCACCTAGACCAGCCCCAGCAAGACCAGCCCCTGCACCTAGACCAGCCCCAGCAAGACCAGCCCCAGCCCCTCCATCCCCAGCAAGACCAGCCCCTGCCCCTCCAGCCCCAGCAAGACCAGCCCCTCCACCAAGACCAGCCCCAGCAAGACCAGCCCCTGCCCCTCCAGCCCCAGCAAGACCAGCCCCTCCACCAAGACCAGCCCCAGCAAGACCAGGCCCTGCCCCTCCAGCCCCAGCAAGACCAGCCCCTCCAGCAAGACCAGCCCCTGCCCATAGACCAGCTAATCCCACAAGACCAGCAAATTATTACACTTGAACTGTTTACGATCGACTCTCAGGCTCAGCAGCCTGTGGAGCCTCTACCACCCAGGAACAGACAAAGTAAGTAATCTTGCATTGCACCACATCTGTAAATTTATCCTATGTTTTTTTTTTGCAATCTGCATAATATAAAACAAGTTACACAGGGGGAATTTCACCTCTTTTAATTAATTAAGCCACTCCTCCAAGATACTGAATATAAAATGCTTAACCTTTTTCCCTTGCACCTTAAGCCCCACTATCCAAACCAAGCCAAGGCAGACGAGCCCCACCATCCATTCAACGTCAACTAAAGAAAAGACAAAGTAAGTAATCTTGCCTTGCACCGCATCTGTAAATAGGCTCCATGGTTTTGTAATCATTGTATTAATATAAAGTTAACCAATGTGAATTTCACCCCCTTCTATTAATTAAGCAACTTCCCCAAGATACTGAATATATAATTCTTAATCTTTTCCCCTTGCACCCCTAAGCCACAGGTACAGGAGCCACACAAGCCCCACCCGCTACCCTGGCCAAAAAGAAGAAAACAAAAAGCAAGTAGACATTCTTATATTTGTTAAAGGGATACTTCACCTCTGGGAAGATGAATGTGTATTTAAAATAGGTCATTTAAGTAGAAGAAATGTGGAGAAATTTTTGAATTTGGAGCTTTCTAGACTGAGAAAAGCCAGAAAATGTATTTTTGGCTTATGTGGATGAAAGACAACAACTCCCAGAATGCACTTGCTTCGCTGCCTTAGGAGGCCACGCCTACCGGTTAGAGAGCACAGTTGAAAACAACAAGGCTAGCCTAAGTAAGTGATGAGTTTGCCAGGGATTTAGAGACCCAAAATGTCCGGGATTCGGCTTTTGCGTTCTACAGTCGCCATTCATCATGTTTACTGTGGCGAGCAGGACGAGGCTGACGGCCGCGGGAGAACGGCGCGAGGCCGGTGGCTTCATTACTGAGACGCGCCGGGTCTCGCATCTCTCACGGAGGAGCGGGAATTTTCTTAGCAATGTTAAAACGCACATCAACCTATCCTAACCTTGTTTAGCGTTCATGTAAACACTACAGTCAGATTCACCGATCGGAATTAATTCAGCTAGATTGAAACGAGAGGTGTGCATGTAAACATTGAATGGCGACCGCAGAACGCAAAAGCCGAATCCCGTACATTTTTAACGATCTCGCCCGCCGGACAAGTCCGGGAAAAAGATGGTAACCCCTACTTACTCAGCTTTCTCCTATTATTCAGCTTTCTCCACAGAACAAGAGCATGCTAGCTTAGCTTCCAAAGAAAGACGGCTGATACTGTGTACATTCTGTGAGTGAGATCCCACCCTCTATGGGCGGGTTGAAAACATGCGGAACAACGCCATCTACTGGCTGTAGTCTTTAGCCTCTGGACAGAAAATCCTCCGATGACGCAAAATGACGATTTTTGCGTCATCGGAGGATTTTTTCCAGACAAAAAATACATAAATCTCTCCTCTCAGGGGGATATGAGGGGGGAAAGCATGGTAATTCGAAAATACTACAGGTTTTCTACTAATACAAAGCTTAATGCTAAATCCTGAAGTAACCCTTTAAGTGTTGTGTATATTTGTTTCTATTCTTTGCACCCCATGTGTATATCAGCAGCCATGTGTTGGGTGTAAAGGTGTTTTTGCATGTAGCCCCCTTTAATTGGACCAAACTCAGGGTGTATTCACACTTGGTCTCTTTCAGCCCTCAAAGTGAACTAAGAACAGTGACTCAGTGATATATGAACACCTCAAGCAAACTCAGACCCATTTGAAGTGAACCAAACTTTTTTTTGCCTTTGTCATTTAAGGTTGCAAATGCAGTCGACAGACAATGTATCTATACGATATATTGGAAAGACGGATGAATGGGGTAAGATGTAGAACCACATTTTTCATTAGGCTGTCTGATTATCTCTTGACTCATGTCTGTCTCATCTTTCAATCCACATGAGACAAAACGGTAACACTGAGCAGTAGTTATCAACCCTCTCACAAGTGCTACCCCTTACGAAAAAGAAGTATACTTCAAGTTAATTTTATGAAGTATACTTAAGTAATGTTCAAGTATATTTGTAAGTATACTTTATGTAGTAAGTATACTAATATCAATGTGTACTTGTAGTAGATTTGTAAGTGTACTATTTCAATACTGCTTGGGACTAAATTGGCCCACTTTTAGTATATAAAAGTATACGTTTAAGTGTACTACAAGTGTAAACTAAGTACACAACTAGGTTTCTTATTTTTAATGCATCTTTACTACAAGTGAATTTATAAGTATACTAGTAGTTTACTATTTTAATACCAGCAGTACATTTTTTAGTTAATGAAAGTACGCACTGAAGTGTACTCTCAGTAAACTACTAGTTTAGCAGTTTATACTGCAAGTATACTTGTACGTTTTCTTTAAGTGAAGATAACATTATACTATTTATATATTATTTTGCACTTGCAGTATACTACTATGTTCAAATGTAGATATTTTTTATACTTGAAAAATACATTTAACTGTACTTCATGCTTTCTTTTTTATCAACACTTGAATGTCGGTAAGTTTCATAAAGGCAACATTTTAAACAAAGAATTTGAGAAAATCACATTTTTGTTAAAGACTGCGCCTTAATCAGATTCAGAATGATGATCAAAACAGGAAAACACAAATGGAGTAGATCGAGTCCAACAACCCCAAAGCTTCACAGTCATGTGTTACGCTTCATTTCATTTGGTAATATTAAGCAGTTTTGATTTACAAGCTTTTTAATGTTTGATGATCACGTTATTTTACATTTGAGTGAATAATCTACTATCACTTGGTTCAGCTTCTTCTTCTCCTGTGTTTTGATCCAGAGTTTCTGTATTAGAAGATGTGTCATAGCGCATTCTACCGTATAACAGTCCTATCCTAACATGGATAGCTGGAAAATTCAGTCAATGGTGGTGAAAGAGTAAAGTAGAATTAAAGTAAATTCCGATGTACCGATGCCAGTGGACTAGCCAACACAAAATTTCAGATATGCAGAATTAGAAACATATGGTTTATGTCAATATTCTAAACAATATTTTCGCAAGTTTCATAAGACTATATATGAAAACTATGTTAAAAAAAAGTTTGTTTATTTATTAGGCTACTCGATCAAAACTGTTAACAAAACTACAAGCCAAGTATACTTTGAATACTTAATTATACTTTTAAGTATATCTCGATAAAAAGATAGAGTACAAGTACAGGCCAAATATAATTGGACTTTTCTCTCAGTATAAGTCAAGTGCACCTAAGTGTAATTAAGTGTATTTCTACGAAGTACATAAAGTGTATTTATAATTATATAAAATTTAGACTAAAAGTATACTTTCTTATTGTTTAAGGGACATACTGTAAATCCTAAACAAAAACAACAATGCAAATGGAATGCGACAACAGATTCTTATTTTTTATTGAGCTTACAAAAAATACATAAGTACTCTTGTTAACTAAACGATGTTCCAAGTAAGAACGCCAGTATAGAGAGCTAAGTACAACATCATTATTTGAATGATAAAATCATTACAGTAACTTCACTGAACTGATTTTGTGTGTGTGTGTGTGTGTGTGTGTGTGTGTGTGTGTGTGTGTGTGTGTGTGTGTGTGTGTGTGTGTGTGTGTGTGTGTGTGTGTGTGTGTGTGTGTGTGTGTGTGTGTGTGTGTGTGTGTGTTTTTCTGCAGGGGAAGGCAGCAGAGGTCAAAGTGCGCTGGCTACCTTGCTCTTCCTGGTAAGTGATGGCTGATGTCACTTAATCCATAACCACACACGGTATTAGTGTTTTAAAATCTGGTCCCTTTCAGCCTTCAAATTGAACTTTGAAGTGAAAGTGGGACTGATAATTGTTTTGGGCCCAAGGAACTATCTAAGCATACTCGGATCCCTTTTAAAGTAAACTGAACTGAGACCACATGAGAACATGTGCACACCAGCCTTCAAGTAGTCATCTGGCTCAAGTTTGGTCATATGACATCTGAAACAAATGCATTCTAACCTGTTTGCCCTATACATTTGCTAATTCTATTTTGTTTATTTGGGTTGTTTTATACGGTGTTTGCCAAACAGCAGTTATATTTCCCATTACGGACCAAATGTAGTCCAATTAAAATGGCCTGTGAGGTCAAATGAACCAAGAACATTTGTGTTCTTTGTGTTCACATTATGAGTTCACTTAAAGATGATGCAGATCACTTTCTAGTCCACTTCAGCTCTGATGGGGTCTTAAGCCCAATTCATAGTTACATGTAGATGTGACGCAGATGCCTTTGTGGTGCCATTGCGTCTTTGCTGACCCCCTCTGCGACCAACATAGAGACCTTTAACCACATAATTTCTGATGTGGTTAACCCGATGCAGAACTTCAAAGGGTTGATTGTAGGGATGACTGTGTCCAAGCGACTGAGTCCAGTAGTTTTCACTTGGAACAAAATGACTGCTGTTTGACAAACGCCATTTAAAATAAACCAAAATAAATTATCTAACAGAAAAAGGGTAAACCTTTATTTTTCAGCTTCAGATGACATATCTTCCAACTTGAGCCTGAAGACTAGTTGTGAGCTGTAGGCTGTACTGTATGCTGTGTGTAAGATGACTTGTGGACTATTTACAGTGGCAGAGTCTGGGAGGACACCTGGGAGCCGGCCAGCAAATTCGCCTGATGACCTGTACTATTACTAATACTATTACTACTACTTATACTGTTGTACTATTTGTTTTGTATATATTTGTCGATAATTAAATTCACAATTGTTACATTTTATGATTGGTCTGTCCAATTCATTGACTGCACTGAATAATTAATGTGTCATGACTTTGTACTGCATTTGATGGGAAAAGTAAGATAGTGGAAAGTTGCATGTAGTGACAGTCAAGTCAAGTCACCTTTATTTATATAGCACTTTTTACAATACAGATTGTATCAAAGCAGCTTCACATTGATAACATGAAAATAATACAACAAAGTTTCTTTCTAAAAGAAAATTACGTCCTCGTCCACCTTAAGGCAGATTAGCAAGCCAAAAGCCAATGGCCTAAGGCAACCAGAACAAGTACCACATTGACATTATACTAACTGATCATTTTAGTCAGTATTTATGGTAATTTTGGAGCAAAGTAAATGGGCTCCTATCCCTGGTGATAGATGCCTCCGTCATCAGGATGTATTACTGAAAGACTGCATCCTTTTTTACCTCTGATCGCTTGCACACAGTACTGTTTTTTTTTATCATGGTTGTCTGTTCAGAACAATTATGAGAGTTATTAAGACATTTCAAACATTCCCAATGAAGAGAAGAGGCACATTTATCAATTTTCATCAATGGTACATGGGTCAGCAATGATTTTTCAGGTCAAGAAAGAACTATGACAATTAATATGAAAATGAATTGAAATCACACAAATATTTTTTTTCCTCCTCTTTGTCATCAATCAACATACATTATGTGCATGACATAAGGTACATCTGAAGTCTGATGTGCATAAGGACATCAGACTTCAGAGACCAGAAAGACTGGAGACATGAGCCTGAGAAATCGTTAAAGCCAGGAACATTTCCAGCTTGGCCATCAATATAATTTTAAAGTCTAATGTTTTCTTGTCATAAAAACCAGGGAGAGGTAGGTTTCCTATGTTTCCCTGACAATATGGAACGTGCCAGGACACTGAGGACATCAATCTGGTCACCCTGGAGTGACTTGACTGTGGGCGGTTTGTAGGCCTATGACAGTGGTAGGAAATCTAAGGCCTGGCTGTGCAAGGTGGGCCACATGTGGACTGATGTGCTGTTTAATCTGGCCTATGTCTTCATGATCAAAGGCCTCTGGTCTTAATTCTCAGGAAAATGTTGCATTATTCATGAAATACCCTCAGTCCCCACTTATTCTAACCTTAACCAGAGGTGGACAGTACCAAAGTACATTTACTTGAGTACTGTACTTAAGTACACTTTTTGAGTATCTGTACTTAACTTGATTATTATTTTTTTCTGGAAACTTTTTACTTTAACTTCACTACATTTGAAAAACAAATATCATACTTTTTACTCCACTACAATTCTGTCAAGGTCCATGAGTAGAAAGTAACATAAGTCAGTGGATGATTTTGGTTGCAGGGGTTGCATTGTGGTTGGAAATGAAAGTCGGGTTGACTGATGTTGGTTTCTGACGTGAACCTGATTTTCATTTTCAACCACAATACAACGTCTTTCCAACGTTGGAGATCAACGTCAATCTTACATTGGATTCTGACATAGATTCTGACATAAATTTTAATTTTCAACGTTGGGTTTGGTCTTCTAAATGTGACTTTTGTCACTTTTTTGGAGCACACTAGCTTATAGATAACAGTAAGGTTAACATATTCATACTAAAAGCCAAAAAAATGTAAATAGGGCAATATTTGAGGGAACAGCCATTTGGGTGTCTGAAACCATTGTGGACGTTGAGTGCACTTATCCAATCTTACATTCAATCCCACTACTGGAACTGTGTTCAAGAAATAAATGTGATATTGGTATGAGGGTAGGCAGACGTAGATTCAGAGGCATACAGTACTTTAAGTATTACATACAACAATAATAAAACAATGCATTGACATTTACTTTTTACTTTTGATACCTAGGTATTTTTAAAAACGAGTACTTCTGTACTTTTAAAAATAGGTCTTTACAACTTTTACTTGTAACAGAGTAATATTTGACCAGTAGTATCTATACTTTCACTCAAGTAAGGAAGTTGTGTATTTCATCCACCACCAAGTATGAGCTCTTATCCTTAGGCATAAGATATAGGGGATCCCAATGTAAACTAAATATTTCTAAACTATAGGCCTAATTTAAACCTACCTCAACTACAAATTTTAATAATGTTGCTTGAGGCTGCAGCAGTTGTGCAATAGCTTCATGATATAATGCATATAGGGTGTGTAGGTTGTAGATAGGTTGAAAGATGAGCAATAGACTGTGGCTTTGATGTGCTTCAGTCTGGCTACATATCACTTTGTTTATGTTTTTTTTATTGTAAGTATATGTCAGATGTATGATAAAATAATATGTTAAGTTTTATGTGTGAAGAATGTGAACTCAAGGCAAATATCCCTCTGGGGACAATAAAGGAGGCTATCGCCTGCAAAATGGGCTTCGTGATATGTAAAAATGTAAACGTTGTCGTAAGACTATAGCAAGCACATCATTGGAAAGGTCTCAAACCTCAACAGTAACATATGTCAGTCTGAAGAGGATACATTACTCCTGATTTGAATTATTGACCTCTGCTCTGAACCTTGAACCCAGTACATGTTTGTGCAGGCTTGTCATTTAGCAACAGTATGTGCTGCACACATAGGACCAGCTGTTATAGAAAGCTCTGGACCTTAGCTGTCATGCAGATATGGTCTCCAATGTTTAATCACTGTCAAATATGGTAATAAGCTAGTTTGACCTATTTAACAATTCAATTTTTAAAATCTGATGAGACCAGTGTGTTCCCCATCCCCCCCAAAATTCTACACTGCCAACTTCTACTTATGAGAAATATACCAATATATTTCAAAACTACAACTTCACACAGAACAAAGTTACAACGCTAGTGTTACTTGTAGTTCTTCCGGGCTGGGTGGTTGGACTTGTTCGACGACTCTGTTTTTCTGCTGTCTGCTGTGAATGGGCTCCAACTACACTCGAAAAGTTTAAAACTGAGCAAAGTGTTGTTGCTGGTGATAAAACCACTGATTAAATATGTACATTGAAGCTATACTGGTGTTAAAAACCCCCTGACCTGCATTGAGGGATATGGGATTCATAGAGTATGTGACCCGCTCAGCCCACATTGTAGTGTTCTGTCTTACAGCATACTGTAATGTTTCACCAATAATAATACTGGAATGACATTATTAAAATAATGTAATGAATACCATGATAACATCTAAATAAATGTTGATAAATGTAGCATTATAGTTTTAAAAATATCAATAATCAAATCAATCCAGCTTCCCTGGCAATAAGACAGAAATAATAACATTAAAAGAAATACATATAAACCATATGATCTCATGAATAAATGTTATCTATGTATCCATGTAAGATGTATCTAGGAGATGGAGGAAACTGTCATGATGAAATGTCTTCCCCCTAGTATAAACACTGTACTTAAGACGACACACCACATTTTAGGCTTTTATTAGCTTATACAACCACAAAACAACACACATAGCTCAGACACATAACAAAAATCACAAATGCAAAAAGTGAAGAGCATGTCAAGTGATTACAAAGGCCTGGTAGGGACTGACCCTGTGATACATGATGGGCAGCTATGGAGTGATTTGCAGTGGTGGTAGTGCAAAAGTAAACATTGCAGGGATTTAATCAGTGCAAAGCTGTTTAATATTACTAAGGAAAAAAAGAGTGTAATAGTATTGCTTAACAAAAGCAATACAAAGAAGATCAAATAAATAGAACAACAGAAACTTAGGCTACGTTTACACGGAAACGATCTGAAGAGAAAACGCAAAAGTGATCACTTTTTATTCTGCGTTTAGACGAGCGTTATGAGGGGGAAATCTGCGTGCATACGGTGACGCAAAAGTGTGTGAAATTCAATGTAGTATGCACTCCAGGCGGCTAGGTGGCAATGTGAAGCACTGATCGGTGCCTTCACTGTCTAGCAGACTTTTGCATTTTTACCGTTTAGACGGAAACGCGACGGTGGAGCGTTTTTAAGATTTCCACTCTGGAGGGTGGTTTCACTTTTTTGCGTTTTTAAGCCCCAAAAACGCCGTCGCCGTCTAAACGAAAGGCACATCTGATAAAATATTTTTACGTTTTCACCCGCGAGCGTTCTCGTGTAAACAGGGCCCTAAATATATTTATAAAAAAGAAAAAAAGATTATACAAGCCAACAGGGGTAAATGTTGGGACCACGGCCCAGAATGTGTGGAGGGGCAAATGTAGCCTGTAAGACAGTGAAATGGATAGTGGATACTAGACAATAGAGAAAGTGATGTGATGGCTGGCGCAGGGTGAGACTCATGCTGAAAAGTCCATTTCTCCCCTAACCTTTTCTGTGACATTGAGTTGCTGGTTTGCCCTGGGGACAAATGACCTCCTCGTTGTTGAGCATGACAGAAGACTGCTACTGCAAATTATCCTCAGTTTGTTAAATGATTAACCTCAGCTCCATGCCAAACACAGAGCCAGCTTTCCTTACCAACCTGTCCCAGCTGCCCTCTTCTTAATGCTGCCTCCCCAGCACACAACAGCATAAAAATAGGACTCTGGCCATGTTTAGTCTTGCTCAGAGTCACTGCTGGAATGGTACTCCTCAGAATCACTTTCAAAGTTAATTTCGGTTTCAGTCAGAACTTGAACATAACATTTCTTCGCATGCTTTGCCAGGCTGTTGCTTGCTTCTTTGTTCTTCATTGTCAAGCTCTGTAGACCTCGGATACCATCTTGAAGCAGACCCCACGTCTTACCTTACGTTAAAACACATTGAGCCTTTATTAATTAGAAACATTCAGAAACATTGTAATGTATGCCAAGTATAACAAATACATACCTGATGTCACATTAGAAAGCTGGGATGACATCTGCTTCAGGGTGTCTGCACGGGTGCAAAGAGACTTCCAATGTTTGTTCATCTCAGCTATAAGAATCCTCTTCTCCTCCTCAAGTCTCCTTACTGCCATCACAATGTCGAACGCTTTCCTCTTTGTCCTTAGATCTACAGAGTCTGAAATACATAGATGAAACATAAGTCAGTTGTAATTAAGATTAGCATTTCAATATTTTCTGGGGTTACAATCGAGCCATGACAGATTTTGTCCTACTATGTGACTATTTCACAAAGTCAATGGAATTGTGTACATACCACCGTGTGTAAGCTGCCATGGCCAAACAATCTCGTCAGAAAGAATGGTGTCCAATGTCAGTTGTTCTGCATTAGGAACCAAGGTGTTGTACTTTTCCACTACAGAAGTTAAGATTTTTTTTTCCTCCCTGATCTTTCGGCGGATTCGGGCACGTCCTTTGCATCCGTCACTATCCTTATAAAGACGCTGGGACCTCCTCTTAACACTTGCCACCAGCTCCTCTATGCGGTTGGCAACAGCGGCAACATCAGCATCATTTGGGGATGTTGTTGCTGAGAGGAAGAAATTAAGAGATAAGAAATATGCTTCTTGATTCCATGAAAAAATATTTTTGGTGTATGAGCAAAATAAAGCCTCAACAATCTTTTCATATTTCTCTGTAACTGAGAGGCTACACTTGTAGCTAAGTTTGAGTATAGTTAGGTTAGCTAGGTTCTTTATTGTCCCCATGGGGATAATCTTGTCCACACGTCATCAGCAATCAGAGTATGTGCTCTTTGACTACGATTACAATGAGCCTCTTTGGAATTGCAGCCAAGCTTAGTCAGAAGTGATACATCAAGCACCATATCAAACAGTATAAAACAGTATATCCTACCTTCTGCCCACTCATTGACATCAAAGATCCACTTCTCCAGTTGACTGTCTGAGATGTCCATTACCGTTTTCATGGCCTCCAGGTTATGCAACTGGCCTTGCAGGGCTATTTTGGCCTTCAAACATAAATGACAATGAGGGAAACGCCTACAACTTTGACAATTGTTTATAAGGATTGTGAAGTACCTTCACTATTAGAAAACCACATACAATACTAATTAAATATACAGTATATTCGTATATATGTGGACTATGAATATATGTGGTATGAACATTTAATATTTTATTTTACAATATCGCTATGCATTTTGCATAAGGGAAAACTGGTGTCTTTACCTTCCGATATCGGCGGGCAAGGGTAGAAGCCAAGTTGTCAAACTTTTGTTGGTTCCAGCGCATGGCCATGATCGTCAGCATGTCTATGCGTCCTGCAAAAATAAAAAAATATGAGATTATCACCTTTCTTTCCAGTAGCAGTAGGAGAAGAAACTGTGCAGACAATAATAACTTACAGTACTTTGGAACTATTAATCTGCTGTCTTGTGCCAGTTGATTACTGTCCCATGAAAGGGTTGCACAGGATAGTGAAGAAATAGCATGAAACAGTGGCGCAGGACAGTAGTCAAATGGCTTAGAGCACTATGGCAGGACAGTAGGTGAATGGTACTCTGATGTGTATTTTTTATATCGCACTGCCCTTCCTTATTATCCTCACGTCAAATAAAATAGGATGATGGTATTGTAATCGATCCATCCATTTATGTTGAATATTCTGAGCTTTATATTTTCAGAGTCAGCATATATGCATGAGCTCAAAGTGGCTCACCATTGTCATCAGGATAAAAATTTACTGGTTACCTTACCTGCTTTTGACATGTGCTTTGTCGTAACAGCAATCCTTGAGAGGAAGGCGTTACACTGCTCCACCTCTTCCCCAAGAGTCGAACCAGCCCCCTCCTGATATGCTCCACTCCATTTTACCTTTAAAAAAAAAAAAAAAAAAAAAAAAAAAACTAAGTGGCAACAATATTATGCAGGAATTCAGGGAAAGAAAATGTCATGGACAATCATTTTTTCTTACCTCACATTTGAAATCATGAGCTTTGGCATGAAAAACAGAAAGAAATGGCCTCATGGTGAGGAGATCCTGAAGCTCAGGGCATTTCTCTGCCACTCTCTGGAGGTAAGGCCAGTACTTGCATGCCACATCCATTGCAAAAAATGTAACTGGTTTACAGGCCATTTGCTTTTGGAGGTACAGGGGGTAGGCAAAAATCTCCCCCCTGAACATATTGAGGGCACGAAGCAGAACCCCATGACGACATACAGCGAGTTCCAGGCCCTCCTCGTCTGTTTTTCCTGAGGACTTCTGAGACGTTTCACGCGCCGCTGACCATTGCCCTCCACAGACACCTCTTCCAGAGACCTAAAACATGGAAGATGGTTAACAGTCCAAACTTGTTCAAACAAAGTCCTCTGTAGGACGTGGTGTTTTATAGGTAAATATAGTGAAGTTGTGCAAGTTTACATGACTGGTTGAGGTATGGACATAGTCCACGAATTTTGCGACGTCATCATCATTCGCGATGAACACGCCATCAAAGATGGCTTTTTCCTCCGATCTAAATAAAAGAGATACATATTAACTTTAAATATTCATATGATTTTGAATTCACAGCAGTTACTTTCAAAGTAATGGACCGTCAATGCACACACAGTACCTTGCTGCACTCTTGAATCTGTAGTGCTTACGGTTTCCATCAACGGATACTGCAAGCATGTCTGGGCTGCACGCTGGGCAGTCAAAGTGGTCCTCCTGGCATAATTTTTCCACTTCGAATCGGACAGCTTCCCACTGCAAGAAGCTTTTCCGGAAGCTGTCTGCTGTGATGTTTCCGCTCTGTTTCAAAGAAGAGTTTAGTAAAAGAGAACAAAAGACAACAGTAAAACGGATCAAATTAAACAATATACTCACTTAAGTAAAATGTTCTAAATGGATGCATTTTGGGATGTTTGTACAAACTTTGTTACCACTCCTTAGAATACATATCGAAGGAAATAAACAATGTGTAAACTTCACTCATACACTATACACTGGTGTATTTGGGGGACCTGGCCATTAAACATACAGGATAGTTTGACATTCAGTCTAAATCTAAACGCAAAGAGAGCTACAACGGCTTCCATACTGTTTAGAAGTAAGCCTGTGCAATGTTTAGCCCATTAATCCAAGGGAACACTTCTGGGATCAGGAAATGATATTGGGGAGAAGATGTCAAAGTCAGTAGCCATTGGAGTTGAATTTGAGATCTTCAGAATGACCTGTTTTTTCATAAATGTCTCAGTGCAAACTGTTGATGAGAGAACATGAGTTTATGGTTGTCTATAAAGGGTCTAATGGCTCTTTTCATGTGTGCTATCATCATCATCATGCCCTCATAGTATTATATATGGAGTTACGAAATTATTACCACAAATACTTACACGGCCAAAGCGAACAGTGCGTTGATCCAGCATTCTAAGAAATGCTTGGCTAGACATCCCTGGTGCAGCCATCTTCAGCTCTTCAAAAGAAAAAAGGACATCTGTTGCGTACACAGTTGAATAGTGAGAAGTGGCAGGCCAGTAGTCATTATGGATCAGGTCATCCACTCCAGGACTCCAAGTGGCTTCACATGCTTTGCATATAATCTGAGGCAATCTGAGATCATATCGCCCTGGAAAAAGAAGAAAATATATACACAAAGTTAATTATGACAGACCAAAATTTTGTAAGGCACTCTATTGGAAGTCACACTTTTGTCAGGAAAATGAACTATCCCCATTCAAACAAAGGTTAATTGTTTTCCTCCACATAGATGGGCCCAGCCAATCTAATCAACACAAAACCTATTGACACCTCTGGATTTCCATCCATGATAAAGAAAATCAGAGAAAAATCAAAAAGAAAATTCGACAGAAGTGACCCCCACCCAAACCCATAAAGTTCTTCTTACCATTCATTGTAACCACAACTATGGACTGTCCTGCGATGACACTGGACGATACTTGTAGACAACCGCATATTGTCTCTGGCATCTCCAAAGGAACAAGACGCTCTTGAAAAAAAAAAAAAAAAAACACATGGATGAGAATTAAACAATAACATTTATTTACTGGAAACTATTTTAAACAAGATGCACTTGACGGCTTCATCGACCTATCAGAAAACAGCATTTCAGTCTAAGAATTTGACTTAAAAACTACAACTTACCACACTGGGTTAGAACCCTCTCCACAACACAAATTGTGGGAGGCAATGGATGAAAAAATGCACGTGTCATCGTATCCCTGTTGTGGAACACTTGACCTTGGTGGACCCTGACATCACACTGGCCACAGAGGAATGGGTGTGGTCGGCAGTCACAACAATGGATAACGGCTGGACCATTTCCACAATGTTGGCAGATCCGAGTTGCTGCATGTTGTCGAGCCACCATGGTGTTGACCAGTCGGGGTCTCTCTTTCTCCCACCACCCTGATATGAGGCTCTTTCGAGTCGACCAGTCTGCTGAGGCTTGAAGTGCCGTTTCATCTTCATATATGTCCTCCTCACCCAGTGAGCGTTTAAGCTCTTGAAGGAAGGACTCTGTTAAAACAATGCACAATATTTAAAAACAGTAGTTTATTATAACAAAAGAGAATAGCATTGAACAATTTTATAATAAATGAACATACTGTTTTGAACCAGTGAAGTCAAAATAAATAACACACCTGCAGTAACGGAAGGAAAGTCACTGGTCATTTCCGCACTGGTTTCCGGAGCCCTGACATGAGAGACACCAGTCTTTCGACTCTGGCTTTGACTGGGACCTGCTGTAGCAAAAAAACAAAAAACAAAGCTGTTGCTTTTTACACTCAATGACACAAACTTTACCTGATGCTAGGCACAGGTACGTAATAATAACCTCAGATATATTCTAATTCAGACCCATGACTTGTGATTATGCTGTATACCTTTCCAAGTCACAAAACTAGATCTGGAGTCTACATTTTAATAAACATTAATGTAAAAAAAATCGTACCTGCTTGTTTCCGGGATGATCTGGGCCTGCCGTAAATAATGTTTCCATCACTGTCCCTCTTAATCCACCTAACATCTTGCTTGCTGTTTGATGGCCGGCTGGTGGACGGATTACTGGTGGAAGGCTGACTGGTGGATGGTTCTGCTTCCTGCATGCCAATGAGCTGTTGGAGGTGAGCTTGATGTTCAGCCTGATCAACAAGGTCACTCATCTCATTCAGGAGACGGTCCATCTCATTATCAGACATGGCACAAAATATAAACACACAGGGACAAAAACAAAACAAAAAAACAACAACAAATAGAGAGACGGGGGGGGGGGTAAGACAGCAAGAGAGAGAGAGAACACAATACAACAGTAAAGAGAGGAACAAGATACAAGACAAATGTGGCTCTTAAAAGTGCCTTTTTTTTCTCGATGTAATGAGGTGCTGTTTTTTTTTAAAGGACAGGGATTAAGGAACCTGCAGAGAAAGAGAAGAACAAATCAAAAAAGAATAGATCACCAAACTACATATTACAATATGAATAACTACTAGACTAAGAAGTTAAGCAAATGCTGCTCTTGTTTATTCATGCAATCACAATATCATAAAAAATAAATGGCTTCAAAAAGAAGTATTTTGAACACATCCTTGTTCTGCTTTAATTCTATATATCCCCAATAACCTTTCCCCCAATAATCATTTACACGTCCAAAATAAAATTGCGTTTATTTCCACACAAAAAAAATGTTGTGTATAGCCTACCATATATATATATATATATATATATATATACACACACACTGTATATATGAAGAGTTCAGATGCAAAAGCCTCTAAGTGCCAACTGAAATTTTCTTCTAGAATGATCATTTACAGTATATAAAGCTTGTATATTTAAGTTCAGTAATTTCACTTAAATGACAATTAATAGGTAATTTGCATTGCATTTAAGTGAAATTATATATTATATTATATATTATATGTAATATTAATACAATTACGAGTTTATAAAAAAAAACATGTTGTAGGCATATAGGCTAGCCTATAAACTCGTAATTTTATTAATTTTGGCCGTGTAAATGCTTATTCATTTCTCTTTCTTATGAGACTGTTGTATTTATTTCTCTTTCTTATGAGACTATTGTAAGCGACTTACCGTGGTGGAATCGCGCTGGGCAATGGTTTCTGCGATGGTCGCACACAGTGACGTGTTGCACAAAATTGCGCCAAAATATCAAGCATAATTAAAAAGCACAGTCTTAATATTTTTTTATAATATTTTTTTATATAATTTTAAAGGGGTCAGCATAAATGTCTAAGTGAAGGAAACACGGGTATATTACATTTAAACACACAACTTCCCAGAATGCATCCATCACTTTGCCAAAGGATATGTCCATATTAAGCAATAAAAACATTTCTGCAGTAGGCTGTTTAATTTATTACAACATCATAATCAGTAATGAGAAGAAAGTTCTATAAAAGTAGGCTAAGGTTTTTTTTTTTTTTTTTTTCTTTTGTCGCATAAAAAGCAAAGTTGTAGGCTATAGGATCACTATAGTATAAGCAATTGCAAATTGAAATACCATCGGCAAAATCCCACCTAAATTAAGGCATGTTTTAAGCCTACAGCAAATATGCAGTCCTGCAATTATGTCGTTTTAATGTAGCCTAAAATTATATTTAAAAAAATAAATAAATAAAAAGGATAGAGAGATAGAAAAAGTCGTGATACCGATTTAGTCAAGGATTTCTGCCCCACGAAAATGTATGGTCACCGCGCCAATTATTGTACAGTAGCCTATGCGCCACACGCTACTGTGAAATACACATTTTCAGCATAATTAATCACCTGAAACCATACTTTCCAGCTGGATGGATAACCCCCATTTCGTCAAAATCCAAAGATGAGGGATTTGCATTCAAATATCGGACGACCCTCTCCGTTGTCAAGCGACGAATAGGGGGTACCCTCAACGTCGGCATTTGGACGTGAGGGGGAAATGATCAAACTATGTGATCTAAAATTATAAAATATCCCATCTAAATTAAGGCATGTGTTAAGCATACAGCAAATATAAAGTCCTGTAAATATGTAATTTTAATGTAGCCCAAAATGATATAAAAAAAGAGAAAGGAAAAGGTCGTGATACCCATTCAGACAAGGGTTTCTGCCTCACGAAAATGTATGCTCACCGCACCAATGAATGATTGTAACAATATGCGCTGCACGCTACTGCAAAATACACATTTGCAGCATAAAATCAGTCGCCTAAAACCATTCTTTCCAGCGCAGGCAAACCACTGGATGTGTAACCCCATTTCGTCAGAATTCAAAGATGAGGGATTTGCACTCAAATCTATCGGACGACCCTCTCCGTTGTCAAGCGACGAATAGGGGGTACCCTCAACGTCGGCATATGGACGTGAGGGGGAAATGATCAAACTATGTGATCTAAAATTATAAAATATCCCACCTAAATTAAGGCATGTGTTAAGCATACAGCAAATATAAAGTCCTGTAATTATGTAATTTTAAAGTAGCCCAAAATGATATAAAACAGAGAAAAGAAAAGGTCGTGATACCCATTCAGACAAGGGTTTCTGACCACGAAAATGTATGCTCACCGCACCAATGAATGATTGTAACAATATGCGCTGCACGCTACTGCAAAATACACGTTTGCAGCATAAAATCAGTCGCCTAAAACCATTCTTTCCAGCGCAGGCAAACCACTGGATGTGTAACCCCATTTCGTCAGAATTCAAAGATGAGGGATTTGCACTCAAATCTATCGGACGACCCTCTCCGTTGTCAAGCGACGAATAGGGGGTACCCTCAACGTCGGCTTTTGGACGTGAGGGGGAAATGACCAAACGGCAGTATGTGACGAATAGGGGTGAGACCGTGTTGTTGAAACAGTTCTGCTGAAACACAATATAGTATTTGTACTATAAGTATTAAAAAATAACTATAAAAATAAACAAACGCTTACAGACCTATATGAAGCATCACAATTATGGCATGAATAACTAAAATGTTGATTCTGTAGCGAAACAAGAAAATGATTCCTAAAGGTCATATAAGTCATATTATCAACATGTTCATTCACTAAAGCTGCTCCACAGTGTTGTACAGCTCATCTTTACACAGCTGTATAGTGTCTGTGTTAAACTCCTCCTCCTGTCATGACACTGAATCTGAATTACAAGACACCTAAAATGATCAAAAATATTGATGGTTATTTCTTTGTTTTATTTATTTATGTTCTTCATTTTGCAGCTTACTGTTGATATTGTATTGCCATTTTGCTCATACATGTGAGTTATAGTTTTTAAAGAGACTTCACATTTTAAATGACATCTTTTGCAATTACAACATATTATGAAAATAAAGAGATACAGTAAGAACCATCAAGATAACACAAGAAGCATATCAAATACATAGTATATTATGTAAACATGCCCTTATGTAACCTTTTTACCTCTCAAATTCACAGCTGTTACCACATTTCCTGTTGGCGGTTTACAGAAACTTGATGTGTTTTGATACTGATTGATTAAAGACTTTTTCGTTTTTGTAAAGCTTCTCAGGCATTTTGTATCACTGGGCTGCTACTCTTAGAGCACAGTAATAGAGAGCTGAATCTGACAGAGTTACACTGTTAATAATGAGTTCAGTGGACGATTGCGATGTAGTCGACTTAAAAACTGAAATCCATCAGGTATATTTTCATCGCTTCTCGATCGAGCACCTTTATACAGTACATATTCTGGTTCTCTGTTTGGATACTGTCTGTACCAGTAAAGCCAAATATCATTGCTGTTAGTTTCATATGTGCAGCTCAGTGTCACAGACTCTCCTTCTTCTCTTATAATATTGGGATTTCCTTCTCTTGGTCCAATTCTATCAGCAAATCCACCTGAAATTAAATATATAAAATTTTTATACAATAATAATACAGATTTCTTGTAGGGGTTAGTTAGTGATTAAAGTATTTTTACCTGAAACCATGATGAGTATCATGAGTAGTATCTGTCTGTCCTCCATATTAACCATGTTTAAAGGGGGGGTGAAATGCTCGTTTTCACTCAATCTCCTGTTAATCTTGAGTACCTATAGAGTAGTATTGCATCCTTCATATCTCCAAAAAGTCTTTAGTTTTATTATTTTTATCAAAGAAAGATAGGGTGTACCGAGTCTTTCCGGAAAAAAACGAGCGTCTGGAGGCGGGCCGTGTGGGCGAAGCTAAAGCTGTGCTAACGCGCCGAGCTAGTAACAACACACAGAGACATTTGAAGCAGTTTTACTCACCGAACCTTTATCATTGTGACTGCTCGATCCTAAAGCATTAGATGATCTGCAAATCCATCGATCTGGGCTTTGTTTATAAAACAATCATCGTCGAAATGCAGGGAACAAACAGTCTTACACAACTCCGTTTATGCTCAGGAAAAACAAACTCCATCCACTGGTGCCAACACCGGGTTCTTTGGGAATCTGTGCAGGGTTGTCTTAACCCTGGCAACCAAAAACACACTTCTTTGGTGATATTGGCTTCCCAAAAGCCGGGCAGGGCGCTTTGATGGCGAACTGCTTTCGCTCTCTTGCTCTGGTCTGCGAGTGCGCGCGCGCGCGATCTTACCGGAAAAGTGCCCTTAGGGCCCATATAAGGAAATTCCGTTACATCTGACGTCACACATACCCATACTCGAAAAAAAACTTTCCGAAACTTGTGACAAATCGAAAGGACAATTTTTGGCACAGAAATACTCCTTCAAACGTACAATTTAATTTTTGAAACTTTGTCCATGTTTAGCATGGGAATCCAACTCTTTAACAGTGTAAAAAACTCAGTATGCATGAAATATCATTTCACCCCCCCCTTTAATGAAAATGAATGAAAGGCTGATGGATGAATGAAGCACTGAGTGAAGTTCTGCTGTATACTAATAATGTGTGTGTGGTTAGTGAAATATGAAACATGTTCTCTGCTTTAAAATGAAATGGTAAGCATTGTTTCTTATAGACATCAATGAGTATATTGAACCAATGAGTATATATATATATTTTTGCTCTAACCATATTTTAAAACAGATTTAATAATGCAAAGTTTACTAACCCTAAAAAATAAATAACACAAAGCAAGTAAATTTATAGGCTTTCAGTTGGGACACTTTGTTAATTATTAATTGGAATTCACCACATTCAGTTAACTTGTTAGTCATCATAGGGGAACATCAGGGAAATGCTTGTAAAATATGGATTAAACATAACGTGTGAGATTATGTTGCCCCCTTCTGTTGAAACTCGGAACAGCATATTTTGTCCATTTACTTTGAAATAACTTGTCTAGAATGGTAAATGTTTAAGTTACTTTATTTAGATTTTTTTTTTTACCATTTAGACTTATAAATAGATTCTTAAATATAATTCTACAGGTTATAAAGAAAACTACCTTAAATGATATATCAAAGCATGACAAACATTTTCATTTGCAAGTTACTGATTTTTTATTTATTTTTTATGTTTTAAGTTATATTTTTATGTTTACAGAAATATGCTGGAGGAATAAGTGAGGTTTTTGTACAGTGTTGTTGTGTTTCCTGTCACTGTGGGCTCCAGGGCACAGTAGTACATCGCAGAGTCTGTTACTTTGGCAGTGGAGATCTCCAGATCCACATGGGTTTTCTTTTCATTCACTTTTCCTGAAAATCGAGGATCTAGATCTACAATTTTAGACTTTTGTGAAACTTGTCCTGTCCTATGTAATATTATTAAAAGAAATTCAGGGGCTGAACCATGATATTGGCGATACCACTGTAGACTAACCGCTGAGGAGTAGTTACAGGACAGAGTTATATTGTCCCCCTCTGTCCTGAACATCTCAGTTTGGACTGGTGTGATGACATTGCCAAAACTCAAACCTGCAGATAAGATTTAACCAAATTATACTTCATTGTGATGAACAAGAAAACAGCACAAAACAAACAAACAAACAAACAAACAAAAACACACACACAAAAAAAAAATTCAGTATAATGGAAAATATGAAACAATACAAGAATGAACATATGAAATACTTACATGCCGAAGTACAGAACAAAACCAAAAAACAGAGCACCATTTTGCAGAATGATGTATTAGTTCCTCTGCTGAACAAACTGTTACTCAGACAGCAAACACTCACTGTCTAGCAGAGGAGGACTCCAGAAAGCACCACCCCTGAAAGATGCACTCCCATTAAAACAATCATCTTTTTGCATTTACTAAAATAGACTCACTTTTAACCTCTATTCTTAATGGACTGGTTTAACTATTGAATTAAATAAAATATTTAATCGATTATAACTATGCAATAAAACATCTTAACCATCATTTAAAGGGTTAGTTCACCCAAAAATGAAAATTCTGTCAGTAACTACTCACCCTCATGTTGTTCCAACCCTGTAAGACCTTCGTTCATCTTCGGAACACAGTGACTACAGTGGCTCAATCTTAAGTTTATCAAGCGACGATAATACTTTTTGTGCGCAAAAACAAACAAAAATAACGACTTTATTCCACTATTCATTTCCTTCTCTCTGGGCCTCGTAGTGTTTTTGCGCTGCGCGTCTGTGTTGCACGTCATCACGCATCACACACATGACCCGCTTCGGCCAATTGTGAGCCTACGTGGTGACGTGTAACACAGACGCGCAGCGCAAAAACACTACGTGAACCAACTAGAGGCCCAGAGAGAAGGAAATGAATAGTGGAATAAAGTCGTTATTTTTGTTTGTTTTTGCGCACAAAAAGTATTATCGTCGCTTGATAAACTTAAGATTGAGCCACTGGAGTCACTTGGACTATATTAACGATCTCTTTAATAACTTTTCTGGGCCAGCAAGTTTCGGTCCCTCTGAAAGCCTATGGAGGAGTGAGACAACTCTCAGATTTAATCAAAAATATCTTCACAAACACCCTCAGATTTAATCAAAAACCTCACAACACCCTCCCCCTGTCGGTGATTGGTTGGAACACTATTTGTTTTGGTTTTTAATGTTTGGCTAAACCATTTGTTTTTGTGTGCAGATCTCAGAGCCTAGGCTGCCTACAGAGACGCGTTTTTTTTGACGGCATGCTTATGGGGTGGGCAGCTAGCGGATCGTTAGGAAAGATTAGATGAATGTGCTAAAAATATTTTTGGGCCTGAAATCACTGATACCACCTTTAAATGAATTGCACTGAATTTTTACATTGTCTTAAATTTATTTGAAAATTTCGATGATGACATTAAAATATCCCCTCATGTCAGAGATGGTATTATTGGAAGATATAAGGGTCCGTGGCTCTATCAATGGAAAAAGCTTAATGGCTAACTTGGATCACATGTGCCTTGATAACCAATCACATTTGACCCTTGACATAATTTAATTTAATTCAGAGTTATGCAATGGTCAATCACTGTTTGTGGATACCGTAGGAATGAATTGTCCGTTACTTCTCATATAACACAGTTTTTTTTTGTTGTTGTTGTTTTTCTCGGTATAAACAAATAGATCAATCCAAAACTAATGTTTAAGAGCAAACGTGGAAGACTAGGCGATGGGCTCTTGATTCATTGAAGATAAGCTATTTCCTCATAAAAGAGGTTTATTCAGCACAGTGAAGCCTCTCCTTCATTGACATCCATAAAAAACGCCTCTTGTCTTGTCTACTTCCCTGTGTATACCGCAGCTTTTTTCAGCTTAGGTTTTTTTGGCTTTGCGTTCTCTTTTTTTTCAAATCTAACATGGTTTAGCCAATCAAAGGCTTTTGAGGCTCTTTCTGTCATTATTTTGCACGTTCACAGCGGTCAGTCCATATACTGTATGTCAAGCCGTAAAAGCGACCGATGAACTGGGTGCAGAACATCATTATGAGGTTGCGAAAAGTTAGCTATTTCTTGTCTGTCAACAACAGCTCACAAAGCCAAACGCCCTAAAAAGTAACAATTAGAGGAATATAAAAAAAATTTACAAAAATAGGTCCCTAAGCAAGACTAAAGTGGACATTACTAAAGTTTTTATCGCTGGAGGACTAATTTCAAAGCTAGCTTTATTAGCTAGCCTGGTGATGGAAAAAAATAAGGAGAAATTTTGTTTTTGATCTAAACATATATATTAATGCATTAAACAAGCGTATTGCATCTCTTCTGCTTTTTCAGTTTATCGCGCCATGTTTTAAAACCCCTTGTCAAGTTAAAAGTTCCACTCTTGACACCCGCGCTCTTTTCTATTTTGTTTGCGTTTTAAAAGCACAAGCGCGTTCCTTTATTTAGCTTAGCCTACTGCAGTTTTAAAGCACTCACTATCTGTTATAATATAGGCTATAGGCCTACATGGACATAATAAATACGTAGTACGCCTATAGGCTATATGTCTAAATGGGACTGCATGTTGACAAGTTTCAATAAACCATTACTGATTCAAAGAGCTGATAAGGTAATAATAAAGGTGTTCAGCAAAAATGAAAAAGTAAATGCTCAGTAATACCTTTGGCTTATTCCAAATATTACAAATGGCACACTTTGTCTTCAAAAACAAATGCACATTAATAAACAAATATTACTTAGCTACACTTTGTACAATATACTATTGTATACTATAATGTATTTTGAAAGTATCCTTCAATGGATTGTTACAATGGTCATTTTCAGCACACAGTTTAACAAATAAACAGAATTTTCACTTCAAGTATATTTTTCTAAAATATATTTTCTGAAAATTGACTAAAGTACAATTATTTTAAAGTGTGTTAAAAGTTGTATTGTGAAAATAGGTTAAAGCATGATATACTAATATACTTTTAATATATTTAAAGAAATTACAAAAATGTGTTAGTACTGTATATTTGCAATGTACTATTGAAAAAGGGAATATATTTCAAATACAATAAAGTATACTTTTTTCATTATGGATTGATTATTCTTTGCGCCCCCTTTGAACTGTTAAGCCCCCCTTAGCACCCCCTAGAAAAAGATCCTGGAGCCGCCACTGTTCAAAGCACTTGAAATCAGATGTCACACTTGCTTTCCTTCTCCTTGACAGGTAGGCCTACCTAAAAGCGTATTTGGTGAATGACGGGTTCACACCCAAGTGTGCCGCACAAGTCCTGAAAAGTGAAGACAAAGAATTTCGATCACTCATGGTGGCTGGCTGAAGTATTGGTTTGAAACCCCGCAATCTCCGTGTAATCGAATGGGACGTGAGCCAAACTAAAAAATCCAATTACATTACAAATATATTTTTTTTCCAAAGATTGTTTCTGTCATTGTAGGTATAGTTCTCATCTCGCAGACCTATGTGCATGTGTTTTTTTTTTTCCAATAAGTTTGGGTTTTAGTTCCCTAAAATCAGAGGGAAATAATAGGTGAATAACACTGATGTTGAAGCACTTCACCCTGATTCTAAGCCTAAACTTGACATAAACTGTAAACTTGTCCCTCAAATCTGATTGGTGATTGGAAAGTTGTTCCAGGATCAACAAAGATGTTGATCCAGGAACATGTGGTACTTGGTGAAATCACGGTCACCCTTTGGGAATAGTAAAATTGATATGTACACATAAATGTTTTCAGTTAAGACAACTTATAAATGTCGGCATGAAATGGAAGTTGGGATTGTCCTTTCTTCCCTATTGTGACGTTTATCCAAGTAAAAAATCTTCTCCAAAAAGAAAAAATGTAGAATGGGACTTGATTTTGTCCACAGTAATTGATTGGATTGGTGTGGTTTTCTATTGCTCATGTGATTGACAGGTTGATCCCACCCTCATGCTGAAAAACACTTCATCAGAGAAGAGTCAGAGCAAGAGGGAGGGTAAGTTATTTTGATTAAAGATTACTAGGGCTCTTGAATTAAAAATAAGGATGTACAAGGATAAATCATTTATAATAAATACTGCAATATTCCATAAAAAATAAGAAATGTCAATTTTGTTTTCATGATGACTTTAACCTTCATAAGAACCAAAATTCATTTAGAATGATATTTTAACAAATGTATAAATACCTACATTTATATCTACAGTAAATCTGTGCACAGTATAGGCATTCGTAAATTTGACTTTATTGCATGCATTTATAATATTTCACAATACTTTTAGTCAAGTTTCTTATGGGCCATTGTAGAGCAGTTTCCACATTACCCTGGTGCTCTTTCATTTGTTGATGTTCAAGATTGTAACTTTAACTTTTTTTAAGCACTTGTCTAATTTGTCGCATGCCTACGTTAAAAGCTCAGGAAGGTTTTTTGTTCAAGCACTGAATCTCCTGTTGTCACAGTGGGCTGCAGAGCACAGTAATACACAGCAGAGTCAGACACACACACATCCTGGATTGTCAGAGGAACCGATCTTGTAATAGAATCGTGTCTGGAGTGAAATCGTCCCTTGAACTCGGTGGCTTCATCACCATCTCCAAATTTATGTCTCCGTAAAATATATTTTGGAGAGTCATAACCATGTTGTCTGTACCAGATTAGAGTAGGGTTTGAGCTTGTAGTATTATATTTACAATCCAGAGTTACAGCATCTCCCTCTTCATATGCTGACTGGAAGCTTTTGGGCTGATTAACAAAGTCTTGTCCTCTGCATTCTGTAAGGACGGAGAGTAAATTATTTCAGTAAATGTATTCCTACATACAGATAAAACTGACAGTAAGGAACAAATGCATGCATTAAAGATGGTATATTACCCATGCAAGTTGCAAAAAGGATTAAAAGAGTTTCCACACAGCTTCTCATGGTAATCATGATGCAAAAGTCCCACAGAAGTAAACAATGCTCTCTTGAATTTAACTGGAACTTGCTGAGATGCTCAAAGTCATCATTTAAGAAACTTGTGAAGTCTTGACTGTAAGAGTGAAGCTGCATATATTTGTTAAAACATCTCCCCCAAGTGGAGGAGAGCAGATATATGAACACATATGTCTCATATGAGGTTTTCTATTGAAAGTACCACACCCACAATTGAATTGCACTGTCTGCAGTGAGTATGAAATGTTAATGCATTCTCACAAGTTATAGCTGAAGAAATCACAATTATTTAGTCTATTAATAATGAAAAAGATATCTATTTTTGACTAATTGGCTTAGTCCTCATCACTATTGTACTGCTAGTGGATTTGTTCCAGCTGATTTTTTTGTATAAAAGGGCATGTCTAGGACATGCCAATCTGGCTTTCTGTTTCAGACTTTCAGATATTCTGGTCAAGTCATTATTCTGAAAAAAAAAAAAAAAAAAAAAAAAAAAAAATATATATATATATATATATATATATATATATATATATATATATATATATATATAATGATCTTTTTTATGCTTTTTTTAGTTGGGATAATCTAAAATGTACACATTCTTATTATATTTATGGACATTGGACATGCTCATTATTGTGCAGCATTTTCATACTCTTGGACAGTAATTTACCCAACTCATTCACTTGACTTTTCTGCTGCTATCACCTAGAATTAGAACATATTGTTCAGTTATATTGGAAATTTAAATCAGAATATTAATGTGCATGTAATTAAGTCATTGCATCAGTGACTTGATATACTGAAATATGTTAACAGATGATTTACATCCTAAAAACAGCATAATTGACCTTGTCAATGTTTAAATTGAATACAATAAGAATGTAAGATCCTGACTGTTTTTATTAAATACTACCTTTCTGAGGTCAACCAAACTGTGATCACAAAGAAGCATTGAGTTAAAATTAGTCAAATCTTTTTCTATCAATAGAATGGCACTCTGGTTTTTGTATGGAGTCAGAGTGTTTTCTTTCACTGTGGGCCGCACAGCACAGTAGTACAGAGCAGAAAATGACACTGAAGCAGAGGAGATCTCCAGATCCATGCGTCTGATGTCTTTTTTGTGGGTCATTGTTATCCCAGGAACCTGAGGAGTAGCATGTGTTATGATTCCAGACGATTCCATTATGAGGAACTGAAGTGCTGAACCAGGGAATTGACGGTACCAAGATAAATCGTAAACCGTGCCAGTGTAACTGCAAGACAGGATAACTTTTTCATTTGCTTTAGCAATTACTGTATCATTGTAGGGGAATATGATGTCTTCAGCAGAAGTAACACCTGAAAACAATTAGGAGAACAATGAACAGGTTTTACAAGAAGGATTCTGCATTGCATACAGGGAAACATCTTTAAAGTAACAATTATTCTAAATCTTACCTCTAAAACTCATTAGGAGATATTCTATTAACAGGACTACAGCAAATGTCAACATGATGCTTTACTGGTCAGGAGAAAAGTGCAGGTTTGCTGAAACAAGCATTTCATATGTCATAATTTTAGAGCTGCTGTTTACTCCTCCTCCTCTAGAGCATTTCAGTCTCATGAGAGGTATTACTCTACGAGCCCCGCACATGACATGCAGGAAAAATTGTAGACTAAATGATGCACACGATTTACTAATTCGTTATTAATTTGTTTACTCAAAGTTCTTTTTCTGGCAGATTAACGGCTGAAGTACGCATAGGGTCAGTTTGTACACAACAGATCAGTTCAGATTTTGTTTAAAATTAGAAAATCAGCCAATGCAAAAGTATTTGTTGTATATGGTGTTGTAGTAATGAGTGGTCAAATGACCTTCAGTGAATGAAGCATCATCACTAGAAAGAGCATTGTTTATGAATGTCAAAGAAGAGCTCAAGATTACTTCAAAATAATTTGTAGAGTAACTGTTTGTCGCCCTCTTCTGCATTGCAAGAGTTATTACAAGGTTGCAAATATCATCAACCATCAGAAAGTGTAACTCAAGACCATGAGAGTTTTTGTATGAGTGTTGAGTGTGTTTGAGTCACAGTGGGCCTCAGAGCACAGTAATACACAGCAGAGTCAGACACACACACATCCTGGATTGTCAGAGGAACCGATTTTGAAGTTTTGGTGTGTTTTGCAGTAAATCTCGTCTTCTCAAAGTCTTTGTCATTTTGTACATTTGTAGCAAATATGCTTATCATGTATTTGGGGATTCCATTCATCTTTTGCTGGTACCAGAAGAGATACGGGGATGGATCACTGGTTTCATACGTACAGTTAATCGTTACTGGTCTGCCTTCAAAAGCAGTTTGAACTGTATTCTGGTCAACACTCTCCAGAGAGTCACATACTGGAAAAGAATAAGCATTATCAATTAATATTATTCATGTTTTAATATATATATACAAACACAAATGTCAAATTTAGAGACTCCTGCTGAGGAATCCTACTCACCCCAGAAATGCATTATAAAGAAGATAAAATGTCTTTCCCAGTGAGCCATTATAATAACTGTTCTGTGTAAATGACTGCAATATTTCAATCCACTGGAGAGTGTGTAGTTGTTTCAGCTTGTCTTTGATAAACTGTTTTAATACTGTCACACATATATCGTCTGGGAGGAGCTTGATCTGTTGAATGTTGTTCTCTTTCCTTATGTATTTTTTCTTTTTATTTTCAGAGGTGAAATTTCAGAATTTCAGTTGTTTTTGTCAATATCTCCTCTTAATATTTCTGTGATGAATATCACACTCTCTTCATCTTTTGCCATCTTAGGTATAGGGGATCATTTAAATACAAAGTTTATATTGCACTCCCCTGGTTGAGAATGTATATATGAGAGGTCTATTATTTATGAATTGTCATAACCTTTTGAGAAATCCAGATACGAATGTATTATGTGTTAAAATATTTGCACTGCATAACATAACAACAGGATAACATTCACTTCAGTCCTGTTTGTTCAGCAGGGGTCGCCACATTCTGTTATCTACAGTGTCTGTGGTTTTCCAAAAGTGGTTTCAAAGCAATATTCTTGTTATATTTTTTTTGTTGTGTAAAATATTGTGTGTGTGTGTGTGTGTGTGTGTGTGTGTGTGTGTGTGTGTGTGTGTGTGTGTGTGTGTGTGTGTGTGTGTGTCCATATTCTGGTTCTCTATTAGGATCCTGTCTGTGCCAGTAAAGCAAAATATAACTGCTACTTGCATCATTATGAGCATCTCAGTGTCACAGGCTCTCCTTCTCTAATCATATCATCTTTTCATTTGGCCCAATGCTGTCTGGCGACACATCTGCAACAAAAATTTAAAAGGGCTTAAATAAACTATTGTAAAAAATATTCACAAACTTTTAAATAATAGTTTTAAAGTAAAAAAAAAAAAAAAAACTACAGGGCTGTTGAATGCTTGAATCTGATTGGTTGACGAACGTTCTAAGGTGTGCATTATTTTCAGGGAAACGCACAGTGGTCTTGACCGCATTACAGCTCCATATCACTTTGCGTAGTTAACTGTAGGCTAATAACGGAAAATAGGATACAATTCATAACAAGAAAAAACATTTAGCCCCATGCTCTTGATCTGCAATTTTCAATGTCTAGCTTCACAATAAATGGAAACATGCAGTTTATTTTAATAAATAAAATATATAGTCTTAGGCTATCTATAATCAATAGAAAATTAAACTGAATATAGGCTAAATAAATGGATAGTCCTGCAGCACGGATTTTTATTGCAGATAATATAACAAATAATTATTGATAGGCCTACTTGTTAAAATGGCTTTGTGTTTCATTTAATTGGCTAGTCTGTCATCTGTCAATAATAGAAAAAAGAATTAACAAATTAATTAAAACGAATTGAATTAATAAATAATAATATTGACGCACATGCTTTTCTGTCTTATTATTGCAACATAATAAGACACTTTTATGTCCTCAAACGCTCGTTTTTTGGGGTCGACAGCTTATGAAAACTTATTTCTGGGTTCCTTAGCTTGTTTGCTGTACACCTTGTCACACATCAGCTTTTAGGCATTTTTCTGTCTTTTGTTAGAAGCAAGAAATGACAAGGAGGCATCTCGCAATGCAAAGTCAACGGTTGGTTTGTTTTCCCCCTGGGTGTGGGCGAGGGATTCATAAATTTTGGGGCATCTCGCCCGGGGGGCGGGGTTACGTTCTGCGTCACATCTCTAATGCGGGTTCTCGTCGACCAGGGTCAGCGCGCACACAGGCAGGCACAGAACTAGCTAGCGAACCTAGGTCATAAATCTAATAAGTTATGTTTTTTACAACACGTTTTTTGATGGAAAAGTGATGTTTAATTTCCATAGTCTTTGTTTAGTGAACGAAAGCGAAATCAGGAATTGCGGTCTTTCAGTTTGTTTATCGTTGCCTAGCTACCAAGGGTTGTACAAGATGTGCTGTAGCCTTAATTACAATGGCCAAGTCGCGTTTCATATTAACAGATGAATAGGCTTCGCTCAGTTTATTAACCCTCAGAGGTCGGAGATCACGCCGGCGTGATCTGCTCGCTTTTTTCCTTATGAGTTGAATTGAGACCCGAAATACTCTTTTGAATTTGATTTTACAAAACAAGTTTCATACATCAATCGATTCTGTTAAATGTGTATTATTTTTGTGTATACTCACAATAAAAACAAAGTGCTGTGCTTTTTGCCAAAAAAAGAAAAATAAACACGAAGCGAGTTCTGCCTTCTCTCTGCCAGTGTAGTCCATTCTGAAACGCGTCCGAAAATGAACAATAACTCAGCGAATACTCAGTCAAACAGGCATACAGTCACACAGGCATGAAGCTTGAATTCTCTTCTTTTTAATGAAGTAATTTATATAAAAAACAAATATTCTCATCTTGTGAAATCTGTATTAAAAGAGAGCGATTCCAGTCGAGCTAATTACATCTAATTCAGATGTAATGTGACTCCGCCCACGGAGAGCGCGCGCTATTCAAACGCAAATGACTGAGGCAATCCGCGCAAACCTGTGAACGCCCCCATATCAGCGCGAGAAAACACAAGTTTATTCAGATCATTACTTGTTTACACCGTCTTGCAGCTGTGAGGAATAATAATGGAAAATGTCCCCCAGAAGTGCGGGTATATCGAGGAGCGAGCTGAGGAATACTAGTAAGTTTTTTTCCTTCTCACGTGAATTTCTTCACGTGGGTTTCTGTTTATGAATGAATGAACGGCAGAGATGCGCGCTGTTTACCACAGCTGGTAAAGACAGTTTAAATTTAAATCGCGTGTGTGAATGAATGAATGATGATGTTTCAGCAAACTGTATTGCTATACTGAGATGAGTAAAAATCGACTGAAATATGTTGAAATAAAATGTAGGCTATTTGTATAAGCAACGTATTAAACTGCAAATTAACAATATGCCCTAATATTTCATGAAAACAACGTTACAGTCAAGCGAAATATGAAAGTAATGAATACATAGATAAAATGTAGGCCTATAATCATTTTCTTTTTTTACAAAGAAAGAGTACACTTGAAATATTGTTGAAATTGTAATATTGTTGTAATTGTAACCTTTTTAATAAAATGGCAAAACATATTTACAAGATAGATGTAAGCAAAATCTTAAATGGTCAATATAAGTCTTCTTCTAAATATCCTTTGTCCTTGCATTGTGGCTCAGCCAGTTTCACACCTGTGTGAATAGCTCATCATTATGCAGAGTGGGTGTTCTAAGTTGTAAACCACTCCTCGTTCACGCCTCCTCGCATATTGGCTTTCCAAGCAAAACCTGTTTTACATCAATTTAAATCAATGTATGGTTTTATGTGAACGATAAAGCAAGACTATTTTCACATGATTTTGAAGAAAAAACACTAGGCGAGGACATCCATTATTCAAAAGTCTTATTGACACATATTTACTATGTGTTTTGTGGCCTTATTTCAGAAATTTTAGTTTTTAGTTTTTTCAATAACCATGCATAAACATTATTCTCTCAAAAATGAAAACATGTACATACACGTGGCTCACATATTATGGTAGCCCTGTTTGTGCTTTATAGAGTGAATTTACACCTTTGCCATTAATATGTTTATAAGCAACTGAAAAAAGCACAAATGTCAGGGCATGTCAGAACATCTCAAGGGCCCCAAAAACAGCTCAGACCCCAGAGGGTTAAATACATCCAACCTGAAAATCACGGTAGGACTGTGCAAAAAAAGTAGACTATCTGTCTAGCATTGCCATGTCAGTGTATTGATTCATTGTCCCATCATAGTTTGTAAGAGACATTTCAGGTTGGATGTATTTAATAAACTGAGCGAAGCCTATTCATCTGTTAATATGAAACGCGACTTGGCCATTGTAATTAAGGCTACAGCACATCTTGTACAACCGAAATGGTTAGCGCTTTTCCCAAATATCACTTTTCATAAGGTATGGACAGTGCCAAACACATTTTTGTTTCATAATAAAATAGAAGAAATCCACTTTAAAAATATTCACCGTTATTACCCTTGTAATAAATATCTAAGTAAATTTTACAGTAATATTTCCCCACTATGCTCTTTTTGCCAAGAGGAGGAAGAATCTATTTTACACTTATTTTACTTATGTTCTTATACTAAACAATTTTGGCTTCAAATTTCAGCTTCCATATTTCTTGCATTTCATCAGTTATGTAATATTTCTGTCAGTAAGGTTATTTTTCACTCTGATGTCTCTGAAAATAAAAAGCTAGATGATATAATAAACTTTTTCTGTATGATGGGAAAATACCACATTCACAAAGCAAGATACCTTAAATTCAAACCTAGTTGCAAAATTTTTGCTTATGATTTAGTTATTATTGTCTTCACTTAAAAAAATCCCCTCCAATAAAAAAGCTTTGAAAACATCATGTATTATAGAACAAGTTTTATGTAAATTGTAATTGTATTTTATTTACTGTTATTATTTACTTTCATTTTCTCTGTATCCCCACATGTTCATGTTCATTGTTTTGTGTTATTTCCATTGTATTGATTTATATTGTAATGCAATAAAAAAAAAACATCTTGTACAACCCTTGGTAGCTAGGCAACGATAAACAAACTGAAAGACCGCGATTCCTGATTTCGCTTTCGTTCTAAACAAAGACTATGGAAATTAAACATCACTTTTCCATCAAAAACGTGTTGTAAAAAACATAACTTATTAGATTTATGACCTAGGTTCGCTAGCTAGTTCTGTGCCTGCCTGTGTACGCGCTGACCCTGGTCGACGAGAACCCGCATTAGACATGTGACGCAGAACGTAACCCCGCCCCCCGGGCCAGATGCCCCAAAATTTATGAGTCCCGTGTGGGCGAGGCCTAAATGCGCTCTGTCGGTACACGATCCGTTCCACCTGCACGATCCGTTCTACGCATGCGTATAATGGGATTTTAGCAATATTGCGAATATACTTTACCAGTTTACCTCATGTAAACACAATACTTAATAATGTGATTAAGCTCATAATTGCATAAACTATAATCGTATTAAAACGGGCGGCGTACGCTGTTTTAAATCGCAGCATGCGGCCATGTAAACACTTTAATCGCACTAACTGAAGTGCGCGTGTGTTTTTGTCACGCACCTTAAGCGCATATTCATTTTAAACTTGACATTAGGAAGTTTTCCCTGAACTCGTGTCAACACGACTCACTGTCAAAATACGTCCATAAGTCTGCCTTCATCCAGAAACAGCTCAAATAACGTGACAGCAGTGTATAAAACTGTTACAGGCACCGGCATAATATTTCTGTCTTCATCACGGCACAGAATAACAAAATACGTCCATAAGAACCCGTTTGTTATTTAACGTAAGTAATTATGCGCATGCGTGAAACGGATCGTGCAGGTTGAACGGATCGTGTACCGACACGCTCTGTCTCTATTGCAGAAGATCACGTGTTCAGAATGCGTGGATTGCGTATGGTCATTTGAAATTAAGTACTTTTAAAATTAAGCACTTTGAAATATAAAGTAAAACGTCCTAACATATTTAGTGTTTTGTAAACCTTTTATAAAAATTGTAGTATAAAAAAAAACTAAACATAGATTTATCATCATGATTTTATAGAACTGGGTTCTTATAATAAACCCATAAAAAGTTTTAACTTATATAGTTTACACGTTATGTAATTAAGTGCAGAAATGAAAGTAATCTTACCTGAAACTGAAATTACAGTAGCCAGTCTTAACAGTTTACGTGATTTGGCTCTTTTTGTTGATTTCATATTTATTTCATATTTATTTTCATTTATTTTATTTTTTCTTCGCAGTGTAGGCTACCAAACACATTTACATCCATTATCGGTGCGCAAAAAGCAGAAACTTGAATACCGGCGCGATAGCGAGAGATTGTATGGCAGTTCACGTTGACCAAAACACATAAGAAAAAGCGTTTTGGAAAAAAAATGTCCGGTAATCACAGACATTCGCATTCGGACGGGATTAGATTTCTCTGAGGACCGCCGAGTTTGACGAAAAACAGTAGGTAATTTGCTCTGGAATTTTTACAGAGGTCGTGTGAGAAAAAGACAGACATGGCAGATTCGGACAGGATTAAAATCTCAAAGTACGTCTGTGAAACAGATAGCTCTAACGTCCCCCTGTGAAACTAGTCCCGTCCGAATAGGGCTACGAAAAAATTAAATAAATAAAAAATAAAAAAGAGTGGAAAAAAGACCATGAGGGTAAGATATTAATCTATTCATCAGTTTTAAAATAGGTTTCATGTTAGGTAATGCAGGGTCCAAGAGAAGACAAGTTTTAAAGTTGAGACACTCACACACAGATATCCTACCCAGCGGGCACCTTGACGTCAATTTAACATCAATATGACATCAACATTGATGTCAAAATGACGTCACGAAATAGGTCAAGAATGAAAGTCATATTGACGTCAGAGTGTCGATGTCAATTTGATGTCAAGATTTTGACCTCTGCTGATGTCATTTTGCCAAACAAAAAGGTGAAATGCATGACCGTACACTTATTACCAGCTTCACTTAAAACTAACCAGATTTACTTTATTTAATTTCCAGTTTAATGAAATCATATTTTGTATTTTAAAGTCACCATGATGGTGGTTAGCGTTTGCTTTAGTTGTGTTCTTGACCCTTGACTTTTTTATTTAAACTTTTCTCTGGCTGCTCTTACTGTGTTTATAAAGCACATGTGTTGTAGCTAAAACAGCCATGAGAAAATGAAATCAGATGATGTTGGCTGTTTAATTATGATGATGATTTCATCATGTAAATGCCTGAATTTCTGATCTTTTTCAGTGTTTAATGTTTTGATTATATAGGACTTAATATTTTATTTAATGCTAATTCATAATAGAAGTTATTTGATTCTTCAGCATGCCTACAGTTTTATCAAACAATAAACTTGTTTTTTTTTTTTTTACTATTTAGTGCACAAAACCCTTTAGTCTATGACAGTACTTAGACACACACAGACATCAAGAAACAGCATATGAATCTCAACAATGGTGACAATCAAACAAAATAACCAGATAATCAGATCAACTCCAGCTGCACAATTTATTAAAGCCGCAATGCATGCTGGGAGATAAGGGTGAGTTTTGATTGGTGGTACCCAGCATGCACTGCAGCATGAAGCATTTAAAACATTAAAAACACACAATTATAGCAGTCAGAGAAATTTTTATATTACCAAGTTATGGGTCAAGAGCACAACTAAAGCAAACGCTAACCACCATCATGGTGACTTTAAAATACAAAAATATTTATGATTATGATTTCATTACCCCCGAAAGTTAAATACAGTAAATCTGGTTAGTTTTAAGTGAAGCTGGTAATAAGTGTACGGTCATGCATTTCACATTTTTGTTTGAGGTCAAAATCTTGACATCAAATTGACATTGATACTTTGACGTCAATATGACTTTCATTTTTTACCTATTTTTTGACGTCATTTTGACATCAAGGACAAGGTGCCCGCTGGGTAACGCATATTTTAAAAACTTTTTGTATAAAATGTATATTTATTTGCAACAGCATCGTAAGAACAGCTATTCAACTGATGGACACCGTGCTGCGTTGTCATGGGTACATCAGGTGAAAATAATGAGGAAATTACGAGACTAGTGCCCCCCTTCACTCCAAAGTACCACTTAAAGATTTCTGATTTCTGTTTTTGGTTGTGTTGTGAACTTGTGCAGCGCATTTTTGTATTTGGTTGTGTTGTGAGTATTTGGAGCACGTGTTGTAAAACTCATGAAGCTATTTTCTGAATTTGTGGGTGTTTTTTTTTTTTATTATTATCCATGCTATTTTCAAGATTAACTTTTAAAGAAAAGCTGGAGTTAATCGGCAAAAGAAAACACCAGAGTTTAATTTTGTGCAGAAAGCCAAAGATTTTTTAAGCATTTCAACCACAACAATTAGGGATACCCCTGGATGACAGCATCTATCTATCTATCAAAAAGCTAAAGCTTTTTTTTTTTGCTGTTTGTTTTTGCTGTTTAGGTAAGTCATTTAAAAACGAATAGGTTAAGTGACTGATTTTAATTCTGGCCGCTGCTGCCACTGTTTTTATATGTTAAGCTTTAGTTGAGAAAATAGTCGTTTTGCAGAGTTACTGGTCAGTCTGTAAAATTACTAGGCTTCTTAGCGACCATACATATGATTTATTGTCAACATATGCGGAAGTGTCTGTCTCTAGTGTGCTTTGGTTTGAGGGCTGTCATGATTGCGCTGACAACATTAAATTGTGTTTTGTGGCCAGTTGTCACCATATTCTGCTGAAATGACACACCGATTGTCTGATTATGCAATTCTTTGTCATGATGTTTTGAAATTTATTACTTTTTGTTTAATTTTGGTGAAAACTCTCACGCTCACTCTGATGTTTCATCTCTGATTGTGGCATTTCTTGTCTAAGTCAAAGGCAACATGCAGTATTATAGAAGATGACACAGTAAGCTAGGCTGATTTTGGGCTGTTTTTTTTCCTCATTAACATTTTCCCCCCAGAACCTTTTTACAAAACCAGAGGTAGCCTATTATCATTGAAAATAAGAGTGTGAAAATGTAATTTTTTTTTAAAATAATCTTATGAACCTTTTTCACTCTCATTAAAGCAGATGTTACCCTATTGTGGTGTACTGTATAGTCTGTGTGGGTTATATGAGAGATAAATGTGGCTTTGTGGGAGAATCATTTGGTTACTCTTGTTCATTATTGTATGTGAGGTTTTTGTAAAGCCTCTCAGGCATTTTGTATCACTGGGCTCCTACTCTTAGAGCACAGTAATATAGAGCTGAATCAGACAGAGTTACACTGTTAATAATGAGTTCAGTGGATGATTGTGATGTAGTCGACTGAAACCGTTGACGGTCTGGTATGTTCTCCTCACGGTTCCATGATCGAGCACCTTTATACAGTAAATACTGCGGTTCTGTGTTTGGATACTGTCTGAACCAGTAAAGCAAGATGTCATTGCTGGTTGTACTGTATGTGCAGCTCAGTGTCACAGACTCTCCTTCTTTACTGATTATTGCTTCCTTGTCTTTTGGTCCAATGCTGTCAGGTAATACACCTGGATATAAATTTAGACAACAGAACAGTCTGTTTAATAAAACCAAAGCAAAGTCAATATTTGTAATTTCAAAGCTTGTAGAAGTTTACCTTTGCTTAAAATGTTGAACCAATTGCATATGACTTGTTAAGAGAGTTTACCTGATACTGTTATGACAATCAGTAGTAGATGTCTCTCCATGTTCATGCTTTGATCTGTTCAGATTTATGTTTTGAGTTTTACTTGCTGAATTACTAAACTTGGAGAGGTGGTCTGATGTTCATTAATAATATGGGTGTGGCTAGTGACATCAGGGACATTTATAAGAACTATAAACCAGAAATGAAATATTATTTTACTACATCTGATTTTTTTCTTTAATTTGCCTATAAATCAGTGATTTCACTCCTGCAGCTCATTTTTAATTAATTAAATTGATACAACACAAACTGTTTCACTCACCTATATACTGTAGGAGTCTTTCTTTTGATTTTGAGTGAGAGAGAGACATCCTGTTCACACTGTGGGCCTCAAAGCGCAGTAATACACAGCAGAGTCAGACACTCGCAGTCTCTGCATTATCAAGGGGACTGATTTTGATGCTTTCACTTCAGAGGAAAATCTCTCCTGGTATTCTGATCCATTAACTCCTCCTCCATATGAATTCCTTTGTAACACAAGTTTAGGAGATTAGTCTGTTCTCTGTATGTACCAGAAGAGCTCTTGTGATGTTGAGGTTGTAGTATATTTGCAGTCTAATGTTATCAATTCTCCCTCAAATCCAGTAACGTGTAAGTGGCTGATCAACTGTGTCTTCTGATTGACATCCTGGTAACAAACAAGAATAATTCTGTGACAATCAGCAGTATCATGTAGAAATAAAACCAAACATGTTATGCTACACAAGTAACATATTTTGTTCACAAAACAAGATTAACTGATCCAAATATTATTAATGTCTCCTTGAGCCATTGTTTCATTGTTTGTTCTTCGAGATCATAGATTGGTGCCCAAAGAACAGACAAATCAATCTGCAAAAGCAGAGTAACTGAAAAAATAGTGATTCAAAGCTATTATTATATAAGGAAGGGAGGAGCTCAAAACACTGTCAGATGCTCGATGTTATCAGTATCAGAAGAGAGTAGAGGTAGAGTAGAGAATTACAAAGAAGTTATCAAGAACTGATAAAATGTGTACATTTAATGCAATGTTGTCACTTTGGATAAGAGTCTGCCAAATGCATAAATGTAAATTATATACAGTTGTCAACATTTGAAGTGGATCAAAGAAGTTAAAGGGCACCTATTATGCAAAATTCACTTTTACATGGTGTTTGAACATAAATGTGTGTTGGCAGTGTGTGAGCAAAACCACCCTAGAATGATAAAAATCCACCCAGTGGTTTTTTTTACAATCTCAATAAATCATAGGCACTGTCTCAGAACGAGCTGTTCTAAGATTGCTTTCACTGTGACGTAGAATTGTGCTAAGCCCCACCGACGTGATTTGATTGACACTGTGGTTACCCCGCCCTCGGTGATCTGTACACCATCGCCATTGTTTCAACGACAGCCGGTGTTCTGTTTTGGGATGTAAGAATGGACATAGTAGTCTTCACTGACATCAGAGCCACTGAAAACACAGCGGATGGATTTTATTTATGAAGAAAAGGAGCCACTTAAACTTCCTAAATACGTTTATGTTTGCGCAAATCATTGTCTGACTGACTGTTTAGTGAACGAGGGTCAAAGTTAATCCTAAAGTGTGGATCGTTGCCTACTGTTGGCGATCCAACGTCACCTCCAGAAGAAGTGTATTTTATGATTTTTGAGCAATAGTCATTTCAATCGATGTCAGTTCATCAACAAATGCGTCTAAAGCTATTGTCGTCGTCAAAGGATGCCATGCCTCAACAAACAACGTCAGACAGTTTTGTCACGTATTATTTTTCGCAGCAATTACAAATGTAAATAAATTAATACAGCTCTATCTCCATAGACAGTAGCCTATTTAAACGTCTATCTCCCTGCAGCATATGTTTTCTGGTTCTGTAGCCATCTTCTCACATTTGCCACATAAGCACCTGTACAAGTCATGTAAACATGACGCAACAGCACCCCTCGCATAAATATAATTTAGGCTACGTTTACACGTAGGTGGCTATTTTCATAAACGGACATTTCACCCCTCTTCGTTTTCAAAAATAACATCGTGCACACGAACCTGTGTATATGCTGTTAAGAGCATGCCAAACCTGTAGGTGGCAGTGTAACGAGAAGCTCAAGCCCACCTTAGCCAATCAGAATCCCGAAAATAGTCAAATTCTGTGACGTCGCTACCTAAAACTCCGGTTTTCTCTGTTTACATGCAAACGTACAAACGAAGATTTTCAAAATCTACACTCTGGCCGGAGTTTTTAGAAAGAATCGGTTTCATTGGCAAATCCTCCGTTTGCGTGTAAACGAAGGGCGCAAACGAAGGGAAATGTCTCCGTTTTTCAAAATAACCATGTACGTGTAAACGGGGCCTTAGTTTCTACTTTGCAAACGTTATCACAGTATTTGTGTGTGTGTAGATTAAAAAAATTGCGCGAAAGTTATCATAATGTGTGTGTGTGTGTGTGTGTGTGTGTGTGTGTGTTGCACATCCATAATTACAAAGGGGACGCGATTAAAACTCTATATTAAGTACATAAATGTATCAAATAACCATTCGAGTCTTGGTCCATTCTCATTCGTGTTTATTCTGCCTGACTCTCTTCATCATCTGGCTCCAGCAGGGCGGGGATATGCAGCTCATTTACATTTAAGGTGGTACACACCAAAAAGGCTCTTTTTAAAACAGGCCCCAAAAATGACATTTTCAAATGGTTATAATGAAATAACTGTGGGGTATTTTGTGCTGAAACTTCACAAATTCATTCTGGGGACACCCAAGACCAATATTACATCTTGTAAAAAGGGGCATAATAGGTGCCCTTTAATCAAAGTTGTCCTAAGACAAGAATGGGTATTGTTCAAAATTCATGTATAATTTGATGAAAGGTTTTGATCCACTTCAAATGTTGTATTTGTAATGTAGTATTACACTATTTAGCAGTTATTCATTTTGTATAATATCGGCATGTTGTAGAGATTAAGTGCTATATGAAGTGCATTCCTTATGATGTTGGTGAGCTCAGCTGTTTAATAGAGGTGCAGTGAGGTCATACATCTTTATTTAGTTGTTAAATCTTTCTGTTAAAGTGAAAAAGAGCAAAGATAATTTGCATGCCAACTTTTGTTTGTTTGTTTTTTTATTGGACAATCCATCACAAGTTGTCCATATGCATTTTGCACTACTTACCTTAAAAAAAACCACTCAAACCATTCCCATTGTAAATTGACAACACCTTGAAATGTGCTCTAGAGAATTTTGTTCCATGGAGCTCAGACCATCCTGAACTGAGATAGTGAGGCTTACACCATGTGTAACCAACAAAAGATGACTGCTGTGGTCAAACCAAGGCAAAACATAGATAAAAAAAACTGGTTGTTTTGCAATAATATTACATATGGGTAATCACAAAAAATAGGAAAATGTCAATTAAAATGGCCAAGCAACCAACTTTAGAAAATTGGGACCATTTGAGATGGATTGGCCCTGTTTTTATGTTTTCAACGTACATTTGAGAAAATAATTCAGTTTTGATTATATCTTACTGTATGGAGCTATGGTGAGGAATAACTTTAACACATGACATAAACAAACTTTATAAAAATCCCATACAGCAAGTTCTAGTTTGATATCATATCCTCTCTTCTCAACTGTCTTCACGTACTCTACTTTAAAATCGTTCAACAGGTGTTACCACATTCTGTTATTTACAGTCTCAGTGGTTTACAAAATATATATGTGGTGTGATAAACATATGATAGCTGGCTTTTAAAGCAAGATTTCGATATGTGAGTTTTTGTAAAGCCTCTCAGGCATTTTGTATCACTGGGCTCCTACTCTTAGAGCACAGTAATAGAGAGCTGAATCTGACAGAGTTACACCATTAATAGTGAGTTCGGTGGAGGTTTGGGATGTAGTTGGCTGAAACCGATCGTCTGTTTTATCCTCTCCTCCACTTGATCGAGCACCTTTCCACAGTAAATACTGAGGTTCTGTATTAGGATACTGTCTGAACCAGTAAAGCATAACATAACTGCTGCTTGTATCATATGAGCATTTCAGTGTCACAGACTCTCCTTCTCTTCTGATTATATTAGTATCCTTGTCATTTGGTCCAATGCTGTCAGCAAACACACCTGCAATAAAATAGAGCAATTGCACACTAAACCATCAGCCCTTTTCCATAAATCATAGTTCTTGGCAAAAATGTGATATTTAAAGTGTAAAATATATTCACCTGAAATTGTGACAATCACTAGCAGACAGGCCTCCATGCTAATACTGTACCTTAGTTTAAATATGATTTAAGTGGGTTTTTATCACAGCTTTAGGAGGTTTTGCTATTTATCATTTTTGAGATTCATACATATGCACCCCCATAAACTTTTGATAAATGAAATAAATGATGTAGATTGATGCATGTATTTATGTAGTGGGAGGTGCTCAGCTGTTTATGAACAGTGTGGGTGTGGTCAGTGACATCAGAGCCAATCCTCTATCCATTTTTATCCTTTCATAATGTACATATGAGGAACAGTGCCATTAACTGATGTGAATTACTGTAATCAATACTTCTCAATCTTATGATAAGGTGACTCTTTTTATGCAATCTTTTCTTACTGTGGATCTTAAAATAATCAACAAAAGGCAAACGGTTTCTTTCACAACAGTTCTTCCCATTTTTATTAAACAATTTATATTATTGAAACAGCTTCAAGTTTACAATTCCCCTTTCTTATTGAATATATTTTAGTTAACATGAGAAGACAAATAAAGGTTTCACTTCTTTTGTAAAATGTGAAATTTATTTAGCTGTAAAACGCATTGACGGCAACTTGTTCTAGTTCATTATCATGTCACTCCTTCTCTTCTCTCTTAACACACTCCTAAACTGTTCAGCAGGTGTTACCACATTATGATATTTACAGTCTCAGTGGTACATGTGGTATAATACACATTTGATAACGTTTTTGTAAAGCCTCTCAGGCATTTTGTATCACTGGGCTCCTACTCTTAGAGCACAGTAATAGAGAGCTGAATCTGACAGAGTTACACTGTCAATAATGAGTTCAGTGGAGGTTTGGGATGTAGTCGACTGAAACCGACGGTCTGGTATATTATCATATCCGCTGTATGATTTAGCACCTTTATACAATAAATACTGAGGTTCTCTATTAGGAGACTGTCTGTACCAGTAAAGTCTAACATTATTGCTGTTTGTATCATATGAGCATCTCAGTGTCACAGACTCTCCTTCTCTCTTGGTTATCTTCGTATCTTCGTCACTTGGCCCAATGCTGTCAGAAAACACACCTGGAAGTAATGTAAGACACTTCACAAATCCAATCCTTTCAATGAAACTAAAATGAGACATAACACACATGCATATAACTGCTTAACATTTAAGAACTGTTAAAAGTGGGATTTACCTGATATAATTATGTAGATCAATAAATACCTCTCCATGTTGATATTTCAGATCTGAACTGTTTTTAAAAGTACAATTGTACAAAGTGAAAATTGTACTCTGTTGTTTTGAATGATAAATTATACCATAAATAATATACATAAATCATATAAATGAATGCCCTAGTGGAATATTGCTTTATTGGGACCCCCTCGAAAATGAGATGTTACATCTCAAGGGACTATCCTTTTAATAAATTTAAATTCAAATTTATATTGTGGGTGTGGATTGTGATAAAAAGACCCGCCCCCTTTTCTGCCAATACACATCAAGCATCGCTTTTGATCTGATGACTATAATTGAAAGATTGTGGTATCCAAGCAGTTTGATTCAGTATAGGTCTGAGAGAGAAGTCTGTTATTCAAAGCTCTGGATTTGTTTCGTTTTTTTTTTTTTTTTTTTTTTTTTTTTTGCAAAAGTATTGAATGTTATTTTCTCACAATAAACATGCACTGCTGGAAATTGACTGTGGAATTCACAGTAATTAACTGGCAGAAAGTGACAAGTAACTGTAAAAACAGTAATAAACATCAACAATTGTCAAGTAACTTCAGGATAAATAACAGTTTTTTCACTGTGTTTTCATTTACAGCAGCAACAATGTAACTGTAAAATGAAACACAATAATCTCCAAGTAGTCAGATTTTATGTCACAGTACCATAATGCAACTTGCACAAAACTATTTACAGATTACCAGTATTCTGCTGTGAAAATAAAAATGGACTGCATTTTAACATTTTTGACACACTGACTTGACACACACCCAAGTGAGGACAGGTGTAAGCTGACACAAAACAAGACAACAAGAGATGAGGTAGTGCTCATCTCTTTCATATACTTGATGCAATTGTGTGATGCTGTAAACAAACTGGTGTTTTTGTTGTCTTTTTTTATTTGTATGATAGCAAATGGTACATATGTCATATGTATATGGCTTTGTGATGTTTCCACGTTATTCTTTATTATGAAAACTCATGTGAGAGCTATCACTGGTAGCACTGGCAGTGTGTGATCTGGACATATATGGAGGCTGTTCTCATTTGCCCAGAGTGCCAAGGCCATGTTTTGATACTCTTGTTTTCCTTCAATTCCACATAATCGTGGAGCAAATGTTTAATTTCCTTAATTACCATCTGCAAAATGAGCAAGACATGAAAGATGCCACTGTATAATGACACAGGGGTAGCTTACATAATTTTTACTAAAGGCTATATCAAACATAAAATAATAAAGATGGCAATTTTGGGTTGGCACTGAAACTACAAATATATATTTAAAAAAAAGGTTTCTTTACCTTTTGTAAAAAAAAAAAAAAAAAAAAAAAAAGTTACAAAAGGAATGAATTTTGAGTCTTTCTGATGTTTTTTTAGTTTGAAAAGATTTTTGTATTTTACAATATTTTTCTTAATTTTCTATTCACTGCAAATATGTAACAGAATAACAGCAAAATCAGGGTAAACAATGTACAATACATACAAACTATTTTCAGTGTTTACTAGTGGTGGGCCGTTATCGGCGTTAACGCACTGCGTTAACGCGAGACTCTTATCGCGCGATAAAAAAAAAATATCGCCGTTAATCTATTCTCCAAGTTGGGTTGGGAGCTTTTTTTTTTTTTTTTTTTTTTTAGGGACTATTTTTTTTTTTTTTTTATTCAAGAAATGTTTTACAATATTGCAAACATACATTTCTTAGAAAAATAGAACATTTCCCAAAAATACATATATTACACAGTTTAAGTCACTTTTGCACAATTATAGAACACCAAAAGGAAAAGAAAAAGAAAAAAAAAAAGGGAAAAAAAAAACACAAAGAAGTAAATCATGGTACATGGAAGATCTCATCATATTTTTTCAGAAAAGAAGTACATTTTCTATTATCAATTGTTCTTAGTGATTTGATTAAATATTTCACCTCACAAAGGAAATCAATAAAAGTAGGAATTTTCTTAAGAAACCTTTGCTTGTGAAAGTAAAATTTTGCCACAAGGATAAGGAAGTTAACAGTAGATTCTAAAGATTTGTTTGGGCTTTCAAAAAGACAAATTACATCCTTTATGCATAGATTACTTATCATATTAACTTTAGAAAAACAGTAAGAGCTTAAATCATTCCAGAAAATTTAAGTAACATTACAAGAAAAAAACAAATGACAGATGTCTTCAACTTCATTATTACAGAAGGTGCATACCTCATCTAAATCACAGTATTTGGACAAAAGTGCGTTACAAGGGTATATATTATGCAAAATTTTAAAATGCACTTCTCTCATTTTATTGGGTATACAATATTTAAATGGTAGTAACCAAGTCTTCCTCCACTGAATGTTATCTATTACAGAGTTCCAAAAGAATTTCCCTTTTGGAGTACATAGATTTCTAGATTGAGAGAGTTGACGAATAAATGTATTATTACAATCTTTACTTAAAATCGAAACACCATCCAAACATAACAAAGGTAATTGTTTAGAACATGCCTCATGTGTAAGGGAAGCTTTCATCAGAAATATTAAACCATTTGGAATAGCCTTTATAACAGAGTTAAATTCTTTAAACGGAACAGGGTATTGGTAGATATTCATAAAACTCTCATATGATAATAGATCACCATTAGAGTTGAATAGATCTGCAATAAAAATTATGTTTTTATTAAACCATTTCTCAAGAAAGAATGATCTATTTCTAATTTTAATATCTGAGTTATTCCATAAGATGGTTTTATGGGGGGAAAAGTTGTGGTTGTAAACCAATTTCCAGGCTAACAGCGCTTGTTGATGAAAACTAGCCAATTTAATAAGTAATTTACCAGGGGAGTAATTACATTTCATCAAAAAAGAAAGACCACCTATCCTTTTAAATATGTTATTTGGGATAAAATACCACATGGTGTCTGACCCAAGCAAGCATCTCTTCAACCAATTAATTTTGAATGTGTTGTTGGTATCACCAAAGTTCAGGACTTCAAGACCACCCTTACTTCTTTTGTTTGCTAAAATATATTTCTTCAATTTGTGAGATTTATTATTCCAAATAAAATTAAGAAAAATCTTATCAATATTTTTGGAGGTGTGATTATCTACAGCTAAAGACAGGGAAGGGTACACAAATCTGGATAATCCCTCTGCTTTGGATAAAAAGACTCTGCCTAAAATTGACAAATCTCTTTGTAGCCAATTATTAAAAATAAATTTAGTTTTGGATAAACGTGAAGAAAAAATCAAAAACTGTCTACTAATTAAATTTTTTGTTATATGAATCCCCAAATATTTCACTTCATTTTTAACTGGTATATTTTCAATTTCAGATTCTACAATATCAAATAAGCAAATAATTTCACATTTGGATAAATTAAGTTTGAGTCCAGAAGCATTAGAGAAGGCATTAATTGTAGTTAATACTGGAGAAACTTGCTCTTTGTCTTTTAAAAATAAAGTGGTATCATCAGCTAATTGTGAGATACGAATCTCTCTAAAGATACTAAGACCAACAAAGTTATCACTATGCAATTTATCAATAGTTGGGTTGGGAGCTGGCTCAAGCTACACAAGCTATGATGACGCAATCTACCCGCGGCCGCAAGGTACACCCGGCTGCAACGCATCATATTCGTCGTCATCTTAAGTAAACACGGCTGAAAGTTAAAGCTGGTGTAAAAGATCGGTGGAACATCCATTATTTGGACTTGGTTCGGATTTAAGCCGTCCGACGTAGACTGTGTGGTCAGGTATAACAGTTCGGTAAGTTAACACACAACTAATCCGTTCTACCACCTCAAATTCAAAACGAAATATATCACTGAATACCAGTGCGCGCGTATTATTCCCAATATATCTGAGTGGTGTAGAACATAATCTCTGTCTGCGCCCGATTTTAAAGGGTTAGTTCACCCAAAAATGAAAATTCTGTCAGTAATTACTCACCCTCATGTTGTTCCAACCATGTAAGTCTTTCGTTCATCTTCGGAACACAAATTAAGATATTTTTGATGAAATCTGACAGAATTTTGACTCCTCCATAGGCTTCCAGTGTGACCGAAACTCACTGGCCCAGAATAGTTATTAAAACATCGTTAAAATAGTCCAAGTAACTACAGTGGCACTACATTAAGTTTATCATGCGACGACAATACTTTTTGTGCGGAAAAACAACAAAAATAACGACTTTATCCAACTATTAGTGTTCCTCAATGTGGGCCTCTGACGAGAGTTCACGGGAGCGCCAGGACGCATGCGCGAGAACTGAGCTTATGTTGTCTTCTTCTACTACTACTTGTTACTGACTGCTCACTCCTTGGGAGTATTACCGCCATCTACTGTACAGGATGACGTCCCGACATTGCTGGCTGGGTGCGCAAAACGGTCTCTTCATAAGCCCAGGAAGACGCGCACTGTATGTAAGCGATTGAATTCGACACTTATTGTGATTTAGGTCTAGATGTAGTTTTTACAATGGGTAGAAAATGTGCATTTCCTGGATGTTGATGGCGGTAATACTCCCAAGGAGTGAGCAGTCAGTAACAAGTAGTAGCAGAAGAAGAACGCCGTAAGCTCAGTTCTCGCGCATGCTAGTGATGGGAAGTCCGGTTCTTTTCCGCGAACCGGTTCTTTCGGACAGTTCGTTTCAAAAAACCGGTTCACCAGTTCTTTTACGTCATCACGTAATGACGTCAATTTTATCATCCCGGCGGATAAATATACATTCAAATAAAGGCATTTGTAATCATAACTTCAGTTAAATAATAGTCCTCATCGTCATAATCATCTTGGATAGGTTTCTTACATTTACGTTTTGAAGGCGATGCGCAAACGCAGATGTTTTACATGTCTTAAAGTGAATAAACTGGTCTTCATCATTTTTATTTTATTTGTAATTAAATAAACTTACATTTCGCCGAATTCGGCCCCTCATTCAAGTCCTTGGTTCACCCGTGCTCATGTATCAGCACAGCACAGTGACAGTATAAACACAGCATCAGCTGAACTTGGCCAAAAGAAAGTTCGGTTCAGAGACGGTGCGATCACGCATGCGCAATCTCTCCAGCTCATCGGTTCTCTTACGAGAGATACTCTCGTACTGCGTAGAATACGCTAGGGGAAAATCCTTTTCCACGAGAATACTGAAGCCAAAAAATTATCCTTTAATTTTGTATTAATGTAAAACGCGTTGCGGCAGCATACAGACATAGGCGAGGCAGCTCGCGCGCCTATTGGCTGGTCTGCTGGCAACTGCTTAAGCCTATCGAGCGAGACCTAGAGTGACGTCAGACCCAATGAGGGCGCTTCGCGCCCTCTGCGTCACGTCCCGCCGAAACGGGCGTGGCTTAGGTCTATAAATACCGCTCGCAGGCATTATATCTCTGATTTTTCATCCTTCAGCGAAGCAACTCACATCGCTGGATCCGAGAGGAAGCCGCGCTGTCGAAGGAGCACCTCAGCGGGACGAGTCGAAGAAGCTGCTGGTCGCGCCGCCTTCATCGCCTTCCTGCTGCGCTATCCAGCGCCTATATCCTTTTCATTGCTATCTGTGTGTGTGTTCGCCGGCGCGACTCACACTACCTAAAAGAGGCGCGTCTTTTTCAAGATGCCTGCTTGTGGCTCGTGCAGAGCCTCACTCAGCGACGGGGACCGCCATCTCATCTGCGCTTCCTGCCTGGGTCAAGAACACGCAGCTCTCGCGCTCGCTGATGGCGGCTGCCATTTCTGCGAGCTGTTGCCTTTAGCGACTCTGAGGACTCGCTTCGCACTGTTCACCGAGACTGCGCCCACACCAGCTGTTGTGCCGCGCCGTAAGAAGCGCCGCGCTCAGCGGATCCCGGAGCCCTCTCTCAGCCGTCAAAGCTCGCCGGTGCGCCCGCCTGCTTCTCCGGTTTCATCAGACTCGCTCACGGACGGACAGCGGCCGCGGTCTGCCGCCGCTTCCGTCGATGACGCTGATGAGATCGACGCGCTGCTTCGAGAGGGGGATTCCTGCTCTCTAGTAGCATCAGGCAGTGAGGATTGGGCGGGCTCTGAGGACCCCACCCCTCCTGCCCGTGCTTCTACGGGAAAGAGAGCGAGCATTGAGGCGGAGCTCATGCGCGTGCTCACTCTGGCCACGGCGAGCCTTGGCCTCGAGTGGATTACGCCTGAGCAGCCTGATCACAACCGGCTGGACGGCTACTTCCTGCCCGGGGAGCGCATTTCACCTGCATCCAAGCCAGCGCCTTTTCTTCCTGAGCTTCATGAAGAAGTCGCTAAGTCTTGGGACTCCCCTTTTTCGGCCAGGACACGGAACTCTGTCTCTTTGGCGTTCTCCGCTGTCGACGACGCAAAGAACAGAGGCTACCACCCCCTGCCGCCGGTTGAAGAGGCTATTGCAGCGCACTTATGCCCGCCCTCCGCTGGACGGCGAGCTAAGATGGCGCTGCCTTCAAAAGCCTGCCGCACGACGTCATCCCTGCTCCGCCGCGCTTTCTCCGCCGCCGGGCAGGCCGCGTCAGCGTTGCACACCATGGCCACGCTACAGATATACCAGGCCGATCTCCTCCGCCAGTTGGACGAGAGAGGACCTGATGCAATCTGTGTCCCGGACTTGAGGAGCGCTACAGACCTCGCTCTTCGCGCCACCAAGTCTGCAGCACAGGCCATTGGACGGAGCATGGCCTCGCTCACCGTATCTGAGAGACATCTATGGCTGACGCTCTCCGATATGACTGAGTCGGAACGCACCGCGTTCCTCGACGCGCCGCTTTCCCCTGCCGGCCTCTTCGGAACCTCGGTCAAAGATTTCGCCGATAGGTTCGCTGAGGTGCAGAAAGCGACCCAGGCCATGAAGCACTTCCTCCCGAAGCGCTCCAGTTCTGCAGTAGGCCGTGCGAAACCGTCTGCTCAGAGCTCTCAGCCTAAGCCTCCGCCTGCCGCCTCCTCTTCTCAACGCCGCCAAACCCAGAGCTCGAGACCGCGCTCTCGCTCATCCAGCCGCCGCCCCGCCCCGCACGGCCCGCGGCAGAAGGTTGCGTTGAAGCCAGAGGCCCCGAAATCGTCCTAGCACGCCTAGGAAAGCGACGGTGTCCAAGTCCCGCTGCGGCCGGACTTCCACCAAAGCTTGCCGCTCGTCCAGTTCCAGGAAATGTGACTGGTCCAGCGTATTTAGCAGCCAACAAGCCGGTTCCATTACCCGCTTGCCTGCCACAAAAAAACGTTTTTACGGCTACCCAGATAAATCCCTTAAAGAGTGTATTTTCTGGTGTCCCGGCTACGGCCGATGGTGTTTTATGTGTAGAAAAAATGCCCGCTACTCAGCGCCCATTCCTGCACACAAACACAGCCCTTCACATAGGGCGCGCGCACATAAAATCGACTCAGATCGATTGCGCTTCAAATGTAGCAGAAGTGCCCACTGCCCAGTGCCCACCAACGCTACTTTCCACATGTCTCACGGTCCCTGTAAACACAGGACCCGTATGCATATGCTCTGCTCACGCGAGCAATGCTGTAAAAGTGGTGTACGTGCCCGCTGCTCCGCGCCCACGCCCACGCACAGACATGAAACCAGCCCAGCCCTCCTCCTCTCAGCTAAACACCGCGGGGGAGTCGAGCGCGGGCATTCTGCCCGCTGTTATCAGCGTGCCCCCTGCCTCAGATGTCATGAGCGTGACGCTTATGTCACAGCACATAAAAGCCGCTGTATCGCAAACCGATCAGAGCGCGCTTCGCATCCGGCCCCTAGCTACTCGCGCACCCGCGTGAGAAAAGCTTCCCGGGGTTTCGAGATGGGTGCTGAACATCATAAAAGGAGGCTATTCGCTGCAGTTTCGCCGACGCCCTCGCCGCTTCATGGCGCGCGTCGAGACCACGGTAGAATCGAAAGTAGCCCATCTACTTCGAGCCGAAATTTTGAAACTGTTGAGCAAAGGGGCTATAGAACCCCTATCTCAAGCTCAGAGCGAGGGGGGGCTTTACAGCAGATACTTCCTGGTGCCCAAAAAAGACGGGGGTCTCAGACCCATACTAGATCTGCGGCAGTTGAACAGAGCGCTTATGAAGCGCCAGTTCAGGATGCTCACAACCAGACAAATCCTCGCGCATGTCCGCCAGGGGGACTGGTTTGTGTCAATAGATCTAAAGGACGCGTATTTTCAAATACAAATAGCGTCACGTCACAGGCGATTTTTGAGATTCGCCTTCGAGGGCCAGGCATATCAGTACACAGTCCTGCCTTTCGGCTTGTCCCTGGCACCCCGTACATTTACGAAGTGCATGGATGCAGCGCTCGCACCCCTCAGATTACGGGGCATACGAGTGCTGAACTATCTGGACGACTGGCTGATTCTAGCCCAATCTCACGCAGAGCTCGTAGAGCACAGGACCATTTTACTCGATCACCTCGAGAATCTCGGTCTCGCAGTGAATTGGGAAAAGAGCTCGCTTTTCCCCAGACAGATTATATCTTTTCTGGGAATAGAGCTGAACTCGCTGCTAATGACAGCACGCCTGTCATCTCAGCGCATACTGGACATTCAGCGCGCAGCCGGCTCGTTCCGCTGCGGCGCGATAGTCCCTCTCAAAGCTTTTCAAAGGATGCTCGGTCTGATGGCCTCAGCATCTTCAGTTCTCCAGTTGGGCCTTCTGCGCATGCGCCCACTGCAGTTCTGGCTCAGAAAGAGAGTACCACGCTCAGCGTGGGCCTCCGGTCAGCTTCGCGTCAAGGTCAATCAAGCATGCGTTGCAGCTTTGAAACCTTGGGAGGCAAAAGACTGGTACCAATCAGGTGTAAGCCTGGGGACTTCCTCGAGAGTAATGGTGGTGTCCACGGACGCATCTACCTCGGGATGGGGAGCGCTGCTCGAGGGCAGACCGCTTTTTGGCCTGTGGTCAAAGCGGGAGAAGCTCTTACATATCTACTGCCTCGAAATGATCGCAGTGAGCGAAGCGCTCACGCGTTTTTGTCCCCTCATACAGGGACACCACGTGCTAATACGTTCAGACAACGTCTCAGTGCTGTCCTACATAAATCGCCAGGGCGGCCTCAGGTCCCTGACTCTGTACAGGCTAACCAGGCGCCTCCTGATATGGGCCCGCAGCAACCTGCTCTCGCTGAGAGCGGCGCATGTGCCAGGCCTCCTAAACATAGGACCAGACAGACTGTCCAGGAACCAAGTTCCGACAGGAGAATGGTCTTTACACCCACAGACAGTCCAGCTGCTGTGGAAGAAATTCGGCAGAGCGGAAGTAGACCTGTTCGCGTCTCAGGAAAACGCTCACTGCCCAGAATTTTTCTCGAAGAGCAAGGACGCGCTGACCCACGAGTGGCCTCGCCGTCCTCTCTACGCTTTTCCCCCCCTCTCCCTCCTGACTCAGGTGGTAGAGCGGGTCAGGGAAGAAGGATGCTCAGTGCTGCTTGTAGCCCCACTTTGGATGAGCCAACCTTGGTTCCCAATCGTGATGCAGCTAGCAAGCACCGCCCCGTGGCCAGTGCCTCTGAGGAGGGATCTCCTCTCTCAAGCCAACGGCTCGATTTGGCATCCTCACCCAGAGCTGTGGTCCCTCCATGTGTGGGCCATCAACGGGTACCCGCTGGCCTCCCACAGGGAGTGCTAAACACTATCACACAGGCCAGAGCTCCGTCTACGCGACGTCTCTATGCCTCAAAATGGTCAGTGTTCTCTACCTGGTGCACAGCTCGTGGTGTGTCACCCCTGCATTGCGGTGTGACGGAGGTTCTCTCCTTCCTACAGGAGCTGTTGGATAAGGGCAGGTCCCCCTCCACGCTCAAAGTCTATGTAGCGGCCATAGCAGTGTTCTCCTCGACCACGCTCGGCCAGTCTATTGGAAGGAATGATTTAGTTATTCGCTTCCTTCGTGGAGCTAAGAGACTGAATCCTCCCAGACCTCCCACAGTCCCTATATGGGACCTTTCTACGGTACTGGAAGCCATGAAAGGTCATCCATTTGAGCCCTTGCAGGAGATTGATCTTAAACACCTGTCTTTCAAGACAGCGTTTCTCCTGGCTCTCGCTTCAGTGAAGCGCATAGGGGACTTACACGCGCTCTCAGTAAGCGCGATGTGCATGGAATTTGGGCCGAATGACTCTAGAGTCATACTCAAACCTAAGCACGGTTATGTTCCTAAATCCCTCAATACACCGTTCAGAGCACAGGTCATTTCCCTGTCTGCCCTGCCGGTCACTGAAGGAAATATGGACGAAAGCTCCCTTTGCCCAGTCAGGGTTAAGAGCTTATGTGTCTCGCTCGTCTGTTTTCAGACAGACGGATCAGCTGTTTGTTTCGTTCAGCGGGCGTTCTAAGGGACTAGCCGCTTCGAAACAGACCCTATCCAGATGGGTAGTGGACACAATAGCGCTAGCCTACACAACCAAGGGCATGCAGTGCCCGCTGGGTGTCAAAGCGCACTCCACGAGAAGCATGGCTTCATCGTGGGCATGGTCAAGTGGGATTGCCTTGCAAGATATTTGTATGGCGGCAGGCTGGGCCTCTCCGTCTACATTTATAAGGTTTTACAACCTGGAGGTTCCCGCACTACAGGCCAGACTACTGTCGGTCTAGTATGGCCAAAATCACATAACTGGCGCTGTCAGTTATGCAGCTATTGAGTATTAAAATCCTTGCTCTATGCTGCTATAAGGAAGATAGTGGCTAAACCCCCCTCTCTTCCAGGATTCCCTGTGAGTCCCCTGGGTGATTATGTACTGTACGAACTCCGGGCTGTCGCCCTTGAGTCTATGGTATCAGATCCCAGCAAGCACGGCGTTTTACAGTAGGTTCCCCTAGCGTATTCTACGCAGTACGAGAGTATCTCTCGTAAGAGAACGTACTCGGTTAACGTAACCTCGGTTCTCTCTAGAGAGAGGAACGAGTACTGCGTATCCTGCCGTGCTTGCATGCGCTCTGGTTGCTTCGACTATGAAAAACCAGAGATATAATGCCTGCGAGCGGTATTTATAGACCTAAGCCACGCCCGTTTCGGCGGGACGTGACGCTCATTGGGTCTGACGTCACTCTAGGTCTCGCTCGATAGGCTTAAGCAGTTGCCAGCAGACCAGCCAATAGGCGCGCGAGCTGCCTCGCCTATGTCTGGATGCTGCCGCAACGCGTTTTACATTAATACAAAATTAAAGGATAATTTTTTGGCTTCAGTATTCTCGTGGAAAAGGATTTTCCCCTAGCGTATTCTACGCAGTACTCGTTCCTCTCTCTAGAGAGAACCGAGGTTACGTTAGTAACCGAGTACGTTCTCCGTATCGAACGTGTCCGAAAGATACAGTTCTAGGTTCTGTACTGGTGATCCGAGAACTGCTGCAACAACCAGTTCTTGACTCGAGAACCGAACCGTAGCATATGCCTTTGAGTGAGCTGAAAACTACTGAAACCTTACTAGGCTAATTCAGTCGACTAAACTAAAAACTCGATGCATGTCTCCAGTATGTTTAATACGTTATGTTTTGATTAACACATTATAAACATTTAATTTGCACCCTTTAAAACCTTGGCAAGAGTTTACATCAAAAATGTATATCACCTTAGAAATTAAATTATCTGTTCCTGAAAATAATGTTTTAGTATAATAATAAATGTTTAGTTTTATAATCCATTCATTGTTCCCAATCTTTAAAATAATACAGTGAAAAGGCAGTAGCCTATGTGATAAACATGTTTCTAACATGTTTTATTTTGTTACACTTATTGATGTTCAATAAAATACTTAAGAAACATGCATTTCGTCCCTCTGAAAAAATCGCACGCATGCTCAGCTCAGCCCATCAGCTCATCGGTTCTCCGTATCGAACGTGTCCGAAAGAAACAGTTCTCGGTTCTGTACTGGTGTGGTCCGAGAATGATGTCTATGGCTGTACCTGTACGTTCGGTAGTGCGCGCATGCTCAGTATCAAGCTCGTGCTCATCACTTCTCTCAGCACATGTCTCAGTTCAGTGAACTGTTGGATTTACTGGACATATGCCTATATTCCGGGATTTTGGTTTATTTTGAGTCGAAGGGACTGTCAGGACTCAGGCATGTCCGAAAGTGAGTAATTTAACTTGTGGATCAGCGCTAACGCAAGACGCGAACTGTTTCGAACGATTCAGTCCGATTTAGTGTACTGGTTCGACCAGTTCACTAAAAAGAACCGGTTCAAAAGAACGATTCGTTCACGAACCGGCCATCACTAGCGCATGCGTCCTGGCGCTCCCGTGAACTCTCGTCAGAGGCCCACATTGAGGAACAATTAATGTAATGTATTGTTTTAATGTAGTGCCACTGTAGTTACTTGGACTATTTTAACTTGGTTACTGTGATTTACAGTACATAATTGGATATTGTGTTTTCTACATTACATTGGTAATTACTGTGATTTTACAGGACATGATTAGTTATTGTGTTTTTTTTTCAGTACATTGGCAGTTACTGTGATTTTCTACAGAACATTGCTGATTACTGTGACTATCACAGTACTTCTTTCATTACTGAAACTTTAACTGAATACACAGTATTCTACTGTGAACTTGTATACAGTAATTTCCTGTGCACAAACATAACTTCACATGTGGTTTTTTTTTTATTAATTTATTCATTTTTGGTAATCTACAGAGAGGTTTGGAAATTTTAGTCTGGAAAAGTATGGAACTTTGAAATGGAAAATATGCAGGAACCCTGCGTTAAACAACACTACACAGGGTTTTTGTATGAGTGTTGAGTGTGTTTCAGTGACTGTGGTCATCAGAGCACAGTAATACACAGCAGAGTCAGACACACTCACATCCTGGATTGTCAGTGGAAATGATTTTGAAATTGTGTTGAGATCACCACTAAATCTTCCCCTGAGCTGACCAAATTTGCTCAGCATAAATTCTGGAAATCCATTCACTTTTTGCTGGTACCAGAAGATATTTCGTAAAACATCAGTGGTTTCATATTGACAGTTGATTGTTACAGCTGCTCCTTCAACAGCAGTTTGAAATGTTGTATTTTGTTCAACATTGTCCTGAGAATCACATCCTGTAATGTATAACATCACTGATGAGGATCTCATATTCATATTAGAGGATTATTACAGCATGTATATATTTACAGAATTTGACTTACCCCAGAAATATGTGATAAAGAAGACTACAATTTTGTGCCAGTTTGCCATCACAATATTTGTTGAAATAATACTTTACAAAAATGAACTTGAAGTCTACGGTAGATTCTTGTTTCAGCCTCTCTTTGATAAAGTTGTACTAACACTGTCACACATGCAGAGAACAGCAGGAGGAGTCTGACTGCACCACAGTTCCTGATATTGAATGTCTCCTCCTCCTTAATGATTCTGGGTCTATTTTTGAGACTTTTCAATGTTCTGATGTTTGTTTTATCTTCACATAAGTTGATTCAAGCACTGATTCAATTCGAATTTTTTCAATTTGATGAAATTGTAGAAGATCATTTGACATTAAATTTGACATAGTTATTGTACTTGGGTATATTATTAGAATAAGCTGTAAAAAAAGAGACTTTTACCATTAAAAGATTGTATATTTTATGTTGTTGTTCTCTATATTATTAGTTGATTATTATTGATTATGCATTCTTATCAATGTCAAAGAATTGTTTTTGTATGAATGTTGAGTGTGTTTGAGTCACAGTGGTCGTCAGAGCACAGTAATACACAGCAGAGTCAGACACACACACATCCTGGATTGTCAGTATAACTGAGTTTGAGTCCAATCTGGCATCAAATCTGTCTTCAAATTCAGAACTGTTACTTGGTCCAAATTTGTATTTCATCAGTATATATTCAGGAAGGCCATTAGAGCGCTGAATGTACCAGAAAAGATATGGAGCAGACTGAAGCGTTTCATATTCACAGCTCAGGGCAACCTGATGTCCTTCGGTGGCAGTTTGTGTCTCACTTGGCTGATTAACAGTGTCTTTCCCAAAGCTTCCTGTGAATGCATAATAGCATAATTATACAAGCAATGCCATTTTAATAATGCAGTTATTTACAACAACAAAGGTTTGATTACTTTCCATAGAAATTAAAGGCAAAAAATAATAAAACAGGCATTCTGTGAGTCATCTTTGTTTATCTATGCTAGGAAATAGAAAAATGTCATTGAAAGCAGTGTTCCAGCGCTGGAGGAGAAGCTTTGATTCCTGCTTGTCATGTTGATGTAGTGATGATGTTCAACAGCAGATTTTCTTTTCAATCATGGCTTACAATTGTAAATATGAGATGATGTCATGTGTATGTAGATATCGCCATCTTCAGGTTGAAAATATTTTCACATCTGTGTCCAAAATTCCAACTGTAACAAAAAATCCACAACAAAGACATATCAATTTATTTATTTTCTTCATAGTTTTGTGTTGTGTTGTTAACCTGTGTTCAATGCAGATTCAATGATGTCAATGCTGACTTGAAAGGACACCTGTATATGAATTTAAGAAAAGCTTAAAAAAGTATACTACTTAGATGGATTTTGCCATTTAAAATTTTCAGTACATTCATGTGGTCTTTAGAGGTTTTCATAAAGCATGAGGACACACGCACACATTCTGGATTGTCAGAGGAATTGTTCCTAATGTGGAATCCAGTTTTGCATGAAACCTCTCCTTAAAATCAAGCTCTGTCATTCCTTTCCCAATGGAAAAGTCACTCAGAATGAGTGTTGGTGATCTGTTTAGTTGTAGTCGACAGTAGTCAGTTGCCGAGTTCACACGCATAGGTTTAGTTCTCTTACGAGAGGTTCTCTCGTATTGCGTAAGTAGCTTACGCATCGGGAAAGTCTTCTTTCTTCGAGATCTGAAGCCAAAAAATTATCCTTAATTTTGTATTCATTGTCAACGCAGTGCAGCAGCCGACAGACCTAGGCAGGCTAAATAAGCGTGCTCATTGGCTGCTCGGCTGCAACTGCTTAAGCCTATCGGTGAGCGCTCTGAACGCGGCAACCAATGAGGGCGCTTCGCGCCCTCCACACCCTTCTAACCGTCAGAATGGGCGTGGCCAGCGTGTATATATTCAGCGCTCACAGGCTAAAATTCTGATTTTCTTGTCTTCAGCGACGCTCTTCGCATCGCTGGATCTTGAGAGCCGCCGCCGTTGAAACCAGCGACCAGCAAGCTTAGGACAGCGCCTGAGGAAGCCGGCCGTCTTCGCCGCCTTCAGCCATCCATGCCTGCTACGCTATCCGGCGACATATCCTTTACATTATTACTGTTTCTGTGTGTACTCTAAAAGAGCACGAGGCGTTTTTGTAAAAACGCCTCGTTTTTGTAAAAACGCCTCGTTTTTGCGGCTCGTGCCGCGCCCCGCTCAGCAACGGAGACCGCCACCTCTCTGCGCTCTCCGCCTGGGCCGCGGGCACGCCGCCACCGCACTCTCCGAGTGCGAAGAGCTTTCAATGTCGACCCTGCGGGCTCGACTTGAAGCTTTCGACCAAGCTGTCGCTCCGCCTGTCCCTGCCGGGCCGCGCAATAAGAAGCGCCGCTCGCAGCGACCACCGGAGACTGTTGTGACTGAGGAGCTCGCCGGAACCTCTCCCTCGAGCTCTCTCTCGCCCTCTCCCTCCCGGCCGCTCTACCGCCGGCTCTGCCCGCGCCGCCGCCGCGTCAGGAGATGAGGCGAATGTGATAGATACCCGTACTCTCCCTCTGTTCGAGCCGTGCAATACGCCGCTCACAAGGGATGGCAGAAGCGGACGGTCTCGGAGCGAGTTTCCTCTCCCTCTGTTCGAGCCGTGCAATACGCCGCTCACGAGGGATGGCAGGAGCGGACGGTCTCGGAGCGAGTTTCCTCTCCCTCTGTTCGAGCCGCGCAAACTGAGCCGCTCACGAGGGATGGCAGAAGCGGACGGTCTCGGAGCGAGTTTCCTCTCCCTCTGTTCGAGCCGTGCAATACGCCGCTCACAAGGGATGGCAGGAGCGGACGGTCTCGGAGCGAGTTTCCTCTCCCTCTGTTCGAGCCGCGCAAACTGCGCCGCTCACAAGGGATGGCAGGAGCGGACGGTCTGAGCTCTCTTTACGTTACAAGAAAGCTACTCCGTCCTCGCGCGTCACTGGTGAAAGGGGAACAGAGTGTTTTCGTCCCGCCGTGGCCTGGACTATAACCTCCATTCTCACACATTTCTCAGTCCCCTCTTAAGTTCAGGCGACTGGAATTGTTACTATTGCAGTATACGAGCCTGTTATAAATACACGCTCGCCTGCAAGCAAATGTCGTCACAAGACATGATACTAATGTATTCTCCCCTGTGGCTCAGTGGCGGAATCCTAGACTGTCAAGCTAGAGACCAGGGTTCGGTCCCCGCTCTCGCGGCAGTTAAAGTTTATGCTGTTCGCTTCTCCGAGCTCGCGGCCAGTTTTTCTTACATACAGAAAACAAGCCCGCTCTCTCCCTCGTTGGGCCGCGCAGATTGCGCCGTTCAAGGGATGACAAAGCGGACGGTCACGAGCAGCGTTCAGCGTACGCGCCTCACTCACCGGCGAAAAGAGAAGAGAGTGTGTTAGTCTCGCTACGGCTGGACAACCGCCAATTCTCACACATTTCTCAGTCCCCTCTTAAGTTCAGGCGACTGGAAATATTACTATTGCAGTAAACGAGCCTGTTTTAAACACACGCTCGCCTGCAAACGAACGCCGACGCGACACATGAGGTCGCTTTTTATATGCTCGCGCTAACTGAAATCCTATGTGATTCCCCTGTGGCTCAGTGGCAGAATCATACGCTTTCATGCGAGAGACCCGCGTTCGATCCCAGCTCTCGGGGAAAATAAAATTTATGCTGCTTGCTTCTCCGAGCTCGCGGCCAGTCTTTCTTACTTACAGAAAGCGAACCCGCCCCTCGCACCACACCTTCTCAGGGTGCTCGAGTATTTTTTGAGCGTCTAAACACGAGAGAAGAAAAGACGTTTAAATCCCGCAGCCCTGCGGCTGGACCACCGTCGAAGCTTAACGCTCTGTCAGTCCCCGTTGCCACGGCTACTGCAGCTGTTTACCCCGCAGTCAACGAGCCGGTATCTACCCGCTCGCCTGCGCGCATCCGCCGTTCTCACGGCAACCCAGAAAAATGTCAAAAGAGCATAATGTCTGGTTGCACGGCTGACGCCGTATGTGTTTCTAGTACAGTGAATGTGCCCACGTTCTGTGCTCACCCCTGTTCACAAGCACTATACATCCCGTGTCTCTCACAGAGCCCACTCTCATGAAGCAGGCAAAAGCCGCTTTAGTGTTAAAACTAGGTCACGTGTCCACTTCTCCGTGCCCACACCTACTCACTGCCCGCTCTGTCACACGGCCTCGCACGACCGGTCATGTTTTAAATGTGAGTCCTGTGCCCGCCCTCGAGCGCTCACACATACATTTTCGCGCCTCACACTATATGTTCCCCGTCCAAAGCCACCGGGACACTGTGTGTAAAACGGCCAGCTATCGCTACGTGCGATCCGCCGTATCTAACCACCAAGAGCGCGCGCGCCGCGCCCGCCCCTGAATGTAACTCCTGTGCCCGCCCTCGAGCGCTCACACATACTAACGAACATTTTCGCCCCGACGCCGCCATCGCGCGTCGCGCCTCACACTTTATGTTCCCCGTCTAAAGCCACCGGGACACTGTGTGTAAAACGGCCAGCTATCGCTGCGTGCGATCTGCCGTATCTAAGCACCAAGAGCGCGCGCGCCGCGCCCGCCCCTCCGTTTCGAGCTCTCGAGCCCGCGATGCGCGGCGATCGGAGCCCGGAGGCCATTCTGCCCCTGGCTGCACACGCAAAAGCGTGGGAAACTATTCCAGGCGCATCAGAACGGGTGCTAAGCACAGTAAAACAGGGCTATACTCTGCAGTTCGCTCGCCGCCCTCCGCGCTTTCAAGCGCGTATCGAGACCAGAGTGAATGGGGAAGTAGCACATCTACTTCGAGCAGAAATAGCTACACTTCTGTGCAAAAGGGCTATGGAACCGGTTTCCCCTTCCATGAGCGAGTGGGGCTTTTACAGCCGTTATTTCCTCGTTCCCAAGAAGGACGGAGCACTCAGACCAATTTTGGATCTGAGACGTTTGAACGAGGCTCTTATGAGAAGACCGTTCAAAATGCTCACAACCAGACAAATTCTCGCGCAAATTCGCCCGAGGGACTGGTTTATATCTCTCGATCTAAAAGACGCGTGCTTTTCAGATCCTGATAATACCCCGTCACAGGCCATTCTTGAGATTCGCCTTCGACGGTCAGGTATATCAGTACACGGCCCACCTGTCGACACAGCGCGCGCGCTGCATTCGACGCCTGGCCGCGTCCCTCCGGCCGGGCAGCACCGTACCTCTCAAAACATTTCAGAGGCTACTGGGTTGTATGGCCTCAGCCGCAGCAGTGCTTCGGCTGGGTCTTTTACGAATGCGCCCGCTACAACGCTGGCTGAATGCCCGAGTGCCTCACAGAGCATGGGCTTCCGGCGGTATTCGCATCAGAGTGACTCAGAGCTGCGTTTCAGCTCTGAAGCCCTGGTTAGCGGCCGACTGGTACCAGCGGGGAGTGACAATGGGAGCTATCTCACACCGCAAAATTATCTCGACGGACGCTTCCACCTCAGGCTGGGGCGCTCTGTTCGAGGGCAAACCGGCTTTTGGCCTATGGTCAGACCGGGAAAAATGCCTCCACATAAACTGTTTGGAGATGATAGCGGTCGAGAATGCGCTCAGGCGCTTCCTCCCATTCATACGGGATCACCATGTGCTAGTCCGCTCTGACAACATGTCCGTGGTATCCTATGTGAACCGACAGGGCGGTGTCAGATCCAGGAATCTGTGCAGGCTGACAGAACGCCTTCTCGTGTGGGCTTACCGCTCGCTGCGCTCGCTGAAAGCCGCGCACGTACCGGGCCACCTGAATGTCGGTCCAGACAGACTGTCCAGGGACAACATTCCCCCGGGAGAATGGTCTCTGCACCTCCAGACAGTCCAGTTTCTCTGGCGCCTATTCGGCAGAGCGGAAATCGACCTCTTTGCGTCGAAAGACAATGCTCAATGCCTGAAGTTTTAATTTGAAGAGCAAGGACGCGCTGTCCCAGACATGGCCCAGCCTCCCGCTGTATGCTTTTCCTCCGATCTCCCTGTTGCCACAGGTCATTTCGAGGATCAGAGAAACGCACCACTCAGTGCTGCTTATAGCCCCGCGATGGGAAAACCAAACTTGGTACCCAGAGCTAGTGAGGCTGTCGCACTCACCCCCGTGGCCGATCCCGGTGAGAAAGGATCTCCTCTCCCAAGCCGCTGGATCGATCTGGCATCCCCATCCAGAGCGCTGGTCGCTGCATGCATGGGTGATCAACGGATACCCGTTGACCTGTCAGAAGGGGTCGTGAACACGATCACACAGTCGAGAGCCCCCTCCACGAGACGGCTCTATGCGTCTAAATGGTCGTGTTTTCTAAATGGTGCGCTACTCAAAACCTGGATCCGCGCGCATGCGGGGTCCCGCGGGTGCTCTCCTTCTTACAAGAGCTGTTGGAAAAGGGCAGATCCCCTTCCACGCTCAAAGTATATGTAGCCGCTATTACAGCGTTCGCTGAGACGACGCGCGGCCGGGCAATGGGAAGGAATGAGCTCATTATCCGCTTCCTCAGAGGAGCTAGACGGATGAATCCCCCGCGGCCCCCTTCGGTTCCCTCGTGGGATCTGTCCTTGGTCCTGGCGGCCCTAAAGGCTTTTCCCTTTGAACCGCTTGAATCCGCGGATCTAAAGTATCTGTCGCTTAAAACCGTTTTTCTGATAGCTCTGTCTTCAGTCAAACGAGTGGGTGATTTGCACACGCTATCTGTTAGCCCTGCATGTCTCGAGTTCGGGCCGAATGACTTGAAAGTCATTCTCAGACCGAGGCACGGTTACATCCCCAAAGCGATTGGAACCCTGTTTAGGGCACAAGTTATTTCCCTCTCGGCTCTGCCAGCATCCGATAGTGGGGACAGTGATAACCTCCTATGCCCTGTCCGGGCGCTGAGAGTTTACATCACGCGCTCCGCCGCTTTCAGGCGTTCAAAGCAGCTCTTTGTTTCCTTCGGCGGACGCACCAAAGGTCTTGCCGCCTCGAAGCAGAGCTTGTCCAGGTGGATAGTGGACGCGATAGCAGCAGCTTATGCCTCCAAACACCTGCAGTGCCCTCTGGGCATCAGAGCCCATTCCACTAGAGGCATGGCCTCGTCGTGGGCCTGGTCCAGCGGAATTTCTATCCACGACATTTGTATGGCGGCGAGCTGGGCCTCCCCGTCAACATTCGTGAGGTTTTATAACCTGGAAGTTCCTGCCCTACAGGCAAAAATATTGTCAGTATAAGTGACATGTATGCTCTGCCCAGCTCCCGTGTGCAGACTACGTTCATATGCTGGCGCTATTCTGGTAACTACTCAGGGTGAAGTGTTTGACTCAGACCGGCTGATCCGTTCTGTTTCCTATTTCCCGTTACGCGCTGTTATCGGTGCTGGCCCGCGCTGCTGGCCGCCCGCATTATTCTCTGCCGCGCGGGAATTTTTCTCTTCATGTGAGACCGACTATGTCGTTTTCTCCTACCCTTATGAGTGCTTATGTACTGTATGGGCTCGCTCCGCCGGCCCTACTGTTTGTACTGTTATGTTTATAGACCGGCCGCGCCGCTCTATTTCATATGCTGCATGAAGTGCATGTACTGCGCTGGCCCGTCTCTCCGACCGGCCACATTTCCCAGCAGAGTGTTTTCCCCGGTTCCCCTGGGATTCATGGGCTGGATGCTCGGCGCACACGGCGTTGACAAAGGGTTCCCGATGCGTAAGCTACTTACGCAATACGAGAGAACCTCTCGTAAGAGAACGTACTCGGTTACTAATGTAACCTCGGTTCTCTCTAGAAGAGGGAACGAGTATTGCGTAACCTGCCGTGTCGCGCCACGAGCTTTTGCGCTTCAGACTGCGAAAACCAGAATTTTAGCCTGTGAGCGCTGAATATATACACGCTGGCCACGCCCATTCTGACGGTTAGAAGGGTGTGGAGGGCGCGAAGCGCCCTCATTGGTTGCCGCGTTCAGAGCGCTCACCGATAGGCTTAAGCAGTTGCAGCCGAGCAGCCAATGAGCACGCTTATTTAGCCTGCCTAGGTCTGTCGGCTGCTGCACTGCGTTGACAATGAATACAAAATTAAGGATAATTTTTTGCCTTCAGATCTCGAAGAAAGAAGACTTTCCCGATGCGTAAGCTACTTACGCAATACTCGTTCCCTCTTCTAGAGAGAACCGAGGTTACATTAGTAACCGAGTACGTTACCTATGATCACGCGCATGAACTCGACAATCGACTACTGTGGACTTCGACCGAAAACAGGAAATAAATACAGAGCGCTGGCAGAATTAACATCACTTTAATTAATATCTTTCACATCTACTGCAGTCAGATTCACCCGTGATCACTCTGAAGGAATCACTCACATTGGCTGTGCACTTGTAATGACACATCAAGGATGTTAAGAGGCTAAAAGCAGGTTTAAAACTTGCCCCATTGAAGTCAACAGGGTGCAAATTTTAAAAAGAGGATAACACGGTGTAGGCAACACCGATTTTTGTCATTATTCTCTGTACTGACAGCACTCAGTTTTACAAAAAAATGAGCTCAATGTTAAAATTGAGTTCTCCTTTAAGTCATTGAAAATTGGAAAAGGTTAGAAGTTCAGCTGATTACTCAGATGTTAGAACCATGATTAGTTTAAAATACAGCTTACTATTTTATTTATTAAAAAATCCATCACAGTCTAAATCATGTTTATTTATATTGTTATATTGTTTGTGATATGTCCACATCAATTATGGTTAATGGTTTTGCACATTAATAACAATCCAATTAATAATAATCCCTTTCAATTTCTTTCTTACATTTGCCTTTATAACTTGAATAAAATTTAATTTGAAACCACACACAGGTGTTTCTACGATGGTACTTACATACTAAAGCAGAGAACAGAATAACTGAATGGAGGATCATTGTGCGTGTGCTCACCGTCTCAGCCTGAATGATCTTATGACGGTCTCTGTCAGGTTCAGTAAAATACTCTCAGATACGTTAAGCTCCTCCTTCCTCACCTCCTGGGGAAAGGGAGTGCATCTCAAAATCAGTTTATCACTGTCACACTGTTGCTTAATGTCACAAAGACAGAGCATCTTTCATGTCATCACTTTAATAAAAATCAATTATAATAAAGTCAAGACTTAAACACAAGATTTGCATTTACTTTTTTAGCTAAATTTATCTTAGAGTGAAAATCCAGGGATCCGAATGTGTAATGTGCTGTAGATGCAATACTATGTATCAGGTTTTTGTACAGTGTTGTGTTTCCTGTCACTGTGGGCTCCAGAGCACAGTAATACACAGCAGAGTCTGACACTTCAGCAGAGGAGATCTCCAGATCCACACGTTTGAACTCTTTTGTAGCTTTTGAATACAGACGAAGACCAGGCTCAGATTTGCTTAAATATTCAGTGACAAGAAGTAAAATCTTTGGTTTTGTTCTGAGATTCTGGCGATACCACTGGAGAGAGTTAACAGTGACACCAGCTGTACTGTAGTTACAGGAGAGAGTCACATTTCTTCCCTCAACAACATGTTTTTCTGAAGTAAATGGTTTTATTGTATCAGCCAAAGAAATTTCTGTGGAAAAAAGGGTGTCAATTAATTAAGCAATACAATCATTAAACTTTCAGAATTCATACATTCACAGAAATGTTTTTTTTGTTTTTATTTTGACTGACATAATGCTGAAATGATTTCTTACCAATGCAAAGTTGCATTATTATCCAAGTAAAATGAAACATGTTGTCCTCAGAGAGACGATCAATGATGGCAAAATAGTAATTCACCCTGTCAGCATCTCACTCTGTCAACATCAGTGAATCAGCTCCACCCACTGCTGGAGTGTTTTATAACTGAGCAAGACATCTTTGTGGAAAAGGGAAATATGACCTATGAATATTATAACAAAAATTCATAGTTCATTATAACAAAAATATTCAAAAATGTTTTTGCATTATGAGCAGCACTAGCCATAAAGTGGTATATCATTGTAAATATATTTACTGATGTCACATTGATGCATTCAAAGAAGAGTTTTTGTTAATTATTTTTTATTTTTTTGTATGTAAAGAAAATCCACATAGCTGGAATATGCATACTGAGGGAAACATCATGTTAAAAACATCCTGACAAGAACTAAGCTCTGATTCATGCAGTTTATGTGTTTCAGTCACTGTGGGCTTCAGAGCAGAGCAGTAAACAGCAGTCACACACACACACACACACACACACACACACACACACACACACACACACACATATCCTGGACTGTCAGAGAAACTGAGCTTGTGGATTTGTTGAGATCTGCATGGATTGATTATAAAACCATCATCACGTAACCATCATCACCTGATCTCGTTTCACTTTAGCTTTCTTTGCTACTGGAAATGTGTTTGACAAACACACTGTCACAGTGGCCAAAAAAGACAAAAGATATAATAAGAGTTAAGAGCCCAACTAATTGAAACACTAATTACTGTTATGGTGACTTCAAATGAAACACATTAGAGTTAAACCTCTGTTAATTCTCAATAAAAACTTTTGTAGACGTCTGACAGAAATAAAGTCAGTCTGGTTAGTAAGAAGTGAAGCTGGTAATGCTGTTTGTGGAGTTGTTTAATCCTCCTCTGCTGAGATCTTCAGAGATTTAATGTCTTCTTTTCTCTTCAGTTGATTTCATCTAAGGCTGTGGCTGAAGTCAGTTGTAGTTCTTGTGTTTCTGCTCGTCTCTTTTTTCTGTTCTCTTCTTTCCTTCAGTGATTCTTTTTGTTAACAGGCTTATTAAGGCTGAGATTACTCCATATTTAATATACACAGATTTTGTGGCTCAGATAAGGTCCAGTTCTGGTTTATTTCTTTGCTCTTGGTTGACATGTGGCATTGCTATGGCCTGCTTGTGGCCCAGATCTGGCAAACAGGAGCGGTCCGCCCAAGGTCCGTCATTCCACGCTGCATGTGGGCCAGATCATCTTTCCATGTTTGCCAGATGTGGGCTGGATCTGGGCCGACACAATGTTGCTATGTGGGTTTAC